>NC_141456.1:9317500-9942500 GCF_015680905.1 Coptis chinensis | reverse complement strand
GACGTCTTCTTTTATAGGCATAGATCCCCCTTTTGTGCTGTCTTGATGATTGCTTTTACTCATTCCGTTACGAAGTAATGATCTGTCATTAATGATGTTGTTGACCAGCTTGCAGCGGTTACGTTTCCTAGGTCGTTTGGACGACCTGACCTTAGGTCGTATGCATGACCTACTTGTAGTTTGGGCACGTGGTCTGCCACGAGTGGTTAAGAGTGGAGGGTACTGACAGTGGTCAAGCATTTTAAAATGATTCTACTCCTCACATACTCGATCTTATTGCAGGCATCTATTTATTGTGATAAATATGCAAAGCCGCTGTACTAATTTGTATCTCGAGAATTTACCAGTCTCTAATGATGGTTCAATAACTTTCAAGTAGAAACCTATTGACTGTTTGACCACAAAGCTTTTTTTTTGTAGTCATTTTTTGCTTTTATTTATATCAACACGAGTTTACATTGTCCTTGTCATGCTCCAGACTTTGTTTTAGCCATATTGAAACTACATTAATCCATACAGTAGGTAATATAGTTAAACCAAAAGAAGCTAGTTTGTGCGCCACATGATTTGCACTTCTACTTGTATATACAGCAGTTGTTATTGTGAAATCCTCTAATGTTGCAGACGTGTCTCTAAGAATAGCTTTAGATTGAAGAGTTAAGCTTTCATTTTTATTCTCCAAAAAGAAGACAACTGGCTGCGCATCTAATTCAATCAGTAGATTTGTGGATCGGTGCTGCTTGCACTAGGTGACTGCCTTGAGAAGACCCTTGCATGCATTCGGCTGATTTAGCATCTGTTGCCCAGCCGCTATCAATTCCTACAGTGATGAGTATCCCATTAGAATCTCTTAATAAGTAGTCATACCCAGCGTTAAACTTTTTCCCTCTAAAGTTAGAGGCAACATTCATTTTATAGTAGCCTGTTTCAGGGGGTTTCCAAATTGCTTGGGGTTCATTATGGATTTGTAACTGGACCTGCATGGAATTATCATTTTGCACAAAATGATCAGTCATTAGTAAGTTAAACTTTGCTAGAGAAGGGCTTGAGTTGTTGTATAGAATATTGCATCGCTCTAGCCAAGTTGTGTAGTAAATCAAAAGGCATGTATGTGTCCAGAAGTTAGTCTCGATTTTCCAATCAGCCGGTGGGAAGTACCAGTGGTGGATCCATTCCTGTGTTGTTAAGTGGCTGCAAGTGTTCAGTCTGAAGTTCCAAGGAGTGTTATACCAGACAACCCTTGTAAAACAACAATCAAGGAGAATATGGTGTAAGCTTTCATCTGATTTTTAGCATAGCAGGCATGTCTTGTTAGGAATATAGAAAAGAGTTGAGAGATGTTGTCTTGTGGGGATGATGTTATGGTAGCATTTCCAAGCAAACATGGTGTGTCTAGGTAAATGTTTGTTATGCCAAAAAGCTGAATTTAGTTTAATATGACACTAACTGCTGGTGGGAGGATTGAAGGTGTTGTACATGAATTTAACAGTGTGGTTTACTTTTTTGGTGAGGTTCCAGAAGAGTTTGTCATGAAGATTTGTTTTTGGCAAGTAAATACCTTCAATATGGTTAGCTGTGAAGGAGTCAAAAAGATTGTGAAGTATGGATGTGTTCCAACTTTTTGTGATGGGGTCGATGAGTTGTGACACTAATAGAAACAGGTGGTGTGGTTGTATATGGTTTGGTATTTTCCCCTCTGGCAGGTTTGGAATCCATGAATCTTCCCAAATGTGTATGTCACTCCCTAGACCTACTTGCCAAGTGGTGTGTGCAATGATGTGGGTAAAACTTCCATCATACCTTGCCAGAACCAAGACGTCCCTTTTTTTCTTTTCAAAACTTGTGAGTTTTGTGTGTTGGAAATACTTACCTTTGAGCTGTGTTGATAGCATGGATTCCGGTTGAGTCCAAATGCTCCAAAGAATGCTAGTCAGGTGAGCGAAGTTGTTTAAATGCATGGGCCTGATTCCCGAACCCCCATTTTCTTTTGATTTACAGATAAAAGACCAGGTTTTCAGATATAGGGGTTTGTTCATATTTTCCTTGTCAATTCCCCACCAAAAGTCCCTTTTTTGAAAGGTATCTAATTTTCTAGTGATATTAAGTGGTAGAAGGAAAGTTCTCATCTGGTAAGCAGGGTAGCAGATGTGATGGATTGAATTAGAGTGGTTCGGGCTGACTATGATAAGATTTTTTGTTTCCAGCCCGTTAACTTGTTATTAATTGTTTGAATGAGGGTGTTGAAAATCTCAGATTTAGATTGACCAAGGAAGAGTGTAGAGCCTAAATATTTTTCGCCTGGAGTAATGCTTCTCATCTTAAGGACTTGCTTCAGAGCATCACATTGTGCAAAGCTCATATTCTTGCTAAAATATACACCTGATTTATTGTAATTGATTTCTTGTCCTGTTATGTCACAAAAGTTTTTTAGGATGTCAAGGACAGATTCAACTTCCTCCATGTTTGCCCTAGATAAAATGAAAGCATCATCGGCAAATAGAAGATGAGTTATAGGGTCACTATCTCTAGAAATTTTAATATAATTAATTTTATGGTTCTGTTCTATACATTTTTTGTTTATTAATCTTGATAAAACTTCCATGCAACATATGAACAAGAGGGGTGATAGAGGGACTCCCTGTCGAAGACCTCTGGAAGATTTGAAAAATCCATGTAGGGAACCATTTACAAGGATTGAAAAAGTGGGAGAGGATATACAAAGCTTAACAAGATGTACAAGTTGTGGGTCAAGACCAATGGACTTGAGAATAGTAAGCAAAGAATACCAATTGACCCTGTCAAAGGCTTTTGACATGTCAAGTTTAATAGCCATGAGTCAAAATTTGCCTTTGTTTTTTTCATTGTGTGGAATATTTCATGTGTTAATATAACATTGTCAGAAATCTGTTTGCTAGTGACAAAGACACTTTATAACACCCCGTGTTTTTATTCTTTTATTTTCCTAATAATAATAATAATAGATAATAGATAAAATAATATAGGATAACTATCAGCTTAGGGATAAAAGTCCCGTAAGTAATAGATAAGTGTTGTCCTTGTTTTTCGGTGAGTTTTCTCACGTAGAGTTTTTGGGGGAAAAACCCATAGAGTTTTATACAGAGAAAAAAAAAATGAGAGTTTTACTGACAGTAGAAAAGGAAGATTTTTCTGGTAACTGGTTGATAGTCGGAGCGCGCTAAAGGTGAGTAGATATATTATGTTTGATAAAGTTCTCGTTGTTTACTGTAGATTGCATGAGGATAGAATCAATATGATTTTTACTATTCATATATCGTTCTATGAGTCCGATTATATCAGATAATTGTGTAGTGTTAACTACGATACAACTTTGAATAATCGTCATTCTCGGAAAACTTAAAACGAGGGTATTAAATCGATGATGGTCGGGCTTTGTAAAACAAAGATGGTCGGCTTATGTATTGGCTCTGGCGCCGTTTTCGCCAAAGGACCAAAATTTTCGTGGATTGTTATATATTGTTGTCTTGTTGTGTTGTGTGTTGTCTTTGTGGGTTGTTTGTGTTGATTTGGTTGATGTCGGGGTTTAGAATTGGTGATTGGGTTCACCATTGCTGGGAAAAAGCTTGAACAGTGCTAATGGTGGCGGCTCGCACAAACCTCATCCTGAAAAATATTGTGAACTGTTATTATGTTGATTGTGTTGGTTGATTACTGATTGGTGGTGGTCGAATTGTTATATGAGAGCTGTGAAACTTTGAACCGCCATTAATGGCGTCAATACCGCGATTTTTGAAGGGTGGTATTTTCTTTGGTTGTTGGTTGTTGTCTGGTGAAGAATAGATGAGTTGTTGTTGTCGGGGAATGATTGGTAGTGGTGTAATCGAGATATGAGCACGGTGAAGCTTTTGCGGAGCCTTAATGGCGTCAAATCGAGATTTGTCACAGTATAAGAGAATTTAGATTTAATGGTATAGGTAGGTTGGGTTTTTCGTGGGGATGAAAACCGCTGGGTTCATTGTGGAGATGGATGGCCGGCGGTGGCTGTTGTGGTGGTGGTGGCGCTGGTGAAGTGAGGAAGAAGAAGAAGACACAGTGTTGGTCGTTTCTTTTGTTGGGCTTGGGCTTGGCCGAGATGGCTTGTGGTCTTAAGTGTTTAGTTGGGTTTGGATTTAAGTTTTAGACTATGGGCCTTAGTCATTGGGTTTTTGGAGTTAGATAAGTTTAGACTGTTTGACTGCAGTTGACCCTTGGCAGGTCGACTTTGACTTTGACTTTGACTAGAGTTGACTTTGACTAGGGTTGACTTTGACTAGAGTTGGCTTTGACCAGTTGACCCAATTTGACCTTTTACCTCGGATTATGATTTGGGCTATTAGGATTGGTCTAGGGCTATTAGCATGCTTGGCTTTAGGCTAAAACCTTTATCTATACGTGTGTACGTGTATTAACTATTATGTGATATTTCAGTTTTTATATACTACGTTATGACATTTATACATCCATGAAATTAATAACGCGTAAACCAAAAATACATGAATTAAGATACTCCTTCGTTCTCTAAAATAATATATGTAATAAATTTCAAAAATGCGTAAACAAATTTACCACCTCTTTTAGAACTCTCCACGCCTCAAGTTTTGGAATTGAGTTTTATGACTGTTGATGTCATATGTTAGGTAGGCATTTATTGAATGTGCCATAAATGGCCCGTTAGCGTTATCTATGGGTATTCATTGAATGTGCCATGAATGACCCGGGTATTCATTGAATGTGCCATGAATGACCAGATTTTTTTGGACTGCCCTAAAGAGGAACTAAGGTATTCGCCTTGCGGGTTAGTTGTATTCTTTGATTATGCGAGTGTTTGGGTTTACTTTTGAATACCTAATATAATATCTACATATGTTATATAGAAGTTCTAACTTTCTTTTGCAGGAGGGTAGGACTTAATAACATTTTGTGCAGGGATGCGGTCCTACCCTTATACAACAGTGGATATCGGTAAGTTTTAATTCAATGGTTTAGATATTAAAACGAGTTATTAGAATGAGTTAATATAATAGAAGTTTTGCTTGGGAAGAAACTATGCCGGTTGAAATGACGGAACTATCTGTCTTCCAAGCTGATAATGATTAAGTTATGGGAAAATATAACGTGATTGTTTGGATAATTAAAGTATGATATGTTTATATGTGGTTAGTCTACTCATACCAGCAAATTCCATTTTGCTGACCCATGTTTGCTTTGTTTTGGCAACGTGGGTGTGTTCTTGGGAACATAGGTGGAAGGTAGTGAAACCGCGGCGTTTGATTTGGATTTGATCTGGAGCAGTCCGTTAGTTCTTTTATTAGGTCTGTTCTTTTTGGAAGTATGTAATAACGTAGTTTCATATTCATCATGGAATGAGAATACGATGTGGAAGACCTATTATTCTTAGAATGTTATATTGATGATTTTTGGATGGAAGATAGACTTTCATAAAGTAATAAAGAGAATTTTGGAGATTATTTTTATTGTTAAGATTCTTTATGATGTGGGTTTTAGGTTTTGACATGTGTTGTATCCACCCCGTCATAACCTGGGTTTTTAGACAATTGAACATAGTGATGTTTGAGATATTTATATTTCAAATATTCATTTTTTTTAATTGTTTAGAAATTTGGGCTGTGACACACTTTAATAAGGTAAAATGCAAGGGTAGATCTTTGATTTTATTCTATTAGAGAGAGTCTTATAAATTATTTTATATACAATATTACACAGGCTTATTGGTCTGAAATCTGTACATAGCTCCGGATTTTTAATCTTTGGGATTAAAGTTATATTAGTATGGTTTATATTGTCAAGCTTTAAACCAAGAGAGAATAAGTTTGTGACTAAGTTTACAACATCCTTTTGGAGGATATCCCATGAGGATTGATAGAATAAAACTGGATAACTATCAGGTCCCGGTGCTTTGAGAGCACCAATGTTGAAGACTACCTCTTTGATTTCTTCCATTGTGATTGGTCTAAGCATATCGGAGTTTTCTGGGGTGGAAATGGTGGAGGGAAAAAGAGATTGAATGTGTGTGATATTAACATGATTCGTCTCAGTGAGAAAGGATTTAAAGTGACCGACAAATTGCTCACCAATAAGTTTAGGGGACTGGGTCTAAGACCCATCACTCTGTTTGATCCACTCAATTCTGTTTATTTTTCTGTGATGGAGTGTTTTGATATGGAAGTATTTTGTATTCCTATCACCTTCTTTTATATCTTGATCTCTCAATTTTTGTTTCCAAATATTTTCCTCACTCTCAAGGAGATGGTTGAGTTTTAAGCAAGTTTCACGTTCGAGAGAGAGATTTAAGCTTGTGGGATTTAGTTTTTGGATATGAAAAAGTTAGATTTTGAGATCATGTATCTGGTTAAAAATGTAACCAAAAACTGTTTTATTCTAGAACTTGAGAGCCTTTTTGGTTGAGATAAGATTCTTGGAGATAGGAAGAGGATGGTTGGCTTGTGCCTGAGTAGAACGTGGATGGTGCTAGGTTGATTGTATGAGTGATTGGTAGTCATTGTGTTTGGTCCACATAGACTGGAAGTGGAACTGTTTGGGGGTGTGAGCCGTTAATGGAGTGGTGTCAAGTAGAATGGGGCAGTAGTCAGAAGAAATTGCAGGTTTATGTTGGAGAATCGAATCAGGGAAAAGGAGGATCCAGCCATCATTTACTAGTACTCTGTCTAGTCTCTTCTGAATATTGTCGGGGTAGGCTCTTTTGTTTGACCAGGTGAAGGGGTAACCTTTATAGCCTAAGTCAATTAGACCCAGATAATTGATAATAGTGTGAGCTAGTTCCCCATCATTGAAGTCATGATTTTCCTCCGAGATGTTCTTCCGATGAAAGAGTAACGTTTAGGTCTCCAATGATGATGATTGGGTGATTTAAATTGGATAGTTTTCTTATAGGATTCCAGCTAATATCTCTAGAAGGTTTGTACGGGCTGCCATAGAAGTAGCAGCCCACCCAAGCACCCAAGCAGTTGGATGGCCTCTATTTACAAGAGTGGTGATAGAGTTGTCGGTAGAGTCAGTGATGGATATATTTACACCGGATTTCCAAAGCAGGCAAAGCCCACCGGCTAGGTTAATACAGCAACTGTAAGAGAACAAGAATCATATATGATTATAATTCCTACATAGGGTGACTCTCCAACCTCTAATTCCATGGATTTGACACCAAACTTTATTGCAAATCGGAGTATACGACTCTGATCTTATACCACCTCATAATTGTTTTCTTAATTCAAAAAAGAGTCGAGCCTTCAAGGTCAATCCTTAACAGGAGCATCCCCTGAACACACTCCAAGAACCAATTCCCTTTCCAATTGCCACCTTATTTTTTTTACTACTTTCATGAACTTCCCTTCTCGCTCATAAACAACCTTTCTCTTTTATCTAAATTTTCTACCCAGACTTCCCAGATTTTACAATGTAGTTTCGTCTTGCTGAAGCTCCAAAATACTTAAAAGACTTTCCAAAATTTCCCCTCCAATTGCCTTCCAACGTTCAAGATCAAGGAGACTAGATTTTATCCTAACAGAAAAGACTACTAAGGTTATAATTTTTTTATAGTTATTGTTAACATTTTATGTCAGTTGAACAATTCTAAACCAACCAAAGAGAATGTATTTAGTGATTGACAACCAACTGCCCTCTCGAGGTATGCTAGTATTAAATCTTCCTTCATCTCATTTAATGTTATATCAGAATCTATTATTTTTGTTAAAACTTGTAAATGTTATCACTATCAGGAATTATTGCATACATGACTCCAGTATTTCTTCGAGCAATTCAGCAAATGAGAAGGGATAACTATAACGATTTAGCAATATGCTGCTGTCATCTAAAAAAGTAACATAAACCTAGAACATGCAGTTTATACATAGAACATCAAACTGACAAACAATATAATTGTAGTGAATATGCTTTTGCCTATATTTATCTATCGGAGCCCAACAGAACATCAAATAATCCACAGCAACTTTTCCATAAAGTCGGTCATACTGTGGGCGGAACCACAGTTACCTCTTTCTGCTGATCAATTCGATAACAAAACACAATATCAGATCATTCAATAGTTTATATAAACAATACTAATAGCAGTTCATTCTAAATAATATACCTGATTATCTGAGCTTACTGTAACATGAAACTCTTTCGGATCTCCATTTCCATTACTAGTCTCAACACTCCTGACATTCAATTGCGGCAATATTTTCTCGTCTATATCCTTCAGCTGCGAACTTGAATCCCATTTTCTCAGCTGGGTTGACTTCAACAGCTTGAATTGCGTAACTTACAACTTCTTTCACTGGATTCAAAACCACCTTTTCAGTCACCGAAACAACTTCACCAACTGGTTCAATAGCCTCCACAGTCTCAACAACAATAACCGGCGTCTCCATCCCATCCTTTGATTCGCTCAATTCCTCCATCTTTGATTCTTCAAATTCAACTTTCTTCTCAACAACTTCATTAGAAATATTCCCATTTAATCTCTCCTCTTCCTTCATAATAAAACTCGAACCCAGTATTTGTAGGAACCGTTATGGTTTAATGTAATGATCGACTACGAACCGCGAAAACCCATGTGCAGCGGAATAAAGGGTGTTCATGGTTTGGTTTAGAAACATACTTTTAGATCAGCTTCTTATCTCTGAGAATCCAAACTCTACGAATCAGCAACCTCTTGATCTTATGATGTATTCCTATCTTAGAATGGACGCTGTGTGGGCAATGATCTACCAGTCCCCTTCTTTCTCTCTTAGCCTCTCTTACTCACAACATTATAACCGAATTTGGAACTTGTCTTTATTAAGAAAAAACTTAGTCAAATCGGCCAAAAAAAAAGGGTTTCTTTTTATAGGCTACAACATGGACCAATAGGAGAAATTAGGATTAGGTATCCTTATGGGCTTGGGCTTCCCATGTTCGCCCAGAACACACGGCCAAAGTCCGTCAACAAATGACTTATTCCACTAAAGGCTATTGTTGCACTACCGCCCTAATCCCAAATTACGTATATTACGTTTATGGGCTCCATATTATATGCTCATTGATTTTCCCGTGTTTAAAATATCGAATACCCATTGATTAAGTCAAGTTATTGACAACTACATTAATCAACTTCTTATGTCCTTGAGTAGTACCACTCAACCTCATTGTCATGTCGGATTAAACCCACCTATATGGTTTACATGACAATTATAACAACCCCAATTTTTAAACAACATAAATTACATTATTTGATTTAAAATAATTATTATATTATGAAGTCTAGCTTATTATAGAATTTGTTTAGCTATTGTTGATTTTTAAAAATTTCATGTTTTTACTTGAATTGTTTGTTAGAACTTGTGTGGATATTTTATAATCATTTTGGGCTTGAAAACATTGTTAAAATGTACCCATTCATATAGGTATGGACCTTGGGTGTTTTTAGACCCATTGGAGGCCCATAGGTTAACTTAAACAGACTTAAAACATAGAATAATAAAGACACGCGAATTTTCTCTGTAAAAATATGATTATTCAAAAACAAAACCCTAGCCTCCAATAAAAAGAAGAGGAAGAGGAAAAAAAGAGAAAAAAGGAATGCAAAGTATTGGGCTCACCGCACTATTGATATTCATAGTTGTTTACATCTTGTAGACTTAATAAGGTGAGTTATATTTCTTTCTTTTATTGTTTCCATAGAAATAGGATATGTTGTTTGTTATGTGTGATCATATGGATTGTATATTGGGAGGATAAAGCCATTAATAAATTGTATAAAGTTTTGTGAAGAAGATGAACGGTTAACAGTAAACACCATTCTAGAAAAGTTGTCTGCGCAGTCTTTTAATTCTGTTCAGATGGAGATTTTTCCGTACTTGGATGTCTCTCAAATTTGATCCTTAGTTACCTAATACATTTAACTCTGATAAATATAAATTTTCGACAGATCCAACGGTTGGATTTCTATCGAGGCGCGCATAAGCGTGACAGGTCGTAGTATTTCTACACCAGAAAAACTGCAGTGTGCAGTCTTTTGTTTCTGCTTAGATGGAGTCCTTTCCATACTCGGATTTGTATGAAATTTAATCCATAGTTTCCTGACACATTATAGTCTGACATATTACAATTTTAGACAGATCCAACGGTTGGATTTCTGTCGAGGTGCGCATAAGCGTGTCAGGTCGTAGTGTTTCTACAACAGAAAAACTGCAGTGTGCAGTCTTTTGTAGATCTGTTTTGGACATTAGTGTGTGTGGACTTGAATTTGGGCTAATGAACTATTTGTTTACGATATTGTATATATGAGTGTGGTTAGATAAATTGTATTTGTCTGATTATAAGTCTGTTTGCATTCAATGATATTTAAGTGCTTGATTTGCCTTGACGCGCGAAAATGACTCTCTGCATGTGTGGTCTATTTTGACATGAGTAATACTAGTATAATTATAAGTGATAATAATGTTTTAATGTGTCGCCCACATCTTTGGAACTCTCCACGCCTCAGGATTTGGTAATAAGATATTATGACTTGTGATGTCATGTGATAGATGTGTATTGATTGAATGTGCCATAAATGACCCAATAGTTTGGACTGCCCTAGAGAGGAACTAAGGTATTCGCCTTGCGGGTTGGTCGTATTCCTTGAATGTACGGAAATGTAGGTTTGGGTATTCCTTGAATGCGGCGGGAATGACCTAAGGTATTCATTGAATGTGCCATGAATGACCTGTTAGTATTATGATGGGTATTCCTTGAATGTGGCGGGAATGACCCAAGGTATTCATTGAATGTGTCATGAATGACCTGATATTTTGTTATGCCCAAAGGAGGTTTTGTGATCATGTGTATGGAAAGCCCAGAGATGGCTGTGACTCACAAGTTACGAGTTCATAAGATGAAGGTATGTTTCCTGGAGGCGATATCCCGCTTGGGACATATGTCTTGTAGTGGTACTCGGTGTGAGTGAGGCACACGGATATGTGTGATTTAGCAAATGTGTATAGTGCAAATCGTGGAGTAGGAACTAAAGGTTGGGCTGTGTCTTTTAATAAATGAGTCAACAAGATAATTAATAAGTAAAGTAAAAATATTGATTTTTATGTGTAACTGAGTTATTGTATATGAATATTTATATATTATGATGTATATGATTTCTTATGAGAAATATATACATGGTTTGTATAAGTTGATACTCACAAGGGATGAATGCACTCTTTGGGTGTGATATTTCCCCGTTCTCATAAGTAGACGAGTGGTTTTTAAGTAAAAGTCTATGAATTGTGTGATGTTATGGATGTAAAGTGTGATTGTGAATAATATTAGTAAATGATTGTGATTTCTATGTGACTGTGAAATAACTATAACTTGATATGTTATTACGAAAATATTAATGACTTGTGATAGTCTGAGATCTATGGTTATGCACGCAGAAACTTTATGACGTAATGATGTCATATGAATGACTACCCTTGATATAGGTATTATGATAAGTGGTATTTCGAATATATCTGGGACCGAACCAGTCATATCAATTAGACTTAAATGTCTTAAATGAGGTTTGGTTATGAATGGAAATTGATCGGCCGAGATAAATCAGTTTATTGTGATGTCTAACTGTTTTTGGGGAGGGTAGGATCTATTAATCTTTTTCTGCGGGGACGTAAATATCCTACCCTAAGGCGGCGTGTTGGCTTTAAAGGTAAGGTATACCAAACTCATATTTAATTAGGTTATCATATGTGCATTTAATAAATGGAATGTAAGTGGTATTTATGTTGTGAGTTATTTTGGAAAGTGGGAATGATGAGTACTGTTATATGAGATTCTTAGAATTTGTATATTGGGGGTGAAATCTTACTTGGGAAGAAACTACACGCCGTTTTGGAAAACGGAACTATATTGTCTTCTAAGTTGAAATGGTTGGTAATGTTATATTTATTAATTTGAAAGACTATTATATATATTTTGTTGTTAGTCTACTCATCTGAAGCAAATTCAATTTTGTGACTCATGTTTGCTTTGTTTTGCAACGTGGGTGTGTTCTTGGGAACATAGATGGTGGAGTCAAGATGGATAAGGACGACGTGGTTTGGAGTTGCTCTTGGAGTCTTACGGTTTAATTTTTTTCGAAGGGTACGGTTTTGTTTTGAGACAAATGTAATAGAGTTGGTTAGTTTCTTTGTAGTTTAATAATGTGATTTAAAGATTGTTCCTTTTAGGTTTCTTTTTGATTTCAGTTTTGTATATATCGTGTTTGCTAATAGGGTTTTGGGTTTTGTTTCACCCGGGTTTCAGATAATTTATAATTGTTTTAAAATTTCGGAACAATATTTAAAACAATTATATTCAATTATTTCGAAACAATATTTAAAACAAAATTCAAAAACCCCCGAAAGTGAAACAAAACCCCAAAACCCTGTTATCAAACACGATATATATACAAAACTGAAATCAAAAGAAAACTAAAAGGGACAATCCTTAAATCACATTATTAAACTACAAAGAAACTAACCAACTCTATTACATCTATCTCAAACCAAACTGGTGCCCTTTCTAAAAATCTTAGACCGTAAGACTCCAAGAGCAACTCCAAATCACGGTCCTTATCCATTTGACTCCACCATCTATGTTCTCAAGAACACACCCACGCTTGCAAAACAAAGCAAACATGGGTCAAAAATTGAATTTCTTTGCGGTATGAGTAGACTAACAACAAAATATATATAATAGTCTTTCAAATTAATAAATATAACATTACCAACCATTTCAACTTAGAAGACAATATAGTTCCGTTTTTCAAAACGGCGTGTAGTTTCTTCCCAAGTAAGATTTCACCCCCAATATACAAATTCTAAGAATCTCATATAACAGTACTCATCATTCTTACTTTCCAAAATAACTCACAACATAAATACCACTTATATTTCATTTATTAAATGCACATATGATAACCTAATTAAATATGAGTTTGGTATACTTTACATTTAAGCCAATGCGTCGTCTTAGGGTAGGATATTTACGTCCCTACAGAAAAGATTAATAGATCACACCCTCCTGCAAAACAGAGTTAGACATCACAATAAAATGATTTATCTCAGTAAGTCAAATTTACATTCATAACCAAACCTCATTTAAGACATTTAAGTCTAATTGGTATAACCTGGTTCGTCCCGCATATTAGGGGAATACCATTTATCATAATACTTATATCAAGGGTAGTAATTCATATGACATCATTACATCATAAAGTTTCTGCGCGCATAACCATAGATCTCATACTATCACAAGTCATTAATAGTTTCGTAATAACATATCAAGTTATATATAGTCAATTCACAGTCACATAGAACTCACAATCATTTACTAATATTATTCACCGTCACACTTCATATCCATAACATCACACAATTCATATACTTTTACTTTAGTATCACTCGTCTACTTATGAGAACGAGGAAAAGTCACAACCAAGGAGTACATTCATCCCATGTGAGTATCAACTTATACAAACTATGTATATATTTCTCATAAGAAATCATATACATCACATACAATAACTCCATCACACGTAAAATCAATACTTTTTTCTTTGCTTATTAATTATCTTGTTGACTCCTTTATTCAAAGACACAACCCAACCTTTAGTTCCTACTCCACAATTTGCACTACACACTTTTGCCAAATCACACATATCCATGTGCCTCACTCACACTGAGTACCACTACAAGACATATGTCCCAAGCGGGATATCGCCTCCAGGAAACATACTTTCATCTTGTAAACTCGTAACTTGTGAGTCACAGCTATCTATGGGATTTCCATACACATAATCACAAAGCCTCCTTTGGGTATAACAAAATATCAGGTCATTCATGGCACATTCAATGAATACCTTGGGTCATTCCTGCCATATTCAAGGAATACCCATCATAACACTAACGGGCCATTGATGGCACATTCAATGAATGCCCTGAGTCATTCTCACCACATTCAAGGAATACCCAAACCTACATTCCCATACATTCAAGGAATATGACCAACCCGTAAGGCGAATACCTTAGTTCCTCTCTAGGGTAGTCCAAACTATTGGGTCATTCATGGCACATTCAATGAATACCCATCTATCACATGACTTCACAAGTCATAATATCTCATTACCAAATCCTGAGGTGTGGAGAGTTCTAAAGATGTGGGCGACACATTAAAACATTATTATCACTTATAATTATACTAGTATTACTCATATCAAAACAGACCACACATGCGGAGAGTCATTTTCGCGCGTCAAGGCAAATCAAGCACTTAAATATCATTGAATGTAAACAAACTTATAATCAAACAAATACAATTTACATAACCACACACTCATATATACAATATTGTAAACAAATAGTTTATTAGCCCAAATTCAAGTCCACAAACACTAATGTCCAAAACAGATCTACATATACTAAAGTCTATATTCATATACAACTTATATCTCACACATATATATTTATGTAGTCTCAAAACAACAGTTATTTCTAACACAATCACATAGTTATCACACAAACTAATATATATATATTATAGATATAGTGACTGCACCTGTACATAAGGCTGTCTACGTATCCAATCTTTTAATATTAGAATCAAGCCTTACGTAGCTCTTAACCAATTCTCCAAATATTTTAATAATTACGATAAAATAAAATATATAGATATATTTTCATTCCACACCAATTTTTTCTCAATAGTATGAATATATCGAAAGTATAATAACCACTGACCATCTAATGCCATCATGTAACCACCCAACTATATCCGTTTTAAATTTTAGCTAATTCTAACAACCTTGTTAATCTGTGCCTTGATAGACAACCCACCATTGGATCTGCCTAAAATTTGTGTATGTCATTTAACTGGATATCAAGAATCTATGGATTAAATTTGAGGTTAATCCGATAATAGGTTGACCTCCATCTAAGCAGAAACAAAGGACTGCGCCCATCAGTTTTCTGCTGTAGTTTCTACTACGACTAGTCCCACTAATGGAAGCCTCGACAAATATCAAGCAATTGGATAAATCTAAAAATCTAATATGGAAGACTAAAATGTGTAAGGAAACTATACATTAAATTTCATACAAATCCGAGTATGGAAAGGTCACCATCTAAGAAGAAACAAAAGACTGCACACTGCAGTTTTTCTTGTGTAGAAACACTATGACCTGTCACGGTTATGCGTACCTCGACAAAACTCCAACCGTTGGATCTGTCTAAAATTTTAATATGTCAGACTACGATGTGTCAGGAAACTATGGATTAAACTTTATACAAATCCAAGTATGGAAAGATCACCATATAAGCAGAAACAAAAGACTGCACACTGCAATTTGTCTGGTGTAGAAACACTACGATCTGTCACGCTTATGCGCGCCTCGACAGAAATCCAACCGTTGGATCTGTCTAAAATTTTAATATATCAGATTTAAATGTATCAGGTAACTAAGGATCAAATTTTAGAGATATCCGAGTACGAAAAGATTTCCATCTGAACAGAATTAAAAGACTGCGTAGACAACTTTTCTGGAATGGTGTTTACTGTTAACTGTTCATCTTCTTCACAAAACTCTATATAGCTTATTAATGGCTTTATCCTCCCAATATACAATCCATATGACCACACATAACAAACAACATATCCTATTTCTATGGAAACAATAAAAGAAAGAAATATAACTCACCTTATTAAGTCTACAAGATGTAAACAACTATGAATATCAATAGTGCGGTGAGCCCAATACTTTGCATTCCTTTTTTTCTTTTCTTCCTCTTCCCCTCCTTTTTATTGGAGGCTAGAGTTTTGTTTTTGAATAATCATATTTTTACAGAGAAAATTTGCAGGTCTTCTTTATTCCATGTTTTAAGTCTGTTTAAGTTAACCTTTTTTTTTTTTTTTTTTTTGCACGCATGTTTAAGTTAACCTATGGGCCTCCAATGGGTCTAAAAACACCCAAGGTCCATACCTATATGAATGAGTACATTTTAACAATGTTTTCAAACCCAAAATAATTATAAAATACCCACACAAGTTCTAACAAACAATTCAAGTAAAAACATGAAAATTTTAAAAATCAACAATAGCAGAATAAGCTAGACTTCATAATATAATAGTTATTTTCAATCAAATAATGTAATTTATGTTGTTTAAAAATTGGGGTTGTTATAATATACACACTTTAAAGGAATCTTGTCCTGAGATTCTAGAAAAGAATGTAGATTAACCAAACAAACATATGCCAAGCAATAATTCTTCTAAGTTAACTGATCATATCTCAATGACTGAATTTTATGTGATAATCTAAAACATGTCAGCAAGGTTAATTACACTTCATTTACAGCTTGCACCAAAGGGTCATGATAAACAAATATTAGAAATTAGATATAAGTGTATACCCAAGTATACACACCTTAAAAAGAATACACATATACAATAATGTATAACCTTACATGTGGACATACGTAAATTAAAACCACGTATTGAGAAACACTCCTTTATACGAAAATGCGGAAGACCAAAATCCAAAACGGGAACAAACAAACTTGAAAACAACAAGAAAACTTAACACCACAAAAACACTCCTACTATCCATTACCACAATCCGAGGATCATCTAGACCTTCTCATTCTAGGCTAACCTAGGCTCTGATACCAAAATATCACAGCCCGAATTTATAAACAATTACCAGGTGAATATTTGAAATATAAATATCTCAAACATCACTCGGTTCAATTGTCTAAAAACTCAGGCTATGATGGGGTGGATACAACACATGTCAAAACCTAAAACCCACATCATACAAGAATCAACTTAAATTAAAATAATCCCAACACTTTTCCACCATCACTTTATTAAGCTATCTCCCGTCCAAACAAAACATCAAATAGACTCTCTGAATAATAATCCTCACTACCATGTTCTCATGTCATGCTAAAAAATATAAACTACGTTATTACATCCTTTCAATAAGAAACAGACCTAAAAAAGAACTAACGGACTGCTCCAGGCAAGAATCCAAATCACATGCCGCGGTTCCACTGCCTTCCACCTATGTTCCCAAGAACACACCCACGTTGCCAAAACAAAACAAACATGGGTCAGCAAAATGGAATTTGCTGGTATGAGTAGACTAACCACATATAAACATTTCCAGTCTTTACTTATCAAACTATCACTTTATATATATCCTAACTTAATCATTCTCCGCTTGGAAGATAGGTAGTTCCGTCATTATAATAACTTGTTTTAATAACTAAGTCATTGAATTCAAACTTACCGATATCCACTGCTGTATAAGGGTAGGACCGCGTTCTTGCACAAAATGTTATTAAGTCCTACCCTCCTGCAAAATAAAGTTAGAACTTCTATATAACATATGTAGATATCCTATATGTATTCAAAAGTAAACCCAAGCACACTCGCATAATCAAATTAATTTCTCTTATCAATTAATCAATTACTTTTCTTATACACATATTTCACAACCTATGTGCCTTAGGTCATTCCCGTCACATTCAAGGAATACCTAACTCTACATTCCCGTACACTCAAGGAATACAACTAACCCGCAAGGCAAATACCTTAGTTCCTCTCTAGGGCAGTCCAAACAATCTGGTCATTCATGCACATTCAATGAATACCCGGGTCATTCATGGCACAATCAATGAATACCCAATATAACGCTAACAGGTCATTTATAGCACATTCAATAAATGCCCACCTAACATATGACATCATCAATCATAAAACTCAAATCTAAAACTTGAGGCATGGAGAGTTCTAAAAGGGTGCGGTAAATTTGTTTACGCATTATTGAACTTTATTGCCTATATTATTTCAGAGAACGGAGGAGTATCTTGTTTCATGTATTTTTGGTTTACGTGTTATTAATTATATGAATGTCTAAGTGTCATAGCGCCGTATATAAAACTGAAATATCACATAGTAGTTAACACACGTATATATAAAAAGGTCTTAGCTTAAAGCCAAGCATGCAAACAGCCCTAGACTTATCCTAATAGACCGAATCTTAGTCAAGTCAAAGGTTAAAAGTCAAATTTGGGTCAACTGGTCAAAGTCAACCCTGGTCAACAGTCAAAGTCAACCTGCCAATGGTTAACAGCAGTCAACCAGACCTAAACTCCTCTAACCCAAAAGCCCAGAGACAAGGCCCAAAGTCTAAACTTAAGCCCAAAAAAGAAATTGGGGTTGTTTTCAATCAAATAATGTAATTTATGTTGTTTAAAAATTGGGGTTGTTATAACAATCCTTATGAGCTCCTCAAGGGGATATCATCAACCCGACTTAGCTTCTTGCGGGTCACGGATTCCTTCTATAATCAATACCACACCTTACATACAATGTCATTACTCAATCCATCGAGTTTGTTGATTCACAAATGAATCTCACTCATTGATGATTTAAAACAATGTATAATGCACGTAAGTGCCCGTTATTATATCCAGATTAAGAGGACAAACATCCATAATAACAGAGGTGTTTGTTCTCTTATATAGTCAGTATAAAGAGAAACAACCTCACTTGGTCCTATTCAATACACACAAAGTGTACTAGTGTAATCATGTAGTAAAGATAGACTAATACCAGATTATACTAAAACTATATATACCAATGGTTTGTCCAAATCCATCTAGGTTGTAAACGTTTACTTATACTTTATAAGTTACTAATTATATGATCTTCTGTGTGTCACCACACACCATATCATCTACAACATAAAGTATTAGACACATGCATATAACTAATAACATATATAATATGCATAACATTTGCCCGTATGATTCTCATTCAAAATATAAATAATTATAGTTAATACAAAAGTAATGTTTTTTGTATATAACCCTATCAGTATCAATAATTTTTGTTTGGCCAAAGTGTTGCTCCTTTACTTCCAAACAAGTAGAATGAAGTTTTTTTTATACCTTAAAAACTTTTATTCTCAAGTGCATTTATAAGAATTTTTAGTTGGACTTCATATCGAAATGTCTACTTGCATTGCATTCCAGTATTCAACCTTTTCTTTGCTATTCTCTACTCAAATTGGCATTGTTTAATGGTTATATTGAAGCAAAAGTTCAAACAGGGACAAGAAGCTATATACCACTAATTGTCTACATACTAAAGACTAGAGGTAAACACCTCCATAAACATGGCAAACACAATGTTAAACATATTCCACAAAACTAACAAATTCATTTCAGATCATCTATTACTACACAATAGATCATAAATAACAAATACATCACAAGAAATATATTTGATTATTCTTTATGGTAAAAATAACAAATGATTACACAATCTCTTTCCTATGACCACTATTACAAGATTCAATACTAATCTCAAAATACCAAACAAAGAATTAAGAAAGACAAAAGAAAACATACACCAGATTAGATCAATGTACTACATACTCTCCCAGCAGCAAGCATCAGAGAATACTCTTCCAAAACCAAAATCGACATAAAAAACAAAAGAACACCGGATTAGAACTTCAATTTCCCCATCAAGAAAGAGCTACTCAATTTCCCCCTTGGCAACATCTTGTAGTTATCCAATAAAAATTCTCAATTTACCAACAAAAAGCCTCAAACCACTTTATACACGCTGCACCATTTGGGTAACAGAAAGAAACGAAAAGAATGATGAAAGTGAAAACCAAAAAATGAGTAGGAAAGCCACCTATGACCATGTAGAAGAAGAGGTTGCCCTGCTAGTTTCCTTCAACATTCCAAAGCCTTGAAAGACATGATTCCAATATTGCCCATGGGTGGAACTAGATCAACATTGAAATGCATACTCGTGAGACCATAAATGGATATAGAGGAGTGCGTGTGGGGTGGTAGCATCCCCTGAGATTAGAAAAGCTCAACTACCACATAACTAATTGCTTAGAAAAATCTTGCACTCCCTAATTTTTTTTTAGCAAACTTAGCTTCCACTACGTCAACCCCAAAATTTTCACAACCATAGTAAGAATATAATCAACAAAACAAATAGTATAAAAAAAAAACCTAATAAAAAATATTCTAATAAACCAACTTTTTTTTACTTTTCTTTTTGCCCTTACAAAATTATCATTTATTATTTATTTTGAGTCCAAAATCATTAAAGATGGACAAATGTGTTTTGAATGTTTGATGGGTTGATAAGACTAAAACAAATAGCCAAAGGCCCAAAGCTCAATCGGTCAGTTTGTATAATTCTAATCACCCATAACAAACTCGTATGTTCTCCCTCCTTTCTTCCACTCTCAATTCTTAAATAAACGGTCAAACCTCAACAAAAAAAAAACAAAAAACACAAATTCATAAATGACTTGCGGCAGCTTGTTGCATGTTTGTCCTAATTATTTGTAATACTCATTATTATTATCAATAAAATTTCCACTTAAAAAAACAAAAACAAAAACAAAAACAAAACAAGGTAATTTTTTATTTTCAATGTTAATATTTTCAATGTTAATCTTTTGTAAGTCTATATAACATTATAACAACATAATGTTAACATTATAACATTATAATGTTATATCATTATATAAGTCTATATAATATTATATAAACTTATAACATGATAAGAAGTTAACAATTTATTAAATTGTTGTAGACTTGTGAACTAGATTATGTAGATATATATAGACATAGTAGTATCAATTAATAGCTTAAATGCTAAGTAGTTAACTTCATCAGTTCATATTAAATTCTTAATAGTCAACGCACTATAGTTTTGTGAATTGAAATAAATGTATAATTTTGTTGATCTTTATTGTTTACACATTCTGACAATTTTTTTTTGGTGGGGTGGGGTGTGCACATAATCTCGCACCCTTTGGCTTAGAATCCTGGCTCTGATCCCTGCGTGAGACTAAAGTAAAGAGAATCAAGATTCGCAAATTGTCTTGCCTATCTACTATTTCCATTTCCTTTTAATTCTTGAGGACCATCAAGATTGATCTCCATTTCTTCCAACAGACCAATCAACTTACTTATCCACATTGTAACCCACAAATTGATTACCACGTTCTTCAATAAACCGATTGAATTCTGCTCCAACTCCTTGTTGAAAGTTCGGAAGTTTATCAAGATCACCCATTGCAACCACCAAAATCCTATTATCACCACAAAAAACTAAAAAGTTTATCTTCCATGGTGTCTTTCCTTTAGCTGGTCCCGTGTCTGCCCAAACACCAATTATATTCATGTTTTCAGAGATCACAAATTCTTGAATCGGAACAATCGAAAGAGAGAGTGAAGTAGCCAGTTTCCCTCACCAAATTTGAGAGTTTGGCTATTTTCGACAGCTTTTACAATTGTAACTTTTTTGGATGGTGAAGAAACGGATGACATTATGACACGTGTCGTTTTTAAGAGAAGAGAGAGTGAGTGGGATTTCTCGAGATGTGTTAAGAGATGGAGAGAGAAAGATAGAGATGTGAGGTTGAGATAAGAAGAATGTGGGGTGAGAAATGATCGACTGGACCCTCCTTTTATGCACGTTTGTGGACTGTTCCATCTTTGAGCCGTTTTTGGGCTGTTCGATTGTTGAGGTGTAACAGGGAGGTGAGAGAATGGTGAGGTGATCCCATGCAACTCCTCGAGGGAGTGTTTAGTTTCGGGTTGCGTGTCATGTACGCAGTGTTTTCGACCGTCCGATTTTATTTTAAACTGTGAGATTGAATGGAATGGGGGTGTGTGTAATTGATACAATGCACCCGGTAGCAACGGCAGAGGAAGTGTCGCGTCATCCATCCGCGTCTATACAGGTGGACCAATCAAGCCATACCATTCGATTATTGCAACTCTTTATCTACCAAAATTGCCATCCGCGTCTATTCAGCTGGACCAATCAAACGACACCATTTGACTATTGCAACTCTTGTTTACCAAAATTGCCATTATTCTGCATATAAAAAATTGTGACAGATGCGTGTATCCTAGCCGTCGATCAGATTGAAGATCAAATCTATATGAAATTCGTTTTGTATGTGCTGAAATAAAAAAACGAGCTCACTTTTTGTCTCTAACCTTTTTCTCCTTCATCTCATTTCCCTTCGTTTACAATAATTTCATTCGTTAGCTATGCTCTATTCGTAATTGTTGTCGATTTGGCAGTGATAATTTAAATGTGGTTTCTAGGCTGGAAATGATGCTTTGTGGTACACAATCAGTATGCCAATAAATTAGACATAGCTAGTCTACACTCTACACTAGCCTTATAAAAACTGAAAAGCTGTATAACAAAGTTTCCTTTATTATGATGTTCTTACTGGTCCCAGAACCTCACAAACTGATTTGTATTTTGTAAAACAATATATGATGATAGTTACAACTTACAATACCTGAAAAATGGATATGGGACGTCATTACTTGCAAAAGTAGTGACATGGTAGTGTCAATGCTAGTGAATCTTTTAATCATTGATGAATTCCATATTTTGAAGGATAATAAGGCCCTGTAATAGAGGCATTAGTTGCAGGGACCCTCCCTTAGGTAATTTTTTTAGTGATTCTCTATTTTTTGTCTGTCATCATTAATATATTCCTGTTTACTTGAAATATATAAGTGTTTGTGTTTACGATAGTTTGTAGATGCCCTATTCTCTACATAAGATTAACTATCATAGGAAAACAATGTAGACTAGCTGTGATTAGTTTTACATGAATTGTGTGAGAATTTTTAAAGTGGCAAAGGCTTCAAACGCTTTGTGATTTGCTCTCTCTTGATTTTTCAATTATTTCATTTATGTCTTTAGTTACTTCACTACATAATATATGGTGATAACCAATGTCCTAAACCACAATCACGTTGGATATCCTTAACTCCTAATGTCTTACTTTTCTAATTATTTGTATATTCCATTTTACACTTCTTCTCCACGAGGATGTCGTGTAGTAAACCTCGGGTGATATTTTTTTAAGAAGGCTTTGATTGTCACAAAAATGCAATTATCTAGTTTTCCTACTCGATCAGTTCATGAAAAATCTGTGTGGAGGCCTTCATTTGTCTCAACTTTGATGCCATTATTTTGGAATTGGAGTGATAGTGTATTGGCCAGTATGCGAGTAAGTTTTCTACTAAGCACCTTGAGAGTTGAGATTCCTTAGGTATTGTTCTTAGATTTTTGTTTGGGATGTTAATGGAATGTAACTAGCATCCTTTGAGTCCAAACAGAGTATGATACGCGTTTTGGGTCTTTCAGCCACTTTACCCAATTGTAAGGACGTTCGTGTGGTTTTTTGATTTTACTTGTACTTACCAATCTGTGTTTTTTTATGTTTCCACTATACCACTAACTCCTACTTTTACTTAGCCTTGTGGATATCAATTCTACCTTTGTAGTCATTCTTACTGGTGTTGGTTATTGTGTTGGTGAATGACACTTCGTGAAACGCTTATAGCTGGTTGTTGGCTCATTAAAACAGGGATATCATGCCCTGTTTTTTGTTCATTCACGCATGGATACAAGAAAAACTGCAAAACCACTGGTAAGTTTCATTCTCGAGAGGAGCCAAGCCTCCATCAACACTGTTGCATCCTTTTTTGCAATGTTTAAATATATCTTTCTGCATGCTTGTGCACTTTCTCAACGCTTGAATGACATATATTGGACCGGTTAAATTGTTAATTATATTTCTAACTCACATTAACATGGGTATCCCACACGGGACCGATATGAGTAAGACAAGGGGATACAGCCAAATAATTTAAAAAAAAAATGCAACTACTTCTTAGTTACACAACTAATTATTGGTCTCAAGACCTTACAAAGCGTCCCCTAACAAATAAATAATTATGAAAGTGGCATATCCTAGTTCTAACTATGTTAGTAGGTATAGAAAACTTATTCCAAAAAATAAACTTATTGTTAAATAAATAAGAAAATCAAATTGACATAATAAATATATCATGAACAAACTTTTAGTTTAACGAATGAACTTAATTTACCAAAAAAGAATCTGTCTTAAGTTGTTAAGAACAGAGAGAGTATGTCTCAAATTGTTAAGAATCTGTCTTAAGTTGTTAGGAACATACAACTTAATTGTACTTACTCTTTACCAATTACCAAACCATACAAACCTTTTGTCTCAGATTTTAGTTAAACGAGCCAAGATAGATACACTATGTCCTTAAGACAGATTTTTCCCCTCACTTGCTTCAAGGTTGATAGGAAACCGCCTCTCAAAATAGAACTAATTTTTTCTACATAGAAAGCTTCAAGACTTCAATCCCATAGAGTCAAATAATACAACATAATATTTGACTAATAACAGAGGGAGAAGAAAAATATCATAAAATGTGTGATATGGTGTATCTTTCTCTCCAAATTTATCCACGATTTATAGGTGAGAAGTGTCTTTTCGAAATAGCACATTGACTCTTTGAAAAAGTTAGGCATCTCTTTGAAAAGTCACATGTTTCGAAATGACGCACCATTTTGGCATAAAACACTATTTCGAACCAGTGCCTATTTCGAAAGTTCTCACCTTTTTGACATAAAACATTGTTTCGAACCAATGCCTATTTCGAAAAGTCGCACCTTTTCGGTATAATGCACTGTTTCGAACCAGTGCACTCTTTTGAAAAGATTTTTCTCTTTTTACAAACTGTTTCAAGTTAAACCAATTTCATCTCAAGTGGGGTAACTTGGGCGACAAATTACTCATTCATATCTCAATGAATTTGTGCAAATCCATTTTTCTAATAGTAGGTATAGAAGAAACCCTAGTTTTAAATCGAATGTTCAATACTTTAATGTGTCAGTGTGTTCAAAATGTGTGTCTTTGTGTCTATTTCCGACACGGATTTATTTTTCAAATATGAAGTGTCCATGTTATTTAGTTATATTTCCATTATTGTAATAAGTTAAGGTGTGGATTCAAAATTGCTTGGTCCATAAATAGTATATGAGATGGAATAGTCCATGATGAATCCGATTTAAACACCTATAGATTTGCATAGATATGTTCATCATCTGACTAAGGTTACATTAGTGAAGGGCCTTAGTATCAGTGTATGATCATTATTAGTGTGCATTATGGTAGGAAAAAATAAAAATCACTCACGGGACGGTTGTTCTATAATTCAATATTTATTTGGCATTAAGATGGTCAATCAAAAGTGTTGGGTCCCTCACCTCATGAAGTATTGGAAACTGGTTTCGTTTTGGAAACCAATTGGAGTTGCCTATTGGACTTGGGTTTCTAATTATTTTAGGAAACCAAATTGAAACTTGGGAGTCTATAAATACTCTCATATGTTAGTATAACATAGAAGTGAGAGAAAACCAATTTTTAAAGCAACCAAAATTGATAGAAAACCTTTGCAAAGAGATAAAGCTTGTAAGGAAAGAGATTTGTATAAGAGAGATCTAGTAAGTGTTGGAGAGACTTGTGAGGAGTGATTGTAATCTTCTTTCCCAATCTTATTTGCTCTAGTGGATTAGGCATGCATCATTGGCCGAACCATATTACATCTTGCGTTTCATTGTGGTGTGTTTTACTTTACATTGCTATTGCTTATCCGTGATAGTTAATTTCATAGCTTAAGTTTGTGGTTGTTGGTTATAGTGAAAGCTTAGATTTTTCGATTAGAGTTAGAGTGTCCATATTCAAGCTATCTTAGTGGGGATCGATTAGTATCATTTTCCCAACAAGTGGTATCGTGAGCCAGGTTGGATCAATCACAAAGGTAGTTCTTTGAATCTTTTCGAAAGGTGTTTGATAAAATTCCTAAGAGGAGGTTTGAGTAAAAATAGTTTGTTGAGATGGATCATTCTATAAATACTCACATGACCAGTCTAAATAGAAGTAACTACACTATTTGGGAAAGCCAAGATGGAAGACTTGTTTTATTGCAAGAACTTGACACAATCCATCGAGAATGGAGGAGTAAAATCGGATGCGATTCAGAGCCGATTCGAGCAAGCTTGATAAAAAGTGATTGGGTACATTCGATGGTGGATTGATGATAGTGTCTTTCACCATGTATCCCAAAGAGACTACCGCTTTTAGCTTGTGGAGGAAATTGGAAGACCTCTATGAGAGGAAGTCTCATGGGCAACAAAGTGTTACTCATTAAGAAGTTTGCTAACTTGAAGTACAAAGAAACTTCTTCAATGTCCGAGCATCTTAATAAAGTATTTAATACTATCAATCGGGTTACATTTTATGAAGATTGATATGGGTGACGGTTGAGGCTTTGTTACTATTGAACTCTACCCGATAGTTAGGGAGACTTTGGCGTTTCTCTTGGCGGGAGCCGCTAAGGATGGAATCGTTTCAATAGAGATGGTTACCAGTGCATTGTTAAATGAGGAGACAAGAAGGGGTTCGCAGAGTAGCTCCTCTCACTCAGAGATCTTTGTCACTGAAAAGCGGGGGAGAGGCAGGGGTAGAAAACCACCTAATTCTAGAGGTGATGACATAAGCAAATCTAGGGGTGAATCTAGAACTTCTAAGTTAGAGAGACAATGTTACGTACTATTGTGCCATCAAAGGTCACTTCAAATATGAGTGTAGAACACTGAATAGAGAACACTGAAGAGAGATAATAAGAACAACTGTGTACATGAAGACATGGTGAAGAGGAATAGAAGCACAAGCAGAGATAATACTGCATTAGTAGATGATCTAGTGGGAATTATGTCAGATTGTAGTTAGTGTTGTGTTAGTACCTCATGCCAGGATACAGAGTGGGTGATAGATACCCGAGCGTCCTATCACGTCACACTGCACAGGAGTTTCTTCACTACTTACACTATTATGAGTTTGGTGAGGTGAAGATGGGTAACAATGGAGTCTCAAGATTATAGGAATTGGTGTTGTTCATGTAGAAACCAATGTTGGCTACACCTTGACACTCAAGGATGTAAGACATGTCCCCGACATCAAATTTAAGCCTAATTTCCTCTAGGAAGTTAGATGATGATGGCTTCTAGAGCTCGCTTTGGTAATGGGGTATGGAAACTAAGCAAATGTTCTTTTGTGGTAGCCAAAGGAAGAAGCTAGAGTTGTTTGCTTTACAAAGCATAGGCCGGTTGTGTTGAAAGCAGAAGTTAAATGCGGTACAAGAATAAGCTTCCACCGAACTATGACATAAAAAGATTGTATCATATGGGAGAGAAAGGCATGGAAGTTCTTGCCAAGCAAAAGGTGTTGTCAAACATCAAAAGTACGCATTTAAATAGATGTACTCATTATTTAGTTGGAAAACAACATATAGTATCTTTCCAAAGATCTCTTCTCACCGAAAAGGAGAATAGGGTCCTTGAGCTAGTACACTCAGATTTATGTGGTCCCATGAAAGTGAAGTCCCTGGTGGAGCTTTTGTACTTCTTGACTTTCATTGATGATCGTCAAGAAAGATATAAGCATATAGTTTGAAGACCAAAGATGAGGTTTTGAAGTGTTCAAGATTTTCCATAGCATGGTGGAAAGAGAGACCGAAAACCATTGAAGTGTATCCGCACGCACAATGGGAGAGAGTATATTGGGCCATTTGAAGAGTATTGTAAGGGTAATGGATTCGCCATGAGCAGATAGCACCCAAGACATCGCAACACAATAGTATAGCCGAAATGATGAACCGTAATTATTATAGAGGATGAGATACATGTTGTCTCATTCCAAGTTACCGAGAAGTTCTTGGATAGAAGCAATGCGCATTAAATCGTACATGTGATCAACCTATCGCCAAGTCTCTCAATAGTGATTATCCGAGAGAGAGTGTGGTCGTAGATGTTGATTATGGATACTTGAGGGTATTTAGGTGCATAACATTTGTTCATATTCCCAAGGATGAGAGATCCAAGCTTGATAACAAAGCCAAGGTGCATTTTTGGGTTATGAGGATGAGAAGTTTGGTTACAAACTTTATGATCCGATCAATAAGAAGGTAATTCAAGTCTCAGATGTCATGTTCTTGGAAGATCAGAAAATAGAGGATTTTGATAATGGTGAGAAGCTAGAAGCTTTCGTTGATGATCTTATTGATTTAGAACCGAAGTTCCTACTATGGAACGAGTTGCAGAAGGCATTGAGAATGGAGAGAATTATGGGTTTGAGGCTCATGATGATGATTCTATTACTTATGATGGGATTGACCCTATTGAGATAGAAGATGCAGATAAACTGCATGAGCCACCACCGAAAGAAGAAGAAGCATCATCCCGAGCCACAAGAAGATGAGGTGAGGAGATCCGAGAAAGAAAAACAAGCTTCAACCAGGTACCCACCACATACGTATGTTTTACTATCTGATGGTGAAGAACATATGTATTATCAAGAGGCTCTTGAAGGTACAGACAAAGAGAAGTGGTTGAAGGCCATGCAAGATGAGATGTGTTCTTTGCATAAGAATCACACTTATGACTTAGTTGAGAAACCGAAAGGAATGAAAGTTCTCAAGAACAAGTGAGTGTTCAAAGTCAAGCATGAGGAGACTAACCCCACATCCTGTAGGAACCGTTATTTCAGAATGCAAATTTCTACAAACCGCAAAACACCCACGCGCAGCGGAATAAGAGGTGTCACGGTTTTTGGATAGAAAGTTCATACTTTTTAGAATCGGCTAAGATGTAATCTCTGAGAATCCAAGCTATGAATCCGAATCAACAATCAACCCCTTGATCTTCTGTTGTATTCCTTTCGAATAGATTGGACGTTGTGTGGGCAACGATCTACCAACCCCCTTCTTTCTCTCAAAGCTAGATCCAATTTTGGATCTATCTTTCCTTGCCTCTTTTTCTAATCCAGTGGATAGTGATTTTCGGCCAGGAGAGAGAAGGGTTCTATTTATAGGCTACAAGGGGACCATGAGGAGAAATTAGGGTTGGGCCTCCTCCGGGCTTGGGCTTCCCATGTTCGCCGAAGAACATACTCCATCCAAGTCCGCCAACAAATGGCTTTATTCCACTAAAGACCATTGTTGCACTACCCACTAATCCCAAATTACGTGTCAACGTTTATGGGCACCATATTATATGCTCGTTGATCTCCCATGTTTAAGATATCGAATGCCCATTAATTAAGTCAAGTTCTCGACAACTACATTAATCAACTTCTTATGTCCTTGAGTAGTACCACTCAATCTCATTGTCATGTCGAATAAATCCACCCATGTGGTTTTTACATGACAATATTTTGAGCTCCTCAAGGGGACATCATCAACCCGACTTCCTGCGAGTCACAAATTCCTTCTATAATCAACAGCACACCTTACATACAATGTCATTACCCAATTCATCGAGTTTGTTGATTCACAAATGAATCTCACTCATTGATGATCTAAAGCAATATACAATGCACGTAGGTGCCCGTTATTATATCCGGATTAAGAGGACAAACATCCATAATAACAGAGGTATTTGTTCTCTTATTATACAGTCATTATAAGGAGAAACAACCTCATTTGGTCATGTTCAATGCACACAAAGTGTACTAGTGTAATCATATAGTCAAGATAGACTAATACCAGATTATACTACAACCGTACCAATGGTTTGTCCAAATCCATTTAGGTTGTGAACGATTACTTATACTTTATAAGGTACTGATGATATGATCTTCAATTCTGTGTGTTCACACTATATCATCTACAACATAAAGTATTAGACACATGCATATAACTAATAACATATATAATATGCATAACATTTGCCCATATAATTCTCATTCAAAATATAAAGAATTAGAGTTAATACAAAAGTAATGCTTTTTAGTATATAACCCTATCACATCCAAGGCACAAGGATCGCCTTGTTGTGAAGGGATTCAGTCAAAGAAAATGTATTGACTTTGATGAAATTTTCTCTCCGGTTGTTAAGATGATTTCTATCAAGGTGGTATTGGGTTTGGCCGCAAGTATGAACCTAGAGGTTGAGCAACTAGATGTCAAGACATCGTTTCTTCATGGTGATCTTGAGAAAGATGCCTACATGGACCAGTCATAAGGTTTTAAGGTCAAACGTAAGGAGCACCTGGTATGCAAGCTGAGAAAGAGTTTGTATGGGTTGAAATAGGCACCGAGACAGTAGTACATAAAGTTTGAGTCCTTTATGGTTAAGCATGGTTACAAGAAGTCTGCTTCCGATCATTGTGTATTTGTTCAAAAGTTTCCAGATAAGGATTTCATAGTGCTCTCATTGTATGTGGATGATATGTTGATAGTTGGCCAAAACATTAACAAGATATCAAAGCTAAAGAAATACTTAAGTGAGTCCTTTGAGTTGAAAGATTTGGGTCAAGCAAAGCAGATACTTGGTATGCGGATCACTCGTGACAGAAAGAGTGAGAAATTATGGCTTTCTCAAGAAAGTTATATTAAGAAGGTGCTGAAGAGATTCAACATAAATCAAGTGAAGCCAGTGAGTTGTCCGCATGGTGGTCAATTCTGCATGACCAAAGGTAAGTGTTCGAAGAGTGAGCATGAGAAGAAAGAAATGCAAAAGATTCTTTATGCATCCGGAAAGATGCGTTTGATGTATGCAATGGTGTGTACAAGACCGGATATATATTATTTTCGCAGTGGGTGTTGTAAACCGATTTTTCAAATCCGTAAAGAGCATTGGGAAGGTGTTAAGTGGATATTGAGATATCTCAAGGGCACTTCCAAAGCATGTTTGTATTTTGGTGGAAGTAAAAGCTTACTTGAATGCTACACAGATGCAGACATGGCAGGTGATGTTGACTCGATGAAGTCTACTTCCGGTTATCTGTTTACATTTGCAAGGCGAGCAGTTTCTTGGCAATCGAAGTTGCAAAACTGTGTTGCCCTCTCCACTACATAAGATGAGTATATTGCAATCACTGATCGAGTGTTGCAAATAGATGTTATGGATGAAGATGTTCTTCAATGAACTAGGACTAAAGTAGAAACAGTTTGTAGTTCTGTGTGACAGTCAGAGCGCCATCCATTTGAGCAAGAATCCGAGTTTTGATTCTAGATCCAAGCACATGTATGTGCGTTATCATTGAATTAGAGAAGTTCTCGAAGAGAAGTAATTGTGCATAGAAAAGATTCATACCGATAAGAATGGGTCGGTTATGATGACCAAGGTTTTGCCCAAAGGCAAGTTTGATGCTTGTCAGGTTACCGCCGAATGGCACACTCCTCCCAATCGATTTGGGAATGCGTGGAAGTATCCCCCTCATGGTTCGGGAGGAGGAGATTGTTAGGTCCCTCATCTCGTGAAATATTGAAAACTGGTAAACGGGCTTTTGGAAAGTAATTGAGTTGTCTATTGGACTTGCGTTTCTAATTCTTTTAGGAAAGCAAATTTGAACTGGGAGTCTATAAATACTCTCATATGCTAGTATAACACAAAAGTGAGAGAAAACCAATTTTGAGAGCAACCAAAATTGAGGAAAACTCTTGCAAAGAGATGTTTGTAAGAAGAGAGATTTGTAGAAGAGAGATCTAGTAAGTGTTAGAGAGACTTGTGAAGAGTGATTCTAATCTTCCTTCTCAATCTTATAAAGGATTTGTTGTTGTGGGTTAGGTATCATTGGCCGAACCACGCTACATCTTGCGTTTCATTGTGGTATGTTTTATTTTACATTGTTATTACCTATATGTGATAGTTAATTCCATAGCTTAGGTTTGTGTTTGTTGGTTGTAGTGAAAGCTTAGATTTTTCGATTGGAGTTAGAGTGTCCATATTCAAGCTATCTTAGTGGAACCGGGATTGGTATTGGTATAAACCCCAACAGCTTTGTGGTACACAATCAAGATGCCAATAAATTAGACATAGCTAGTCTACACTCTACACTAGCCTTATAAAAACTGAAAAAGTCAGATAACAAAGTTTCCTTTATTATGATGTTCTTACTGGTCCCAGAACCTCACAAACTGATTTGTATTTTGTAAAACAATATATGATGATAGTTACAACTTACAATACCTGAAAAATGGATATGGGACGTCATTACTTGCAAAAGTAGTGACATGGTAGTGTCAATGCTAGTGAATCTTTTAATCATTGATGAATTCCATATTTTGAAGGATAATAAGGCCCTGTAATAGAGGCATTAGTTGCAGGGACCCTCCCTTAGGTAATTTTTTTTAGTGATTCTCTATTTTTTGTCTGTCATCATTAATATATTCCTGTTTACTTGAAATATATAAGGGGCCATTTGTTTTTGCTTCTTATAAGACTTTGAGGTCTTATAACCTCTTATAAGATGTGGCCCAGTGATTTTGGACATTTTTTTTGTTTGTTTTTTGCCTCTTATAAGAGGCATTCTACTAGAAATGTCTTATAAGAGGCTCCAATTCTTTAAGTACCAAAATTAGATCTACTTCAATTCTATAAGTCTTACAGCTTGAAAAATGACTCAAACACCCTCGTCCATATACCCCTAGCCTCATTTCTCTCTTCTTCCTTTTTCATTATCTTATTTTTCAAATAACTCTATTACCCTAGCCACCACCGGTTACCACCACCACCACCACCAAACTATTAAAACCACCACCACCACTGCCGCCACTACCACCACCACCATCACCACAACCACTACCACCATCATTACCTCCACCACCACCACCACCACTGTGCTATTAAAACCACCACCACCACCACTACCACCGTACTATTAAGACCAATATCATCACCTCCACTACCACCACCACCACCACCACCACCGTGCTATTAAGACATCCACCACTTTTACTACCACTACCATTACCGTGCTATTAAAACCAATATCATCACCTCCACTACCACCGCTGCCGCCAATTAAGGTAGTTTTCTAAAATCGATATTCTAATTATCAAAATTGATTTGAAACTGAAAATCAAACTATACGTTTGTTTCAAATTAATATATTCAAGTTAAATGTGATGTAAAGTAGGGTTATATTTGTCAAATAACCATTTATAAGATGTCATGTATTTGTTTTTTCTATTTTTACAAGTGCTTATAAGAGGAACTTAAAATAAAAACAAACCACTTTATAAGACCATCTTATAAGACCCTCTTATAACACATGGTCTTATAAGACCCTCTTATAACTTAACCCAAAAAAACAAATAGCCCCTAAGTGTTTGTGTTTACGATAGTTTGTAGATGCCCTATTCTCTAGATAAGATTAACTATCATAGGAAAACAATGTAGACTAGCTGTGATTAGTTTTACATGAATTGTGTGAGAATTTTTAAAGTGGCAAAGGCTTCAAACGCTTTGTGATTTGCTCTCTCTTGATTTTTCAATTATTTCATTTATGTCTTTAGTTACTTCACTACATAATATATGGTGATAACCAATGTCCTAAACCACAATCACGTTGGATATCCTTAACTCCTAATGTCTTACTTTTCTAATTATTTGTATATTCCATTTTACACTTCTTCTCCACGAGGATGTCGTGTAGTAAACCTCGGGTGATATTTTTTTAAGAAGGCTTTGATTGTCACAAAAATGCAATTATCTAGTTTTCCTACTCGATCAGTTCATGAAAAAATCTGTGTGGAGGCCTTCATTTGTCTCAACTTTGATGCCATTATTTTGGAATTGGAGTGATAGTGTATTGGCCAGTATGCGAGTAAGTTTTCTACTAAGCACCTTGAGAGTTGAGATTCCTTAGGTATTGTTCTTAGATTTTTGTTTGGGATGTTAATGGAATGTAACTAGCATCCTTTGAGTCCAAACAGAGTATGATACGCGTTTTGGGTCTTTCAGCCACTTTACCCAATTGTAAGGACGTTCGTGTGGTTTTTTGATTTTACTTGTACTTACCAATCTGTGTTTTTTTATGTTTCCACTATACCACTAACTCCTACTTTTACTTAGCCTTGTGGATATCAATTCTACCTTTGTAGTCATTCTTACTGGTGTTGGTTATTGTGTTGGTGAATGACACTTCGTGAAACGCTTATAGCTGGTTGTTGGCTCATTAAAACAGGGATATCATGCCCTGTTTTTTGTTCATTCACGCATGGATACAAGAAAAACTGCAAAACCACTGGTAAGTTTCATTCTCGAGAGGAGCCAAGCCTCCATCAACACTGTTGCATCCTTTTTTGCAATGTTTAAATATATCTTTCTGCATGCTTGTGCACTTTCTCAACGCTTGAATGACATATATTGGACCGGTTAAATTGTTAATTATATTTCTAACTCACATTAACATGGGTATCCCACACGGGACCGATATGAGTAAGACAAGGGGATACAGCCAAATAATTAAAAAAAAAAAATGCAACTACTTCTTAGTTACACAACTAATTATTGGTCTCAAGACCTTACAAAGCGTCCCCTAACAAATAAATAATTATGAAAGTGGCATATCCTGGTTCTAACTATGTTAGTAGGTATAGAAAACTTATTCCAAAAAATAAACTTATTGTTAAATAAATAAGAAAATCAAATTGATATAATAAATATATCATGAACAAACTTTTAGTTTAACGAATGAACTTAATTTACCAAAAAAGAATCTGTCTTAAGTTGTTAAGAACAGAGAGAGTATGTCTCAAATTGTTAAGAATCTGCCTTAAGTTGTTAGGAACATACAACTTAATTGTACTTACTCTTTACCAATTACCAAACCATACAAACCTTTTGTCTTGTACTTCTTAGTTAAATCCGAGCCTAGTATAGATACACTATGTCCTTAAGACAGATTTTTCCCCTCACGGTGCTTGAAGGTTGATGGAAACCTGCTCTCAAAATAGAACGAATTTTCTTCTATAGAAAGCTAGCACTTCAATTCTATAGAGTCAGCGAATACAACATAATATTTGACTAATAACAGAGGGAGAAGAAAAATATCATAAAATGTGTGATATGGTGTATCTTTCTCTCCAAATTTATCCACGATTTATAGGTGAGAAGTGTCTTTTCGAAATAGCACATTGACTCTTTGAAAAAGTTAGGCATCTCTTTGAAAAGTCACATGTTTCGAAATGACGCACCATTTTGGCATAAAACACTATTTCGAACCAGTGCCTATTTCGAAAGTTCTCACCTTTTCGACATAAAACACTGTTTCGAACCAATGCCTATTTCGAAAGGTCGCACCTTTTCGGTATAATGCACTGTTTCGAACCAGTGCACACTTTCGAAAAGATTTTTCTCTTTTTACAAACTGTTTCAAGTTAAATCAATTTCATCTCAAGTGGGGTAACTTGGGCCACAAATTACTCATTCATATCTCAATGAATTTGTGCAAATCCATTTTTCTAATAGTAGGTATAGAAGAAACCCTAGTTTTAAATCGAATGTTCAATACTTTAATGTGTCAGTGTGTTCAAAATGTGTGTCTTTGTGTCTATTTCCGACACGGATTTATTTTTCAAATATGAAGTGTCCATGTTATTTAGTTATATTTCCATTATTGTAATAAGTTAAGGTGTGGATTCAAAATTGCTTGGTCCATAAATAGTATATGAGATGGAATAGTCCATGATGAATCCGATTTAAACACCTATAGATTTGCATAGATATGTTCATCATCTGACTAAGGTTACATTAGTGAAGGGCCTTAGTATCAGTGTATGATCATTATTAGTGTGCATTATGGTAGGAAAAATAAAAATCACTCACAGACGGTTGTCTATAATTCAATATTTATTTGGCATTAAGATGGTCAATCAAAAGTGTTGGGTCCCTCACCTCATGAAGTATTGGAAACTGGTTTCGTTTTGGAAACCAATTGGAGTTGCCTATTGGACTTGGGTTTCTAATTATTTTAGGAAACCAAATTGAAACTTGGGAGTCTATAAATACTCTCATATGTTAGTATAACATAGAAGTGAGAGAAAACCAATTTTTAAAGCAACCAAAATTGATAGAAAACCTTTGCAAAGAGATAAAGCTTGTAAGGAAAGAGATTTGTATAAGAGAGATCTAGTAAGTGTTGGAGAGACTTGTGAGGAGTGATTGTAATCTTCTTTCCCAATCTTATTTGCTCTAGTGGATTAGGCATGCATCATTGGCCGAACCATATTACATCTTGCGTTTCATTGTGGTATGTTTTACTTTACATTGCTATTGCTTATCCGTGATAGTTAATTTCATAGCTTAGGTTTGTGGTTGTTGGTTATAGTGAAAGCTTAGATTTTTCGATTAGAGTTAGAGTGTCCATATTCAAGCTATCTTAGTGGGGATCGATTAGTATCATTTTCCCAACAAGTGGTATCAGAGCCAGGTTGGATCAATCACAAAGGTAGTTGCTTCGAATCTTGCTCGAAAGGTGTTTGATAAAATTCCTAAGAGGAGGTTTGAGTAAAAATAGTTTGTTGAGATGGATCATTCTATAAATACTCACATGACTAGTCTAAATAGAAGTAACTACACTATTTGGGAAAGCCAAGATGGAAGACTTGTTTTATTGCAAGAACTTGACACAATCCATTGAGAATGGAGGAGTAAAATCGGATGCAGTATCTGTAGCCGATTGGAGCAAGCTTGATAAAAAAGTGATTGGGTACATTCGACAGTGGATTGATGATAGTGTCTTTCACCATGTATCCCAAGAGACTACCGCTTTTAGCTTGTGGAGGAAATTGGAAGACCTCTATGAGAGGAAGTCTGCGGGCAACAAAGTGTTACTCATTAAGAAGTTTGCTAACTTGAAGTACAAAGAAACTTCTTCAATGTCCGAGCATCTTAATAAAGTACAGAATACTATCAATCAGTTACATTTTATGAAGATTGATATGGGTGACGAAGTTGAGGCTTTGTTACTATTGAACTCTCTACCCGATAGTTGGGAGACTTTGGCAGTTTCTCTTGGCGGAGCCGCTAAGGATGGAATCGTTTCAATAGAGATGGTTACCAGTGCATTGTTAAATGAGGAGACAAGAAGGGGTTCGCAGAGTAGCTCCTCTCACTCAGAGATCTTTGTCACTGAAAAGCGGGGGAGAGGCAGGGGTAGAAAACCACCTAATTCTAGAGGTGATGACATAAGCAAATCTAGGGGTGAATCTAGAACTTCTAAGTTAGAGAGACAATGTTACGTACTATTGTGCCATCAAAGGTCACTTCAAATATGAGTGTAGAACACTGAAGAGAGATAATAAGAACAACTGTGTACATGAAGACATGGTGAAGAGGAATAGAAGCACAAGCAGAGATAATACTGCATTAGTAGATGATCTAGTGGGAATTATGTCAGATTGTAGTTAGTGTTGTGTTAGTACCTCATGTCAGGATACAGAGTGGGTGATAGATACCCGAGCGTCCTATCACGTCACACTGCACAGGAGTTTCTTCACTACTTACACTATTATGAGTTTGGTGAGGTGAAGATGGGTAACAATGGAGTCTCGAAGATTATAGGAATTGGTGTTGTTCATGTAGAAACCAATGTTGGCTACACCTTGACACTCAAGGATGTAAGACATGTCCCTGACATTCAGCTAAGCCTAATTTCCTCTAGGAAGTTAGATGATGATGGCTTCTAGAGCTCGTTTGGTAATGGGGTATGGAAACTAAGCAAATGTTCTTTTGTGGTAGCCAAAGGGAAGAAGCTAGAGTTGTTTGCTTTACAAAGCATAGGCCAGTTTGTGTTGAGCAGAGTTAAATGCGGTACAAGAATAAGCTTCCACTGAACTATGACATAAAAGATTGTATCATATGGGAGAGAAAGGCATGGAAGTTTTTGCCAAGCAAAAGGTGTTGTCAAACATCAAAAGTACGCATTTAAATAGATGTACTCATTATTTAGTTGGAAAACAACATATAGTATCTTTCCAAAGATTCTCTTCTCACTGAAAGGAGAATAGGGTCCTTGAGCTAGTACACTCAGATTTATGTGGTCCCATGAAAGTGAAGTCCCTAAGGGGAGCTTTGTACTTCTTGACTTTCATTGATGATGCGTCAAGAAAGATATAAGCATATAGTTTGAAGACCAAAGATGAGGTTTTTGAAGTGTTCAAGATTTTCCATAGCATGGTGGAAAGAGAGACCGGAAAACCATTGAAGTGTATCCGTACAGACAATGGGAGAGAGTATATTGGGCCATTTGAAGAGTATTGTAAGGGTAATGGGATTCGTCATGAGCAGACAGTACCCAAGACACTGCAACACAATAGTATAGCCGAAATGATGAACTGTACCATTATAGAGAGGATGAGATACATGTTGTCTCATTCCAAGTTACCGAGAAGTTGCTGGATAGAAGCAATGCGCACAACCGTACATGTGATCAACCTATCGCCTTCGAAGTCTCTGAATAGTGATTATCCAGAGAGAGTGTGGTCAGGCAGAGATGTTGATTATGGATACTTGAGGGTATTTAGGTGCATAACATTTGTTCATATTCCCAAGGATGAGAGATCCAAGCTTGATAACAAAGCCAAGCAGTGCATTTTTTGGGTTATGAGGATGAGAAGTTTGGTTACAAACTTTATGATCTGATCAATAAGAAGGTAATTCGAAGTCGAGATGTCATGTTCTTGGAAGATCAGAAAATAGAGGATTTTGATAATGGTGAGAAGCTAGAAGCTTTCGTTGATGATCTTATTGATTTAGAACCAGAAGTTCCTACTATGGAACGAGTTGCAGAAGGCATTGAGAATGGAGAGAATTATGGGTTTGAGGCTCACGATGATGATTCTATTACTTATGATGGGATTGACCCTATTGAGATAGAAGATGCAGATAAACTGCATGAGCCACCACCTGAGCAAGAAGAAGTGCATCATCCTGAGCCACAAGAAGATGAGGTGAGGAGATCCGAGAAAGAAAAACAAGCTTTAACCAGGTACCCACCACATACGTATGTTTTACTATCTGATGGTGAAGAACATATGTATTATCAAGAGGCTCTTGAAGGTACAGACAAAGAGAAGTGGTTGAAGGCCATGCAAGATGAGATGTGTTCTTTGCATAAGAATCACACTTATGACTTAGTTGAGAAACCAAAAGGAATGAAAGTTCTCAAGAACAAGTGAGTGTTCAAAGTCAAGCATGAGGAGACTAACCCCACATCCTGTAGGAACCGTTATTTCAGAATGCAAATTTCTACAAACCGCAAAACACCCACGCGCAGCGGAATAAGAGGTGTCACGGTTTTTGGATAGAAAGTTCATACTTTTTAGAATCGGCTAAGATGTAATCTCTGAGAATCCAAGCTATGAATCCGAATCAACAATCAACCCCTTGATCTTCTGTTGTATTCCTTTCGAATAGATTGGACGTTGTGTGGGCAACGATCTACCAACCCCCTTCTTTCTCTCAAAGCTAGATCCAATTTTGGATCTATCTTTCCTTGCCTCTTTTTCTAATCCAGTGGATAGTGATTTTCGGCCAGGAGAGAGAAGGGTTCTATTTATAGGCTACAACAGGGACCATGAGGAGAAATTAGGGTTGGGCCTCCTGACGGGCTTGGGCTTCCCATGTTCGCCCAGAACACACGACCCAAGTCCGTCAACAAATGGCTTATTCCACTAAAGACCATTGTTGCACTACCGCCCTAATCCCAAATTACGTGTCAACGTTTATGGGCACCATATTATATGCTCGTTGATCTCCCCGTGTTTAAGATATCGAATGCCCATTAATTAAGTCAAGTTACTGACAACTACATTAATCAACTTCTTATGTCCTTGAGTAGTACCACTCAATCTCATTGTCATGTCGGAATAAATCCACCTACAGGGTTTACATGACAATATTTTTGAGCTCCTCAAGGGGACATCATCAACCCGACTTCCTGCGAATCACAAATTCCTTCTATAATCAACAGCACACCTTACATACAATGTCATTACCCAATTCATCGAGTTTGTTGATTCACAAATGAATCTCACTCATTGATGATCTAAAGCAATATACAATGCACGTAAGTGCCCGTTATTATATCCGGATTAAGAGGACAAACATCCATAATAACAGAAGTGTTTGTTCTCTTATTATACAGTCATTATAAGGAGAAACAACCTCATTTGGTCATGTTCAATGCACACAAAGTGTACTAGTGTAATCATATAGTCAAGATAGACTAATACTAGATTATACTACAACCGTACCAATGGTTTGTCCAAATCCATTTAGGTTGTGAACGATTACTTATACTTTATAAGGTACTGATGATATGATCTTCAATTCTGTGTGTTCACACTATATCATCTACAACATAAAGTATTAGACACATGCATATAACTAATAACATATATAATATGCATAACATTTGCCCATATAATTCTCATTCAAAATATAAAGAATTAGAGTTAATACAAAAGTAATGCTTTTAGTATATAACCCTATCACATCCAAGGCACAAGGATCGCCTTGTTGTGAAGGGATTCAGTCAAAGAAAATGTATTGACTTTGATGAAATTTTCTCTCCGGTTGTTAAGATGATTTCTATCAAGATGGTATTGGGTTTGGCCGCAAGTATGAACCTAGAGGTTGAGCAACTAGATGTCAAGACATCGTTTCTTCATGGTGATCTTGAGGAAGATGTCTACATGGACCAGTCATAAGGTTTTAAGGTCAAACGTAAGGAGCACCTGGTATGCAAGCTGAGAAAGAGTTTGTATGGGTTGAAATAGGCACCGAGACAGTAGTACATAAAGTTTGAGTCCTTTATGGTTAAGCATGGTTACAAGAAGTCTGCTTCCGATCATTGTGTATTTGTTCAAAAGTTTCCAGATAAGGATTTCATAGTGCTCTCATTGTATGTGGATGATATGTTGATAGTTGGCCAAAACATTAACAAGATATCAAAGCTAAAGAAATACTTAAGTGAGTCCTTTGAGTTGAAAGATTTGGGTCAAGCAAAGCAGATACTTGGTATGCGGATCACTCGTGACAGAAAGAGTGAGAAATTATGGCTTTCTCAAGAAAGTTATATTAAGAAGGTGCTGAAGAGATTCAACATAAATCAAGTGAAGCCAGTGAGTTGTCCGCATGGTGGTCAATTCTGCATGACCAAAGGTAAGTGTTCGAAGAGTGAGCATGAGAAGAAAGAAATGCAAAAGATTCTTTATGCATCCACAGTATGCAGTTTGATGTATGCAATGGTGTGTACAAGACCGGATATATATTATTTTCGCCGTGGGTGTTGTAAACCGATTTCTGTCAAATCCGGGTAAAGAGCATTGGGAAGGTGTTAAGTGGATATTGAGATATCTCAAGGGCACTTCCAAAGCATGTTTGTATTTTGGTGGAAGTAAAAGCTTACTTGAATGCTACACAGATGCAGACATGGCAGGTGATGTTGACTCGATGAAGTCTACTTCCGGTTATCTGTTTACATTTGCAAGGGGAGCAGTTTCTTGGCAATCGAAGTTGCAAAACTGTGTTGCCCTCTCCACTACATAAGATGAGTATATTGCAATCACTGATCGAGTGTTGCAAATAGATGTTATGGATGAAGATGTTCTTCAATGAACTAGGACTAAAGTAGAAACAGTTTGTAGTTCTGTGTGACAGTCAGAGCGCCATCCATTTGAGCAATAATCCGAGTTTTGATTCTAGATCCAAGCACATGTATGTGCGTTATCATTGAATTAGAGAAGTTCTCGAAGAGAAGTAATTGTGCATAGAAAAGATTCATACCGATAAGAATGGGTCGGTTATGATGACCAAGGTTTTGCCCAAAGGCAAGTTTGATGCTTGTTGTGTTACCGCCAGATTGGTGGCACACTCCTCCCACTGATTTGGGAATACGTGGAAGTATCCCCCCTCATGGTTCGGGAGGAGGAGATTGTTGGGTCCCTCATCTCGTGAAATATTGAAAACTGGTTTCGTTTTGGAAAGTAATTGGAGTTGTCTATTGGACTTGCGTTTCTAATTCTTTTAGGAAAGCAAATTTGAACTTGGGAGTCTATAAATACTCTCATATGCTAGTATAACACAAAAGTGAGAGAAAACCAATTTTGAGAGCAACCAAAATTGAGAGAAAACTCTTGCAAAGAGATGTTTGTAAGAAGAGAGATTTGTAGAAGAGAGATCTAGTAAGTGTTAGAGAGACTTGTGAAGAGTGATTCTAATCTTCCTTCTCAATCTTATAAAGGATTTGCTGTTGTAGGTTAGGTATCATTGGCCGAACCACGCTACATCTTGCGTTTCATTGTGGTATGTTTTATTTTACATTGTTATTACCTATATGTGATAGTTAATTCCATAGCTTAGGTTTGTGTTTGTTGGTTGTAGTGAAAGCTTAGATTTTTCGATTGGACTTAGAGTGTCCATATTCAAGCTATCTTAGTGGAAATCGATTGGTATCATTTTTCCAACAAAAAGTACTAAAGGCGGATTGGATTTCTTTGGAGAAACAAAAAGATTCAATCTAGAAAGAGATTCTCTTAAACTGGTGGAAAGTTAAGAAGTTCTGTTTGGAAGAGATAGGGTCATGATTTAGCAGGAATGTTGCTATTAGGTTGGTGACTCTCAAGAGAAAAACCAATATGATCTCCAGATTTGAGTGGGAGAGATTCTGTAGAAAAGCAATACAGTTGTGGTGCATCTGGTCAAACGGTCTTCAGGGTTCAGAATATGGCATTCTTCTCAAAGTGCTTTTAGAAAATGTTAATAACATACTGGTCAAAATTTGGCAGAAGAAGAGAAAACCGCACAGGATATATGTAATCGTCTTTCTATTGCTCAACAGCTCAACACGATGCACGATGCAGTGAAAGCCTTTGAGCTCCTTAAAGAGCTTAAAGAAGCAGATTACCATGTAACTAGGACAGTTCACTTTCTACTTTCTAGGAAGTTGCTTTGTCAGACTATTTTTGCTCTACGTTTTAGACAGACAGCAAATTTTGAGATGAATGTATCAGGTTTTCCGGGTAGTTTTGACCGACAACACAACTGATTAACCACTTCAAATTTCTTCACGATTCGTGAATTGCATACCAAGTGTTGCAGAAGGATGTGCACAAATCTAGAAACAGAGAAGTTGTCTATTTGTTTGAATCTGGACCACAATGGGATGTTACGTTGAATGTTGCCTTGCCTTGAAGGATTGCCTGTTTGTTACTGTCATTTCAAACACTACATGTACATAATTTGATATGTCTAGAATGAAATGTTGTCTTGTTGAGGATTGCATAGAAAACACTATGTATTTGAAAATTGGGTTAGTTAGTGTTACCCCCATTAGATTAGCCAATTAGGATTCCTTCCCACTAAATGGGCAATTAGGATTACCCCAAGTACACACAAAATAAAAGTCTAATGGGGTAATACTAGTTAACCCTTGAAAATTATGAACACTGAACACAATGGCATTAGCGGAACAGGTACATTATCAAGAAAAGCGGTTGCGTTTTAAGATCATATACTGTAAGAGTTAAAAAAGTTTTCATTCACATTGTTTAGTGTGAAGCAGTTGATGCTGATTCGTTCTTAAAGCTTATCTTGAATGACCATTTAGGTTGAACTGTCCGTAGTGGTCGCTGAGTTTATTATGTTGATCAGCTGGAGAAGAGACGACATCACAAAAAAAATTCTAACTTCTAGTGCATTTGATTACCTTAATCGTGCAATGTTAGACCAAACATCCTTAGTTTGTCAAAATTTTATTGGATCAAGTTTGTCTTGAAAAGTTGGCATGGTTTTATACTTATAAGAAAATGTACACCTTTGTGCCATGTATTCTGTTGCTGGTCAAAGATTCAAATGCGTATCTGTTGGAAGTTGATGCACAAAGACTTAGTGTTATCACTAATTTTGTTGCTGAATGTACAGCAGTGATCTTAGCAGCAGAAATAGCAGGGAATAATAGTTGGACAAATTTATGGATGGAATGGGACTCCATGGCAGTGGTTCTAGCAGTCAAAGAGGGGAAGCTTCCTTGGCCACTTGTTTAGAATGCCCATACAAGGTCTACTATAGCTTTGATTCGGATTTGTTGGTATTCTGTTTTAAATTCCAATGAATGTAGTACTCATATGTTGGCTGTAACATTTTTTATTCTCAATACAAAATCCTTACTTGGGTATGCAAATGGAAAAGCTATCTATGACTAGTTGTTTGTCATAATTGTCCAAATTCTTCATATTAAATGCAGACAAATCAATTTTTTAAATGTTTCTAAACAAAATGTGGAGTGGACATAGATACTAATCTTCAAGGGGTCCCCACCCCGTCCCCGGCAACAGTTATCAACTACCCCTAAAACCCGTAAATCTACCTTTCCCTGCTGAAGGTGGGTTTTGATAGCAAGACCTCAGGAAACCATCAAGTAATCTATCTAATAAGTTAGGGTTTTTTTCCCCACTACAAGACAAAATAACACATAAAGAATGGTCCAGATCATTTTGAGTAAGATCTAATGGCGGCTGAGTGCGGATCAATTACTTTTATTTGTTTTCGAAATTCTCACTAGCGAAGCCGCCAAATCAGCTCGCTTCACTTTCACTCTATTTCACAACACAAAACAGGTCGAAAGAGGAGAGAGCAAAAAAGATAAAAGACGAGAGTGCAAAAAGAAAAGAAGCCCAATTTCTGATTTCGAGTCTCTTCTCCCTTTTTCAAATGATACACTCACTTTGAATGAGGTACGTTTTAGTTTGGGTTTTGTAAAACTAAATTGATTAGCGTTATTAAATGTTTGTTTCGTTTCAATTTAAAGTTTAAAATTTGTGTTGTTGTAATTAATAACATAAATGATGAAGAGGGAAATGAGGAAATGTGTGAGTGTTGTTGTAATTAATAATATAAATGATGAAGAGGGAAATGAGGAAATGTGAGTGTTGCTGTAATTAATAGTGTAAATGATGAAGAGGGAAATAAGGAAATGTGTGAGCATATTTTCTACATTCAATCGATCCTTTTACAATATTCTTCAGTGATTAAAATGCATGTTTCCAATGATTAAACTCATGCAACTGTAGCGAGATTACAGACACATCTTCACTATCACGGCAAGATTACAAACACATCTTCTTTGCCATCAGTAATACAAAGTCGTTTCACTTAAAACACGTCGAGGGGATAGAATGGAATATTAAAAACCCTATATGAAGAATTGAAACGCAAAGATTTGGACTTTTATTAATCGACTTTGAATGACAAGAATTTGTGAATCCAGTCAACTTGATGAGCAAAATAGAATAAAAAACGCAGAGATAACGTATTTTTCTCCATCTTCGCAGCCTACATTTGTTACAATTATGGGTAATTATGCTGTTTTTATTTGTAATAATACTATTATTAGTCTTATGTTAAATTAAATAAGTATGATAATGCTATTAAGTTTTAGAAGTAATTATTGTTATGTATAAATATGAAGTTATATATTTTGGTATGGTTGATCTATGAGAATTGTTTTGTGTGATTTTCGTGTTATGACAGATTTAGGTTTTGAAATATTGAAAATATAAAGGAGATCATCTTTGGATTTTTTATTTAAAAAAAAAATGATGATGCTCTTAATTGAAGACTCTCTCCCCTTATTTTCCTCATTCTCATTCTGATATGTGTTGAATTAATGAATGTGTAAGGGTATGTGTAATGAGTTGGTTTGTGATAAATGAAATGCATAGAATTGCAATCATTAAGCTCACTTGAGTATGCGTATGAAATGATTATGAAGTATAAAACTGTTGGAAATAGTTATATCATCGATCCAATACTACCATAGAAATGGTCTTTTGGGGTGTTGTTCAAAAACAATGTGTCTAGAGTGCCGACTGGCACGGGCATTCACTAATCTATCTAATAAGCTAGGTTTTTTTTTCGCACTACAGGACAAAATAACACATAAAATAACGCACTACAAGAGAGTAAGGAGAGTTGGGAGCAAGATCAAACGGCGGTTGAGTGCGGATTAATTATTTTGTTCAAAACTCATCGTAGAGCACTCAAACTCCCAACTCTCCTTACTCAATTCTTCATCTTCACTTTTCTTCTCATCCTTCACTGAAACGCTAACCCCACTTTTCAATTTCCAAAAACGCGCTTCCTCATCTACGCATATTATTCGTTTCATCTCCATCTTCCCTGCCCACCGTGACGATGACAAATTTCTAGAAGATTTCTTACGATATTTAATAACTGCCTCGACCAAGATTTCGGTCTTGCCAGATTCTTTAAGAGGTAATAATTTTATTTTAAGGTTTTGGATTGTTGAAATTTTGGTGATGGGTTTGTTTGTTTGTTTGTAGATTATATTGAGGTTGCCATATTCATGTTAAACACCTTATATAATTAATTATGTTGTTATTTTTTTAGGTATATTACAAGTTTATAACTGTTACCCCAAATCAGTTTATAATATAATATAGGCCCCTGATTCGACTAAATATGACTCGACTGCGTGCTGAATAAGATGCTATTTAGTCATGTTTTTATGTTAACTTGAAAGTCCATTTTCACAAGATTTGGTAAGTAGTCTAGCCTACAATATACCACCATTATGCGTTTAACCGCCATCGAGTTTTCGATTAATCTGTCAGAAAATTTTAAGCTATGTTCCGTGTATTCATGTCTTCCGAGTTGCATTAGTGTGCAGAAACCACAAATTTTCATATACACTTCGTCCAAATCCTTCTTTATAATTGCTCAGCATAGGAACATATACTTTCCCATTACTTTTATACTAACTCTAATCACCTCCTTCATTCGATGAGCCAGTGACTTTCAAAAATATGTGAGCATATTTTCTACATTCAATCGACCCTTTTACAATATTCTTCAGTGATTAAAATGCATGTTTTTAATATTTATTCTCTTCTTTTTTCCAATAATTAAATTCTTGTAACTGTGGTGAGATTATAGACACATTTTCATAGTCACTGTAACACAAAGTCGTTTCACTTAAAACACAGTAAGGGATAGAATGGAATATTAAAAACCATATCTGAAGAATCGAAACGCAAAAATTGGACTTTTATCAATCCACTTAGAAAAAAAAAAAAAAAAAAGATAATGTGTTTTTTCCATCTTCGCAGCCTACATTTGTTACAATTATGGGTAATTATGCTGTTTTTATTTGTATTGATACTATTATTAGTCTTATGTTAAGTTAAATGAGTATGATAATGTTATTAACTTTTATTATGAACGTATGGTTAGGAAAGGGGTTGGGCATAATCATTATACATTTTCCTTTTTTAGTTAAGGTTTGTGCGGAATTTGGGTTGGTTTACGAAGGGAGAAACGCCCTGCTAGGATTGTGAAGAGAGGGTTTGCAGTAGATTTGTTTGGGCGGAATTCTCTAATTTATATGTATTCTTCGATTAGGAGAATTTAGGATGCGAGGAAGGTGTTTGATGAGAGGTGTGAGTTGGATTTGGTGTCGTGAAATTCGATATATGATTGTTGGGTATGTGAAGAATGGGGAAGTTGGTATTGCAAGGGAGTGTTTTAATGTGATGCCTAAAAGAGATATTTGGAGCTGAAATTCAATGATTGTGTGGTATGTTGGAGTCGGCGATATGGAGCCATGGAGGCTGCTCGAGAGCTTTAATTTTTGAGGGGTTGGTGGTTAGAAATGTTGTCAATGTGCTAATGCTTTGTGTTTACCTATCGTTTGTGACATATTACAAGTTTGTTAGAGCATTTGTCATTATGCGTCAATGTGTTGATATTATGTGTATGTTGAAGACTCTCTCCCTTTTTCCTCATTCTCATTCTGATATGTGTTGAATTAATGAATGTATAAAGGTATAGTATGTCTTCCAAAACAGTATGGTGGACTTGGTTTTAGACGTATTCGAGATGTGAATGCCTCTTTGCTTTCTAAGTGGATTTGGCGTTTTGGTAGTGAAGAAGAGGGTTTGTGGAAAGATGTGATCAGGGATAAATATGGAGTTGTCGGAACAGGATGGTTCACGAAAAAAGTTAGCCAATCACATGGATGCTGTCTTTGGAAAGGAATCATGAATCACAAAGATCGATATGGTAGAGAAAGAGTTAAGTTTCAAGCTTGGAAACGAAGAAAGAATTATGTTCTGGGATGATAAGTGGTGCTCGCAAATGCCTCTAAAAGAACGTTTCAAAGATTTGTATGTCATTTCTAGTAACAAGTCTGGGACTGTTCAGCAACACGTTATATGGGATAATGGTGTACAGTCGTGGGATCTGAAATTTAGAAGGAATTTGTTCGATAGGGAGCTACTACAAATCTGTGAGTTTCTGGATTTGCTTGCTACTCAAAGGGTTAATGAAGATCATGATAAATGGAAGTGGTCGGGGAAGGTTCAACCATTTTACTCGAAGTCAATGTATGAAGTTTGATCGAGAAAAGAGGATACAAGCTTTGCACTTGGGAGCCCTTAATTTTCCAGTTAGCAAAGTTTGGAATAATAGAGTTCCAACCAAAGTCTCATTCTTTGTTTGGGTTTTATCTTTGGGGACCTTGACGCGATAATCTTGAAAGAGAGGCAAAAATCCTAGTTAACAGTGTGTGTCATGTGTACTAAAGAGGAGGAAACTATTCAAAGCACTTATTCATGGATTGTGAAATTACACAAATTATATGGGATTATTTCATGCATTCTCTTAAGTGTCGGGGTGACGCATCACAAGGTCTGATGGGACAGTTCAACTGTAAGCTAGATGGTAGAATCTCCACTACCGGTCGGATTTTGGCAAAGGTTATAGCTCACGCAGTTATATGGTCCATATGGTTGGAACGCAATCGTCGAACTTTCGACGATGAGTCTAGGGATGTCCAACAGCTTATAGTCAAATGTAAAACTCTTATGTGGGCATGGGTGTCTTTCTTACCTAGTGTTAGAGGTTTGAAATTGGACGACCTCATTTTTAGATGGGAGTCTGTGATTGAGGGGTAGCATTTATATGTATTTCTAGTAGTGTGAATCTCTCACATTGCATCTTCATTACTATTAATACAAAATCTTGTTTTGCTGATCAAAAAAAAAAAAAAAAAAAAGGTATGTGTAATGAGTTGGTTTGTGAGAAATGAAATGCATAGAATTGCAATCATTAAGCTCACTTGAGTATGCGTATGAAATGATTATGAAGTATAAAACTGTTGGAAATGGTTATATCATCGATCCAATGCTACCATAGAGATGGTCTTTTAGGGTGTTGTTCAAAAACAATGTGTCTAGAGTGCCGACTAGCACGGGCATTCACTAGTTCAAAATAGGTTAAGCAAATGTTGTTTGTTGACATGTAGGATGGCTAGTTATTTCATCATTTCTATGGGCAAGTGAAGATCTTAATAATTTGCAATTGTCGTAGTATCTTCATTAGTAATTGCACAGAAAGAATGTAAGGATTCCTCATTCCTCGAAGGAGTAAGGAGATCATGAGTGGTCGTATGGTTCTCACTAGTATGTCCCTGTTTGAGTGTTTGCAACTAGGTCCCCATACAACTCGGATTATAAGCGTAGAGTTATCGTTTACAAAAATTGTCCACTTTGCTAACATTTATAGTGCATAAAGTATAAGAGCTGGGATCTGATGGATTTCTGTTGATCTTCATCATCAGTTGTCATTTTGCCCATTAGTTTGAGGGCACTTCGTCAAAATGTGGAAAAGGTGAAGGAGCTTGTACATGTGGTATATATGGTTAACATACGCTATTATTTCTAATATGGACAATAAACCATATGATCATGCTGTGGCGAACCACAGACATCACCTCAGACATCTGATATCATCACCCAAAGGTTTTACCAACTAAGCTAGAAGGCACTTACATGTTTATAGGTTCAGATACTAACATATATGTTTTTTGTGAAATATGCAATTCCATGACTATTATACGTGCAAGCTGAATTTCAAAAACTATTCATCTGTTTGAACGTACTCTGATTTCATTATTTTCTTTGCATGAAGTTTTGCGACATGATATCTAATTCAATTTTCACTTTTTCTTGCCCATACACAGGGAACATTGAAAAACAATGATCATTCATGCGAAACCTATGGAGAGAGCTTCGAGTCAAAGTACTCCTTTTTTTTTCCCTATAAACAACTTTAACAATATTGAATATTCCTATGCTTTGAAGTATAAATCCAACATTGTACCTCTTCTGTTGCAGGAATAAGCTGCATAGGCATTTGGGTGACACAGGACACGCTTCACTTAAATGTAGATAGTGTCTTGCTTCAGTGAAATCAAAATAGCAGTTTATCACATGAGACTATGAGACTGAAGGCTTCATTTAAGAATATAATTTATGGGGACAGAACGATTACAACCAGCAAGAGCAAAAGCATGACGGAGAGGATTGTGTTTGATGCGGACATAATAGCTGAAAACAGAGAAAACTAGTCAGAGAAGAAGAGAATGAGGCAAACAATTTTTGGTTGGTGAGCCGTGGTTGTAACGGGTAAGTGGGGGATTTACACAATGATCTAAAAGTTGTGTTAGTCTTTAACATTTTTTGTGTGTTGAAGATTTGAAGTCCCTTATTATTCATCAGGTGATGGAAAAAGGAAAAAAAATAACAATACACGGTTTGTTGTCTGTAAAAGAAACTGTAATGAAAAGATATTCCATGAATTTGGAAGGAAGATGTATTATGCTTCACAAATAATTTTCCGCAGTGTGTTGATGTTGAAGTTTAAGATGGGCATACTGCAGATATTCCATAAATCTTTAGTGAAAATGCTACCCTCATTATGCAGTAGATGTATACTTTCACCAAATTCTTTAATAAAAGGATAAGTACTGTAGTAATAAGTAATAAGGATAAGTAGATGGTGGTGGAAGATGGAAGTCTTGATTGTAAACATAAGGTGATTGGCCATGGTGTTAAATGTTAACGACTTCTCTTTGTAAACATATGCTGTCGCATGGCTTAGCCAAGTATATTTGCAGCAATCATAATTTGCCCTCGCGTCCATAACAGAAAAGCGATGGGCAATTGGGCACAGCAGAAGTTAATATTTGATAGAAGAGCATGATTTTTTTTTTTGAATCAGTTAGAAGTTAGCCACATCTCAACCTGTATTGACTTAAAATCTTATCTTGTGTATACAACACCTCTCACTTCCTCATCTAATATTTGACTCAGTTGCTTAGGATAGGGTCATATGCTATAGTTTAGAGAGTTATCACTCATGTTACAAGATTTGGCTAGGAAATCTGCTGCCGGATTAGTTTCCCTGAAAATATGGCTAACCTCTACTTTTGGAATTTCCTTATCTGCTGTCTGATGGCTTCAGTCACATTGAAACAGAACCACGGTGTGAGTTCTTTTAAGAATTGTTTAAGGGAAAAAAACTTACTGGTGTGGTCCACCGGTCAAGAGGCCAAAAAACAGAATTTTATATTTTTTTCAAAGTTCAAATCCCTGACGTGTGACCACACCGATAAGTTTTTTTCTAAATCCAAATCTCAAAAGATCTAAATCAAAATCCCAAACATTTTCGTTTTGGACTCACCCAGACCGTTGTGTGACCAACCGTTGTTTTGACAACTAATCCACTCCAAAGAAGTTGTTTAAGCCTAGGGTGTTCGAATTTTTGTTAGCAATATGTGAAATTCACATTGGTTTGGGAAGTGCCCAACACAAAACAACTTTTTTAGATCAACGACACATTTGTAATAATTATTTTTGTTTTTGGGTCACCAACACAATATGGGTCCGGACCCTCTTTTCGGTTGGGTTGAGACTTGAGAACAAACCAAATTACCAAAACCCAAACCGTTTTTTATCGGTTCTCAAAAAACCCATTGACAGGCCTCGTACTCGAAAAAAGAAAAAAGCAGTGAAGATGACGAGGATGATAATGGAAGAATGGAATGGATCGTCGTCAACAAAGCTTTCCAAAACAGCTGTCATAACTTCAACTCCATCTTCTCTCTCTCTCCAAAGGTCTCATTTCTCTAATTCTTTCTCCTTTTAACTTTACAACTATTTCATTTCTTTATTCTTTCTCTCTGTTTGTGATTTTAGATATGGTACTCGGTTCAATCAAGTTTCTAGCCGCATTCTCCAAGCTTTTGTACCCGAGGCAAGTTTGACTTTCTAAATTTGGTTGACATGTGTTGGGAATTCATTGGTTGTAATTTTGCAGGGATTTCCAACCAGTGTAACTCCAGATTATGTTACTTTTCAACTATGGGACTCCTTACAGGTAGTTAAATTGTTTACTCTTGTTACTGGTATATATATATTGTTTTTTTACTCACTGTTACAAGTTTTTTGAGATTAGGGGCTGTCAACTTATATACGTACAATGCTCTCTACTCAAGTAAGTCTTCCTACATTTCAATTACACGTACACTGTTTCAGCTTATTCATTGTGCGTTGGTGATATTTTTATTAGGCTCTGTTAAGCGCGATTGGTGTGGGTGAGAAATCAGCTACTGTTATCGGTGCTACATTTCAGGTGATGGAAACATTTGTGAAGTCTCTGCCATTTTTGTTTTATTTTTGGTTCTTGAATATCTTGAATGACGAGTGAGCTGGAAATGAGTTTTGTTGCAGTGGTTTTTGAGGGATTTTACTGGGATGCTTGGTGGTATCTTATTCACATTTTACCAGGTATTTTGCTACTTTCTTATATGATTGTACAAATCTAAATACATGCTCACTCTTTGGACGAAGTGGACCTTTTTAGTTTGCTCCATTGTCTGAACTGTAGTAGCTGATTGGTGAAATATATTTTAATGCTTTCTCCTCAGGGTTCTAGTCTGGATAGCAACGCTAAAATGTGGCGTTTAGTTGCCGACTTGATGAATGATCTCGGTATGTTACACATTGTTTTCAGTGAGGTGAAGAGTAGGAAACTGTGAATACAAGAATCATTCTTCATATGTTTGTATGTGTGTCAATAAGTTTAGTTTTAGCTTATTCCTAATATACTACTATCTCAAGTGTTTTTTGGTATATATTCTGCGACTGTTAACTTACTGAAAACCTTGTGAGGGACAAAGGATTGGTCTTCCTTAGTTGTCATATCGTGAATGACACTAAAAACTTATGTTTTTCTACTGCCATGACTTGCTTTAAATGGGAGAGCAACATGAATCGATTCTCTCTAGAGTCTATTGCAAAGCCTAGTAGCATCTATTTGACCTCTTTATAAAATGTGATAGCTGGAGTTTGGTGGTGAGGAATCGATCAGAATAAGAGTTGTATAAAGTTAGTATGATCATGTGAGTGATATATTAGCACTTAAATTTAGGATATGATTTTTGGAACATGAGGTTGTGGTAAATTGACATATGAGGAGTTCACGCTAAGAAACATACTAGGCGATAGATGATTGGTCAAGATTGTGGCTACGAGTCCTAAGACCATATGCATGCACTCCATCTCGACGATCAACCAAACGAGATCGCATGCTTTTGCTGTTCCACTCTTCATTTGTCAAAATGACATTTCTCCGTGTATATTCATAGAACTTCTTTCTATTTACTAAAAGTGATGCCGCTTTGTTACTGTGGGTGCAGGAATGTTAATGGACCTTGTTTCTCCTCTCTTCCCTTCAGCATTCATTTTTATAGTTTGCCTAGGAAGCATTTCAAGATCATTCAGTAAGCTTTGAAACTTTTGGTTTATACTTGCAAATGTTACTTTTCACTTTTGCTTATGTTGATTGGTAACTGTCAATGAAGTAATCACCAGTGCTTATGATTGATCTATTATACATTTTGTTCTTATTTAGCTGGCGTTGCAAGTGGGGCCACTAGAGCAGCTTTGACACAACATTTCTCACTTCAAAATAATGCGGCCGATATATCTGCCAAGGTTTGATTATGATAATGTGATATATTCTCTGATAATACTCTTGGAAGTTTCACTTGATTCTAATAGAGACAATAATCCCAGAAACTCGTTCTTGCATGTTTTGATAGGAAGGAAGTCAGGAGACTCTGGCAACAATGACTGGAATGGTATTGGGAATGCTTCTTGCTCACATAACCATGGGACATCCGCTCAGTATTTGGGTCTCTTTTTTGTCTCTCACTGTTTTTCATATGTATGGTAAGTTTTGCTTCATCTTCTACCCAGATGAGCTTATGGTTCTTAGTTGTGCATACATTTCCTTTTTCCTTGTAGTAATGATGAAGATTTCCAGACGTTCAATAATTAAGTACCAGAAAAGGGTTTTTTATTATTTTATTATTTTTATTTTTTTAAGTAAATAAATACATGTAGGGTGTTTCGTTCAGCAAAAAATTCCATTTTCACTAGTATCTCTCTTGTCCTCTGTGTTACCATTCTTGAGTATTTCGTTGGGTACAAGCAAGCATTTAAGTGAAGTGTCTGACTTTCGTGATCTTCTTGTGAGGTCTAGACACTTGACACATAAGACGATTGGTATTTTTTAACTATATCTGATCAAGGATAAAATATGTACTCTGCTTCTTAGTAAACACACGTGTTGTCTAAATCTGGCTTGTTTCCTTATGCAGCAAACTATAGAGCTGTTTGTTGCCTTTCCCTGACAACATTGAATGCTGAAAGGTGCTTGATTCTTCTGCAGCATTTTATGCAATCTGGTCAAGGTGACCCTTTAAGGCCCATTTACTCTTTTTTCTTCTTATATTATCCGTTTCACAGATATTTTGATGATAACTTTTTAAGTTTCAGCAAACAAGTTAGTCTAAGGCAGTATACGTATGTTTGACCAATTACTTAAAAAATAGAGATCTCAAGTTAATATGCCTAAAAGAGTACGAAACTTTCATGGGTTTTACCAGCCAACTGAAAAGCTCATCAAGGCCGATGACTATTAAATAAAATGACCACAGTAGCTCTTCTAAACTTGGATCACGCTTAGGAGAGACTGGCATTCCTATCTCTCTGGCCAACACAGCCACACACTGACCGAGTTATATCATTTCTCATATGACTGAAACATTTTATCTCTCTAGTATAAAATGCACTAGACTTAACTGGAGCTTAAAATAACTTGCTCTTAAACATTTTTCTCAGACGTTTCTTCTCTGGTCTGGATCAAAGCTTCATAGATTTATCGCCTATTTGTATCACTAATAGTTAGAAATAGAAATATAGTGTAAACCTATACCTTTTTTATTATATTCATATATCTGGACCGCTTGTCAGTCCTTTCTCCACAGCAGGTTTCAGAAGTGGAGCATATTTTACCTTTGTGGGCAAGCTCTTGGTGCTCTAAGACTTCTAAATGGATCCACAGAAAGATACGCATGGGTGTGAGGGTTTCCTCACTTGGCCACTCGGAAATGTGAGTTATAAACTTAGTGCTGCTTATGACTCCTCCACAGGACTGATGATTCATGTACTTGGCTCACAGGAAAGACCTCTTTGATGCGGCATGTTCTCATTACAAGAAAGGTTGGCATTATTTGTTTATATAGTAGTTTGATTCTAAAGTCAAAAGTTTAATCTTATTTAGTTCTTAATTTGTGCAGTGAAGTACTTGCTGATGGAGAGGGAAGGTGTTATCAGCGTTGTAGTGCATAAGGAATCAACAGCTGCAGATGTCTTGCAATCGTATGTGCATGCACTTGTGTTGGGAAGTTTTATAAGCAAACCCAGTTCCTCACACGCTGAGAGCCGCGTTTGGATGGATAAAAACTATGAAGTTTTCATCACAAAGGTAAACGATATTCGTAGTGCAAATTGCTATAGAAACTATGATACTGCACTCGACTTTCATTCGCTATTACCTGTAAACAATATTTCTTCTGTATTTGCTTGTTATGCAGCTGCAATCGTCTGGATGGAAAACAGAGCGCCTTCTAGCTTCTTCAATTACTTGGAAAGCAAATTGGACTTTTGGCCCTTCGGATGACAAGAACAAGTAGGAATACTGATATATTGCTGAACAAGTGCCAAAGAAAAGGATCATCACTCTATATATAGAACTAGAGAGTTGTATTGCATGCTGAACTTCTATGATGCTGTAGTAATGGAAATCTCGCAGAAACAATGGATCTTTCTGTGCTATAAAGTGTGGTAGTCAACAAGGTGAGGATCTGCATAAGCATTGTAAAGGAAATCACATCCGAAGGAATGCATTTGCTTCTGGCGGTAATCATCATCTATGTAATAGGCATTCTGGACTCAAAGGAAACAAGCAAACAAATGGAGACTGCAGAGTTGATGATTATATGACTTTAAATCTTCAATACTATGCAGAGTTGTTTTCTCCTCAAGACAACTTATTCCTGTGTACGCCGCATAGATATGAGTTCTCATAATTTTCATATCTTTGCCACTAAATATTTTTGAAAACTTAATACTTCCCAATGAAACTATCGTTCAGAAAGATGACAGCAACACCGAGTCAAATAGTTTAGGACTTTAGAGCATCTTTAATGGTGAGATTTGAAAAACACAAATTTTTTTTTAGCAAACCAATACCAAACCAAATAAACACTAGACAATTTCAGTGGAAACATCAAAGAGTGAGCACCAAATGTACGCGGTGTTTTCAAAACCGTGCCAAATAAAGCTATTTTTTTGTTTAGAAATGAGAAAGTTTTTTTCCCCACGCGGTGTTGGGAGGCGCGCGATGTTTCAAACACCCAGTTCATTTGGTTCAGTACCAAAGCAAACACTAATCAGATGATTTGGTGTTTGGCTTAGTATTCAAGAGGTCTCACCATTAAAGATGAAAAACACCAAATTTTAAAAAAATTAGTGTTTGGTGTTTAAGAGTTCTCACCATTAAAAATTAGTACAGACCCAAACTGTTAAATTGATGGAATTGTTGTCGAATACTGAATACTAAACACACACGCAGTCTTTATCAAAAAAACACACACACGCGCATGACTCTATTTTGGCACATAAAAACTGTTACTTTACCGCAAACTGTTTATAAAACGTTTTCTTCTCAAAAGAAAAGAAAAGAAAACCCTACCAACGTCAAAATTGAACCTGATCGAAAAAACAATGGCATCAGAAAAAAGATGCCACTACGAAATACTAAACATAAGCCGAGACTCAACCCAAGAAGAAATCCGGTCGGCTTATAAAAAACTAGCCCTCCAACGCCACCCAGACAAATTAATCCAAACCGGAATACCCCCGGACCAAGCCACCTCAGCATTTCAAGAATTAGTCAACGCCTACGAAGTCCTCTCCGACCCACGTGAACGTGCTTGGTACGATTCACACCGTTCTCAAATCCTATTTGCCGATACGAAATCTTCGAAATCTTCTGGCCCGGTGCCTGATTTGTTTTCCTATTTCTCAAATTCTGTTTTTTCAGGGTTTGGGAATAGTGGTAAAGGCTTTTATAAAGTGTATAGTGATGTATTTAATAAAATTTATAATCAAGAAGTTATGTTTGTTAGGAAATTAGGATTAGGGGAGGAGAGTGTTAGGGTGGCACCTTTGATGGGGGACTTGAAAAGTGATTATGAGCAGGTGACCGCGTTTTATAGTTATTGGCTTGGGTTTGTTAGTGTGATGGATTTTTGTTGGGTGGATGAGTATGATGTAATGGCGGGACCGAATAGGAAATCTAGGAGAGTAATGGAAGAGGAGAATAAGAAGGTCAGGAAGAAGGCTAGGAAAGAGTATAATGAGACGGTACGTGGGTTAGCGGAGTTTGTTAAGAAGAGGGATAAGAGGGTAATTGATATGCAAATAAAACGGACGTTGGAGATGGAGAAAAGGAAGGAGGAGGAGAAGAAGAGGAAGAAGGAAGCGCAAAGAGTGAAGTTGGAGAAAGCAAGGTTGTATGAAGAGCCGGAGTGGGCCAAAGTGGAGGAAAGTGAGATTGTGTTTGAGGAAGAAGAGGAGGATGAGAAGAAAGGTGATGGAAAAGAGTTGTATTGTGTTGTTTGTAGTAAGAAGTTTAAGTCTGATAAGCAGTGGAAGAATCATGAGCAGTCGAAGAAGCATAGGGAGAAGGTTGCAGAGTATAGAGATACATTTGAGAGTGAAGAAGAGGAAGAGGAAGAAGATGGAGAAGTGGAAGAGTTGGGTGGTTATGTAGACGACGATGATACTGATTTTGGTCCTTCCGCACCCTTGGACAATGCCATGGATGATTTGCGTGAGAAATTTGAAAATGATATTGGTTTTCAGGAAGACAAAAATGGGTATGGAAATCCTTCAAGTGATGGAGAAGGAACTGTAGTGTCTGATACTGTAAATGGGGATGAGGCCACTGATGAGGAATTACGTCTCAAAACAATGGCTTCAGGGCGCAAGAACAGAAAGAAGGCAGTCACAAAGCGCCAACCTGAGCCATATCTTGACGAAATTCATGCAAGCACTGAAAATGAAGAAATGGATTTGATGGGAAATAACAGTCGGAGAAATGCTCGTAAAAGCCGAGCTGCCAAGAAAGAGGGTGTCAGGAAATCCAAAGAGGAACCAATGAGGGCTGAAATGGGTAGAGGTACTGAAAAAGCAAGCCCTAATTCTAATGGTGATGATGTTCAAAGCAGGGAAGATAGTTCACATGCACCCGATTCGATGTCTGAGGAGGCTGATCTTGACAAAAGAAGGGATCCCCTATTAGACCAAAATCAAAAGGTTACAAAGCAAAGAGTTAACAAGAAAGATACTGGAAAAGGAGGTGCGCATACGAGAGCGAAAGATAGTGGAAAAGAAGATTCAAGCACCAAAGCGAAAAACACATCCAAAGGAAAGAAACAAAAGGTAAGAACATTTTATTAGTATTACCATATGTTGTAGGTATTACAATTTAAGTAGTAGGACTCTTTGTTGAGCTCTTTCTGTGTTCCTTTAAAGTGTATTTTGTTGTGATAGTTTTTTATTTCTGTTTTCTTGTAAACAACTTCATCCGCCTTGCTCTCTCCCAAGACATTACACCGGCTACTAAAAAGAAGCATACACAGATACACACATGCACATGGTCTTACGAGTAAACATTGTATGTCTTAAAGACAGACTCGTTTCAACTTTGGAACACTTTAAGTTCAAGGTGCCAGACTACCTGTTCTTTGTGGCAATATTGCATTGAATGTTAAGAATTCCTTCTACTGATTCCTATGTAGATGTTACTAGTTACTACTCAAGGCGTCTATGCAATGGAACACTTATCTATTTAACGCAGACAAATCATTGTTTACATGTTTCTAAACAAAATGTGGTGTGGACATTGATGCTAATCTTCAGGGCACTCCCAAAAAAGAAAAAAAACCCATCCCATCCCTGCGATAGTTACAACCATATTCCCCTAAAACCCTTAAATCCCTGCTGAAGGTGGGTTTTGATTGCAAGACCTCGGGGCCCAAGGCTTGACCAGTGGGCCACTGGACACCATCAAGTAATTCAGAATAGGCTAATCAATGCCATCTTTTGACACGTAGGATGGCTAGTTATTTCATCATTTCTATGGGCAAGTGAAGATCTTCATAATTTGCAATTGTCATAGTATCTTCATTAGTAATTGCACAGAAAGAATGTAAGGATTTCTTATTCCTCCAAGGACGTCATGAGTGGTCATATGGTCCTCACTAGTATGTCCCAGTTTGAGTGTTTGCAACTAGATACTCATCCAACTTGGATTATAGGTGTAGGGTTATCGTTTAGAGAAGTTGTCCACTTCACTAACATTTATAGTGCATAGAGTATATGAGCTAGGATCTGATGGATTTCGGTTGATCTTCATCATCAGTTGTCATTTTGCCATTATTTTGAGGGCGCTTCGTCAAAATGTGGATAAGGTGAAGGAGCTTGTATATGTGCTGTTATTTCTAGTATGGTTAACATACGCTGTTATCTCTAGTATGGACAGTAAACTTTATGATCATGTTGTGGCTTCATTGCTGATCTGATAATAATGTTTAATTGCTGTTATATTTTCTTTTTATTACGTCACGATAACAATAATGAAATCGTCCTTTACTTCATATGTGTTGTTATTGTTTTGTCTCATTCTCCAATACTGTACTTAATAGTTATCCTTTTCTTGATCCCATATAGTGGTTGTGTAGATGTTGTGGTATCCATTTCTTGTTAAAACCAGAATTAGGTACATGTTGTTTAATAGGTTCAGATACGAATATATGAAAGATCTGGAATTTCTACAGGACTAATAACCTGCAAGCTGAATTTCAAAAACTATTAATCTGTTTGAACGTACTATGATTTCATTATTTTCTCTGCATGAAGTTTTGCGATATGATGTCTAATTCAATTTTCACTTTTTCTTGCCCCCTACACAGGCAACTTTGAAAAACAATGATCATTCATGTGAAACCTGTGGAGAGAGCTTTGAATCAAAGTACTCCTTTTTTCCTATAAACAACTTTAACAATTTATAAATTCCTTTGCTTTGAAGTATAAATCCAACATTGTACCACTCCTGTTGCAGGAATAGGCTGCATAGGCATTTGGGTGACACAGGACATGCTTCACTTAAATCTAGATAGTGTCTTACTCTCATTGTATCACATGAGAGTGAAGGCTTCATTTAAGAATATAATTTATGGGGACAGAATGGATACAGCCAGCAAGAGTAGAAGCATGACGGATAGGATTGTGTTTGATGCGGACATAATAGCAGAAAACAGAGAAAAGCAGTCAGAGAAGAAGAAGAGTTGGGCAAACAATTTTTGGTTGGTGAGCCATAGTTGTAATGGGTTTTCAAGTGAGGGGAATTTACACAATGATCTCATAGTTGTGTTAGTCTTTAAACATTTTTTGCGTATTGCAGTCCCTTGTTGTTACAGATGATCGAATAAGGAAAAAAGAATAACAACACACGGTTTGTTGTCTACAACTGTAATGAAAAGATATTACAAGAATTTTAAAGCTAGATGTATTGCTTCACCAATACTTTTCCGCAGTGTGTTGAAGTAGCAGTTTAAGCTGCGCAAACTGCAGATATTCCATAAAGCTTTTGTGCAAACATGAAACATTACCCTCATTCTGCAGTAGATGTGTACTTTCACGGTTTCACCAATTCTTTAATAAAGGAAACGTACTGTAGTAGTGAATAAACTACGATCAAGTCTAGCTCAAATTATTTATCTCGACTCATGTATCCAAGGTATTATTGGTACATTTTATAGTATGCACAATCTTTTTACATGACTCGAGATAATCTTTTTGTGTATCTCAAATTGTACATGTATCCATGACCACAAAAAGTCCACCCACTTCAGAAGCATCTCAAATTGTGTTGGTTATTTGGTGTGGGACTCTGGGTATATTTGTGCACAAATAAGGCAGTAAATGGTCTTTGTGAATTGTGAAGAACTATAATATTTGATCTCGTCCCCTCAAGCAACAGACGGTGTGAAGATGGAAGTCTTTGATTGTAAACATAAGGTGATTGGCCATGGTGACATGGCTTTGTTTTAATGCTGACACATTGCTTAGCCAAATATATTTGCAGCTGGCACACTAGAAGTTTAAACTTTAAAGAGCATGAATTTGATATGCCCATTAACATGAAAAAATAAGAGAATTCCCCTCTCATTATTAGTTAATAAAAGCCCGGACGCCACTTAAAATGTTTAACTTAAAAGGTAAGGCTCGTTTAAAAGTGCATTCGAAGCCTAGGTGGAGGTGTAATTTTACACCCCATTGGAAAAAAAATGAAGATTTTCCATCGAAAAGACCTTGTGGAGTCTATGACCTGAAAATTCAGAGTCAATCATTTCTACAGAGTAGAATATATCACGAAGAAAATAAATGGAAAAAGGAGAAAAGGTATATCAGCAAGTGTCACAGAAATTACAATAACCCAAAAATGTCACAGAAATTTCAAAGATGCAGGTATCATTCACCAGGAAACCCCTCGACTGGTCATTCAGCTCCTCAATTGGCAAAACATCGTTTGCTGTTAATCGGGAGGTGTTTAAGCCGAACCGGCCAGTACCTTGCCGTCCATTGAACAAAAAAGTCAGTGATGCATTAAGAAGCTCAACTGATGCGTAGCAATAAATTAACTAATCATACGTACAAACTATTAAAGACTTGTGATTTCCATGAACTTGGTCTCTGATAGTGGTGGTCCACTGTACATACACTTCTTTGTCAAGAGGAAGTCCAGATTTGAGCGCACCCATAGCCAAACACAGGCTTTTATTCTTAAATATCCCCTCACCTTTTGGATAAACCAGCAGATTCCTGAAGAAAGGAACTCGCTGTATCAATGATCAATCACACTTATTTGAAACTGTATCAAGTTTTATAATGCAACTCCTAAAAGATTACATATGATGGCAGTCATGTAACGTACTTACCATTTGTAATTTCCAGTGTCTAACCAGTTGCATGAAATAAACGGCACGTTTATCTTGGACCATCCGTGGATTTCCCATGTACATGTCAAAGAAATCGGTTCTTGAATTTCAGTTCACACCTTATAAACTGATGAAAGAAGAATCTTTTTACACACTAGCAAAGAATGCTAAATAAATGTAATTTGATGAGATTTAAATAATTTGATACCTTTATTAGATGGTATTGGAGTAGCCGATGAGACCCTCAATTTTTTCGTTCCGCTTTGGCTTGTCATCCCGAAGTAGAGGTCAACAATACCCTCAATTTCAGTACTGCAAAACCTTTGGCGGCTCTGGCTTAAACCCATCTATATCTCCAAATTCCCATGAGGTCAACATTCAAGTGACTCAACAAAACCCTTTACGATTCTGTCTCACCATATCCTATGGTAACTACGTACCCCTCCTTGAATATAAAAAAGTTTCTAGACTCTACAATTTTGAAACTCTAAAACCGTGGTAGACTCCAGCAGTCCCAACTAATACACATTAACATGGCATCATATTACATGGTCGTTTGAAAAAACTTGGGATTGACGGCCGAAAATTGGAGCCAATTTTTTTGGAAAATAAGAAATTTCAGTACGATATTTTGGTAATGACATTCTCCGTGGCATCCCAGATCATCCTTGTAACAACTCAGGACTTAAATGCATGCCGTTTGATTCATATAAACTTTTGAAATTGTTGACTAAAATGAAATCTAAATTGAACCTCATTCTTTAAACAAGAGGATCGCACTTTTCTTTTTTCTGCTTTAAGCATGCATCTAGAACAAGAAACGGGACAACATTTGCTCAGGAGTATATGCGCACACTTTGGCATGACAATCTCGGTCAATAAAAATAGGGAGCCAAAGAATTGATTGGCTAATTTCAGATATGATTTAGTTTGTTCTGGACTTCTGGCCATGTTGATTATCAACATGCATGTTCAATACAGAGCAGTCCAGCGCTGTCCAGGGTTCTAAAAGGTTGCAGAAGGGTAAAGGAGTTGGAAGAAATATTATGCTTCTGTGACACAACACAACTATGAAGTACTTACCATTGGTAATCCCCGTTGGTAATCCCCGGTGTTGAAACATTTGGAGACAATAGGCTGGTCATTTGTCTTGGACCAATTCTGGATTGTCAACGTATATGTTACCGAGATGGGTTCTTGCAATTGCGGACACTCCCTGTAAACTGAAATAAAACAATCATGCATAATGCCTCACAAGTTATTATTAAAGTGCATGTATGGCAAAATTTTGACAGAACAATCTAAAATAATTACATGTGGTTTGTTAGCAAACAATTTATAACAATTAAAACTTTATACTACTGAATCTACCCGGGTCTTCTATTAAAAAAGAAAATTTTAACATTTTCTTCTAATTAAAATGGAAATCTTTATTTTATTAAAACGAGAATCACACTTCTAAATTAAATCAATTTTTATAATAGGATCCTTTCTCCAACTAAAAACGATTTGTACTAGAAAATTTCTATATATGTTAGAAAATTTCTATATATGTAGTAATGATTATTGAACAAATTTTCCAAAAGCCCATGCATGTGCCTATTTTCTAGTATCTTAATATTAATTAAAGCTCAAATGTATTTTTAAAGCTCTATTAAAATTTCACATCATCTCCTATTAAAATAGATATTCTTTTCCTGTTGAAAAGGAAAATTTTAGCACTTCTAAATTAAAACGACAGTCATTCTCCTACTAAAACGAGAATCACACTTCTAAAATAAAGTCATCTATTTAAATGGAAATTTCTCACCTGCTAAAACGTAAATCACACTTCTAGATTAAATCAACATGATCCCTACATACCCTTATTAAGGGGTTATTAAAGCTTCCAATTAATGGGCTTTAATTAAGATAAATTCCAAAATAACGATGCATATATGCATGGCCATACAAACTAGTATTCAATTATAATGTAGCGTCTAAATTTAAATTTAGGTTAAATTTTAATTAAATTAGAAACATAAAATTCATACGAAAAAATAACCTAGAAATAAATACAGCTTAGCTTCCGAAAAATCGTCTAAGAATGCCAATTTAAAGTTATATTTAAGGGATTTAAAACCCTTGATCGGATTACTATTATTAACACGGCAATTCCATTAATTAGTCCCTTGGTGAAATATTTTCATAGCACCAAGCATTTGACATAAGCATGAAGAAACAAGAAAAATATATTTTTGATGCATTATTATATACTGAAGACAAATCTAATAATGGAGTGAGAGACATGATAGTACCTTGTGGGTTTTTTTCAGATGCAGATGCATCTTCATCTCTCATGTCCGCTATGTTGTAAGTAAACATCACAGCTTTAGTGTTGTTAAAGACATCTTCTTTGACGTTACCAATTTTTTCCACGTCTTGAACATCTTCATGACTGATGAGAACAAACGTGTTATTCATATTCAATCCCGATTGTGATTCACAATTCCCTTGGTCTTCCATGATAAACAATGAGTCCAAACTCCAAACTCCAAACTCCAAACACAGTTTAGAGGAGAAAAAGTTTCTTTATATGTATGAGAAAAAGTTTCTTGGAAAGGAAGTCAAGGAGTCCAAGAAATACATCTCAACTTCGAATGAACGCATTGATTCCCAGCCCATGGATCAATTTAGCCGTCTTAGGGGATTCGATTAAATTAGAAAGAGGAGTCTCATCTAAATTAGTGAATAGCATGGAATCTCCAGTGTGTGGAACAACATATAGGAGTCGTTAACCAAAATAGTGTTTCTTCATATTGTGAACAAACGGCAAGAAACTGAGGTTATTCTGTACATCAAAATATCTAGTCATTTATATAGTGCTTCATCTTCACCTTCCCTTTGTTAAACTTTCTTTTTTCCTTTACTTTTCAAGTTAATAATTTGTACCAATTATTGTTTCGTCATTGTTTGTCGGAGAATTCAAAATACAATTTCGATATCTGGTAGACGTCACAGAACAGTGAATACACACCATGAAGATAATTCCGATGGCCAGAGTAATTTGTTGATATTGTTTAAACTTCCTACCAATTCGTTAGTGTGTTTTATGTGTGCATCGAAGACTTGTTATGACTTAAACGAAATCCTAGCTTCATTGACTTGCATCTGCTTAGTGCTTTGTCTAAGCCCAATATCTTCATCCTTCATGAGAAGGAAAAAACAGACGACGCCTTAATGAGTTTAACTTTGTTAGAACAGGAAAAAACAGATGTGGAAAGCCACAAAGATTCAAGTGGGGGTGTAGAGGCCGGATAGCGAAAAAGGAATTTGGATTCATCATTCAATGCAAGAAATGTTCTTGTCCTTAAGAAATTATACAATGTTATATGATATCATCTATGAGGTTGTAGGAACGGTTGGTGATGAGAGTTTATTGTTAGTGTTGTTCGACAATTACCAAGAATATGATGATGGTAATAACTATTTCTCTACTGGTAGTGCTCATCTGGTTGTCTATACTCCACGAACGAGAAGCTTCTGCATTGATTTCGTACGTGATCAAATTCCAAGATTTTTCCAGCATGTGTTTTCTTTTGTGCCAAGCCTTGTATCTCTTAAATTTTAAAGTCTCTCTCTGTAAAAAGGAAGGCATGCATGGAATTCTATTTCTATTATGATGATGATAGTATCCAACTTGGATTGATGGTCTTTTTTGGGAATAGAAAGTATAAATACAGAAGGACTTGTTAACCAAATTGTTTTTTCTTGATTTATACATTGAGCGGCATCAAGAAACTGAGGTTTGTTTAATTCCCTAGCTTATTCTGTTTTGTTGTTATTGTTCTTTAGTTGTGGTACTGGTAGTACTTATTGTGTATCTCTGGTTAATACGATTTCAATATCAGGCTGTCAACGAGAAGCATCCATCTACACTACAACGGCACAAGCAATGGAATTTTATCATACCAATAAGCACCAAAGGAGAAGTAGAAAATACAGGTGCCATCCTAGTGGTGTGAATTCCTGAATCTTCCCTGGGAAATAATCTGCAACATATTATGTAAACTTCCTATGCGTTAATTAGTGTCTTTTATGTGTGCATCCAAGAGGTATCATGACTTAACACGAGATCCTCACTTCATGCATTGACCTGCATCTGAATAGTGCATTGTCTCAAACTCATGCACTTATCCTTCATGTGAAACGAAAAAGAGATGCTGGCACTTTTACGGGTGTCAGTGGGAAGCCACAAAGATTCCTGTAAAGCATGAAGTCCAACGAGAACAGATGCAAGTCGTTGCAACTTGTAATGGATTGCTTTGTTTATCATACAATTGGATTGAACTGGATGGCACTGAGTCTAATTATAGACACTCCCAAAAAGCTTTCAACTGGGTGGACTAATTATATATAATCCAGTTACACAGGAGAGCATCGAATTGCTGAAATTGGATTGTAAATGCGAGTTTGGAAAGGGTATTTATTTTAGTTTTGACTCCACGACTCAGAAGTATAAAGTATTTGTACTCAGTACCACAGATACAGATTCTGTTATTACGCTTGGTGAGAATTGGAACTTCCTAAGATATCTCAATGTGGAGATTCTTATTGGATGCTCAGAGAAAGTAAAAGATCAGTCTTCTTCAATGGGGCCATTTATTATTATTGGCCGGCGATGAAAAGTTATGGGTTATTGAGATCAATGATCCTTATATTCAAGAAACTATGACGAATGACGGTCAAGGAAGTTAATGGTTTCCTGGACATTACTATCTAGTAAACTTAGAGAAATCTCTTGCATTACTTGTACGCGATTGTGGGATTCACGAGACACAAATGCAAATTTGGCTCTATTAGAGGATAGCCAAAAAGGAAATTGGATTCACATAACGTATGATGACTTAATCAACTACCAGGTTATAGGAGGAAATGCTGGTGATGGGAATTTATTGTTAGTGTTGTTTGACAACAACGGATGTGATGATAACTATTTAATTATCTATCCGTAATGATCATCTGGTTCTTTTTACTCTACGAACGAGAAGCTTCTGCTTTGATTTTGCACGCGGTTGTATTCCTGTAACTTTTGATCGATGTGTTGTTTTTGTCCCAAGCCTTGTGTCTCTTAAGTTTTAAGACTCTCCTTGTACAAGGGTAAGTATATAACTGTATTGTCGTGTTATTTACTAACAAATGACGATTTTCTCTACACTCCATCTTGCAGACTACACATCTGTTCATCATCTTGTAGTCCCTAATTTACGATTCTTTTATTGTTCTGTTTTGGTTTGGTTTTCGGAGTACTTATACTATCGAACGCTGAAAGGTTTACCTAAATTTGTTTGTTTGAATGAAGATTGTGAGTGTAAGTACCCTCCGTTCTACACTACAAAGCACGTGTCCACAAGGCAGGACGTCTTACTTCAGCTCGTCCCACAACATCAATTGTACCAACGACCCAACACCCAAGTCGTTCCCAGCATCAATTACAACCATTCGTGGAAAGATATCAACTAGCGCAATCCTGAAGTTCAGTCAACGCAACAATCAAGGAGACATTTACTTTGTAACATCAGAGTAATGGCAAATCATCAAGATAGCATACAAGGTGGATTTGCAATCCATAACAGTTCAAACACACATCTACAAATAGAGAGAGATGAACTACGTAAGACTTGATTCAAGTTTACCCCGAGAAACTTGATACGTAGGCAACTCTTATCCCAAGAAGAGTGCAGTCATTCCCTATCCAACAAATCATCAGGTCGTAGTCCCAAAATAACCAACATCTACATTGGCGCGGTTGCCGGTTCGTTTCTTTAAGAAAAGAACAACCACTATTTTCTCAAGCCCAAGAAGCTGGTTAGAAAAACCACAATGGAGCCCAACCTACAAGCATTGGCAGACCAGATAAAAATACTCCAAGAAGCCTTCATCATGTTGCAACAAGAAACCAGACAATGCAAGAGAATGCCAACTCCAACACCAACAATGGCACCACAGAAGCCGGAGAGCACAACACTGTTGCAGCCACCAATCAACGTTTAGAGGACTCCCCACAAAAACTAGAGAAGTCAAGCGAAAGAGCCAGCATGATCCAGATCACTCAGAAGATGCTAGAGACGTACAAAGCATCACCATTCATTCAAGATATCAGAGACAAACAACCTCCTTCAGAGTTCATTCAACCAAAGTTCCCATTGTACGATGGTACCTCCTGCCTAGGCAAGCACGTTGCCTGCTTCAGCCAAATCCTAGCACTCTACAGCCATTTTGACTATGACTACCTGAAGTGCAAACTTTTTCCAGCCAGTTTAAAGGACGGAGCAATAGACTGGTTTTACACACTCCCTCCAGATTCGATCAACAACTTCAACAGCCTTGCTGAGACGTTTGTAGCAGAGTTCGTCCATAACAGAAAGAAGCGCGCCGACCTGGACTCCTTGTTTCAGCTCAAGCAAGCTCATGGCGAAACGATCCGAGCCTTCCTATTACAGATGCCATCGGAGACGTAATCCTACCAGTCTCCATTGGCGAAAAAGAGGACATGGTCAAAACTTCAACACGTTTCAGTGTTATCGATGTCAGGTCATCCTACACTGGCATTCTAGGGCGACGTTGGATTCACAAAATCCAAGCAATTACAGCAACCCTACACCAGGTCCTACGATATCCTGGTCCCATAGGCATCATGGAGCTCAGAATTAACCAACTAGAAGCTCACCGGTGCAATCAGGTCAGCACTACGACCTCACCCAAGCCTCAGGTCGTCGAAGCCAAGGACGTCCCAAAGAGGCAGGATCCTCAAACATCCAGCCCTCCAACAACGGCATCAGAAAAGCTCAAAGGAAAACAAACTCAGATAGAACCAGGAGAAAAAGTCAATTTGGGCACAACTGATGACCCAAAATTTGTTTATGTAAGGGCTGACTTAGACCCCAAGTTCAAGGAGCAGCTTGTCAAATTTCTATCTCTCAATAAAGATGTTTTTGCTTGGTCGTATATCAATATGCCAGGAATCGGCCTTCAGGTCGCTTGCCACAAGTTAAATGTAGATCCAACCATCAAGCCTATCAAACAATGACCTAGGAAGCTAGCACTCAAGTCTCAAAAAGTCATCAACGAAGAGATAGAAAAGCTCAAAAATATGGGATTCATCAGAGAAGTTGAGTACCCGACCTGGCTGGCTAACATAGTAGCCGTTCCAAAGAAGAACGATCAGGTACGACTCTGTATAGATTTCACCAATGTCAACAAGCACTGCCCAAAAGACAGCTTCCCCCTACCAAGAATCGACATACTGGTAGACCAAACTTGCGGCTATGAGCTTTTGTCATTCATGGACGCATACAATGGGTACAACCAAATACCACTTGCAGAAGAAGATCAGGAAAAAACGTCCTTCATAACCGAGCAAGGTACGTTCTGCTACAACGTCCTACCTTTCGGCTTGAAGAACGCGGGAGCGACTGACCAAAGACTTGTCACCAAAATGTTCAAAGACTTAAAAGGAGACACTATGGAGGTCTACATAGACGACATGGTGGTCAAAAGCGAAAAGGCAGGTGATCACATCTCCCACCTACAAGAGGCCTTTGAACAACTCCGCCAAAATAAGATGAAGCTTAACCCAACCAAATGTGTATTTGGAGTAGCCTCAGAAAAATTCTGAGGTTACCTCGTCTCACAAAGACACATTGAAGCAAACCCATAACAGATACGAGTTTTCCTTGAAATGCCAGAACCAACCACAAAGCAACAAATCTACAAGTTATCTGGCATGGTTTCAGCCCTCAACAGGTTCATCTCAAGAGCATCTGACAAATGCAGACCATTCCTGCAAATACTCAAAAAGGGAGCAACTTTTGCTTGAACAGACGAGTGCCATAAAGCCTTCAACGACCTGAAAGCCTATTTATCAACTCCACCCGTCCTGTCCAAACCAAAAGAAGGAGAAACACTAGGGTTATACCTTGCAACGACCAACTTCGCAATTAGCTCAGTTCTTTTTCGCGAGCATGATGGAGTTGAGAAGCCGGTCTACTTCACAAGCAAGACGTTGGCAGATGCAGAAAAGCACTATTCTCCAATGGAGAAAGCAATGCTTTCTTTACTCTACTCAGCTCGGAAGTTCTGACCTTACTTCCAATCTCACAGCATCAAGGTCATCACTGACGTACCCATTAAACAGGTATTGAGTTCTAACAACAAAATAGCCCGCATGGCCAAATGGGCTAAAGAACTAGGAGAATATCACATCGAGTTCTTTCCCAAAACATCTCGCAAAGGCCAGGTCATTCCTGATTTCTTGGCAGATTTCCATGTCGAAGACGTCAACTGGGAACCCGAGCCAATCACTTCCTTCCATCAACAAGCCACCCCAGACACATGGCACCTCCACGTAGATGGCGCATGCAATAACAGTGGTAGTGGACTGGGGGCTGCATTAACTTCACCGAGGGGAGTTTCTGAAATCTACGTAAATCAAAAATCGATTTATGGCGTCCAACAAGCGAGAATCTGAAACATTGATCATAAGCCTCCGAATGGCACAACAACTACAAGTCTCAAAGCTTAAAGCTTACAGAGATTCCCAGCTAATCGTCAAGCAGATCACTAAAGAATATGTCACGAACGGAGCAAACTTGGAAAAGTATGCTCAAGTCGTTTATGACATAATCAGCTCGTTCAAAATATTCTCCTTATATCATATTCCTTGATAGGACAACAGACATGCAGACAGCTTGGCTTTCCTAGCCTCCAAAACACAAGAAGCATGTCCAAGCCACAGTCTACATTGACATTCTGGAACGACCTGCTTACCATAAAGAAAATATCAACAGCCTCACAGATTTCCAGCCCTCATCTGAAGAAAAAATCAGTCAATCTTGGATGGGCCCATTCCTCAAGTTCATCTTACATGGTGAGATCCCACCAGAAGCAAAGCATGCTCGTGCAATCCAACTCCAAGCACCAAGATACACAGTGATCAATGGAAGACTGTTCCACAAATCAGCAGGAGGACCCCTCCTAAGATGCATAACTCCAAGGAAGGGACAACTCATTTTCGACGAAATCCACAAAGGTGAATGTGGCAACCACGCAAGAGCAAGATCACTGGCACACAAAGCAATCGCCCAAGGATATTATTGGTCAGGCATGCATATCGAGGCAAAAAGGTACGTTCTTAAATGCCTCCAATGTCAAACTTTTGGTCACAATCACCTAAGTCCAGTAAGAGAATTGATCAACATAGCCAGCCCATGGCCGTTCCACATGTTAGGGCTATACATCATGGGACCATTCATCCCACAAAAGAAATCAGGGATCAAATACGTTCTAGCATCCATAGATTACTTCACCAAGTGGGTTGAAGCAATCCCACTAGTCCAAGTCAAGGAAGTCAATGTAATCAACTTCATCTGGACTAATATCATCACTAGATTTGGTCTACCACACACCCTAGTCATGGACAACGAAACACAATTTGCTGGCACACAAGTCAAGGATTTTCTACAAAAATGGCGCATCACTCAAGCATTTTCTACACCTAGATATGCACAAAGCAATGGCCAAGTCGAGGCCACCAACAAAGTCATCAAAGAAAATCTCCAAAAGAAGCTGGAGAGCAAGAAAAGCCAATGGCTAGAGCAGCTCGAAAACATTCTATGGGCGTACAGAACAACAGCTAGATCCAATACAAATGAGTCTCCTTTCACACTTTGCTTCGGAACGGAAGCAGTGATACCATCAAAGCTCACAATCACAACTACACGCGTTCTGACATTGTTGAATCAGGAGTCAATGACAACATCTTGGCAAAAGAAGTGGATCTCTTAGAAGAACGTCGAGAAACTACCGCAATATCCCTAGCTTGGTACCACCAAACAATCCAACGTTCTTACAACAAGAAGGTCGTCCCAAGATCTTTCCAAGCTGGCGACCTAGTCCTCAAAAAGACTTTAGCACCAGCCAAGCTCGACCCAACATGGGAGGGCCCCTATATTGTTGACAAAGTCGTTGGAAATGGTGCATATTGGATCAAAACCCAGCTCGGTGATAGACTTCCCCGACCTTGGAATACAGCTCTCCTCAAGCTCTTTTATCAATAAGTTTTTCTCCAAGTACATAAGTCAATATAAATGAAATCTCATCGACATTTTGAGTGCAGCTATCATTTTTGCATTACATGAGCAACTTGCATGTCACACTATGCAGCTCGACCTAAGACATCACAATGTCAGGTCGGATATCAAAGACGGAGTTCAGAACGACTCAACAACAACAGCCACGCAATGGTTACTTTTCAATCAATTCAAATCACGGTCCCCCAAAAGGACCCTAAACCAACCTAACACCAACTCCAGGGTTAGGTATGGTTCAACTGTAATTGCCACTCAAAGGCCAATTATCAGACAAATTCAATCTAGGGGACCCCCAAAAGGACCCCAAGTCAACTTACGACCTCACAAATGGTTTAAGTCAGACTCAAATATAATAGTCACTCAAAGGCTAATTATATCAATCAGAAGTTTCCCCAAAAGGAACGAATCAGGGCGTACACCTAGGTGCCAACTACGCAAATGCATCAGGTTGTACTTAAACGCTTTACGACCTATGACAAAAGACGACCTATCAAAGTCAAGCAGTCCATCAGGACTAGTACTACGCAGCACAGGTCGTCAAACAACAAGTCAGTCAAAACAGAAGCAATCACATGGATACTCCAAGCCAACTTCAACAAGTAAGTAATTTAAATATTTCTACTTACAAAATTGGTTAGATACCGAGACCCCAGGTTATCCCGGGAAAACGACCTCAGTATCCCCATCAAAAATAATATTGTATCAGTATCAAGAACAAAGAGCTGTTTAAATATTGTTCAATACCTCCCAACCAAAGACAGGCACAAGTCGTTCAGAATCAGTTCACACAAAGAGAGGGTCCACATTCAAAGGGTCCAGATCACCGCCCTCTACAACACCAGAACTGGCAGCCTGATCAATAACAACCAACTTTATAAACATCCAAATCATAAACAGCAGAAGGAACAGCTGGAGCAACCGGTGGCATAACGACTTGGTCAGATGGCAGATCAGATGCCATCTACACCAAAGCATCTGCAATAGACACTGTTGCAGCCACTTTCAATAGACATCTTAAGGCGATCATACTTATCCAACGCCTCAACATAATTGTGTGATGATTTTTCCTAATCAAGAAACACAAATATTTTGTTGATGATCAAAGAACAACTAGAAGTATTGAATCAATAAGAAGAAGAGATTTAGAAGATGATGAGTTGAACCACGTTCTTTAATGGTTGCCTACGTATCCTGTGTATAGGAATCAAACTCAAAGCGTAGTTCAACTATTCTATTTATAAGAATAGATGAGGTTTCCCAATTAGTGTTTAACTAGGAGACCGTCTCTTGTTAAGTATCATCTTGATGAATAGATGAGGTTTCCCAATTAGTGTTTAACTAGGAGACCGAGATCTCTTGTTAAGTCTCATCTTGACTCTTCTAGAAGCCCCATATTTCCCAAGTCAAATAGGTCTCCTTTATTGACTTAAACAATGAAAAACATGTTTTAGGTTGGATTGGGAGTTGGAGTTTCAAACTTAGTAGTTCGATTTGGTGTTCCTAGTCGGGAGTTGGTTCTCGAGCCTACAACTCGAATTAGATCGAACCTCCGGTTCTCGAGCCTACTACTCCAACCGGTTCGAACCTTTAGTTCTCGAGAGCCTATTCCAACCAATTCGAACCTCCTCTTCTTATTTCACTTCGAACCTAGGAAGTAAGAGGATTGGACTTGAAGTGTGTTACGTACTTTCTACCCACACCAAGACCATATCAGGAGCCTTAAGAAGATGCTACCACGTCTTTACATATCTATTTGCTAAAATATGCACATTACGGATGCCCCTTTTTTTATTCATGGGTTGTGAATCAAACCCTTAAGGAAAAAGGCGGGTAAAATGTATCGACAAAATTTAGCATTACTTTAGTGCAAGGAAGTAAATCAGGGACTGCCATGACCATGCCCCGAACCTTGTATATTAGGCCGAACCTGGTGAAAACCGGTCCTACCATGCCTTGTGATGATCCGGATTTGAACATTAGGAACTTGGTGAAATCCAGACATACAATGCCTTGTGATGACCCGGACTTGAACTCCTGCAAGTGCAACCTGGAACCGAGCCTTGCGAAACTTGAATTGTTGAACATGAAACTCTTTTAGGTTCGGGCACGTTCATATTATATAACCCGTAAGTGTAACTCTTTTTAGGTCCGGACATGTGACCCGGAGCTGTAACCTCTTTTTTTTTTTTTTTTTCTTTAGGTCCGGACATGGACCCCTGAACTTGGGCTCACATCCCATAAGCCCATAACCGGAACTGTAACTTGTCAACCCGGAACTGGAAGTGAAACCCGAGGCGGGCCTTTGAAACTTGAGTGGGCCTTGCGAAATTGATTTGTTTAACAAATATAACAAAAGGATACCCTCCGTTAACTTCTTCCTTCATCCTTTAAGTTTTGCCCAACGAATTCTCGCCAATTTTCTTCTTCTGCAGTACAGTTTTCAGCGAAGTCGGGTGGTCTATGCTTAAAAGGGGCCTTACGGTTGATTCTCAGTCCTGCTGAACTTTACTTTGAGAGCAACAACACTTTCGTGTGGAGATATGGGCAGATAATGTCTCGTTACAGCCGTTCACCAAGGAGCAATGGAGATCACACCAAGATCAAAGTATCGAGAAGGCGTAAGGGAAAGGTTAAAATCCAAGTTGTCGACTCTCAAGGTAAAATTCTTCTTTGGAGCAAAGGTCTCAATCAGACAAAACTTCAGCAAGTTTCCCCTTTGGATCGGCCATAACTAAGGATATCTTGACCAACCAAGCATATCGAGGCTGGTTTACCTCCGATTCACCGCGGACCGTCTTTGAAAATGAGATGAAATGGTACAAGATCTTGAAAATACCCGTGGCAAGGATGACTATTCTGTTTACGATGCAATGGTTAAGTTTGCCCAACAACATGACATTGTCGTTCGAGGCCATAACATCTTACGGGGTGATGAGCGGTATCAGCCCTGGTGGGTCAAATCTCTTTACAACGAAGGATCAACTTAGACAAGCAGTGAAGAATTGCTTTAAAGCGAGAGTTGGGTCTCATCGCGACTTGCGTCTCATCTCATTTTGCAATAACTTAAAGAACCACACTCATTCATCCGGAGTTGGGAATACTTGAGCAGGAGATGTGAAGCCCACCAATCATCCGAGGAAGTCATCCCGAAAGAGAATAAAGGAGAATCTTTATACTTGTGGAAGGAGTCGTTTCCTTCTTTGAACTTCTTTTCTCTTTCAACTAGAATTCGTTTCCTCGCTGAACTCCTTTTCTCTTTCTATTTGTATAGCTCTTTTATAGTTCTCGAACATTATATAAACCTCTGTGAGCCTCCATTACCACCTCAAATTTATAGTTAAACTTTTATGTGATAATTTCTCCATTAGCGGACTGCCGGACACAAGGTGTTGAACTGTACTTTCTTTGATTGATTGAGAGATTGAGTCCAAAGTGTGCTAAGGTTTGTGTAGAAGAACTTGAAGTTTTGGGTGCCAAGGTGTCAATGATACGTTTTTGTCTAAAGTTTTACTTTCAATGTCTCACCCATCGGCCGGGTCCTTTAAATAGCAAAAGGCGGTTTCGGATTGATCTTGGGCAATGCGTTTCAGTTCAATTGCTATAGCAGTTCGAGGTTATAAAGCAATTACGCTGTTTCTCTTCGACCGCGCCGAAAACTAAAATCCCACTTTTTGATTGGAATATTATCCCATTCGGTGATATTTGGATTTGGAAAAGATCCGTAACACATTTGCAATTCAAAAGAAATCAACATTGAATATCCATGGATTGCCGACCTTGGAACCGATGAAAATCCCTTGATATTCCTTGGACTGCTGAAAATTCGGACTCAAACTCCCCTTGCCTTCGTTTATGGCGGATGCCCTTGAGTACTTCAAGTCTTGATCAACGAGTAATGCCTTGGTTTGTTCGCAATGTCACATACATGCACATATTGGGATGAAAGCACAATATATTGGTGACTTGTGGAGTGATATCATACTTCTATAAGCGATGATCCTAAATAATGGAGAGCGCACTCTTTTACGCTAAACCGGGGAGTTGAGCGTCATATTATCACGAAGGTAAAACAACGATGACTCTTCGGGCGTAAATATGTTATCCGTGTAGCGGTGGTGAATGGGGTGATGTCACCTTTGATAATGTCGAAAGAGGATCCGGTCCGGCTTTTCTTTGTCAAAGGAGAGAGTGGGCGTGGGACCCCCTCTCTAACTCTTGTGGAGCGAGATCTTTGTGATAGCCCTTATTGCACTCCCAAACTCGAAAGCGCCCTGCGTCCATAGTTCCAGACCCATTATTAATCTCGAGTATCGACTATGTCACCAATGGAGTTGCAAGCTTTGGAGCCCGGAGTTGGGTATATGGGTGGGAACCCGAAAGCTGCTACAACTTTACCCAAAGGGAGGCCTTTATGGCAAGAAGGTCCTTGGTCTTATTTCCAAGTCAAATTCTATCATAAAAAGGGAGCTCGAGCAAATCAAATAAACCTCCTCGAGGTTGTCGGTTTCTTGAGGTGAGTAAGCGAAGGTGAGTAAGGCTATAAAAAACATACCGAACGAGGAATTGGGCAAGCTTCCAACGCTTATCATTCTCGATGAAGATGAAAATCCCATTAGAACCGAAAGTCTAGAGTCTTTGTCAATCCTCGGGAATCAAAGAGTACAGTGGAAACACCGAACCTTCAACTTTATGTTTATGATACAAATAAGTCAAATGTTGAAGTGGGTGGTGACACTATGGGGGTAGATAGTAATGTTTTGACTGATATTGAAAATGTGGACTTCATGCAATCCGATCCGGAATTGATAATGAACCTCGAAAATGTGGAACAAACCTACTCTACCAGTATTGTATCTGACAATAACCATGTTCCATCCATTGAGTCGAATAAAAGGAAATCTCCTTCTCCAATTTCCCAAGATGAGGACATTCGCTTAAGGAAAAAGACTAAATCGACATCTTTGAACTCTAAACTTACTCCAAACCCATTTGTTCGGTTCGAGAGTGCTTGGATTACGAGAGAATCCCTTGATTTCTTGACCAAGATACGGCTTAAGGACCACGGAGTTGCTTTGGGATTGGTTGAATCTATGAGGCTTCCCAAAGAGAAAGCAAAACATAAAAGAGTGCCCACTTAGCGGGGGCTGGAGCGAAATGTGTCGACATATGTTGAAGGTAACCATTTTTACTTCAATTCCTTACATCGTTTTCGGTTGTCTTTTTGTTTATATACACTAGCTCGATACATAAATTGTAATTCTTCCGCACTGCGGGCTAGCATGGATGCGTCCACAACTTATGCTCTGTTGCGTAAGAATCAGGATGCGGTGGATAAATTCACAAGAGAGAAAAGTGACTTGACGAAGCAACTCCTCATATCCAACCAAAAGATTAAAAGATTAGAAGGTGATTATGATATAAGCAAGAGGAAGAATGAAAGACTAGCCGATGAGATTTGAAAGGCGGTCGAGAGCCGTTCGAGAGATCTTAGAAAGACCGAGAGAAGAACAAGAATCTTGAAAGAGACCTTGAATTCACCAAACTTGAGCATCAAGAAGTTCTTAAAGTAAAAACAACTTAGCGAGCGAGCTTCCCACTTTGGCCGGCCGTCGTGAGGCATGGCAAGCTGATCGAAACCGTTTGAATGGCGAGTTTGCAAGCGTTGAAGAACCAGAAGATGTATTATGAGGATAAAGCCACGGCTTTACAAAAGAACTGGATCCTTTAAAATCCGAGCTAACGAAGTTAACAAAAGTGCAGCGTTGATGAGAACTAGAGTTGATAGGCTCTCGGTTGATAAATGGGGAGTTGGGAGAATCACTAAGCAAAGCTAACGCAGAGCTTGAGCTCTTGAGAGATCAACTTGCATCTCCTTCCAATTCCTTGCTTGCCCCAGTTCGATTTCGAAGTTCATGAAAGGAGCGTAAAGGAGGTGAGCGAATTCTCCACCGAGCTAGTTGATGTGGGGTTCGAAGCATACAAGAATGGTATCTCCACCGCTTGTCGCGTGCTTGACATTCTTGAACCAGAGTCACGACAAGCAATATGGTGAGAAACTTCGATCAAGCTTGGGCATCTGGAACCCTCCCTCATGATGATGGCGTCTGTATCCCGATCTTGAGATTGATGTTGACAAACTTCAAGAGAAGTTAGAGGATGATTTGGCCTCACAAAAGTATCAACAAGGTTCGAGGGGAAGGTTTGGAAGTAGGTTACGAAGAAGACCATGATCTTGAGATGTGCATGAGGCGGGAATTGGTGATAACTTCGCTGTAGCTCTGAAGAAACCTGATTACGTCAGATAAGTAAATCCTTAAAATGCTATTAAGTTGCAATTTACTTATCTATTAGCAATTGACTCAAATGCTTATCTATACTTGAGTATTTATTTTGAGTGAAACTTTGCTAAATTTGATTCAAAATAATCAAGTATCGTGCAATCAAGCGTGGAGTTCACGACTAGCTAGGAAATGAAATTCGAACTTGGACAAGTTCGAGCGTGGAGTTCGGACTAGTTAGGAAGTAGAGTTTGAGCGTGGAGTTCACGACTAGCTAGGAAGTGGAGTTTGGAACTTGGACAAGTTCCAAACGTGAAGTTCGGGCTAGCTAGGAAGTGGTGTTCTTTTCTCCTTATTTGCATAAAATATGTATGAGAATTATATTTTATACAAATTCATATTCGAATCTTAGAAAAACAAGGTTTTGTAGGAAAATAGGGTTTGTCCCTGTGTCAATTCTGTAAAACCTTTAGTTTTGTTAAGAAATAAGACTTTGTAGGAGCGTAGGGTGTGCCCCCTGTATTATTTCTGTAGAGTCCTTAAATGATCGATATCTAATGCATAAAAGCGACACTTATAAGCATAAGGCATTAGAATTGCGCTTTAGCTAGATAAAATCCAAGCTAAGTGTAAACTTTCTTAAGCACACACATAGAACAACATATGAGATCTTTCACTCATTATCCAAAGAAAGGTTTCTTAAGGTTACGATACAAGTGTGGCCAACATATGGGATCTACCCAACATCAAAAAGTATCCCAACATAAAAATAATAAATTAAAAGAAACAACACTCTGAAAAGAGAAAGATAACTTTTATTAAAAATACTTATGAAATTAGAAGTGTTTCATGGGTAACACTCTAACAAAAGAAAGATAACTACTATTGAAAATACTTGCGCAAGTTTGCGGTATTCAAGGTTTAACAAAAACTTCACCATCCATGGATTTAAGATAGTAACTACCATTGCCAACTATCCTATCAGCGACATCACGGACCTTCCCAATTAGCTCCTAACTTCTAGGCGGGGGTCCATCTGAGGAGGACCAAATCCCTTCCTTGAAAGATCGAGGTGGTACTCTTTTATCAAAAGATCTTTTTTTAGTCTTTGATAAGATGCGGTCGTAAGGCTGCAGATTCTCTTTTTCATCCAACAAGTCAATTCCGACAAAGAATTTCCTCATTAGCCGGGGTGAGTACTAAATCTGACTTACGGGTAGTGACCCTCATCTCGATGGGAAGGGCGACCGGTACCATAAGTGAGAGTGAAAGGTGATTCTCGGTCGAGCGTCGAGGAGTTGTTCGGTAGGCCCAAAGTACTTTAGGCAACTCCTTAACCCACAATCCGCTTCTCTCCGCGAGTTTCCGTTTTAAATTATCCAAAATAAGCGGTTAGAGGCTTCCGCGACCGTTACCTTGAGGATATCCGGGGAGAAGAGAAAAGTTGCACAATGCCCCAATCTCGGCAAAAGCGTGTGTTTGGTGCCCGAAATTGTGTCCCATTATCGAGGAAAAGAATGACTTTAGGTAATCGAACCTGCAAATGATATTGTTCGGATGAACCCGTGACATCAACCTCCACGATATTAAGCTAAAGGAAGCGCCTCTATCCACTTAGTAAAATAATGCATTTGCAACTAAAAGGAACTTCATGTTACCGGGAGCTATAGGTAGAGGACCAACAATGTCCATTCCCATTGAAGCGAATGGCCCGCGGAGATGCCGGAGGATGGAGTTCTTCATTTGGAACATGAATGTAGTTAGCATGTCTTTGGCAAGCATCACACTTACGGACATAAAGCGTCGCATCTTTAAGCATATAAGGCCAAAAGTACCCGCGGAGTATCTTGAGTACCAAAGATCTGCCTGACATGATGATTTCCACATTAAGCCCGAGTGTATCTCTTCAAGTAAAGTATGAGCCTCGGCATGAGTAACACATCGCAGGTGAGGTCCTAAGTAAGACTTCTTATACAAGTTCTCACCAACAAGTAAATAGCGTCCCACTTTGGCTAACAAACGTATTTTGTCTTCTCTGCTTGGGAAGAGTGCCATCTAAAAGATAAGAACGTCACGGATCCATCCAGGTCCCCTTTGGAGCTCGCAAAATTGGAGCCACAAGACAAACTAATTCTTTTTCAATACTAGTACCGATATCGATAGCGGGGAATGGAGCGAGCTTCAATATCCCCAAAGCAAAGAAGCTAAGTAGGCAAGTGAATCGGCATGCCCGTTGTCTAGTCTAGGCAAATTAATGAAATTTAGATCTTCAAAATGAGAAGTAAGAGATCGACCAACTCAAGTATTGAGCCATCACGAGGGGTCTCGAGCCGTAACCACCCTCAATCTGTTGCCACAACTAATTGAGAATCATTTGAATCTTGTGAGATGTCGTACTCCTAAGTTTAATGTCATAGACAAGCCGCTAGCATAGCCGTTCTTTCGGTTTCGTTGTTAGATGCCTTGAACCCCAAATGCACTGATTTTTCTAACTTAGTGTTATCACGGAGTCAAGAGTACCGCGACAATACCTGCTCCTTGGTCATTGGAAGATCCATCTACGAACAACTTCCAACTGGGATATGACTCCAAGGTCGAGGCGACTATGAGGAAGTGAGTTAGGTTCGATCTAACTCCATAAAAGCGAGGAGGTGACTTTTCGAATTTGCTACCGTTGCAGAAGGGTGAGGTATCTAGAGGAAAATCGATCAAGAACTTCGACCAAAGCTTGCCCTTCTCGGAAATTCTCCGCACATAAATAATGTCAAAATCCCCCTAATTGAATGGACCATTTCAAGAGGCGTCCCGACCCCTATCTGGTCTTGCCAAGACCGACTTCAAAAGGATACTCGATTGATGACTCGATGGTGTGTGCTTGGAAGTATGGTCGTAGCTTCTCGGCAAAGATTAGAGCTAGAGCTATTCTCTCAATCTTAGGATATCGTGTTTTCGGCATCCGGGAGGGCTCTACTAACAAAGTAGGCGAGGGCTTTTCGATATTCCTCTCATCAATTGGTACTAATACTGGTGATGCCATGCTCGGAAGAGGCTAAGTTTCCTAAAAGCGTCTCCTTTGCCGGGGTAGTGAGCACGGGAGGGAGGACAAATAATTTTTAAGTCCTTAAAAGCCATCTCACATTCGGTCGGTCCAATCAAAGCGTATATTCTTCCTTAGTAACTTATGCTTAACCCGACACTTATCGAACTTCTACTAATGAACACTGTTAAGTGCGGCAAGGCGCGTGAAATAAACCTACCTTTCGGAGACCTTGGAGAAGGCATATCAAGAATAGCTTTGATCTGGGTCCGGGTTAGCTTTAATTCCGCGTTTAGTAACCGGATGTCCTAAGAATTTCCGGAGGTAACACCGAAGGTACATTTAAGCTGGGTTAAGTTTCATCCGATACTTCCTCGGGATCCGGAAAAAGCGCCGCGAAGGTGTACAAGATGATCGGACTTACGTTTACTTTTGATCGGAGGTCGTCAACATAGACTTCAACAAAATCACCGATATGATCTTTGAACATCGTTGTGACCAAGCATTGATGCGTTGCCCTGCATTTTTAAACCAAAAGGCATAACCCGATAACAATATGTTCCTGTGCGTGATGAAAGTAGTATGCTCTTGATCGGGGAGGAGGGTACATGAGTATCTGGTTGTAACCTGAAAAGCCGTCCGAAAAAGAAGATCTCATGTCTGCGCAGTGGCATCGACCAATGTGTTAATACGAGGAAGAGGAAAACAATCCTTCTTCTACGGTGCTTGTTCACATCCGTTATAATCGACACCGCGTTAAGCCCGGTTCCCATTCTTTTTCTTAACACTTCTACAGCGTTAGAGATCCAAGTAGGGTATGTGATCTTTCATTATGTACTTAGCCTTAAGCAATTTATCCACCTCTTTGTCGATAGCCTCGATGCGTTCGGGACCCATCTTTCGAGTTTAATGCTTAAGCGCACGGCGTTGGGATCAAATTGAGCTTATGGCGGCGACGGAGGGATCAATTCAGGCATATCCTCATAACTCCAAGCAAATACATCTCGGAATTCTTGTAAGAAATTTATCAACTCTTCTCTAGTCTTCGGGTCCAACATGGTGCCAATTGAGACTCGTCGAGGTTCGGAACCATCTCCTATGTCGACTTCATCAACTGGTTCTAATGTTGGGGGAGTCCTCCTCTCATCTGGCCCTATAGATTCTAATGGAATTATATCCAAAGGTGCCAACACTATGTCTTGAGAGGGAGACTCGTTCTGTAATTGCTATTTGGCGGTTATCGAACCTGATGTTATTGGGCAGTTCACGAACCATTTTTAGAAAGAGCTGCATAGCATCGCTTGGAAGCTTGTTGATCTCCTTTGATCACCACGATATTGCCTTGGTGAGGGAACTTCAAGGTTTGGTGGTAAGTACTTGGAACCGCTTTCAAAGCGATGAAGCCAACTCCTACCAAGAATAGCATTATATTAGCGTAACTCCACGACAATCGTGAAGTTGACATTTAGAGCGGCGTCGGTGGCTTTATTTGTCAATTCAATCTCTCCTACTGCATCGGCCATGTCACCATTAAATCCATACAAAGAAGATTTCCGCGGGATGAAGTTCCGTTTCTAGAATCGGCATTTGTTTGAAAGCATGATAGTAAAGTATATCTGCGAGAACTCCTCGTGGTCGATGAGGATCCTATGCATATCACACCCGGCAACTTCTAAGGACGGAACCAACGCATCCAGTGTGGAAAGAAAACCCTTTTTGCGTCGTCATCCATGAAAACAACCGCGGAGTTAGATTCCTTTGGTGGGTTTGGAAGTGACATTGTTAATGCCATAAAATGCGCCGCTGTCTTTCTGGTACCTTTGCCCCTACTCAACTCTTCAAATGGGCGTTTAGAATTGCCCCGGCGATCGTGTGAATCACTACCTTATCCGTTCTGTCTACGCATTGTGTACATTGGTGTCGGGGAATTGCGGTAGTATTCGAATCGAATACCCTTATATTCATCTAGTAATCCTCGGTCTACGAGATCACGAATTCCATGTTTAAGAGACCTACAATTCTTAGTTCCATGACCGGCTTTGTTTATGGAACTTACGATATATCGTTTGTATTCATAGCTCCAATAGCACCGGGTTTCATCTTTGGAGGGTTCTTTAACATGTTCTTGTTCTTGATGGCATCGAAGATGTCCTCGTAAGGATGAGTTAAAGTGGTAAAGTCCTATCCGGCCGGGGTAGTTGCTTTCACTTCGGCGTGTCACTAACCTTTTGCCTCTTGGACTTATCACGGATAGGAATTCTGTGGACCGACTTGTGGTCCCATGGTGGTTCCTCGGACTTCCTATCATCATAATGACTATCGAACTCCTACCAACAGGGGCGGAGGTGACACTAGTTATCACTCTTTTATGAGAAGAGTCCCTGTCAATAGGTCTTCTTCGGTTCAGCATACTTATCAATCGAGCACTGTAACTCTGTCATGTTTGTAGGCTTCTTTTTCTTCAAAGGCGTGTATAGACCCGAAGCGGGATCTAATCCTTTTCTAAAGGCCACAATGGCGAGGGTCTCATCAGCGTTGTCAACATGCAATTGAACCTCGTTAAATCTTTTGGTGAAATCCACGATCGCTCGTCTTTTCGGATTTTCATATCAAAGCGATTGCATCGGCCCGGTTTTAATGTAGAATTCGGTTGCAACTGAATTTCGCAATGAAATTGATGGATAGCACCTTAAAATCGTGAATGCTGCCCCCGGGTAGCCGTTAATACGAGATGAGTGCGAGTCTGTCAAACTTGAAGCAAAATACCGGCACAAATAATGATCTTTCGTTAGAAAGACCCACCATTGCTTGGCGATAACCGAGCACATGAAATTTGGATCTCCTTTGCCATTAAATTTAGAGAACGGTGGTTTATAATCATGGGGATGTATCCACTCATAACATGTCGTGAAAAAGGGGTTCCAATGTCACCCTCGATTCTGACCGAACAAGCTGACTCATCCATCTTGGTTGGTTTGAACCTCGTAGTTCCTCTAGTATTTGCGCCTTGAGTTGTGCAAAGTAGTCGGTTCATGAATTTGAGTTTCTCGTTGTTGTACCTCAGACCCTAGACTCTCATAGTTCTCATCTTGATGATAGCGTGGTTCGATTCTCGAGATCAGTGGAGGAGTTTGCAAAACTGGATCGGGAACCGAGGGATTCGAGGCAATGAAGGTTCCTTGGCGAAAGTCTTCTTCGTGCGAGGTTGACCTTAATAGTTGTGGATTCGGGCAAACACATTGGACGTCCATCCCTCGTACCTTGAGAACTTGAATACCAAGAGAAGTCGAGGTTCGTGTGTGAGCTCGAGTGTTGGGTGGGATCAATTCGGATTATAATCGAATCTGGTTGGTCGCTATGATACCCAAAGTAAGGTATATAAGGTGTAGGGGCGTAACCCCCACCAGGGAGTCGAGACTTCGGTGGGCCGGAACTGCCCCCTCAGCGTTTCCATCGGTAGGCAACACTCTTGGAGGTGAGCGACCCTCTGCGTCGCGGTAGTAGTCTTGTAAGAAACGCAAAGCGAGCCTCCTGTCGACCACGTTCGGCCATCACAGCATCCATGATGGCTTGGTTGGTTATGGCAGATTGGGGAGTATCGTTGTTAGGCTCATTTTCTTCCGACCACTGTCAAAGCGGCGATCTCCTCGCACGTTGATTGTCTTTGAGAAGTAACATGTGGGTTATTGATCTCCGTTATTCCCTCGTTACTTTGATTCGCATTGGCTCTTGTAGTAACCATGATTTTGAATCAAAGTGAAGAAAATATATATATATATTTTTTAAAGAACAACTAACCCAAAAAAAAAAAAAAAAAAATCGGTGGGTAGGAGAACCTAGAACTGAAAAAATTTCGACCAAGAAATCAAATCAATTCTGTATAGTTCCCCTGGGGCGGTAGCCAATTGTGTGATGATTTTTCCTAATCAAGAAACACAAATATTTTGTTGATGATCAAAGAACAACTAGAAGTATTGAATCAATAAGAAGAAGAGATTTAGAAGATGATGAGTTGAACCACGTTCTTTAATGGTTGCCTACGTATCCTGTGTATAGGAATCAAACTCAAAGCGTAGTTCAACTATTCTATTTATAAGAATAGATGAGGTTTCCCAATTAGTGTTTAACTAGGAGACCGTCTCTTGTTAAGTATCATCTTGATGAATAGATGAGGTTTCCCAATTAGTGTTTAACTAGGAGACCGTCTCTTGTTAAGTCTCATCTTGACTCTTCTAGAAGCCCCATGTTTCCCAAGTCAAATAGGTCTCCTTTATTGACTTAAACAACGAGAAAAAACATGTTTTAGGTTGGATTGGGAGTTGGAGTTTCAAACTTAGTAGTTCGGATTTGGTGTTCCTAGTCGGGGAGTTGGTTCTCGAGCTTCTGGCTTCGAACTAGATCCGAACCTCCAGTTCTCCGAGCCTACTACTCCAACCGGTTCCGAACCTCTAGTTCTCCGAGCCTATTCCAACCAATTCCAAACCTCCTCTTCTTATTTCACTTCCGAACCTAGGAAGTAAGAGGATTTGGACTTGAAGTGTGTTCTGGTACTTTCTACCCACACCAAGACCATATCCGAGCCTTACGAAGATGCTACCACGTGCTACATATCTATTTGCTAAAATATGCACACACAATAATCATCCAACAGCATGTACATATCGCCACTCTCCACCGTGTCCACCAAGTCGTTATATGCAGTCTTAGCTCGTTCAAGAACGGGCGCTTGACCTTTTGCACTTTCGGTGACCCATTCTTTGAACCTCCAACTGCGCGTGTGTCAGGCGGGTTGCAACAGAGCCACTTTACCACCAAGCTGTTGCACTTGATCCCTCAGCCCTGTAACCTCCGTTCTCTCCACTTGTTGTTCAGCCACCAGCCTGCTACAAGCTTGTTTGCTATCATCCAGCTCCTTCTTGTAACGGTCGGAGATAGACTCCATATTCTTCAGCTTCCTATACATCGCCAGAACCTAGCAAACAAGATAACAAATATAGACATTAAAATGGATCAAAGTTAATAAGACCAAAAGGTGCAAGCTCAGAAAGAAAGAATACTCACAAAGCACAACGACCTTTCCATCTCCACAAAGTTCACGTCTAGGCCCTTACCATCCAGCTTGCGCCTATCCCCAGCAAGCGCAATACTATCCAACAACGCCGCACCAAGTCACCAACCAAAGGGGACTTGAAGCTACAGTCACCATTCACAACAAACTTCGGTAACAAACTGTAGGGGTCCTCATAAGTAACCAGTCTATCAAGGACAACACTGTCACTCTTCTTACTTAGGTCCTTACTTCCTGACCCTTGCCCTGCCTAGTAACAGGCTCAGCCTCACCAACTTTCTCCTTTCCTCGGGCCTTAACCACCCCAACATCAGCAGCCACATCAATCAGGTTCATCCTCTTCAGAGGAACCCGACCTGAATACGTACAACTTTCAACAGAGCCAGGTCGGTCTTGATTTCGAGACGGGACTTCTTAACCCCGCCGACTCAACCGCCGAGCGCCTTTTCAGATTAGGCTTTCGTAATGAAGTGGGAGCATCACCCTCCCCAAAGATCGCCGCGCGCCCTGCGGCACCACCAAAGACTTCCAAAGATCTGCATCACCAGAGGAAAAGCGGTTGGACGCAAACCACCCTCCGTCCCCCAGCTCAGAACGTTGGGACGCCAACCGATTTGCGTCACCCAACTCAGAACGTTACGATGACAGCCAATTTGCGACACCCAGCTCAGAGCGTCTGGATGGCGTCACTCCTCCAACCGTCCTTACCGCTCCAGAACAGTGTTCAGTGACCCCACCAGACGTCCTAGCTCCACCAGAACGGTTGTCACCAGCACCTCCACTCCTTTTCATTCCAGGAACAAGCACTTTCTTGTGACTCTCCCTCTCCATGGCAGATTCCGAGCTATAATCAAAAAGTTCAACCACCACTTTGCGAGCCTTAGCCTTTTGCTCCAGCCTCTTACGGTTGATTTTCTTCCCTCCACGCCTCTTAAAGTAATGCGCAACCTCCCCCAACAAAGCCTGCTTATCTTCCAAACTCAAACAAGCAAACCTTTCAATCACACCGTTCTTCGTATGAGAAGGGATAGAAATCTCTGCAAAAACAAACTCAAATAAATCAGAACGTCCAAATTATAATTCAAAACACACAAATTACGACCTATAACCAACGACCTACCACGAGATTGTACAGCACGTTTATCAATCTCCAAACCAGGAGGACAATATCTACCCGCAGCCAACAACGGCCTAATACTCTAGCCCTCCTTGCTCACACCCACAAAATAGGAGACTTCCCCTTAAAAACATGAAAACTAAAGTTCATAGCACCCGACCTCCTAAAAACAAAGTGCTCAATCACATCGTTGAGACAGATGTTGTAACCCCTGTCATTCAACAAGTCCAACACATGGAGAATCCTTCAATTGTTCCCCACGAGCTGACAGGGGGCTTTTCCCCAAAAAGTTCAAAACCTCCACAGTAAGACGGGAAAAGGGCAACCTCATCCCAGCCTTCAACTGCCCATAACAATCAACTACTCCTCCACCCCAAGGAACGTAGTCGTTAGTATACAAATTCTTCTCCCCAGCCATATCTTAGATGACCAGGTCGGATTTCACCCAACCAAACTCCCTTCTTAAAGCGGCATAACAATTCACCGACTTAGGCTTTCTCTCATCTACCATCTCCAACGAGGAAGACGACGAAGTCTCATCACCACTACGAACCCTCTTCAACTTCTTCACTTACAATTCTCTCTCTCCATTCATTAACTTCAACCTCACCACTCAAACTATCACTAGTCATAAACATTGCACAATCAAAGAAAGAAAGAAAGCTCAAAGTGTTAAAGTTGAAAGACGAACCTGATTCAAAAAGTACAAGAAGTTTTTTTTTTCTTTCTTCTTCTTTCTTTCTCTTTTTCTTTTCTTTCACTCTAGATTATTTTTTTCCTTTGGTTGAAAAGTGAACAAACAAAAAGCTTCTAACAAGTCAAAAACCCCTCAACTGCCCAAACACCTCGAGACAATCAAAACGTTTCGTGTTTCCAAAACTTAAATCATTACTCGCCTACAAATCGTTGTTACTCCAGGCCCACGAATCCAGTCCAACAGTTCCCGCACATTCCCTAAAACCTAAATTCAAAACAAAACAGCTATCAGACACGTGCTTTCAAACTTTACTTTTTAAACCGTTCTTGTTCCACGCAACAGCTATCCAAAGAACAGATAAAAAAGGGGGTTGTGTAAGTACCCTCCGTTCTACACTACAGAGCACGTGTCCACAAGGCAGGACGTCTTATTTCAGCTCGTCCCACAACATCATATCGTACCAACGACCCAACACCCAGGTCATTCCCAACATCAGTTACAACCATTCATGGAAAGATATCAACTAGCGCAATTCTGGAGCTCAGTCAATGCAACAATCAAGGAGACATTTACTTTGTAACATCAAAGTAATGGTGAATCATCAAGATAGCATACAAGGTGGATCTGCAATCCATAACAGTTCAAGCACACATCTACAAATAGGAAGAGATGAACTACGTAAGGCTTGATTCAAGTTTACCCCGAGAAACTTGATACATAGGCAACTCTTATCCCAAGAAGAGTGCAGCCATTCCCTATCCAACAAATAATCAGGTCGTAGTCCCAAAATAGCCAACATCTACAGTAAGTTATGTGGTGTAAAGTAGTTGTTCATTCAATGGTGGTAGTTCTCCAACTCAGAGATTGGTTTGTTATTACTCATGCATATACTTATTTTTTCTCTCTCTTTTTCTAGTTGAGATATTCATTTTAGTTTATTACATTATATAGCCTGCATCCCAGCTTAATCAGAGACACACAAACATAACAACCACATTCACCCGGCGGTTCCCTGTTTTGATTTTGTTTTCAGTGCTAAATGAACTTATCTGCAGTTAACTCAGACACCTGAATCCGACAAGTTAGATTTGCATGTTTGATGGGTCGACCAACTAATGATGAAAGCCTCATTATAGACAGATTCTGAAGTTTTAATGTCTTTCTTTCCACTTAGTCTTGAGAGAACTATCTAGAAAATATATATAATGTTAGTTAGTTTCTATTAGGGGTGGGCAATGGGCCGGGTCGGGCTAGCCCGGCCCAAACCATTTAAAGCCCTTCAAATATTAAGGCCAGGTCGAGCCGAGTCACAAGTCTAAATCTCAACCCTGATCCTACCCTAAGCCCTCTTTAAAAGCTTTAGGGCCGGGCTTTAGGGCTGGGCCTATATATTTTCTTCTTTTTATTACATCAGTTTTAAAACTCATTTATATTACAAAAATGTACAATAATCTACAAACTCAAAGTCCCACCAACTAGTAATAATCCTGGATAAGTCTAACAATTTAAAATGCACATCCACAATCTAATGAACTGAAGTACATCGAGAATTCGGAATATTAATTTATTCTTCCTTGTACTCAAATCTCACTAAAATTATATTTAACATTTAAATACATAGACAAATAATTATATTATCATTTTAAAAGAATAAGTAATAAATATAAAGAAGAAACAGAATAGCTTTGGGTAAGGGCCAGGGAAGTTGTTAAACTGTTTCTAATATCATAAATTGTTTCCATAATAGATTCAAACAAATATAATATTATCTTTCTTCTAATTTAAAAATGATTCAAGCTTTGTATGTGAAAATGAAAATATTGGCTTTTTGAACAAGCGATGGAGAAAGTTAAGGTTTGAGATTACAAATGTCATTTTTCTGACAAAATTTGTTTTTTGGTTTCTATGTTACAAATGTCTGCTCTGTATTTCGCTTTAATGGTGTGGAAGGAAACTTTTAGTTCTAGACTTGTCTTGGATGTGAATAAAAATACAATTTATAAGAAGTAAGTGGGAAAAGAAATTGAGAATAATAAGTTTTGGACTTTGACTTGATGATCAAAGGAATAAAGTCTTATTTTTTATTAGGCTAGTGCTCATTGTTCTTCATAGCTGCTAAGTTGACAAGTTTTTGTTATATAAAATAAGTTATTGGAAGTATCTTTGGGTGTAAGTGATAAATTACAAAATACAATGTTATTTTAATTGAAAATATTTAACAAAGAGTTGGACAATTATAGTCGTATGTGTATTTATAGTGAAATTGTGAAGCAAGGCTAGTTAGAGATTGGTTAGGGCCGGACTAATGAGGACTGAATTAGGGTCGGGCCTATGTTTTAGAACATTAGCCTTAGCCCTGCCCTAGAAGGCATTAGGGCTAGGCCGGCTAGGCCCCCTACCCTAAACTCTGTGAGGGCTTTATAGGAATTAAGGTCGGGTCGGTCAAGACCGGGTTAGAATCGTTAGGGCCAAATTCCCACCCTTAGTTTCCAGTCAATAAATTTGATGCGACCAGGGGTTTGCTGTGCAATAACTCTTCCATGAGGTGGAAGTGGATGATCTGAAGATAGGACTTATCGTCCGTTAGAAGTTGCAACAAGTGAAATGAACGCTTTGCTTTGTAAATTTGAGACTTTAGAACCAAGACCACCCTTACACTGTTTTGTCTGACAGAGGTAAGTAGGTACTCCCGCTGCACTAATTCTCTGCAGTGAAGTTATGATGTATCCTAATTTTTGGCCTAATTAATTCTCTTCTGATGATCTATTCGACCTCTGATAAAAAAGATGTAATAGAGGCACTATCACACTAGCCGAATACTGTATGTAACCGCAGACAAGACCTTCAAAAAATAGTGTACAGTGTTGATCAAACGACCTAAACCATTGTCAGCCAAAGATTTCAGGAAAGGCGCACACGATGTAATACCGAGAGTATATATGATTTTTGCCAAGAATAATGATAGACCACACACAGTACCATGAAAATTAGATTAGGACATAGTGACAGACATTCTCAGAGTTGCAGTTTTTGTAAAGAAAACTTCTTTAACTATAATTTGTGATAAAACGTGTGACATAATGTCAAAGTATAATTTATTTTACATTATAAAACTAAATATGTTTCCTCAAAACTTAGATCCAAAGAAGCTAATCTCAGCTAGATCCATTTCCCGCCAAAACAAACTACACTAAATCATATTATTTGATCAGAAATAATATGAAAAACTCTCATGTCAATTGTGTAATAAGAGAACGTCGATGCTGAACCGGTTAATGTTATTGCAGACATTTCGAAAGAACTGAAATTTTGTAGAAATAATCTCTATAGTAGTAATTAAGACCATTTTCACAAAATGTCAGCCTTAATTTTGTTTATCTTGTAGTGGCCTATTGCATGGTCTGTTACTCCGTTCTATCAAAAGTGTTGTATACTGCTCCCATCCCTATAATTGAATAATCAGACAATGTGAATTATGTGCTTGCGCTTGATGTATACAACCCCAAGTCCCAACAACCATGTGCAGATGTGCTTGTGCTATAAAAAATTAAAAACATCAACATAGTCCCCAACTGCAATTTGACTAGGCCACTGCGTAGAAATAAAATACAGTCGGATATTGTAGTTATAAAATATATTAAAATACAGTGGCCATATTCCCATATTCTAGTTATATTTTGGTGTCAACGCAGACTCGCAGAGGCAGGGAGAGGATTGCATATTTGCATGTGAGATACTGAGATCTGTACTTACTTTCTTTTGAAATACAATACACTAAATAAACCTATTTTTTACTAAATTTTACAGTTGTCTGGGAACTAAAATGATTGGTTCCAAATATATTCAATTCAAAATTGGAATCAAAACAGATTTAAAACCGATGCTTTCACATCATCCACAAGTATGATTTATGAACTAATCAATCGTTTACGGGAGAAAAACAGAGGAACCAACAATAGCAATTGTTACTGTATTTACAACAGAAAATCTACGAAAAAACACGAGTTTACGGGTTGATGATAATTCATTGAGTTTACATTACATAGCTCAAACATGACTTGAAAACTCATTTAAATAACAAATGCATTTGATAGAGATAACCAATTTTTAAGCCAAATATTTGATCTCTAAGAGCATCTTGAGGAGTGATATCAACATAGCATCAAACACCAAATTTCAATTTCAGAAGAGTTACAAGTTGATAAAAACACCAAAAAAACACCAAACCAAACACCAAATCGGCCAATATTTGGTTCCAGGTTTGGTGTTGTATCAAATCACTCACGATTTTGCCAAAACTGTGCGGTTTTCCCAACACGGCGTAGGCTATATATTCTAATTGGGCTTATATAGCGCGGTTTTGCTAACACTGGGCTTGGGCTTCTATTGGCGCGGTTTTGCCAACACCGCGTGCGTTTTTTCTGAAAATTAGAACTGTTACTTAGAATTTGAGAATTATGAATTGTGCATAGAAGTTAAGAAATTAAGAATTGTGCAATTGAAGAAATTAAGAATTGTGATCCAAAATCGAAAAAATTAAAGAAATTAAAAAATTAAGAATTGTGCAATCCAAAATCTACGATAAGTGTTATAATATCCAAAATTATCCAAAACCTATTATATTACATAAAATTTATTTAGCTGTCTTTTTACGCCCCTTACCACTCGATCCCTCTCCTCTCTCTATTTGGATATTCCCAAGTTGCTCCTCTAAGTTCCTAACCTGAGAATCAAGATCTTCTCTGTCTGCATGAAGGTTAACTACCTCAGCTTGAAGTTCCTCATATCCCTGATGTTGTTGTGTGTACACCTGCTGAATATTCTCATACACTTTTTGAGTCTCGTCATACGCACGTTGGGATTGTAATATGTCTCCTCCCTTTCTTGCCTATCTATATAACAATTTCCCTCCAACTCTTCCTCCCATCACGGATCCAACCTTTTTTCCAACCTGGTTCATCTAACATTTGATGGAACAATCAACATTCAAAATCCCATCAAACATACAAAGCATCATGGTTCTCATATTTTTCCCAAATAGGTCGCGTCGAGACATCACGCGGGCATACACTAGTAATGAAAATCCCCAAAAAATACATCTTTTGTGAGGCTGAAAATCCAAAAAATATTATACATATATATATATAATGAATAGAAAAATAAAATAACTAAACTTACGTGGTGGTATCTTGATCAATCTGCGGCTCTAACTCATGGCAACGAGCACGAGGCACCTCAGGAATGGAAAATGTAAGTAGCCTCCCCATTAGGTCCACACACGGCAAACATCTGAGGATTACTGGCAGACACAAGAGCTGGATGATATGCATTCAGAGGTTGTGGGTTGTAAACAGGCTGTGGCGAATGAGGAATACGTAACTCACGTCTCATCCCTTCCAGGCCCACAAACTCGAAGTTGTTAGCCCGACCAACAGGGGGCAACAACGGACCCATTGAGACATGGTTCCACCATCTATAACACTGATCAGCAGTCTGCTCAACAACAAAAGAAGACGCATCTTGCCAAGGACCACCACTGGCATGAACTTCATGAACTTGAGTTCTATCCCACGACTTCGCATCACTAACATCTGGCATGGGAGCACATGGAACTCCATAACGTCCAGTCATCTGCCTTCAACATCTGTCGTCATAATACCAAACTTACAGTCACGTGCAACAAAAACAACTCTGTGACGTGACAACACACAAGCATGCTGCACAACTAGATCATCAAAGGCAGTAGACAAATGTCAAGGTCTCCACTCAATAGATGACAATGATATAATATCAATCGAAAGACGAGCCATACGGACATTATTATTTCGCCCCTGCCTCGTTACAAGTCAAGTGAGGCCTTGACCAACTACCAAATCTAGGGCGAGTATCAGCAATCATGTCTATGTTAGGACAAAGAGTTCGAAAGTACTCATAAAACCAAATCTCTAAAAGTCTTGTGAATCCTGCAATTTGAGGACTTCCACTTCTGAATGTCTTTGAAGCTTTATCTAACGCTGCTATCAATGTGACATATACTGAGCTACCTAGGTCATAATCTCTCATAGCATGCAAATCAGATACATAAGCATAATATCTCAGTCGTACTGTAGAATGACCATTGGGAAACAGATAATGCCCAATAAAAAACATCAAAAAAGCCCTAACATATACATCAACACCCTCACTACCAGGTAAAACAGTCAAAGCTAACTCCGCTCGTGTATCAGGATCCAAGAGGGGTTCCATATATGCAGTCTTAATATGAGATAGCTTAATACCAGAAGAATCATAAGCATCCGCATCCAAGCGAGGAAAACTCATAAGCATACTATCCATATTCTCATAATTTGTATGAAAAGGTATCGGTTGGCCTATACCGATACTCAACCCAGAAATCATAGTGAAGTATAGTGGTGTGAACCCTAACTCCGCATAAGGGAAATGAAATGTATGAGTTCTACTCCACCATCTTTCTACTAAAGCTATGACCACTGCCCAATTAGCCTTCTCATAATCCACGTCAACCAAAAGACCCAAAGGTGTATACAAAGTACTATCTCTAATGTGTACAAACTCATCCAAACTCTTAATAACCTTCCACCACTCTCTAACACCAAGTAAAGCCGATCTAACTCGGTAGTCAATAACATGCTGATATTATGAAAAAAAAAATAATGCGTATAAGATAATGTATAATATTCAAAATATTTAATCAAAACTAATTAATTACTTGAGTATTAGCCACTGCACTCGACACGTGTTTTGTATCATGTGTAGAAGATACAACTTCCATATCATGTGCTTCACTGGGTGCAAATTGTCAATCGAAATCGTTCATATGATATTCCAGTACATAGGAATGTCTATCAGTCGGCGCGACATCCTCGGGTTCTTCTCCCTCACCGTCTTCTCCCCCACCGTATTATACTTCCTCGGGTTCTTCTCCCTCATTGCCAATGTCGTAACTGTCAATCATCACCCTTGAAAGGTTCAAAAGGATCTATATAAAATTTCAAGAATTTAGATAGGTTTTTTTTTTTTTTTTACTAAGGAGAAGGTTTATAATTGAGAGAAGAGTTGAAAGTGATTGAACCGCGCGGATTTGGTCCTGATTATATAAAAGTAGCATGAGATGTTCAGAACACCACGCGGTTTTCTCAAAACCGCGTGAACTTGGGCCTGTCAATTGGGCTTTAGTGGCGCGGTTTATCCAAAACCGTTTAGTTTGATGTCGAAAATTTGATGTTGCTCCAGAAATTGAAGTTGTTTGGTGTTTTTTTGGTTAAAAATTTTGGTGTTTTTTTTGGTATACTCTAACGATCACAAGTTGTCAAGTTGCATTAAAGAAATACTCCACAATAGAGTGTAGTATGTCTCCTCTTTAGCACTGAAGATTCAATTGCTTAGCACGTAACTTATTTATCCTGCCTAATCCCAACTCCATCTCCAGTCTCCACAGAGGAAAGAAGCCTTCAAAAGTCTGAACATAATAATCACACAGGGAGGATCTTCACTCGATCTGGTAATTTTGGTATGTGTCCAAGCCTATATTTGCTATTCGCTATGAACTGTATTTGTGTATGAAAACAATAGACAACAGGCAAAGTATATATTGTCTATGTTGAATGCTAAACCAGCCATTTTATGCTCGTTTATAACTAAAATTTTATCAATTTTCATTCATAAATTGATGGAAATATTTCGGGGAAACTTTGTGTTGTGGGTTGGGGGAGGTCGGATCCAGATCATTTGCAAAACTATCTAGTTGATTGAAGTTATTGGAAAACATATACATCATCAGGCTCCTTATTGATATCCTCCTCATTTTCATTATTTGAGTCTTATTGGTTTTTGTCATGCCGTTGTTATATATCACTCTTTCTTCCACAATCTACTTGATTGGACGACTACCTTAGCTACATTGTATGACCTGAAATGAAAGAGCGTGATGATGACTCGCAAAGATTATCATACGGGACACCACAACTCTTTTCATACGAGGAACTTAAGAGCTTTACATCAAATCTCAAGAAGAATGTAGGTTTTGGTGGGTTTGGAGACGTCTATAAAGGAAAGTTTCCTAACGGTGTCAAAATAGCTGTTAAGGTATTGAAAGAGAACACAAAGGATGTAATGATCAAGCAATTCATGGCTGAAGTGAGCACGATGGGCAGTATTTCCCATCCAAACTTAATCAAGCTATACGGGTATTGCTTTGATATCGACATGAAAGCACTTGTTTACGAATACATGAAATTCGGGTCATTGGACAAGATTTTGTTTAAGCATCACGTTGATATAGAATGGGAGAAGTTGTATAATATTGCAGTTGAGATAGCAGATGGGCTCTCTTTTTTACATGAGGAATGTCGTCCACGAATAATCCACTATGACATAAAACCCGATAATGTGCTTATTGACTCAAACTATTCTCCTAAGATAGTAGATTTTGGAATGGCTAGACATTCGAGTCAGGCCAAGCAATCAGGATACAGAGGAACCAATAGTTATGCTGCCCCAGAGGTGGGAAAGGGACGACTAGTAACTTACAAAAGTGATGTTTATAGTTTTGGAATGATGTTGTTTGAAATTTTGAGGAAGAAAAGGAATTCTGTAGGCCCGGGGTGGTTTCCTGGAGAAGTTGCGATAAAAGTTGAGAATGATGAACTAGACGAAATTATTTTGGTGTGTGGCATCGAAGAAAAAAATAAAGAAAAAGCAGAGAAATTATCTTTAGTTGCATTATGGTGTACTCAAGAAAAGCACTTCCAGCGGCCTGACATGAGTAGTGTGGTGAAGATGCTCAGGGGTGAAATGAGACTTGAGAAGCCACCCAATCCGTTTGGTTTTTACGACGACTCTCCTGAGAGCAACGTGGTTCGACCACTCCCAAAATTCTCTCCTGCCATTATTGAAGGGTATGAAAATTTTCTGAAATTAATTTGAATCAAATATATGGTCCAACTTTATTTTATTTATGTGAGACATCGCGACTAATTTTATTTTCACCTGTGGACAGCTCTCTAGGGAGAGCAGAAGATTCAACCAGGATCACTTCTGTTCATTCTGGTTCGAGTTCTACATCCAGACCACCTTCCAAGATCATTCCTAATGATCTGAAAAGAGAGAGCATCAAAATTGATTCTGGTAACTCCCACCCAGGACAAAATGCATCACTGCAAAAAGATGATGCGAGGTCATCAGGAACGTCATCTCCTGAGTCAACAGGATCAGTCGAGACTTCAATATCATCTCATTTTGGTGGAAAGAGCTACCCATCCTTACACAGTTCAAAACCGTCCAATTATGGGGCTCCTCAATCCTCGGTATTTAGCTGCAAGCACTATTACCTTCTGCATACATTATTAGTTATCATTTTGATAAACTATGGGTACAATGAGGAAACTTTGTAATTTGAGTCAATTCTTGAGAAGAATCGGAGGAGAGGCATCGTACCTACCTGTTTCAAATTTGGACATTGTTCACTTAGCTTGTGTTTGATTAACCACAGGATATTTCCAGAGAATACCACTTCTAGAAAGTGAATTTTATAAAACAGGGATGGATAGTAACTTTAGTCACACTTGACCTCATGTTTCCGAATTTTGCATCATAGATATTTATCACGCCACTGTAATTCGCCATGGCAGGAGAGGTCAGGAGCAGCTGCTAGCAGATTTAGCAACCCTGTTGGCGCTTCATCAACGTTCGAGGGCGTTGGTTTGCGAGTCAGACTCATAGCTTTACTCATTTTTCAATAGGTGACGGTATGTATTTTGATTAGATGAGCCATTTACAATTCTAACCGAGGGTACCTGTTCAGATTCGGGAAGAACCTCCATCGTATGAAGCATCAGTAATGCAGAGATTTGAGTCTTTTGAGAACCCCATGGCTGGAAGCGGAGCACGTAGTTTTGGATCACGGGATGATGAGGAGCCACCTTTGTCCGAAAACCCCCAGTGTGCGAAAGCACTTTATGACTTCACTGCTGGTGGTGACGATGAGGTAAGACAATGTTAAGACTTAAGAGCTTGATTGTTACCTCCTGGTGGCATCTATTAGTGAAACCTAAGCATAGAGTGTTTCCAATGGGAGACATAGGTTTAATCAAGTTGTTCTTTGTGCAGGTAAACTTGGCAGCAGGAGAAGAAGTTGAAATTGATTATGAGGTGGATGGTTGGTTCTATGTAATACCGCTAACCTCTCTATTGCAATTTTTTTAAAGAAATTATATAGATGTTGATGATTTATTGTGTCTGCCTGAGTCATTTGAATTTTTGTTTATTGCATTTCCAGGTGAAGAAGAAGCGACCAGGAAGAGATGGAAAATTGGTAGGGTTGGTGCCTGTCCTCTATGTGACTATGTGAGCTAATCTATATAGTAAGAGAAAATTTTGTCCTCTCAATCCAGTTTCTTGTGTACCTATGACATCCAGTTTTATTATGACACTACTCTTTAGATGCTTATATATTTTCCATTCCAAGAAATGAGCAACACCACTTAAGGAAGATGGAGAATAATCCCTACCTTGTGTACCTAATGTTCTCTTGGGTTTTCATGCATGTTCTCCACCCATGGGTCTCAGTTTTCTTACAGTTAGTCATAGCTCTTGATATTCCATTGTTTCCAATTTTTCTCATATCCGAGTTTCCATATCTCTTTTGTAGTAGGTTTGTTTCTATTGAGATCTGTATGGTTGACTACATGTCTACATCCTTACACCGGTCTTCTTCCTCCTCTTTTCTTCTATCCCTTTTTCTAATAGATCACGTTGTGTTAACCCTTTCTCAAGTACATATTATAAGAGGGTCAGTTTGTGAGTTCTGTATTCGTGAGGGCTTTGTAAGTTAATGTTATTGTTAGTGTTGTTTGACAACAACGGATGTGATGATAACTATTTCTCCAACCGCAGTGATCATCTGGTTCTCTTTAGTCCACGAACGAGAACCTTCTGCATTGATTTTGTTCTGTTTTGGTTGCCATTAATAAAATCAGGGTGGGTCTTACTTCTTTGCTTTGGTTTTCGGAGTACTTATACTATAGAAAGCTGAAAGGTTTACCTTAATTTGTTTGTTTGGTTGAAGATTGTGAGTTTTGTGGTGTGAAGCAGTGGCTGATTCAGTGGTGGTGGTTCTTTAACACTTAGCTCAATCAGTCCTGAACAGAATCATAGAATTAGAGATTCAACCAAACATCCTTGCATAGGAGTTGAACGCGCCTACAGGACAAAGCAAATCCTTTTTTCTTTCACAAAATAAAACATCCCTATGGTATACTAAATGGTTTTGGAGACACGTACCAGCGGCAATCACCCAACGGTTCCCTGTTTTGATTATTCTTTTTTCCTCTTTTCATTGCTAAGTTCACTTTGCGTTGTGTGCTCTTAGTGCTAAGTCCATGTAGCAATGAAAAGATCACTTTGCCTCTTTTCAATGCCAAATTTGCAAATAACTGACCCCTGAATCCGACAAGTTAGATTTGCTTGTTTGATGGGTCGACCAACTAATGATGAAAGCCTCATTATGGACAGATTCTGAAGTTTTAATGTCTTTCTTTCCACTTCGTCTTGAGAGAACTGTCTAGAAAATATAATGCTAGTTAGTTTCCAGTCAGTAACTTTGATGCGACGAGGGTTTTGCTTTGTAACAACTCTTCCACGAGGTGGAAGTTGATGATCTGAAGTTAGGACTTATTGCAACAAGTGAAATGAAGGCTTTGCTACGTAAATTTGAGACTTTAGAACCAAGACCACCCTTACACTTTTTTGTCTGACAGGAAAGTAGATGCTCCCGTTGTTGTAATTCTCCGCAGTGAATTTACGATGTAATAGAGGCTCCATCACAATAGCCGAATACCGTACCATGAAAATTAGATTACGACACATTGACAGACATTCTCAGAGTTGCTTTTCGTAAAGAAAACTAAACTATAATTTGTTATAAAACGTGTGACATAATGTCAAAATATAACTTATTTGTTCTAAGCCTCATAGAAAAAAGATAAAGAGTACATCCATCAACCTGCAAAAAATAATCCAAGCTTCCAAATAGAAGCTTCGAGGGGAAAACAATAGGAAATTGCAATAATTAAGCAGCTACGAAGTCCAATTTAAGGATGACAAGGGATAGATTTGTTAATCAAAGCTGGTGATTGACTTATGCACTGCCATTGGCTATTCCAGCTGCTCCTTTAGATGGTGGGTTAAGCTCATCCCAAGCATCGATCCATGTAACCATGGCATCAGCTAGCTTGGTAAAGTAAGGGTCCACATTCGAAAGCTTAGCGTTAACCTGCTTTGACAGTTCTTTGTAGCAAGCCTGAACTGTTGTGCACTCCTTTGGAAGGGTTGCAGACTGAAAGAAAGGGATCAGCTCTTCTTGCCAGTAAATACCCTTGTATTCCTTCTTGAGGTTCACGAATGGGTTGCTTGCTTTGCTGTGCCAGATGTAAGGAAGACCAGTCTTGATACCCAGTCCCAAGTGATCACATATCACCTACAGAAAACATAATACCGGATTAACTCGCACATGTTAGAAAAAAATGAGTTTTATTTAAGCAAGCCTATTTCCGCACAGATAACTTTAAATATAGAAAAATAAATATGGAGTACCTTGGTGCACCATCCAGCCCACATATCGTCGTAACGGCCAATTGGCTGACCATCACCCATGAGTCCAAAGTACATTGCAGGGCCAATGAGATCGCGATCAAATGCCAGATTCATGCCACACATTGGGAACAATGTCCCCTTGGGAATTGTCAAAACTGCATCTACATACCTAAAGATAATACGAATTAAGTTTAATTAACAGCACTAAAAAATATATAATCATCTGCTTCCTGAAAAATATACATACCTAGAGTTTCTCTCACGAGGCTTCACGAGTTGAGTAGGGGCATCATAGTCAGGGATGTTGAGCCAGAGTCCATGAGAAACAGCAGTAGGTACACCCTCACGGAGACTGAAAGGGTACCCACGGACAAAGTCTGCACCTTCTCGGTATGGATCGTAGAGAGTGTTAAAGAAAAATGGGGTGGCAGGACAAAGAAGATTCTTAATATGCTGCTCAAGAGCATTGATATCTTTGCCCGATGGATCTTTAGCAACCTATACAACAGTGGAGGTCCCAAGTTTAAATCACCACTATATTCAAGTTTATATCACCAAATTAAAAGTTTAGATCACATTGCATACGTGACTAGCCAGTACATGAAGACACAATAAAGACCCCAAGGACACAATCAACATTTTCATGTAAATTGTGAGTTAGATGGGATGGTGCCAGCAGACTACCAATCAAAACAAATTGATATTTCACTTCTACAATGTGGGGACCATAACCCGAACTGACATTTTATAGCAACAAACTCAAAAAGCCAAGTAACTCCACTAATCATGTAAAGTAGCATGATGCATCAAAAAAGTAGGAGATTGATCTAGACAGCTCTTAAACACAATAACAAACTCAAAACAGCTGGATTCCCCTGATCTTCAATTCAAATTTCAAACTAGAGATCAGCACCGACATATCAAATAGTTGAAAATATAGTTTAGAAAATCTACCTCACAACAGCTAGATCTCATCCATTTTCTTTTCCTATATGCAATAAGCATTATTTTTTATTGTTATCATTAGATCCCAATCAAATTGTTTAATGTAAACCTCGCAAAATTTAACAATAGAAATATGTTCATGTAATTACGACATCGGATCTATTGTGATCTGAACACGCCTTAAGCTGCCAATGCCGGCTATCAAATTCAAAGGTCAGATGCAATAACATACAGGTGTAGGAAAGAAGAATCCAAAATGTACAATTCAATACCAATGCTAAACAATACAAAATAATACAAATAAAATAACTACCATTAGTATTATAATAATTCTAAAAGACAAAACACATTGGTAACTCCTTCAACTACACAAACTATTAAGAGGGGGTTAACAAAAACGTGAATTCACCAAAAGAAAAACAGATCAAATTATTTGCTAATTTTGCAGGCATTACAGTAACTTAAAATTGAACTGATGCAAAAAAAAAAAAACAACAACAAAACCAGATCCAAATTTCCAAAAAAAAAAAATGCAATTCCATCAAAATCTAATAAATCTACTCAAAACTTAAGATCCCCCATAAACCCAGCTAGATCCATTTCCCGCCAAAACAAAATACACTAATTTCTATCACTTCTAACCCAAATCCCACAACCCCCATCATTCAAAACTGCAAAAAAGATGGCATTTTTACAACAAAAAAAAAAAAAATATACTTACAAAGCAGTCATCATCAATGGTGAAAATATACTTCTTCTTAGAAACCATATACCCAAAGCAACGACAAGCAGAATCCTTAAAACTAATACAAGAAGCTTTAGGACCCAAAATCCTATTAATATCATCACGATTATACAACTCGTAATCATATCCTTCAGGTACATGAATTTTTTTGGTGGGATCACCATCTTGAACAATGATTAAATGATATGGTGATAAATATGGCCTCCACATTTCCAGAAATTCCAGATTTCGGATTGTTGGTATCACAATATCGAGCTCATCTTTCAAAAGTGGTGTTGGAATTACAGATGAAGATTCCGCCATTGTTTTAATCAAGGAGAGAAGAAAAGAGGAAAGGGGTGGATTTAACAAGAGAAATAGACAAGTGTTTCTGTTTATATAAAAGATTTCGCACGTATCAGTTGACACGTGTGGGTTTCTATAAATAGACTTGTGGTTTACCTTAGACTTTGGGTAATTTTAGGACTTTATCAAAACTGTATTAAATTTTCCGCTGTTTTTGGCTTTTTTTTTGGGTGTGTTCAAAGTTTGAGTATCTGTATTTTTTATTATATAATATAATTATTATACCTATTTATGAAAATTAAATGTCAGTTATATGTTGATTATATTTTGTATGATTTTGTCATACATTGTTAATATTTTTGGGTAATTTAAAATGAAAAAGGCCTAGGCTATCCCGTGGATATCTTTATAGGGATGAGGATCTGCAGGACTGTTGGATGTGTGATTTAACGGTCTGAAAATTAAAAAAAAAAAAAAAAAATAAGATGATTTTATATTTTTAAACGGTTGGATCACACATCCAACGGGTCGCATACCTAGTCCCTATAAAGATATAGACAAACTCCAACAAAAATATTGTGCGTGCAGTTATTGCAGTACCTACTCTTGCTCACACCATATGTACAACAACACAAGTACGTTACTTTTTTCATTTTTAATCTGATTATTTGCATGATGGTCAGTTGGTCACGCACATTTACGTTATATGGGTGTATCGAAAGTAATGCAACACATGATAGGTGCAAGTGTACAGAGAAGTTGTTTACAATAAGGATGGTTGGTTATGCACAATATTTGGTCAATTAATTTTGAGCCAATGACTAACGTACAGGTCAATTGAATATGAGAGTATAGAGTATAGACAGGCAATGACGTGCATGCATGATGCATTTACAGCTTGAAATGCTACGGATATCCGGAAAACGAGTTGTTGGTCAAACCGTGAAAGATGGGAGGTACTTTGGAAGTAAGGAAAGTTGGCTTTGTGTTGAAAGAGGTCAATCGCGTATTATACACTAAAAGGGCAGATCACATAGAAATTAATACCACGTTGAAGGCGATCTTTTTATTGTGTGTACAGTGTAAAGGTGCCATCAAATTTCAAAGACCTTCTAAAAGTTAGTGCATCTATATATGTATTACCTCCCAAATTTTTTAAATTTGCTTCTAAAATTAGAAATTTCGTGGAAATCCAATTTTAAATAGAATCAAATTTGGTTGCATTACCTATCTAATCTCCTATTTTATTCTTTGCAAATTTGGGATTTCGGATACGGATGCGGAACGACAATAGTAATGTCGAGCGTCATTGCAAATATCGCCCTTATTTTTTTTTTTGACTTTGACCAGCACACCGCGCTATATAGGTGTACATGGGTATCCAATTACCCGAACTGGAACCATTTATAGTGGTTCTGAGTCCTAAAATATTATACCCATTTTAAATGGGTCTTCAAAAACCGACCTGATAAAGAACCGAAACCGTTAGAACCGAATAGTAAAAAATCGATGGGTAACCGAACCAAAACCGAAACCGATTAGTTTGATTTTGATATATAGAATTTAATATTATATTACACTAAATAAAGACAAACCAAAACATTATTATTATATATAGTCTATATTTATTAGGTGTAAAATTATACTAAATATATATAACATTTAGCATAATTGTTAATGTGTGTTATTAAATGCATCTTTTATAATATTACATTAAATATGTGTATTATAAATATTAATAATAATGTTTACATCTCTACGTCTACACGTATAGTCGTATATTATGAATTAACTAATGCACTGTCTATATTAACTAATGCATGAATGTGTACATACTTGATATATTACATGTATATATATTATATAACGAATACGTGCAATGCTAACTAACAATTGTGGTATATGTGGTATTTATTCTATATATGACGCATTACGTATAGTATAATATACATATGTTCAATTTAAAATATACACATGTGTATAATATATGAGAATGTATTTAAAAATTTAGATAATTTTTAAATATTATTATTGAATTTATGACCATTACTTCTTATGAGAGGACAAAAATATCGATGACAAGTGTTATAGTCGCCGTAAACCAACTTTTATATTGGTTATATAACTAAAAATAATAATTTTAGCAATAAAAATGTATAACCCGATAAGGAACCGAAACTGGAACCAGAACCGACTTAATTAATGGGTATGGGTCTGGGTTTTCAAAATATAAGAAAAAACCCGAAAGAATCGAACCCGATAGGAATTGCTAAAAATAGATCCAAAACCGAAACTAATAAGAACCGACCCATGAACACCCCTACCGCGCTAGTGGTACTATCGCGTAATCGCGCGCCACTCCTAATGTCGCGTGGGTTTTTTTTTTTTTTGACTATTTCAATTTGGGCGTTATATTGGGAATGTCACGTGGATTTTTTTTTTTCACTTTTTTCAATCTCAGCGACAGTAATACTGGCGCACGACATTACCAATAGCGCGTGTGGTAAACCCTACAATAAAATTTGCGGTCGATATTTGCGACCACCTAGAAATCCCTAGAATTGGTCAAAATTTGCATCCAATTTCTCCAAATTTTGCCTTCAAAAAATTTGAAGGAAATACTACCACTACCTAGAGATGCTCTTATACTAATCATCTTATTCATCTGTTTGTGTTATTAGATAGATCATTTTCATATTTCACTGTGTATAACGTGCAAAAGAAATGGTAATAGAGGTTTCACTATCGATTAAATTATTAGTGTAAATATGGAATTAAACTTTATGGTAAGTGCTTCATAACCACAAAAATTTATGTTTGAATTCATTTTATAGGTGAAATTTTACCTATGTACTTATTTTAAATTAACTTAAATAGCTAAATTTTACCTATGTACTTATTTTAAATTAACTTAAGTAGCTACTTTTTAGAGAATGATATATCATTCTCTAAAAAGTAGCTACTTAAGTTAATTTAAAATAAGTACATAGGTAAAATTTCACCTATAAAATGAATTCAAACCTAAATTTTTGTGGTTATGAAGCACTCACCATAAAATTCATCTCCACAAAATTTCAGTTCATTTGGAAACATCTAACATAGATAAAAATTGTTGTAATCTTTAAAAATAAATTTAACAGTCTAGAAATGTCGAATTTTTGCAATAATTTTTTGTCAATGTTAGAGGTTTCTAAATAAATTGAAAATTTATGAAGATGATCTTTGTAGTGAATATATTATATCCACAAAACATTGGGGTTGAATTCATTTTCTAGGTAAAGTTTTACATACATACTTATTTTAAATTAACTTAAGTAGCTATTTTTTAGAGAATATATATATATATATATATATATATATATATATATATATATATATATAAGCTCCCATAAAGAGTATTTTTCAATGAAGTACATGCAGCACTCCCACAGTCCCACCTTTATAGAATGATAGATGTAACTATTTAAGTAGAATTGTAAAGTTGTTTTGTTTGCAAATTAACAAAAATATATTTAGTCTTCCGTAGTTTCGTGAAAGAAAAAATGTTTTTAGTAATTTATTTTCTTCACTAACAACAAGTGTTGTGGAGATGTTCACAAATTTATATACAACCGCACAATTTTGATTTCAAGTTTTCAGTTGCTTGTATACTAGTTCAAGTTTGTCCACCATCTATATCACCGAAAGGTTATAAAGCAGTGTTCTAAAAATCGGTCTAGGTGCTAAGCGGTCTCTAAGTGCTAGGCAGTGCCCAACCGACTCATCTAGGCTAAAATTATTTAAAAAATTGGTGGACCGATTAGGCGAATCGATTAGGCGGGCTAGGCGGACTAATCAGCCTCTAGGCGATCCAGTCAAGTTTTTTTTTTTTTTTTTTTTTTTTTTTGAATGATTAAATGTTGAAAAATAAAAACCTGTGTAGGTTTAAGATTTGAATGAGTTTAAAAGACTAAAGTCTAATGTAAATTATATATCACTATAAGAAATATTATGTTTTTATATGAAGTCGATATTCTTCAACTATTACGTATTTTTGTAATAAGTATATTTGTTAGTATTTATTTTTTGAGTTATGGTAAATGATTTTATTCATTTATTGTAATATAGGCGTGTATTACTAAATATATTGGGAAAACAAACCGCATAGCGCCTAGCCCGTCTAGGCACTGCCTAGAAGGCCTAGGCGCTCTCTCATCGTCCAACTATCGTCTAGCGTTTTTTAGAACACTAGTTATAAGTAGGAGTGTGCACAGGTTGAGTTTGGGACTAAACCGATCGATGACCAAACCGACCCCATCGATTTATACCCGAACCGAACCAGCTTTGTTATACTAACGGAACCAAATTAATTTCCAACCGAACTGATACCCAAATCGAATTTACTGGGTTATAGTTAACCGATATTAACCGACCCGAACCGACCGGTTTTTATATATTTTTAAATTAAATATGTATATTCTAATATATATTATATAAGCGGGTTGGTTTGGGTAGAGTTTTAGACTAAATCGGAAACCGAACCGACCCTATCGGTTTTCTCATATACTTAACCGAACCAAACTGAGTAATAACATAACTGATTCAAAACCAACCAGTTCGGTTGGTTTTGTTGGGTTCAACCGGTTTTATGCACATCCCTAGTTATAAGTTACTACTTATTTTTACAAATGGAATAAAACTGTTACACTTTTGTTTTTTATCACGTTAACATATAACCAGCATCAATGAACTTACTATCAAAAATTTAAAAAAAAACATCAAACTTTTAAGTTATTTTCAATTGATTAATCCTGTAGTTCTTTAGGAGTTACGACAGGCATGTAGAATGTTTAATCTGCAAACAAGTGCAGTCATCGATTTCAAAAATTCAAAAGTTTCAGCGACTTTAAAACTCAAAATTCTTAGCGACATCTACATAATTCCGCCAGGACGTAATTGTTATTGTCTCCAATAAAATTGTGTCAAAAGGCGAGGTATCTTTTCACCATATACTTGTTGGAAATTTAAAAAATCGTCCAAATTTCAGATTATATGTGGATGAACTCACAGTGGAGAAACTGATATTGATGGCACTTAAGTATTGTCTTTTGGAATTCGGATGATATAGCTTTAAAGTGTTGGAGTTATCTCTCACATGAGGAAGAAGGAGAGAATCCGGTGATATTTGCGTGAAGAAGTTTGAGGGAGCGAAAACTCGGAAATTCACTCGGAAATGGTCTTGCCCATGGGAGTCTTGGAGAGAAAAAGAAAATAAATTTTTTAGCCTTGTTTTCCCAAACATGTCTACTGGAATTTTATGTGTTTTTCACTAAAGGCGCGCTCTCTCGAAATGGCCTTGTTGATGGCGCGCCCGCACTCAAGTCTATTTTCGTCAGAATTCTATTTCTGCAGAACCGCGAGTTTGCAGTATAAGAAAGAGGTTTTTGGCAAAACCTAACACACACAAGAAACACAAAAAATCACGAAAAAAAACCCAATTTTGAGATAGATCAAAATTGAGAAAATCTTTGCATAGACAAAAAACATATAAAGATAAATGAGTGATCTAGTAAGGTGGAGAGAGACTTGAGAAGAGTGATTATAATTCCTTCCCACGTTATAAAAGGATTAGCTCTTGTAAAAGTAGGCACCATTGGCCGAACTACTGTACATATTTTGTGTTGTGGTATGTTTTATATATATTTTTGTATTATTATTTGTTTGTAATAGTTCTTTAGAGAGTTGGGCATGCTAGATTGATTGTAGTGAAAATTTAGAATTTGTTTGGAGTAGTAGTGTGTTCATATTACAAATTATCTGTGTAGTGATGATCGATTAGAATCGTTATTCCCCATCATAAAGAACCAACATTCGTTTAGGGGTTAGTTAGCAGGAATTGCTAAATATACTACGTGATATATATGACACATCTAACTTATATGAGATTAAAAACCGAAAAAAAAAACACAAATTATTTATGAGATTGAGGAAATAATGGTTAGGTTTTTATTCATTTGAAATAAATGTAGAATTAATGTGAGAAACAATGTGAGAATGATTCTTCATTTCATTGTTGTAGTGGACTTAAATTTTATAATTGAAATAAAAATTGATCCGAATTCAAATTGTCATATCACCTACAATAATGATTAGGAGGCCGGATTATCGGAAAAATAAATAAATAAATAAATAATGATTAGGTTAAACCGTTAAACATGTAGTGGACTTCATTTGTTAATCGAATGATTAGAATCATGTTACCGTAGTGTCCTTTTCAATTTTTATACAAATATAAAACAAAGAAATTACAGTGTCGGTACTGGAGAATGGAGATACAGGCATACAGCAAATTTTTTGGTTCACATATATGTACTGTCATGCATGCAAATCGTACCTTTTGTCGGATGATCGGATCACAGCAAATCCTTACAAACGTCGTTGCGACACGTGTGTGATATAGCATAAAGGGTACATAAGGCCACATGCCCAACCAAGGCATACAACGAATCGATCATGTCACTCATGTCATTTGCTACTAGGGTATGCCCGTGCCTACGGCCTGCGAGGCCTGGACGTGCCTGGCGGCGCTACCCGACACTCCATATTTTAACGTACGACACTAATATATTGATTGAAGAGCCGTGATTCTCAGCAATAGGAAGAAGATGAAAGGGAAATAATATAAAACGAATTTAGAATTACATTCGAAAAAATTTGTTTATCTTCCTTAACTTTTTCCAATCTTATGTACATTTTGCTCCTGGCATCTCTAATTTGCTCTAACTGAACCAAAGTATGAAAATTTTCCCCAATGACAAACTATTGATTTTGATCCATAATCTGACACTAATTACATTACCTAATCACCAAAGAACTCGGCTTCTCTCACCAGTCAAAATATGAGTCGCCAAAGAACTCGGCTTCTCTCACCAATCAAAATATGAGGATAATTTGAAGACATTGTAATTTTAGAAGCCAAAGTTCTCCTCGTCCCCACTACTAATAGACTCCATCAACTGACTATAGTTATCGTTATCGTCCTCGTCCTCCGTTACAATATCCAATAGGCCTCCACCAGTAAATTCAGTGTCCATCCCAAAATCACCATCATCGTCGTCGTCCTCAATGTCATCTACACTATCATCACCTTCATCATTGCTCATATCATCCACATCACTATCAACATCCAGGCCATCACCCAATAAAGGGGTCAGTTAAGCGTCACGAATCGTCATCATCTTCATCTTCCTCACTCTCGGCATCACCCGGGATCCGAATCATCACCGATTGGCGGACGCCTCGACCTATTTCATAGAGCCTAGTAGAAGCATACATTTCTTCATGGTCATCCATGGTTACCAACCCAACAAATGAGTCGGTTGGTTACGTGGCAAAGTCAAGCACACGCCCGATCCACGAGGGATTGTGGCAATGTCCGAATAGTAGACAACATCCACCGATTCAAACGCTTGAGAGAAGAGGGTGCGACCGGAACATGAATGAACTGTAGAAGTTACATCTTCAAGATTACGCCTCGGGATCGCATAGATGGCGTCACCATGAGCATTAAATGTTATAACGGTCGATCCAAAGAAGGGGAACTCCATAGGAGCTTAAACGCGTTCGAAGATCCCACACGCCGAAGTTTAGTGAAACCACTAATAGTGAACAAAAATAAAGTAGTTAGCTAACGTGATAATCGCTATTTTATCACGATGATTTTCAGATTCGACAAAAAGCCAACTTGTACACCTATTCCACAACAATATTGTTATAAACTTTTCAAGTACAAGCGTGAAGCATACCTCATTCGGAGGGATGAAAACCACCACCACCGTAGTCCGAAAACGGATCAAACTTACGAACAAGGCGGATCCCTTCGATCCCATAGAACGCCATTCCACAGAAGCATCGTGTCTAAGGGGTTAAAATGTATAGGAGAAGGTAGATGCCCTCTCACGGCAGTTGAAGTATGTATCAATCAATTTCAGCTCAAGTTTGCAAGTCTGGATGTCATACAAGAGAACTTCACGACGTGATGGTTCTGTAGATAAAGCGGCAAATGCCTCCGCAGAGTTCTTTGAACCTAGCAGATTTGCACCCTTCAAAAGAATGTGTCGAACCACCGATATTGAAGACGATTCCACAATCGCACCTCATGGGACCTAGAAGAGAGCAAATGGCGGTTGCCACCGGAAGGATTTGAATGAACAAATGTATTTGGTGACTCCCATTACTTTCCAACATATTACCACTATTCGAAAGTCGAAAATCTTGAGGTTGCGGAATGGTTGCCAATTGCAATTTGAGAGGAGTCCCCTAGGAAAGTTAAGCATGTCAAAAGGGCATCATCCGAGCAAGTATGCTAAGGCCGAATCTGGCTGTAGACAAACCGACGATCTCTACGGCTTCCATGAATGCCACCATACCGGTTTTGAACTCACGTGCTCAGCCCGGCCGATAAATTTGCAGGTGCATCAAAGCTATGCCTTGATTCGGGACATGTGTGTGGGTGTAATAATGATAACAGAGGTAAAAGTGGTAGTAGGAGCCGGACACACGGTGATCTTTGATGTTTTGAATCGCACGAACAACATATTATCGTCATTTATATGACAATTATGATGGAATTTCTAGTGAGTTGTGACGGTAGAAATAACTTTACTGATCGCGACAACATATCCGGGATCGGAACTAAAACTTGGAATTTCAACTTGACCATGTTTTCAAAGGTCGTATTAATAAAACTCGGCAATTGGGAGAATAGAGTTGCAAATAAGGAATTTGATATTCACACTCACAAAATAAGATATTGGTGCAAACACCGCCCTCCAAAGAATCCTAACAACCCACCAAAGAAAGGGATGCACATTCCAACAAATCTTTGTGAAAAGCGTAATATATATCACGAAGATAGCTTAGTACCAATCAATGCCATATACTAAATTTTAGTTTAAGGCGGTTCAATGAGTCAAAATTCATATGTACTTGCTTGTGTGGATGACGGATGACCACTAACCTTGGCGACTTCTCTTAATTCTCTGAGGGGTCTACTGGACTGCAACCTGCTGAGAGCTCCCACCGGAGGTATGGGCCCGTCGAGATTTGTAGTCGTTGAGGATAAGAATCATGTTCGTTGGTGCTCCGTTCAACTTGGGAGACCTGGTGCTTTGAAATGCTACTGGTGGTTGCTGCTCCCGACCGTAGTTGGTGCATCAATGAATCTAACCGGCAAAAACTTAGAAATAGCAACTTTTGACGGCGGCAGGAAGAATAGGGCATAGATGTTTTGTTTGAAGATATGAGGAAATAAGATCCAGTAGATCCGTGTGTTAGGGCGTAAGGAAGCATATTCTTTGGGATTGGCTTATTTTGCCATGTCACAACTTAGAAAAGACAATAACAACCATTGGATGGAGTCCCTGCGGCCCCACACCATTGCTTTTTATTAGATAGATATAAGATTGTTTTTTAGATTGTTATGTGTTAAATTTAAAATCCGAGCTCAAAAAGAATGTCTTTAGTGAGTCGTGTGTATGTGTTGCATGTTAGCATTCCATCATTTCAAACATTTAATTCCATATCATTATTTGTCTAAGATAAAATTTCATGTATTTTTATTTTTATTTTATTTTTAGCAAAAAGAGTTGGCCCCTAAAAGTGAGCGGACTCTCTAAGATTACAAAATTACAGACTCGATGACAACTCAATTAAATATCGTGTGGAAACAGAGTCCAGACAAAAGTATAGAGGAGATGGTCTACCTTTAAAAACTAAACAACAAAATTCAAGGGTCCTATTAACATAGTAAAATTTACACTCAACTAATTTAGATGATAAATAGTATATATAATAAACTATAAGTGATGCTCCCCAAGAAAGCATTGTTCCTTTACATTCCAAAACAGCAACAAGGTTTGACAGTCTGACAATATTGCCACTTTATTGATTTGCAACCTCTGTGTTAATTTCATTCTTTTAAGGATAGCTCTGGCTTTAGCCTCTTCTACATCCCCAGATCTAACTCTGTCATGTCCTGCACCAATACATACACCAGCAAAGTTCTACAAAGCCAAGGCTTGCTTTGGTGTAATTGTCCACCCAATGCAAGATGCATCTATAGATATACGAGACAAATCTGAGCCTATATATGTTAGGCCAATTGGTACTCTTGATAAGTGGTTGGTTATTCTTAGTGATGTAAATGTTTGTCTTGAAAAGGATAATGATCTATCCATATGGAGTACATGGTTGTAGCTACAGAGCTAAACATTGTAATTAGTTATTATAAAACTATCCATTGTAATATTCTATATTTATTTGCATTATCTTTAATTGTATCCATCTATTTTAGCTGGCCAAGTTAAAGCAGTAGGTCTCCTAGTTAACAAATTTCACCTAGGGTTGAAAGTGAGATATCAAATGTTTGGACCAATGTAGTTAAGATGCGAGGCACGATAAGACGTACCTTAAGTGCCTCGTCTTTACCAAGGCATGGGAGCTAATATTAGGCGCGTGTCTTTTGTTGAGGCGCACAAGGCGCGCACCTTATCAACATTTACAATTTTTTTTGTTTTTTGTACAATTTTTGCTATATGTGACACATTTACACTTGATCTAATTGTTGTATGGTACAAGAAATTATACAAAATTAATAAGTTTCATCTTGAAGTACATTCTAAGCTTTTATTTTGACTAGTTTTTATTAAGTTATATGAATTGAGAGAAGACACAAAGATGAATTAAATGAAGTTTTACGAGATTCCAAAATTCGAATAATGTGTTTTATTTTGTGAAGAACTCTTTTGGCTCAATTTGATTGTTTCATTTTTTTAGTTTATTGAAATTGAGCTAGATTGTATTAAGAGATACAAGTTTTATTTTGTTATTTACATATTGCTTATGTTTTTTCTTTTAAATGACTATTATGGTATGGAAATGACTAGTGGATTTTACGGATGTTGCTCAATAGTTTCATATTTACAGTAACATAGAATTTATTTTAATATTTTGTTAAGCAAATTAATAATAATTCATATCATATTTAATATTTATTTTATTTATTATTTGTTATATATATATATTTTTATTATTGTCACACTACATTTTAATTAGGGCGTGCTCCACGGTTAAGGCACAAAGAGAATGCTGCGCCTTAATGTCTTGCTAGACTGGTCTGGACGGTAGTGTAAAATTGCAAATTAAGGGGCTAGAAAGGACAGTACAAGTTAAGGGGCTACAAGCCTACAAAGGACTAATTGTGCACACCGACACTCAGCTTACTCGTTAGCGCTAATAAGCTTACGCATTTGGTGGCAGTTGATTGGAAATTGGACAAGGACAATGACAATGACATAGAAGAAGAAGAAGAAGCATTCTCGTGGGATTTGGGAATTGCGAGCATGTTTGACAGCCAAATGTCGTTCATATTTCACGACCCACCCCAGTTAGTTTACAACTTTACGTCAGTTGAGTCAGGAGAGTACAAAGTCGTAGTATCTCACATGTGAACGTATTTTTTTTTTCCGGTAATTATATCACATGTGAACATGGTACTACAAATAATGAATATGAAATTTTTGGTTTGGGTCCTATACCTGATACCATATTACAAAATATCACGATATATTGTGATATATATCGATATTTTAGAGAAGAGTAAATAAATGTCGCGATACTACTTTGGATAAAAACCAGTGCAAATATCGACAATATTGACGATATTTGTTGATATTTCACAATATATCGACGATATGTTTGATTTATACGATATTGTCGGTTTTAATTGGCGCTGTGATTGCAAACCGACGAAGAAGAGTGCTGGTGATTGCAAACCGACGAAGAAAATAAAAAAGGCTACTCCTATCCTCTCCCACGCGAGCTACTCTATTCTCTCCCACGCGAAATTTTGATGGCTATAAAAGTTAATTCTTCTCCACTCTCTCTCTCGCACACCTCTCAAACTCAAAGATATTTTAGCACTTTTGAAAATTTAATTGCAGAGCTCAATAAGGTAAGTTTTCTTGTCCCCTCCCATCCATGATTATTTGCTTTGTGTCTAACTTTCCAACTCTAAATACTGTTATTTGTTTTAGCACTCATTTAAAAGTTTATTTTATTAATAGATTAGTAATTTAACTTCTGATTCTTCTCTGTGAACTTTAACGTGTCTGGCATGACAGTTACCTTAAACCCATCCAAGGGTGTCAATGTAATAGTATAAGTCGATGTGTCACCCCCCACATTAGTCACCGTCCTTTGAAATTTCACAATTTTAGTATCTGAGGATGTAACATTTTCATTGAAGAAGGCAATGAAAGAAGGGTAGTTCAGGTCAGATGAACTGTTCAAACAATTATAAGTAGAGGTCCTAGTAATTGTTTGAATTTGCTTCATGGTGTAATTTAAGGAACAAAGGAGGTTAACATAGTCTTCTGCATTTGCATCGTAAATTAGTCCAGGTTCTAGTGCATTGTTAAGGTTAACATGACCAACTCCCATGGCTAGAGGACTTGAGGCACGGTAATTGTCCCCAATGTCTTTGATGGTGTCGTCAGTGTTATCCAATGCATTTGTGGTCATCATAGCGGAACCGAATAGCATTTGGACTCCATTAGGGATGTCTTTGCTTTAATAAGTCTTTGCTAGTCTCGGCCATTTGTATGTGGGCAAGACATGGATGTCCCTGATAAAAGATTGTAATTGCTATATAATGAATGTGATCCGAGGTCTGTTACTGGAGTTTTAGCACCAACTCTAAATATTGTTATTTGTTTTAGCACTCACTGACTGATATAAGTCATTGATTATTGACTTAGAAAAATTGATTTCTTAAAAGTCGATGTATTAATAGCTAGGGCCAGATAACAATTCGGAAACTCGTGATTGTGGCATATATTAAGACATATATATGTTAATTGCTTGCTTGAAAGCTTATGCATGGTTCCTAGCGTTGTTAAAGTGATGAAAGAGCAAGAAGCAGCTAGATGTAGCATGTTCTGGGATACGCTTTGGTGTGTTAGATGAAATCATCATTTTGTTTGTAGCCGATACTATTTCTCATATTTGTACCCTATAATGGTTTTCAATGACTTAGAACTATATATGAAGGTCTTTTAGGTACAAAACTGATTCACTTGTACTGAATGGATGAGTTAGTAAATGGTGAAATTTCGTAGTGCCAATGACCAAAATGTTGCATGCTGGTTCGGTTGTTGTAGCACTCCTTTAATGGCCAAGTAGTATGCTAGTTTGTCAAATGGTATTAGGCGGCATGTTTGTATCTACGTTAATTGTTGTTGTATATTTGTGTAGGGGACCTATAAATAGAGATGCATGATCTCTTTTGATTTTTTGTCTTTCTCATTTGTATATGAAGCTAGAGAAAGAATTGCCTCGCTGAAGAAGCTCTTGTTGGCTAGATCCAAGCAAAAATACAGGTTCCTGGAAGTGAGTCTACTTCAATATGACTGGATTTATGTTTTCTTATTGTTTTAAACCGTGTTATTGTTGTTCAACCATATAGCATTTCATTGAAGTGAGAATGTTATGTATGTCTTTTTTGGTAGACACCATTTGATGTGATAAATCCTTGAGAAAAATAGTTTTTGAACTCTTAAGAACATGCGCTTGTAGATCAGTGGATAGAGCGTCTGTTTGCTAAAAACAGTTAACAAAAATGCATACATTCACTCTAACAATATATGCATATTGGTGATGTTACTGGATATGGAGTATGTATGCGCTTCAGCATTATCTATTTTACATCTATTTCAACTTTCAACATGTTTTATATATCTTCAACCATTTCGCTGATTCCTTGAATATTCCTCATATTTTATCCCTAAGTGTTTAATACCAAACCTTCTCCTATGCCACTAACCACCATAGTAGTCCAGTTTCTGGTTTTGCAAGACATGGTAGTAATCTCTGTGACTTGCGACGATAATATATATAGACTAGCGGATCCATCGACAATTCATGTATGTTGAGATGCTTAGGAGTACACTTTGCACCTAAGCAGTTGGGCATAAAAGTTTGTTCTTATAATATATATAGACTAGCGGATCCGTCGGCAATTCACTGTAGTTTTCGTAGGGGCATTTATGATGGAATATAGGTATGACACTATCGATGTTTGTAAGAGAGTGGTTTTGATGGTCGCAAGGGAATGTACTAGAACTAGACTATTTCAATATATGTTGCCGGCAAGTGTAATCTAGTAATTTGACAATGGTAAGAAATAAGGTTCAAATATTCTCTATTCAATTCCAAGTGGGAATTAAATTGAGTTCTGGTTTCGGGTCTATCCAGTGAACTTTTTTTAAGGACCAATACCTAAATGCATACCGGTTTAAGCATTTGAAGATTTTATCATTCCTGGTATGTTTTGTCAAAGACAGTGATGGAATATTAGAAATAGACGTAGTGGTGGAAGAAACTTTGCCTTTATATAATATTTCTCCATTTTTTGTGTTTGGTCAAGACTGTAACATAAAACAATGCAAGTTGTATAGATGAGTTAAACTGAAAGAGATTAATTTGCATTTGAAGACATTACGATTAGGGTCTCCTTCATTCTTTTAAATTGCAAGTTGTCTTTTTATTTAAATACTTACAATCTTCTACTAAAAAGCTTCTCAAGTGAGTCAAGTCAGGCTACGTACCATTCATAGCCAGCTTGCACCATGACGACCCTGGATATCAAACTCCACTATATATAATGTTTTTATGTCGAAATGCAGCAGCAAGATCATCTACTTTTTGTTTTTTTTTTTTTTTTTCTACGAATCAATATATATTTGAGTAGTTGGGTACTTGGGTTTATGAGGTATGAGGTTTTAATATATGTTATGGAAGTATATTATTTGATTTTCAGGTTATGACAGGTTTTAAATTTATGAAATGTTGAAAATACAAAAAAAACTTTGCCGATTTTTTTTTAGAATGTGATGTTAAGTGGTGGTTTTATATTTGAGTTATGTATATCATAAGATATTTTGTATTCTTGAAGTCATCTAGAAGAGGATTGTACCCGTCTTTGGTCCTTGTCTTTGAGGGTAGAGCAAACTCTTCCATGAACTCTTCCTTGTCTTTTGTACAAGTATGTTCTCAGTGGTTGCTTGTTTTTCTATTTTGTAGCATAAGCACAGCTGAAAACTTAGTTGTTGCGCTCTAGGTACGTCGTGTTGTCTCAGTGGTTTGTTCTTCTCCCACTTTTGGTTGTTGCGGATGCAACAGAAGGGGTTTTCTGCAACGCCATATACCGTCGCTAAAAGTCCTAAAAAGCATTGCAATAGACTAATTACAATGCCAAACAGGGCGTCGCAAAGGCGCTGCCAAAAAGTGGGTCACAAAAGATAAATTGCGACGCAATGTATGGCGTTGCAAAAGCTCCCAGTCTTTTGCGACGCCATTGGTCATTGCTACTATTGTATCCTCGTTGCTACTTCTATTTTTCAAATTTAATTGATATTAAAAATATTTTAACTTTTTAGCAATGCCTGGCGTTGCAAAAGATAACTTGTAACAGCACCATCAAGCGTGGCAAAATGTGTACCTTTACCTACGCTTTGAGGCGTCGCAAATAGCAACTTTTTAGCTACACTTTGTTCGTTGCAAAAGGTTTAAGTCACCAGCTACATCTAGAGCTTTGCAAAAAGGGTGTTTATAGCTTTTAGCCACACCAAAACTATTGCTAACGATATTAAATCCTAATGAAAGCACCTCTTCATTGGCAACACATTTAGCATGTCAAATTGTGTCATTCATATACCTGTACAATCTTAACCAATACAATTTATAGAGAAAACAATAATCCCGTAACAAATTCGATCACTAGAAATCGTAACAAAATGTATTTCATTGACTAAAATCATTCATTACAAAAGATCTTAAAAAGTCCACTTAATTATGTTTTGCAAAAACATCATCTCACATAATCTTAACAACGATCAATTAAATTTAAACAAATTGCTCTATAATATGACGATTTGAGCAACATCCACTCGAAGTTTCTTCATCAATCTACTACTTTCAAGTTTCGACCAATCTGGTACAATGAATGAAAAAAAGTCACATAAATATATTTAATTGAAACATCATTAATTAATAAACCTAATACACACTCAAGTTAGCAATGCATGTGAACCCATTTTTACCAACTCAAACCTATGCACCTATAATATACAAGTTATATCTAAACTGGACCACCCAATTCCTACTTATAGATTACAAGTCTTATTTACTATGTCAATTCATCTCGTCATTACGCCTCATCAAATTCAACTGTTACAAGCAGGGGAAGTTGATAAAATCACGTGGAGAGGTACAAACAATCCACTTGATATTGATTACCAATACAGAAATATTAAATTCATTCAGAAAAACAATCATACTAATTAAATTCATGCAATTAATTAAATACTTGACCCCCCCTTAAAGATAGAGCATTTGTTATCTACTCCCATATCTCGATGACATAAACAATGATTACATAAAATCGGTGCATAAAAAGAAAACCTTATAGTAACTTGACGAGTTGAAAATTGAGAAAATGGAGAGTGGGGTTTAAGTTTTTACCTTGACGAGGAGCTTTAGGTGAGCATGACTCATCAAATTAGGAAACAATTCTTTTGGCCTTCTTGTTTTTCCCTTCATAAAATCGATACCCTACACAATACACCGAACGACAACAAAATGATCTATCAAGATAAAAAAGAACTTGCCGAACGTGAAAAGATTAATTAATCGAGCTATATTCTAGAAGACTTCAAAATACTTTAGAAACAAAAACACCACTTTTACAAACCTAGGACTGTCCAAAATTTTCTTGATAACTTCATATAGTCATTCATCTCTCATGGACTTGGTGTTGCAGCAAATAGATGAACTATATCAGATTATAGGATTACAGAAAAGGCGCCCATACCTTTATATGTATAAGAATTCCACTTACCTCTAGTTGAAGTTCTCTTTTCCTCTATGTAAACTTGATGATCCCCGAAAGTGATAGGTAAGGCCTTCATAATCACATGATCAATTAATCAGATGAGTGAGTAAGTAAGAATAGCACGTATGAGCAAGAACAAAACCATACATATCAAGTTTATGAGCTTTTTCATAAAAAGCAAGCATGATCATTTAGTTGGCTTTTTAATAGAAGTTGTAAATTCTTATGAACAAAACCAAAACAAAGAATTCAGCTTCCTTAAATAACAGTATAAAAAACTATGGGACTGAATCAAAAGAAACCAAAAGGCCGAGGGCCACTAATCCTCATTCCACTAGTTTTATTGCAAAAAAGGGTTCACATCATCCATTTGAATCTCCATATAGATATAGTAATAAACACATGCATACCCTATGAAATGTTTCACAAGTACAATTAACACCAATGACCTTTTGCATTTTAATAAAGCAATTTATCCGGTAATATATCTAATTGTTCTAGTATAATAATGGTGGCTCAAGAGAAAGGTGGTTGTCATATTTAACCTATATAGGACGAGATGCTAGCTGTTTTCCCTTGCTGTGTCTCTAGTTTCTCTTCCACCTGCAATAAATAATAAGGCAGTTAATAAGCACTAGATCATCTCCAGTGAACCTTAAGTATTATGTAGCTTCAATTAATGTAGCTAATAGAATTATTGAGTAATATAGGTAGATAAAAGGTATTATAACCTAGTGTATCAGTATAATATGTTACTTGATTAGAGTAGCAGACTATCCATTATAATTTGACATCCAAGGGCTAAGAGGTGAATTTTGTCCTTCAAAACCTTAATAGTTACCAGTTGCAACCTTAGGGGATAAAACTATCAAGAATCTTAACTTCCTCAGCTAAATATTAAGAAGTTCCTACCATCTTACTATTAAAGTAATGAGTAAAAAACACAGACAAGAAGAGATAGATACTTGTTTAAGCTTGTCAGAAGCAGAAGTACAAGTACATCTGAATACATGAAAGTGCAAAAGAAAGAAAAATAGAAGAAAACTTACTTCTTCCATTTCCTTTTTCTGTGACGCCTTTGAATCTGATCTCCATGCAATATAAAGCAGCCTCAACCCAAAGAATGCATAAAGAACTGTAGTGTAAACCAAGGTAAGATAAATAAGTAAATAACAGATAATATATTCAGTGAAGATGGGACCACATGCCAACAGCCATAGGCTACCCATCCTGTCTCAAGAAATACTTACACCAAAGGACTAAGGCAATTATTTGAGCATTATAGTTACATTGATGTACTTGCATTGTTAGAAACATGTAAATCTAAAGTACTCAACTTGGGAAGGTTTCCCGTAAAACAAGAGTGGGGTGTGGATGATCAGGCATACCATTTCCTTAAAACTGATGGGTACTACACACACAGACTAGAAGCTGAACTAAACTTGTCCAGTGTCATTACATACTAGACTGGAGTTTCACTCGTGTTTTATAGAAACACATTGCATACATTTACATCCCATACACAATTATGTAGTAAGAGCACGCATGTAATGCGGGTAGTGAGTAAACACATATCTTGGTTGATTTACTGCCGCATTAATCGACTAACATAAGTTTACAAGATGCTAATCTCAATTAGTTTACGAATATACTGAGAAGCATTACCCAAGACAAGTACTAACACACGCCTACTGAATGAGAAATTTGTGAACCAATGAGTAAAAGGAACTCCAACAACAAGAAGCTTAAAATGACATGGAATTTTAATAAGAGTAAGCCTATAGAGAAAAATTATTTTTAGTATAAAGATAAATTGTTACCTGTAGCAGCACTATTTGTGTGTTTCCTTGATATCAAATTTGGCACAATTCTACCAAGTCCAGTGGATAGTACCTTTTTCACAAGAACAAAAAGTCTAAACGTGAAATTCTCTCAAATCAGTGGAAGGAATCCTAGACCACAAAAATCTTACCATCATCACAACTAATGCGGAAAGGGCACCAGATAGTACGTTTGACTTGGGATGGCGCATTGCCATCAGTGCCGCAATTATAAATGTCTCATCTCCTATCTAGCATTAAATAAAATATATATCAGGGCAAGCTATAAAACAGCCTAAATGTGCTGGAGGCTTGTCATCTCCCCTAAATCTTTTCCATAGATGTGAATTAAAACATAGTGAGAAAGAAAGTAATGAGGGCAGAATTGTGAGTAAAAAGAAATGGGAACCTGAATGAGATTGAGCGAAGTTGACTCTCCGCCGTAATAGTCATTTCTATCCATGTACAGGACCTGATTTATTATGAAATACAAGAGAGTAGGCATTACAGAGATGGAAATATATTTTACAACATAAGAATAAGCAGTATAGGGATCTCTAGCTTTCAGTTCCTGCATGATCAGCCTGATGTAGCCCTCCATTTGATCTCTATATAGATCTCGAGCATCCACAACATACGTAACTGGTACTCCATGTACGTGCAATGAAGAATATCATCACCTATAATTTTACTATAAGGATTAGGAGCTCATCCACTAAAGCAAAACACACTAGAACTAATAAGACAAACCTACCTCATCAGGTTTGGAGAAACTCTGCAGTTCTTCCTCAGTCAAGTCAACAAAAAAAGAGAGGTCAAATCAGAAAATGTAACTGGGACTAGGGCTTATACTCACCTAGCTATAAGTTTAACACTAGTTTCTACCACCAGAAAATGAAGATTGGACTACTCACCTATAAGTTTAGTTTTTACCAAAACTATTTACTAACATAAACATGGGGAAAGTAATCAGAAAACCAAAAGTCCATAGCAACACAACGTGGGAACCACCAAAACACGAATAGTCTAAATTAAATGTTGAGGCAAGTTCTAAGACTAGCCAAAAGAAGATCTAGAGTAGTGCTGGCTTTGGATGTGTTAGCATTTAAAATGAAGCAAACATCATTTGTGTGTTTAAAACATTCCAGGTTACAACTATTGTACGTACATAGAACTTTAGTATAAAAGCAACCTACCCCATATCAAGTATAAACTAACCTACGTACAATTCAGAACTTTAACACCAATCCAACCACTACATCCACGTAACAAAATGAACTATCGATAAGGCAATGTAACTATCAACCCAAACATTTACCCAGTAGAATATCTCATAATGTAACTATCAACCCATAACTTATAGTACAGCCACACAAAAATTTAAGGAACAACGAGACTGAATTTTATCTATTCTAAAGATTAAAAAGTACACTCAAAGGTCTAGACACAATCTAGTGATATTTTTCCTATTCTAAAGATTAACAAGTACACACTCAAAGGTCTGGACACAGTCTAGTGATATTTTTCATAGTTCATAGAAGTGAGGGAACACTTGATTACAACTACAACAAGGTGAAACAAATTCCACCAAACAAATGGCACAAACATTCCATTAATGTATTTATTAACTTAAAGGTTTGTATACAATACATGGTAAAGAAAAAAAGTTCAAATCCTACTTCTGTGCAAAAATGGTAAAGAAAAGAGGTTGAGCTGTATAAGTCGGGAGCAGATTTAGTAACAACTATGGAACATAGAACTTTGGAAGTAAGATCTAATTACTTTAATTGACAACACTTAATCAAGGAAAATTTTCCACTAAAATGGCCCATAACAACAAATTTTCCACTAACAAAAGCTATGTTTTACTAAAGGGGGGAAACAAAGGAACATCGTAACAGAGGGAAAAACAAAGGAACATCAAAACAACACCATTTGGGAAAGAATCAAAACCACCTACAATCAAACAATTACAAATGAGAAGAATACGAACCTGAAAAATTAAAGTATCAAACTTTTTTCCTCTAGTAGAAATTTCAGCATCTAACCTGATAAATTAATTAAGAGCCAAAAATGAGAAAAGCTTGTTTTGAGAGGAGAGAAAAAAAAAAGACAATGAAGGTGGTCACCGCATATTTGCTTGCATTGTTGGGTGGAAACAACAAACCTTCTGCTGATCATATCAAGACTATTCTTGCCTCCGTTGGGGCTGATCTTTGATGATGATAAGATTGAGCTTCTCCCTATCGCAAGTCAAGGGCAAGGACATAACAGAGGTGATTGCATCCGGAAGGGAAAAGTTGGCTTGAGTTCCTTACGGTGGTGGTAATCGGCTTCTTTGTTGTTGTGCCCGTGGTGGTGGTGGTGGTGGTGCCACAGCACCTGCTGCTGCTGAATCAAAGAAAGAAGAGAAGGTTGAAGAGGCAGAGGCGTCTGACGATGACATGGGCTTTGGTCTCTTTGATTGAGGGGTTTGTGACCACACATCCTTTGTAGAAGTCGGAGATGCTAGTGAAATGTTGGTGTTCACTGTCTGCTGGGTAGATCTGTTTTTCATGTTTTTAGGAAGTTATTGAGTTTTAAACTTTTTTGTAGAAAAGAGTTTGATAGGATGAATTTGAAATATCCTTGGTGTACTCAAAGTATGTTGACTTATTCAAATTAAGAGCCAAAGATAATTAAGGCAACCTGAAATTTTTTGAAGCTCAACCCAAAAGTCGAAGCTTTGAAGGAAACCTAAAACCAAAATTAGGCTTTGCAATACACCCACAATTTGAAGCTTCTCAAGCTTAAAAAGAGAGAAAAAAAAAAAACTTACTCACCGCAAAAAGAGAGAGAGAAATAAAGCGTGGTCAATTTTGTTGCTTTGGTGGTTGGAGCAAAAGTTTGAGAAAAGAAAGTGTTTAGGGTTTTTCAATTTTTAGTTTTTTGTTCGAGCGCCAAAAAATGAAAATACCCCGCTCTTAAGAATGCCCAAGAGCAACACCATTCTCGTCACAATAAAGGATATACCAAATACCCCTTTTAGATTGGTACAACCTTGTAACAACGAAAAAGGCGCGGTAAATTATAAGCTATAACATTAGCAGCGAAAGTGGCGTCTTAATTGATAAAGTCCCAATAAAAAAATTGCATTTATTTTTTTCTAAAAATTTAATTACACTAGTTGCTATGCACGAGGTGCTGCAATTGATAAATTCAAACTCATAACACGGTGAAATTTTAGCAGCCCCTAGAGGCGTTGCAATTGGTGACTTATAGCAATAATTTTTTGGCGTTGCAAAATAGTGCGCTGCAAAAAACCCCTTTTGTTGTAGTGGCACTAGGTATGTCGTGTTTTTTTTTTCCAGCAAATATCAATTTTTATAGTATTTTGAGTAAGAAAGTCGAGCATTTATTAGTAAGAATAGTTCAAATAACCTGTTCATTGTTGGTGCAGTAGTGGAGTTTGATTTGCAGTAGTGGAGTTGGCTTCTAATTCTCTTGAGGTAAAATTTTTACCCATTTCGTATACTAGTTTTATTTGTTGCTTGTTGTTTTTTGCAACAACTGGAATTGTGGGTGTTTGTATGCATATAAGGGATATGTTTTAGTTGTGTGCCATGATAAAGTCATTTGGTTTGTATATTAGGTAGTGTTAAGATTTATTATTGGTTTAGTTATCAAGTGTGTAGGTTATATGTTTTTTTATATTTTATTTGCGCATGACTTTAAATTAATTTGAATGGCTAATGTAATTTAACTTGGTATTCAGATTTTATGGATGAACTGATAGTTATAGAATTTATGTTTGTCTTTTTGTTGTTGTTGTTGTTGTTTTTTTTTTTTTTTTTTTTTTTTTTTTTTTTTTTGTTTTTTTTGTCTTTTTTTTTTTTACTATATGAGTATTTTAGGCATAATACAGGTGGTCCAAAAGTTGAATAACCAAAGGAAACTCTGTCAAAATATTTTTAGCTCCGTTGTTTTATAAACAAGCAAGTTAGTGTTAAAAATATAATGCAATGGTAAAATTGTCTAAATGATTTATACCGTTATTTCTAAGTACAGGGAATATATGATTAACATTGGTAGAGGCATGAATATTAGAATTAGATGTAGAAAAAGTGTCCGACACAGTTAAGGCAACATTGGAATATCAATAAAAGTACATAGTTAGCATTGGAATATTCTTGATATCACTCAAAGTACAGTTTGGTTCCAGAACACAGTGCACCTACGGGTGATCTAAGAGTTCCTACTTGTTTAAAGATTGGTTAATTCCAATCACAAGCCCGGATGCCGGTTTCAAACTTGACTGTAATTGTTTGATATTGTTAATATTTTGATGTTTGACTATTAGAATTAAATGTAGAAAAAGCGCCAGACACAGTTAAGGCAACATTGGAATTTGAGTTATAGGACCGTATCACGTACTTGATCCATATATTTTTAAATAGGAATCATCAAATTTAATTATGTTTTGGTTTGATGTATATATTAAATTATTCTCGTTTGTGATAAATGAGGATAGAAATGCCAAAGGGATTTGATATCGGGTGGGACCATGCTATGCGTATCCCTGGAAATAAAAACGGGGCACAGTGCAAATACTGTGATAAGATTTTAGCTGGAGGTGGCATTACAAGGCTGAAAGTACATCTTGGCGGAGGGAACAAAAATGTTGAGATATATTTGAAGTGTGGAAAGGAAATTCGAGACATGTTCCGACAAATAATTGAGTCCGGAATTGAGAAGAGAAATGGAAAAAACTTAGCTCAAGAACATTATAGAGTTGCCATGCATGCACACCCTCCTGGAGAAGACTCAGACGAGGATGACAACGAGATTGAGATGGCTCGGCAACAATCTAGAGATGAGTACCAGAGGTTCCGCGAGACGGGCTCGTGGGATAGGAGGGGTCCAACCAGAAAGAACTCCAATGTTCCAAGCACAAGCTCTCGCAAAGGCAAAGGTCTTATGTTTTTCTTCTCCCGTTCGAAGAGCACTAGGCATCCCGAGCTTATTGATGTTGATTCGCCAAGAAGGCTTGATGTTAATCAACCATCTGTCCACCAGATGACGCTAGCCGGTAAGTCAAAAGTTGGGGTGTTTAGAACAGCTGTGGCTAGATTTGTACTTTGGGAAAACTTGTCTCCAAATGCAGTGGCCAACAACCCGTATTACAAGCCGATGTTCGATGAGGCATGTCATGCCGGTCTTGGAGTGACCCCTCCTTCAGCCTATCAACTACTAAATTCAGAGTTGTAGAAGCTTAAGGCAGAGTGCAAATTGTATATTGACTATATGAAAATAAAATGGTCTACATATGGTGTCACTGTTATGTGTGATTCCTGGACTGGTCCAACATGACAGTGCTTGATGAACTTCATGGTGTATTGTGATGGGCTCATAACTTTTGATTCGTCCGTTGATCTATCAAAACACAAGAAAGATCACCGCCACTTACTGAAACACATGAGACGTGTTGTTGACAAGGTTGGCAAGGAGAATGTTGTTCATATTGTAACGGACAACGGGGTGAATTTTAAGAAAGCTGGAGAGATGCTTGCAAGAGAAAATGGTATACTTACAAATAAGTTTTATTCTCTCATTTTAGATTCCTTTTGCAAATAGGTTTTGAGTATAAACTGTCCACTAAACTACTTCATGTACAATAGGGTATAACCTTTTCTGGACCCCATGTGCGGCTCATTCTATAGACCTTATCTTGAAAGAATTTTCTCGAGCCCCGTCGACGAAAGCAATCCTTGATCAGGCGAAGGATATCATGTCTTTCATTTATAACCACTCTCGAGTTGTTTCCCTTATGAGGGAAGTGTGTGGTGGAGACTTAGTCCGAGCTGGTCCAACTAGATTTGCCAGTAATTACATGGCATTGAAAAGTTTGCTGAAGAAAAAGAACAAGCTCCAGTCAATGTTTACTTCCGAAGGATATCTTGAAATCAAGAATGATAATCCTACGGTCCAGATGATGATGGTCGAGGATATTATAAACGATCAAGAATTTTGGCAGAATGTGAAAGGGATTGTAGCTGTATTAGAACCCATTGTGGTTTTATTGCGGAAGGTGGATAGGGATGATAAACCGACCATGCCATTTTTACACAGATGGGTAGAAATAACAATTGAGCAAGTTCGGAGGAAGATTCGCTCGCCTGAATGGATTGTTGGAATCATTAAGAGGGGATGGAACAACCAATTGGGGCACCCATTACACAAAGCTGGTAATATTTTTGTTAACTCGAGGTTTATTTAATTGTACCATAACTGTTGTAAGCTAATATGCTGCAAATTTGCTTGTAGCACACTATCTTAATCCTGCTGTAATTTACGGCCCTGATAGTGAAAATGTTGCATATAATGGGGAGTTCCTCTCAGCAATGCAGACAGTCATTAACCAATTGATCCCAAACCTATCAGATCAATTGGTTTTGCTTAAATGAATGTAAAGCTTATCGAGAGGCTTCTAGGGTATTATTCTGCGCCAATTCTTGTATATGGAAGAACCAAAGTCATGCCAAAGTTAGTTTCATTGTTAACCCACTACGAACTTGTAACTGACCTATTTTAGTTTTAGTCCATACAAAATTATATAATATGGTCTACATTGTTTGCCATTGACGCAGCTGATTGGTGGATGAATGTTGAAAACGGTTATGTCGACCACTTGAAAACGTTAGCTATACGAATCCTCTCACAAACTACCTCATCATCTGGATGTGAGAGGAATTGGAGCATGTTTGGATTCATACACTCGGCGAAACGTTGTAACTCGAGAACCGAGTCACTGGAGGATCGAGTCTTTGTCCACTACAACCTTCGACTGAAAAGCAAGCATGTCTAACTAAAGAACCAATTCGAATAAGAGAAGAAAATCTTGGACCTCACATCATTGTACCTAGTCGATAATGACTCAGACTGTCCTATTTTTTATTGGATCGATGACAGAGAAAGAACCCCTGAGGCATTATTAGATGAAAGCGGTCGTCATAATTCATACATTGCAGAGCAATCTGGTGTGCCAATAGATGGAAATTGGGAACCTGTTCCGAATCCCAATCCTGAGGATAACTTTGAAGCAGCTCAATCTCCTAATGACACTCAACTTGATGGTGAAACATATTATGATCCTGATGCATGGAGAATGCCTAGTGATGGTGAGCACGATAATGCTTACAATGTTGTTGATGATGATAACGATAGTGATGATGATGATCATGCTCAAGTTCGTGCCAGTGGTCCTAGTCGAGGAGGTGGTGGTGGTCGTGGAGATGGTAGTGGTCCGAGTCTAGTAGGTGGTGGTGGTCCTCCTGGTTTTGATGATGATCATGCTCAGGTTCGTGCCAGTGGTCCAAGTCGAGGAGGTGGTGGTGATCATGGAGATGGTAGTGGTCCGAGTCGAGTAGGTGGTGGTGGTCCTCCTAGTTTTGATGATGATCATGCTCAGGTTCGTGCTAGTGGTCAAAGTCGAGGAGGTGTTGGTGGTCGTGGAGATGGTAGTGGTCCGAGTTCGAGTAGGTGGTGGTGGTCCTCCAGGTTTTGATAGTAATGATGGGGTTCAGTCACAACAACCTAGAGTTTCCATTGGTGGTGGTGTTGGGGTCACAACGGGTGACAACACCAAGGTCACATGCAGCAGTCAAGGGGTGGGTCCTCAATGTAGGGTCCTCAATGCAGCAGTCAAGGGGTGGATCCTCACAACAATCAAGGGGTGGGTCTTCACAGTGCCTACCAAGTGGTAGGGGTGGATGCACTGTTGTTGGGTCTCAACAAGCAACTGGTGGTTCCTCACAGTACCATGATAATAGAGGAGTATACTTTACTAAAGAGGATGGGTTTGACCATGCAACTCAAGACTCTGACCATGGTGCGTCCGCCCAACAAGGATCTCGTCAAAGAAAAGGTCGACAAAGGATAGCAGATCCTACACAGAGCACGGACTCCAGCAATTGTTTTTATGGGCAAGGGTCATCTACTGGGGTCGAGATGTCTGTGGACTCATTGGCGGGCCAATTTGGAGGATTGTTTTCTTACAATCACCCTTATGGATATTTTTCTACTTGTTCAAATATGGTTGAATATTCTATAGACTCTTCATATGCGAATCCTCCAGAAGAATATTCACGTTCTCAATATTATGGGAATTGGAATGATCCTCAAGCATACTCTACTGCTTCCACCTATGCTACTCCTTCGAAACAATATGCGTCCCCTCAGTCTTATGGAAATTGGAATGCTCCATCTCGCGAGTATTCTACTGAATCTACATTTGTGCTACCTTCAGAACAATATGCACCTCCTCGTCATTCTTATGGAGGATGGAATGAAAGGGACCAAAGTATGGAAGATGTTCAGCCATTCTCGGACCATAGTGTAGACATGCCTCCACCAACATGGGGAACTATATGGGAACCTTCGAGTCGACCCATTGTTGAGGAAACTGGGTATCCGATTATTGGTTACCTTCAATTGTGTGGCAAGAACATGGATCAGTCAGCGTATGACTTGTATGTGGAAAACTTTAAGAATTGGTTTGGCCAAACCCTCACTTGGAACCAGTATTGTAATGATTTTCTTTTTGAATCTGCATTACATGGTGTCAAAAGCATACAAGAAGGTCGCAAATCATTCTGGCAGTAGTCTTCTTTTTAATGGTTTGGAGTGTCAACCTCTGTTGGTTTGGAATAAAGTTAAAGTGTTTTTGTATTGGATGTCGGTTTTTTATCATGTTTAATGGTTTGGAGTGTCAGCCTCTCTGTTAGTTTTGAATAAAGTTTGAGTCATAATACAAAATATCGCTCTGTTTTGTGAGTTCTTCATCACGTCTTTCATTTATAACCACTCTCGAGCTAAGAGGTGAGTGAAGATGCTTACTCGTTGTGTAATTATGACTCTGTTCACAACCTGTAACCAAAGGTCTTATAATTTGTAGTTATTTTGATTTTAATACTGCACAAGTACTGTTGCTCTTGATTGATGCCCCTGTTACTTGCTTATCCCTTAAGGATTCTATTAGCTTATCAACCTTATTTTAACTTCTAAGAGTAGCTGTCTTGAAATCTATAGGTTTGTTTCTTAAAATCTATAGCTTGTCTTGAAAGAATTACCTTTCCAGCTCACATATGTTATTCACTTATTTGACTTTCTTTCTTCAATTCTTAATCTAGCTAGTTTTTCATTTCATATGCGTTTGGAATTGTGGAAATTAGCATAAGTAGAAAGTCATAACAATTTTGAAATTTTATTCCTCTACTTTGAGCCCTGAGGTGAGCTGAACCAAGCTGAACCTTCCTCTAGTTGGCTTGAATTTGTCGATATTTGATTCGAGAGTTGGTTACTTGACTTAACTGGCACTAATCGAGATGGTTAAGTAGCCGGTTCTACGAATCAGTATATCTTTTAGTAGTTAGGTGTAGTTTTATTGGATTTCCAAGTTATGACAGGATTTAAGTTTATGAAATGTCGAAAATACAGAGGAAACTCTGCTGAAATTTTTGTAGGATTTTTCCGTCTCTGTGTAGTTTGGGTTTTGCTTAGTTGGTCTGTATCACATCCTGAGTTTTGTAATAATTGTAGATAACCACTCTCGAGCTAAGAGGTGAGTGAAGATGCTTACTCGTTGTGTAATTATGACTCTGTTCCCAACCTGTAACCAAAGGTCTTATAATTTGTAGTTATTTTGATTTTAGTACTGCATACTGTTGCTCTTGATTGATGCCCCTGTTACTTGCTTATCCCTTAAGGATTCTATTAGCTTATCAACCTTATTTTAACTTCTAAGAGTAGCTGTCTTGAAATCTATAGGTTTGTTTCTTAAAATCTATAGCTTGTCTTGAAAGAATTACCTTTCCAGCTCACATATGTTATTCACTTATTTGACTTTCTTTCTTCAATTCTTAATCTAGCTAGTTTTTCATTTCATATGCGTTTGGAATTGTGGAAATCAGCATAAGTAGAAAGTCATAACAATTTTGAAATTTTTTTCCTTTACTTTGAGCCCTGAGGTGAGCTGAACTAAACTGTTCCTTCCTCTAGTTGGCTTGAATTTGTTGATATTTGATTCGAGGGTTGGTTACTTGACTTAACTGGCATTAGTCGAGATGTTTAAGTAGCCGGTTCTACGAATCAGTATATCTTTCAATTCTTAATCTAGCTAGTTTTTCATTTCATATGCGTTTGGAATTGTGAAAATGAGCATAAGTAGAAAGTCATAACAATTTTGAAATTTTATTCCTTTACTTTGAGCCCTGAGGTGAGCTGAACTAAACTGTTCCTTCCTCTAGTTGGCTTGAATTTGTTGATATTTGATTCGAGGGTTGGTTACTTGACTTAACTGGCATTAGTCGAGATGTTTAAGTAGCCGGTTCTACGAATCAGTATATCTTTTAGTAGTTAGGTGTAGTTTTATTGGATTTCCAAGTTATGACAGGATTTAAGTTTATGAAATGTTGAAAATACAAAGGAAATTCTGCCGAAATTTTTGTAGGATTTTCCGTCTCTGTGTAGTTTGGGTTTTGCTTAGTTGGTCTGTATCGCGTCCTGAGTTTTGTAATAATTGTAGATGCCACGTGTCTTTGGTATTCAAGTAACTGTTTTATTGTTTGATTGTTTTATTATTCTCTTATCTCTTATCTCTTTGGAAATGCTAGGGCTAGTTATTCTTGTGTGCGCGCATCTGTGCTGAAGATTCATACGTGAAGAAATCATCATAAGAAAAGATGATGAAATCAGTCTCAGCAGAAAAGATGATGAAATCGGTCTCAGCAGAAAACGTCTCTGAAATCAATGAGAGTTATATTGATAAAAGCATGGGAATAATGATGGTCAATGGTCCGAACGAGACGATGGGTAAGGTTCTAGAGTTCTTGCAAGAGGCAAAGGATCATGATCATAAAAAAGGAGAGGATCTTCTTGATTCAGTGTTGTTTGTTGGGAAGTATTTGGCGGAATCACCCTTTGCCTGCATGCTAAAGGCTCTGGATCTTCTCGAGTACCTTCTTTTCCATCAAGGGTGAGGATGAACCAAGACCATTCTATTCTATTTTATTTATGCTTCCCCTATTGTCCCAAATAACAGCCTCTATTGAAGGATGTAAAATCCTGGCTTCAACCAAAGGGCTGCAATATGTTGTAGATTGCCTGATCAAGATGATGGATGCGGTTTATGGTAGTGATGGGGATGATACTAGTGGGAGCATGATTTTGGCAAGTGATGTAATTGAACACGTCCAATTGACAACTGATGAAGTGGATTGGAGTTGTGTTGGTCATCTCCTGAAGACGTTAGAGTGTTGGATAGACTCTATAGGTGAGGCATCTATGGACATCAGGGTTGTAGGCCTTCACGATCTCATCATGGATTCAATCACAACAGAAGATCTAATAGATGTGATATATGATTGAACGCTCAATGCAAGTGTAACAAGTATTGTAATATGTAGAAAAAAATTCAAGATTCATTGTTAAAGAATGAAAAGTCAATGTAATATGTAGGAATTCTGAGGAGTATTTTTGAGCATTATAGAGTAATTTATATTAAAAGTACGACTGTGAGGGAATAATATATTTATATATATTATGCACGTGTCCAACACGAATCAGGAAAACTCATGGAAGATCGTTACAACATAACACCTCGTCCAGAACGAGGTGACAACTGGCACATGCACACAACGGGTAGTAACGCTCAACGTAGTTGTGTTAGTTAAAGTCGTAGCATCAGTCGCGCTCATGAATACACTGTCTAAAAGTTCATTTATTCTCATCAAGACAGGGACCTGAGCTGATAGAGGAAAGGGGGGACGCATTGGGTACTTACCTATAAAACAGAGAAGAGGAACTACGTCTGACTTGATTCAAGTTCATCACAAAAACTTGATATGTAGGCAGCTCGTTCCAAAGCGAGCTCAGTCAAAACTCGACCCATCAGGCCATCACTATCTTCCCCATTATTCACACTTGTACGGACTGATCAAATTCAACCTTTACAATGACCACATTCAAAGAAAATATAGATATTTGTCGATATTTGTCGACATTTGTGGTTATTTATTGATATTTGTCGATATATCACGATATATCTATGATATTTGCAGTAAAAAAATACCCACACATAGTCTGTGTATATTTGTTGATATTTATCGATATATCTCGATATATCCACGATATTTGCAGATACCCCAATGTAATATATCCCCACATAGGGAGATATATCCACGATACATATCCATAAATCAGAAGTCGATATTTTGCCATATCCTGATATTTTGTACTATGATACCACAGTCCACCCAGATTAATTAGCACAATTGTAACACTACAATTAACATTTTTCATCTTGGTATATTGGTATTTCAAGAATTGAATTTACTCTTGGTTTTATTATATTTTCAATCCTCAGAAGGTGTGTGTGTGTTTTTTTTTTGGTAGATAAGCAGGGTTTTTATAGAGGTCCCTTACCCCTTTTCATAGATAAAATGAGCTGATTACATTCTTGCATATTCCTTGCCTATAGCATCCTCATAGACAATTTTTTTCACATCTTCAGAAAATGAACTAGGTACAATCTCAATGAAACAAAGACTAGGAATATTAGCGTACCAAAGCATCGCCAACCTATTTGTCTCTCTATATACATGTACAATACTAAACCCATCTAGTTGTCCAACATATTGTCTGTATATCTTCCATCGTAGTCTTAGCTTGCCATGGATATCGTGCTTGGGCCTTCATAAAAGACACCACATTGCTTGAGTCGGTTTGTGCCCGGACCCGCTTTATATTGTATCTTCTTGCCAACTTCAAGTCCGTGCATCGGGTCCTTGTAACTTCGATGAGTGCAACATCATTGTGATCCGCCTTTACCGCGGAGCTGCTGCTAGAACATGCCCATTGTAATCTCTTAAAGTCGCTGCCCACCCTCCTTGCGTGCCTTTTGAGTGTTCCATATGTGTTCAATACACATTCATTTTCCTCGCCTTTTGCCCATCGCACCCGATTTGGTTCGTTTCTACTTCAATCTCTACATTCCATAACTCCTCTAGCCTTCCTCTATTCGGTCCTTCCTTCATTTTGAATTTACATGCTCGAGCTTTATCTTTGTATCATTCAAAATCGTGTGAATGAGCCGAGCTGCTTTGTGTTTGCTTGTTGTTAAAAATCCTTCGGTTTTCTCCCGCCATTAATGAATATATGAAGCCATTAAATATCAGCTTGAGTGCGTCTTTGTCACACCCCTTACTTGTTGCTTTCTCGATCACCCACTCTATTTCTTCTTGCCATGTCTGTTTCCTCTATGTTTTGTATCCCGTGACTTGTGAGTGCTGCTGCCATATATAAATAGAATAATTACATTGATAAAATAAGTGCTCTATTGTTTCTCTTTCCCTCCAACACAAAACACAGATGTCTGTTCTCACCACCTTCCTTTCCATCAGCACATTCAAAGTTTTCAGCCCTCCCCGAAGCGTTAACCAAGCGATGAAGGAATGTCTTGGTATTCGGTTTGAATACCATACAATTCCATGCCACTGTACACTCTGTCTCGCACTTCTTAAGCTGTTGTAAGTTTCTTTCATCTGATAGTCTCCGTGTATTGAGTCTGACCATATTACTCTGTCTTCCCCTCTTCCCAGACTAACCAGTTCATCCATTTGCATTATGATGTCCGGTAAATGCACTCTTATATGGTGAGGTATATTCCACTGCTGATTCTCGATCATATTCGCAACAGTGGCATTCTCATTGCAAGTAGAGTCATATAATAAAGCTTGCGGAAAATATTTCTTGAGTATACCTGTTGGATGCCAAGGATCTAGCCAAAACTTGGTTCCATTCCCATTCCCGATTTGGTGATGTGCAATTACCTCAGCTTTCACTCGATCCTTCATCAGATTTCTCCACACCCACGAGCAATCATTCGGAATTTTCAATTGCCAAAAATTTCTATCCTTGATCATGTTCTTCTTTACCCAATCTACCCAGAGTGTTTCTTTGTTGCTCAGAATGTGCCATATGTGCTTTAGGTTTGCTGCATGATTCACTGTACTGATATTCCTAATTCCCAGTCCTCCTTCTTCATATGGATGACAAACATCTTCCCATCCAAGCAGTGCATGTGAGGTGTTTCCATCAGGCCCATTCCATAAGAAATTCCTTAACAGGCTATTGATGTCATCAATTGTCTTTTGTGGCAGCACAAAAGATGAAAACCAATAGATACTAAGATTATTTAGCACTGCCTTTATAAGTTGCAGCCTTCCTGCGTAAGACAGTGCTTTCCCCTTCCAACTCTGGATTCGTTTACTTACCTTTTCCAACAACGGGCCACAATCCTTGTGAGTGAGCCTTGTGGTTATCAATGGCAGCCCTAAATATTTGACTGGTAGTGTTCCTTTAGCATACTGTATGATTCCTTGCATTTGGTCACATGTGCCTCTGTCTATCCCTGCAAAGAATATATTGCTCTTCTCTGTGTTCACCTGTAGCCCAGTGCTTTCCTTGAATTTTTCTAACACATCCCTTAAGCTCTTTACTGTTGCAACATCTCCATGCATAAATGCTATGAGATCGTCTGCAAATGAAAGATGAGTAATAATAGGATTAGAGCATTTATAATGTAGTTTATATTCTCCTTCTTGTACCTTTTTCTTCATCATTTTTGAGAATAACTCCATTACCAGTACAAACAGATACGGGGACATGGGATCTCCTTGTCTTATCCCTCTTTTGCTTCTGAAATATCCATATGGGGATCCATTTAGCATGATAGAGTACCTTGATGTCTGAATACATATAAGTATCTACTTGATGAACTGTATAGGTACGCCAATGCTTTTTAACGCAAACTCCACTGCCTCCCATCTGATTGTGTCATAAGCTTTCTTTAGATCAATCTTGGCTGCACATCTAGGAGGGCCAGTGTCTCTGTGATAATTGTGTAGGAGCTCATGTGATAGCAATATGTTATCCTGAATGCTTCTACCTGATATAAAAGCTGATTGGTTCAGAGAGACCACTTGTGGTAAGAAGGCCTTCATTCTGCCCGTTAGTATCTTTGTAATGCACTTATAGACCACACTACAGCATGCAATGGGCCTATAATCACCCAAAGACACTGGTGTCTTCACTTTTGGCACTAGTGTAATGCATGTAGCATTCACTTCCTGGAGCATCATTCCAGATCTGAAAAAGTTCCTTATAGCCTTCACAAACTCATCCCCTACTATTCTCCATGTTGCTTTAAAGAACATTGAAGTAAACCCATCACCCCCAGGAGCTTTCTCACTATCAATGTTTGATAAGCACTCTGTGATTTCATCCCTTGTGATGTCCTTTATCAGCTCTTGTCCTTGTTCTGTCCCTATCTGTGGCATTTGTACGTTCATGTACATAGAAAAATCCAGCTCCTCTAACGATCCGGCAATTACATATCCTTATAGTATTTTACACACTCTTTCCCCAATCTCATTCACATCATCTAGTATCTGCCCCATACCATCCTTGGCGACGATCTGATTTTTTATTAACTCCTCTTCTTGCCTTTCTTGAATTAAAGAAATAGGTTGTATTATTGTCCCCTAGCACAATCACATTATCCCTTGATTTCTGTTTGTGGAATGATTCCTCAAGAATCGCTTCTTTGACATACACTTTCGGATAGTGTTCCTCTCCCTTTTATAAGTTCGCGATTCATGGGTTCTGTTTGGAGTCTTTCTTTGTATGTCCTCTAATTCCTTCCTTGTCTCTACTACTCTTTCATTGACATTGCCAACCTTTTTCTGTTCCACTTGATGAGACCTGCCTTGACATGTTTTAGCTTCTTCATGAAGGTGTACATTGAGTTCTAACTATTGGCGTGCTCCACGATTACTCACCACTTCCATGAACCCTTCTTCATATATCCAGAAATTAAAGAATCGAGCGATCTTTTACCTTGGCCTCTCGGTGACACGAGTGTACCACCATAGGCGAAAGTGATCGATGTTGCCCCGGGCTTATAAACTCATCTTCGTGAGTCCGAGTACTTGTTCACCACTCTACATTCACCATTACTCGATCAAGCTTCCTCCACTTCCTCTTATCTTGTTTATTACTCCAGTCGGATATATCTCCTTTTAAACTTTAGGTCTACTAATCCAAATTTGTATGAGTACACATGAGTAGTTCTTGGAAATGATGTGGTCTTGTAGGCCTTCCTCCAACTCTCTCCTGTGAGTTCAGTATCGAGTTATAGTCTCCTAATACTATCCAAGGTGTTTGTATAGTACACGATAAATCCATAATTTGATTCCACAAGTCCCTTCTAATCCATCCCCTCAGGTTGCCATAGACCATAGTTACTACAAACGAATCCCCATTTGGAAGAGTTACAGTCATCGTTATGCATTGCATCTCAGTCTTGATGTTGCTGACTTCGCAATCTCTGCTGTTCCAACATATCCAGATCCTTCCTAGTTCGCTATGCTCATAGTTATGTGCTACTTCCCAGCCTTGACACATTCTATTCATCACATAATCCACATTCTTCTTCTTCACTTTTGTTTCCACTAGCCCTATCAGACTTAAATTGTTCTTCCTGATTAACTCTTTCACCTCAGCCTGCTTGAATTTCTTGTTCAGCCCTCTAATATTCCAACATCCTAGGTTTATCATCATTTGGTTCGTCGCTTTGGATTAGAGTGATCATACTTTGTAACCACTGTATTTGGTTTCCCAAAATTTGGACTCTTAGTAACTTTCGATCTCATCTCTGTGCTATGCTTCTCTTTCCCCTTAGTGCTTGTTTCACATATTTCGTTCCTCTGATCATATCTGCTTGTCTCAGATTACGCTATTTTTTTTTTTTTTTTACCATCCTCTTGTCCCTCTCCTTCATCCTCTCTACCTTGCTTCAATACAACAAGGCCCATCATGTCCCTTCTTCTAATCGCTCTCGATCTACTGTGTATGTTTCTTTTTCGGTGTCTGCCATTCTTCCTCTCCATTTCTGTCATTCTCCTCTCCTTGTTCTATTGTGATCTCTTTGAGTATCGATTCTCCTTCCTTTCTGCCTTCCTCTTGTTCCTTCTCTTTAGGTTTTTCATTCTGTTCCTGTGCTTTCTTTTTTATCCATACATTTGTTTTAGGCTCACTCTTCCTTGTTTTCCTTGGACACACATTATCATTATGCCCAAACACTTCACATAGGTTGCATTTCGGTGGCTTCTAATTATATTCCACTTTCACCTTATATGTGTTTACTTTTTACTAAGGTTTGTTTTTCGATAATCAACTTTTTACTAAGGTAGTGTGTATGCAACTCACAAAGTGCATTCCTTGCTTACTTGCTAGTATAATTTGTTATATTTTAATTGAGTTTACTAAAGATTTTACTGCGGTAGCATGTATGCAACTCGGACTAATTATGTGAAGCAAGATACGGAACTCTTTTTCTCAAATTGATATACCAGCCTCTAGAAAATCAGTGCTTCCGGTAATTTATGGCAATTTGATTTACAGGCTCAAGAAATGCGTCGAAGTGAAAGTGTGAAACCATCAAAAGTTTCACATAAGACTGATAAGAGAGATTCAAAAGCTATTTCTGGTTTCTCTTCAACGTGTCATTCATATTTGTCCTACCAATTTGAGATGTCACACATGATGACACGACACAACCACTATTAAGGTGTTACTTATTCGCATGGACTCATTCGCTCATGGCAATATGGCATAGCTCTACTCAAAAAGTCCAAGTTTGGCGCATAGTCTGATATATGACATATATCAACAAATCGCCGTTTTCCCAACGCACTAGTCTCCAATGGTGATCAATTTCCAGCTTTAGGTTTTTTTAGGCCAAAACGCACATAGAAGACTTTTGTTTAGTGAAATAAAAATCTTCTATATATATATATATATATATAGAAAACAATTGAGTTGGTTAGGCCCCTTTTCACTCTCTCCTTTGCTGAACCAAACTTGTAGATAAAACTGAAAAAGAAAGTGTATAGAACTTAGTTATGCTGTTTGCATGTTACTACTGTGCCAGTTGCATCTAGTGTTATACAAATAGGCCAATATAATTCATGTACCTACACGCTCAAAGAAAGATAATGTATAATTGTATACAATAACACTACGTTCATTACACTTTTCATGGAAGTCTACCTTGAATTCAAGTGATCAAACTGGCCTCCGAAATATTTTTCCTTAGCCCCACACCTGGCCCGCTAAATCCAAGTGTAAAGGACCCCATCAAGTAACTAAATCCGTTACTACACTATGATCGAGAAAATAAAACTCGCTGAGTCGCTGGTGTTAATTCTTCCAGATAAAAAAAAAGACGAAAATGAGATGGGCTAGAGATGGAAGTAAGTTCTACATATACGGGTTTAAGGAGCATATGTGGCCAAATTTTCTATTTTTTTCATTCAGCCGAGCAAATGGGTTTGTTTGCACCATGGACTTTACTAATTTACTGAAGTACTGGTGCATCTTACTGAATGATGCTACTTCCATATTCCATCTCAAGGGTGCAGTTTGCTCAAATTATTTGCTGCTGGCTGGAGGCCATTAATACCTCGCATAACATGAACAAACAAGCTAAGAAAATCGGTGATGCCAATGCAAACTTCACGAACGCGCCTTAGGAAACGAGTCATACTGGTGTGGCGGTTGAGGCTGAGGCCCACAAGTTAGCCTTTCCGTAAGTGCTTTATGCATATTTCAAAGCTGTAAGCAAAAGCAGAATGTAAAGATGCGAAAGTAAAATCTCAAATGCTCAGAAGGAAGCTTTCATTCACAATTGGGAAATGAGAGCTAGACAGACTCGAATGAGCTTTGCGAGCTTACACTATTTGGTGAAGGAGAATGAAGCATCCTCTATATTTGGTAATAATATCACCGTGCCAGTAAATTGTCCAAACACCTTTGACATAAGAATCCAATTTGCAACCTTGAAACTTTGCCAGTGCTACTGTGCTACACACACTTAGCACGGATGGGCTAACGGACTGTGAACATGAAATGTAGCTTTGTCTCCAATTTTTTATACAATTAATCAAACAAGGACATTATCCATAAACCAAACAAAACAGAAGGTTAGGGATCAAGGCCATAAATTATACATCTCTATTTCTCTATGTGGGTTCGTTACAATTGGAGAACAACATCTCTCACATGGATCTTGTACAAAGATGACAATTTTAAGTATAAATATAGACATACAACGTAACAGTTAAAGTTAAACAAAATGAGAGTGAATCAAACTCACGGATACAAAGTGGAGAGTGAATCCTGTCACAACAGGTTTACCTGTACCCAAACTCACTTCTATTGCTGGAATCAAAGGCCCAACATGCAATCTGTCAATCGACTTTTGATAACCTTCGTGTAGACTGATGCGATAGGACTTTGACTTTGATTTTACCTCGGACATAGTTTATTAGGCATAAGCCAATAAGAATGCCAAAGACACCAGTATAGCCATGGCTGGACAGAGTATAGAGATAACTTGATAGGGACTGGCATTTGGTAACCATGGATAAGCTTCTGGAGGCGGCATGACACAGTTATCACCATTGAAATATATCCTTCGAGGGAAAGCCCAGCCTTTCTCAAAAGTGAATGTTTCCATGTCCTTCCTAAATAGTAACTCCGATTGTACATTCCCGGAAGGCCCATTTTGCATGAGCAAATCATTGTAGAATTTAATCCCCCAAAGCATGGCAGTATCATCTGTGAAACCATATTAAAGGAAAATCATAAATACCACGTTACACTTGTTTTGAGAATCGTAATATTAGAAGAAACATACAGATGTCTGGAATAGATCCAATTGACCAGTGCACTATATACAGACGGGACAAAAGCTACAGATCTGAGCACAGCTCTAGAAGCTAAAGAAATCCAAATTATTCTTTTTCCCGTGCCTTCTATCTGTGCATTGAAAGCACAAAAAGGCCGGAGAGCAAAATAACTAATTTTATCCACCAAACCCCATCTTAGAGATATGCCAGACTAAAATAAAAGAACAACCAGATGATCCTTGGGATCTGCATAGAGTGTGCGTACTGCGTAAAGCAGTGGACAGAATCAACAAAAGATGTATCTATAGGTCCACCACTTCTGATTAAAAGGTTCAGATCTCAATGAATTTATGGACCCATATACTTTGGTACGTGAAACTAAGAAAGGTTTTATCCACCAATATACTAGCAATCTAATTATCCTTGTACAACTTATAAACCGGCCATACAAAACAGTACCAACGTTTAGAGTAAGACTTACTTATGGTGGCAAAAGGAGTTATTGACTTGTAATTGAAGCTAAATGACGTGGTGAGGTTGTCGAAATTCGGGTGTTGGGCAACCAAGTTCCACTGCGTGTAGTTCATCCTGTAATTAAAATTTGTGATTGAAATTTTCACCCGCCAGTACTCTTTGTAGTTGAGCTTCACATGCCAATGAATTCGGATTGGGCACATATGAGTGGTACACTGGACTAAAGGAGTAAAGCTATTCTTGCGAGGACCTGCAATAACAGATGCTAGATATGGCGAATTTGGCCTTCAAAACAAACAGGAAAGTAATTATTGGTAAATCAACTTCAAGTTCAGAAAACAAGAAAGAGTGTAACATGTGCACTGGCGGAACAGAAAACGAAAACTTATAAGTGAACTTACATCACACAGCTTCCCGGCTGAGTTATATTGTTCTCACAGCCACAAGAGCATGTTGGGCAGGGGACAATGGTGTCATTATAAAAGGAAGAAAGCGAGACACAACAGGAGGGAGTCTGCTGAGCAAGAATTTGAGAGTAGGTGCAGGTAGAATTCCATGTCACTGCCATAAAAAGACACGAGGAAACTCAATAAGTGGAGCACATTTCTAATGTTATATGGAAAAGACAACAATCAAGCTGACCGGATTAATAGCAGCTGAACTGGAAGGCGAGGAAAAACAAATAAATAAATTCTTAGATGAAGAAACAGTTCACCTAGCCTGATTGGGTCGGACTAGTTAACTCATTTCTGTAAGGTAATTTTAAAAGTTTTAGCAAGTAACTTACACACAGCTTGAGTGACTCTTCTTTTATCTGGTGAGACAAATTGACTCGGTTTAACAAGCTTTGTTTTTTCACATGTGTATCCAGGCCCAGGAACCTTCAGCGTGAAATTCTTTGGTGCCCTAACAGTCTTGTTTGTGGTTCCTGCAGAACCTACACTGATTTGGAACGAGCTTACTGCATTGTCACGATCCTGGATCCATGAAGTTATCACTCCCCCTTTGCAGCAATTGGCAACCTGTTGGTTGTAAGGGGTTCCTGGCAGTAAATCCACGACAAATGGTTTGCGTAAACAGCAATGGGGAACATTTCCTTTGAACCTTGAACAATCCCCCTGCTCTGTGGCTTGGGCTCCCGTCATGCTCCAGATCACTTCCTTCTTTGACCATTCCCATCCCAGTGTCCATCCTGGCGCTTGAATGTGACGATATTTCTGGAAGTTAAATATCGTAACAACAGCCTGTCCAGTTACAGTTGAATGTTATCGACTGTACAGACAACGACTACTTCAAAATTCTAAATAATGATATATGGATAACTCTCAAAACTCCCAACTCCACAAGAAAGACTTCAAATAGAATTTGAAACAAAGGGAGAGGACATAAAACCAACAATTGAGATCTATTTACTCAGCTATATGCCTTTATCAAATTTCAATTTCTGCAAAAGTTAGATGTAACTGGAAACTAAAGCAAAACGAAGATAAGAATTAATAGGATGATAATAAGAAAGAAGAAAAGCAGACGGAAAGACTTGTATGGGAGAAATATGAGACAAAAGAGCCACAGCTAGTGCCTAGTGCTTAATGCCAACAAATTTTATAAGCAAAACCATCAAATATATGCCACTTGATGAAAATAGGATGACTAGAGCTTCGACAATCGACACTAAGAATGATCCTTATGAATTTGGAAAGACAGTTGCTGGCTAAGAAACTAAAACCACTATATTCACCAAAGGACATCCAAAAAACCTGCAACACACATGCAGTATGTATTATCATACTTGCAACAACGGGTGGGTCAAATACTGCACAAGATGACTAAAGACTTGAAAATTAGTGTTACTGAAGCTGAAAGGTTTAAGCCTTAAGGCAATATCTGAGGTGAGGTGAAAGTAAACTGGTTCAAGGAGTGAAGGCATACTCCAAAAACACTATTCTTAGACTTGCTTTCGGGAGGTGTCCGCTTTGCAAATACAGTCACACAGATAAAGGTAAGTTTTTTTTTCTAGTCATTGAGGGAAGTAATTTTATTAATTTCTCAAAATTATATACTTACAACATAGCCGTCTGGAGTCCAACTCATGATATCCCATTTGATTGTGATATTTCCATTTGGATCAAGCGGATCATACGCTTCTGAAGAAATCCAAACAGACAAAGTTTAGATCATCTGTTGTCAAAACACCCAATCACCAAATGATGATAAGGACCATACTTTCTTGATTGTATGAAAGACATGATACACTAGAACCAAAATCTTAAAGTCATAATAATTCTCTTCTGCTTGCGAAATTAGCAAGTTCTGAACACATAGTTCATGTAATATGTGCAAACAGAAATACCTTCACATCATTACAAAACCTCTTATTGTCTTCATTACATTAAGATTTCGTATGTGATCAATCAGGAATGAGAAAACCCTTAATTTTTCATCAGAATATGCATATGAATGTATTGAACAAGATATTAGAGAAGTCAAGATTGTCAAATCCGGTACCACGTTAACACAACAAAGATTGTACATTGTAAGTTTTGAGTGATTTTTTTGTTTTCTCAAATTACAAATCTGACTTGCAATATCTTATTTGACTGACCTAACAAAAACACCTCCCATTGAGAAATCACTCAAGACCAAAAATCAGTATATACTTCCACCCAAAAATTTTGACCATCAACAACACTATCAAGTGAAAAAACATGAGAAAACTGTATTTAAAGAAAATCAAAAGTAAACAGAATTTCCTTTCCATATATCTAACTACACTTACTGGAATATAATGGTGGTTAGTCAGAGGAATGGCAATAAATTTTCCTTTAAAGAACTGAAGTAGTCAAAACAGCAAATAACAATCTACCATGAAAACCCAGTTTCTAATCAGTCTTTCATCTAGAAAGAATTAATTTTGGTCACTTCTTTCCACTCCCATCTCTTTTCTATATCTAGAAACATGAAGCTAACAACAAAACGGTGCAACCCAAATAGAGCTAAACAATGCTCAATATTTCAAGTATAGCTAAAAATATCAAAACTTGAACACAACAAAGTGAACCATATCCTCATTTCTCCAATTTTCAGCAGCAGAATGTTCCACAATGTGTCAAAGTTACGAAATTTCTTCTATTTAAGAATACCCAGCTACAGAAACAAGAGAAGAAACCTGAAAGTAAAGTGGTGAAAGGAGAAAGGAACTAGAAACTTTTAAAAAGACAAAAAAAAACAAAGTGTCTTGTGGTCAAACCTGTTGAAGTGAAACTGAAGCAGAGAAGTGCACACACCAACAAAATGGTACTATTAGTTAGCTTTGAAATGCAGGTGGGCATGAAAGAAGAAGACATTGTTGTTGTTGGAGATTGTTGTCTTTGGTTTAAATTTTCTTTAAAAGAATGATGATAATAAAAGGGAGAAGACTGTCTAGAAAACAGAAGAAAACGTGGTGGTAAGCTTTTCTTTTTGGTTACTGTCACATGACAGGTTGGTTAGATGAAGCTGCCAGTGGGAGTTTTATAAAAGTTTTCTAGACCACTGCACTTCCAAACTCCAAAGTCTAAAAGTTCCATGACGCATCTCTCATAGATTTTCATAGGTTTCGAACCTTTTGTTTTGTACCTAAGTTGCAGTTTTGCCTTTCTCGTTACTTGTATTTACTAGAGTGGCATTCAGGAATGTCCACGAGACATTTCTACGTTGCACGGACGCAGATGCGCCAACTCGATTATATCTAAAAAAATAAAATACGATTCAAAAATTAATTAATATTTATAATTTTATTTTATATAAATTAAATATTAAAAATTAAATTAAATATATTAATATTTATAAATTCAAAACTATTCAAGATAAATAGCCACAAATTTAAGTTTAATATTTTTTAATCAAATTTTAAAAACATGTCATAAGTCTTAACAAAATAAAAATTGATTTTTTATATTATTTTGATTTATTTTTTATTTTTTTGGAATCAAAATCCGTGTCCTGACTACACCCGGTTTAGTTAACCGCGTCTTGACTGTGTTGACTTCGTCCGAAGCGGACACAGCCCGAATAAGTGCGTCCAATATTTTATAGGCGACCATTCATAACTGATTAAATTCATTGTTTAGATAGTATATTTAACAATTTTTGTGCATTACGATATTGGTTGTGGAGACTGTAAAGGTTTTTTTTTGGTATGGAGAGAAAATATTAACACCAAAAAATGTGCTCACAGTACTTGCAATTAATTAGTTTTCGAAGGGAAATTGTTGGTCGTCGAAACTCCCCCACATAAGTGTGTCATAGTGGTATACTTGGATATTAGGCAGAAGTGCAAAGGGCATTATAGTGAGAACAGGAAAACATTCTTGAGGAGATGACTTGATCAAAGAACTGGGTAGTTGTTTTTTGATAAAGATGGTTATTTATTGCATAACAATGGCGCTCTGCATATCGCGTCTTAAACTATTTACAATCAAAGAACTGGGTAGTGGGTACTATCAAAAAAATGAAAATAAATAATCAATGAACTGGGACCTGAGTACCTGACCATCCATACGGAAAATGAAAGCATACTCTTGTTGTTCTTTCATAGTTTCATATCCCATCCATCAACCTATGCGTCGGTGTGTTGTTTAAATTTTATATTTCTTCAAGCATGCACCTTTTTATTTTTTCTTTAATCAACATGCACCTGCCCTTGTGCCTGTTTCAATGTCTCTTATGCCAATCATGATCACGTCGCGTTCAATTATATACGTTTTATATGAAATGTTTGAACAAATCACGTTCGTCATTTCTATTCCTATTAATCTTTGAAAATCCCTACAAATCTCTGTAGTTATATATTTTTGTGTTTTCTTTGGTCTAGCTGCTTCTATTTCTTATAGAGTTATAGCAATAATTTTTTTTTGCTAATATCCAGAATAAAATATATGACGATGTTCAACGCTTATTTTGCATTCTTTTTTTCATCAGCTGCATTATCATTGGGAAATTCACCATTGAAATGGTCAATCATATGTCAATCTAAACCAATCAAACCATTGTTTTTTTTTTTTGATAGCGAAAAAAAAAAATGTCAATCTAAACAAAATTATGCAACTTTGATTAGGTTGCTAACAGTTATGAATTGTGATGTTAATTTGGATCATGTAAGGACTAAGATCAATGCCGAAAGCCTACTATTAATCAACGTTTACGATTCTGAACGGAATTTCAAAATTCTGTAGAATATTTTGAAATTCCGCCAGATATTTCAATTTTTTTTTTAAATAATATAAAATTGAAATATTGATGATTCTAAAATAAGTCTGAATCAAAATTATGACATAGGTTGAAATATTATCAATTTCAGTTTTCCAGATTTTATTTCGAAAATTTTGAAATTTCAAACTATGCTATTAACATTAATCACTTCAATGCATAGTTTGGAATTTCATAATTCTTGGAATTCTGAAAAATCCAAAATCCGAAATTTATTAAATTTTGACCCCTATCACATTTGAAATTTCGGATAATTTCAAAATTTTAGATATTTCAACTCTATATTTGAAATCCGTTTTTTTTGAAAAAATTGAAATTCAGAGCGGAATTCCAAAATTTGGTTCGGAATCACAAACTATGCTTCAATGTAAGGGACTCACACGGTCCCAACTCACAAGAGTTTGTTACAAAAAAATTTCAACATCTCAGAAATCTGCACTCAATGAACGTGACACGAATTTGGACTAAGTGGTTGGAATTACAGTGGAAATCAATATCTCAGACTCCACCAAACTTTTGATGAAGACGTAATTGCCAAGTTTAATATACATGACAGCATTAAACCAGCTAATCTGTGTATCCGCGTTTGTGTGTATTGACTAATATGACTGCGTGCATCTTATGTACTCCTTGAAGTGAAGTTTCATATTAACTCCCATTGAAAGACTATTCGAGTGTTAACTGATCATTGGGGAACAAATATACATTCTAATTTCACAATAATCATAAGAATACGGTCGACTAATTTACTACATTTTAAGGAAAATTTGCATGAATTTAACAGGAAAAAAAGAAAAGAAAAGATATTTGGAAGTGTTTATGTAAGAAATCAATGCAAGTTCATATTTTAATTGTGAACAATAGAACCAGAGATTTGGAAAGACCATGTGAAAGAAATATAGAATATGCAAGGGGGGGGGGGGTGCTCTATCTGCTTTTAAAGTGTTCAGTTAAATGGCCGGTTAGGTAATCACATAGTCACATGTGAACATCTAAAAATGTGGCACTCCCCCTCTATTTGCGTTTTTAAGTGTTTCTTATTAGTGCCCAGCTTTTAAAAAGATCGATAATGTCAAACATCACAATGAGTGATTAGGAAGTTGAAGGCCACTTCTAGCCAGAGCTTTTGTCTACAGCATTTATTTACAGGGTATTATTAGGAGACTTTATACATCTTCCCTTTTCTTTTCACATTAGAATAAGATGGCCATGTACAAATTTAGATATCTATGGCTTCTTCTACGCATACGTTTAATATTTTTAAGGGAAGAAACTATATATGGAGTGGTTGTTATTGAAGTCTTTGCAAAATATATTAGCGATGTTTTGTTCCATAGAGACTTGGTCCGTTGGATTCATTGGATAGACAAGTAGACAACCACTGCAATTTGAAAGAGATGTATTTGTTTTTGCCTACGACCTGATCTCTTGCAAGTCACATTTTCAATTCAATGCAATCTTGCCTCCAAGGATTGTCAATAAAAAGTTAGAAGTCTTAAATGGTCAAGTCATTAAGATTTATAGGCCTTTTGGACCTTGCCCATTTGCCAATGTAAACTTTGCAAAAACATGATCCAAAATCAAGGCGCTCATACCTGAAGCCCATGCAGTATTCTCAGATGCTCAGAGAGTCAGAGCCCAACGCCAACCCATTGGCATTCCTAAGTTCCCAAGTGAGCAACCCTGAATGCATGATCGTCCTCGGTCCTTGCTGAATATCTCCAGTCTCCCTGACTACTCAAATGAAGCAAATACAACTTTTCATACTTCATACCGTCCGTGTTCTCATTCTATGATATGGTCACCTCTTCTAGAAGCAAGATTCCAGACATAGAGCTTTGGCATGGAACATCAAAATATCCTTCCAACACATTCACACTTACGGACAGTTTCTGTCATTGCCTTACTACGGTACTACCTTACCAAATAATGCTGCTCTACTGCTCAAAGTCAACATTAAACTTAACATTCTTATATTCTAAGCCCCATGGTTTACTACAGGAAGATTTCACCGTGACCTGTTTGAGAAGTCCTTCAAATTCCTTTACGTTTCCACAGTAACTGTGTTTTACATGGATAAAAACTAATCGCCATAGAAATACTGACAAAGAATGCTATAACGAGTACTGTAGGTGGAACTATGATTTGCAGTTTTAAAAGCAAACCGGGTGAAGTTGTGAAGTAAGCTTTCGGTCCTGCCACCTCAGTTGTGTGAAAAGTGCTGGGAGGAAGAGAGGAAGGAGAGGGAAAGGGAGAGCAGCAGATCAGACAGACAGTAGGAAATTCCGTATCCAATATAAAGATGGAGAAGGTATCCCACGACAAAATAGACGTCCGTTTGAATCAGTTTTATATACTAACAATAAACGAGCAAAGAAAAGATTATTATGTCTGTGTCTGCTACTCTGCTTCCATTCCTATAGAACCTATCAAAGGACTTTGACCTTGTTTTAAGGTCCCTCTATCTAGCACTCTGTTACAAGAAAGACAAACTTCCCAACTGTTTAAAGAAGAAAGGAGAAAAGCCAAAAAAGAATGAGGAGATTATGGAAAATAGGAGCACTTTATTCTCAAACTTTTATTCTCGAACACCTCCATACATATACACATACTAAGCAAGAAGCTGATCTGACTCTGCGAACCGAAAAGCCTCAAGTTTTGAAGCAGCTGGATTATCCAAAAACCACACCAAGTTTCCAGTGGTTGGTTGGACCATCCGGGCTGGGAGAAGTGGAGTGTCAGGTTCCACATCATCAATTGCCATGCGTAGAGCCTCTGCTTTGCTGCCACCTGTCACCACCACAGCAACATTGGATGCTGAGTTGATGACAGGCAACGTGAAGGTGATCCTCTCTGGTGGGGGCTTTGGGGAGTCAGTGAGGAAAGTCACCCACTCATCTCTCTCTTCAAGTGCAATGTGGTTTGGGAACAATGAGGCAACATGTCCATCAGGCCCCATCCCTAGAAGGATGAGATCAAACTTGGGGCAATCGTTCAGCTGAGACACACCAACGGTGCGAGCCTTCACCATCTGACGAAGGGCAAACTCATAGTCAGTGGCAGCATCCTCTGCTGACAGGGAATCATTGATGGAGTGTATATGGCTGGGGGCCACCGGCACCTGGAAAAATTAATTATATAAATATATAATCATGAATTTTGACTCCGTGCACAACTGCACATAATGAAATTTAATTCAGTAATATATGGCATATCATCAAAATATTGTATGCAAGGTTCCATAAATCTTCCCTAACCTTACAACACATTAAATGAGCCTCTTGTTTTTCCAATACATCCTCTGATGAATTTTTAAAATCTAAGCAGTAGTCTTAAAACTGTTAAAAGAAACAAGTTAATTGCAAGTAAAAAAGATAATACCCTCCGCAAAAAACTTGCACTTCGCCACTTTGAGCTCATTGCTCAATCGTGTACGCTACAAACATGAGTTCAAGAACACAACTCCTGCTCACCCATACTCAGTTAAAAAAACCATCACTTGTAAATGTGTCAAAAGTGAGCTTGAATCTATGCATGCATGTTGAAAGCGTACTAATTCCCAGATATAGATCTTACGGAACGATATAGAAGGTCAAGAAGAGGTTTCTTTCAGATCAACCAAATGAATCAGAACATCTCCTATGGTGATGTGGCAAAGGAACAAAACAAGACAGGAGCTTAAGGAGTTTTAATATAAAAAAGTGATGTAACTACTCCTGTTGACAAGGGAAGGATATATCATTTCAATAAAAAGTGACAACAAACACAGTATTAAAAGGACTGCAAGAAAATGCCAGTCTAGAAAAAACCTCGCTCAAATGTGAACGTAAGAGTGATGGCAATGTTATCACTAAGGCCTTTTCTTATAGTAACCTTCGGTGGTAACTTCTCAAAGTAACCAATAAGACATACATGTATCATTGTGATGAAGTTGAACATATTTCAATATAGTATTGCAAGCACAAGTAAATTTTAATCTACAATGAGATATATACTTACAAACTTGAAAGACATCAGACAAAGACTAATGACGAGATGATGAAAGTAATGATGGCTGTTTTACTAATCTAACTATTACTTCCCTGCACTCAATTCTAGCCAAAGCCCTCATAACACGAATGCAGGTTCACCAAAGGTTAGGTCTTTGGTGAAAACTAAACAGAATCTACCTGTGTACGAAAAAAGTCATGTTGTACAGGGGGATTAGGAGCAAGAAACCTTCAAGGGGGAGCAGACCAGAGGTTACTTTTAAAAGATCATGACAGAAAAGGGGGGAAAAAGTACGAATTGAAAATATAGTGTATTAACTAGCCCAGAAACAGAACATTTATATTTGCCTAACGAGGCTTTAAATTATTACTAATAAAAGAGGAGGTTTAAAATATCTGAAGTTAAGAATGAAACTACAGATATACATATATCATATATGTATGTACGTGTGAAACCAGCTTTTTCTGAAATGCTTTTCAGTTAAAGGGATCTTATGTTTGTAAAATTTGAACGCCAGGACTTCAGAAGGCAAATTTGAAGGAATCATGGAAATCTTTGATATACGTCTAAGATAATCTCACACAATTTTTGCAAGTACTGCACCTAACATGCAGTGAAACAGAGTGTGGACACCTGTTTGGCGTCTGACATGGGTATGATATGTCCAACACATTGACCGACATATACGTGATAAGCAAATCCTATTAAAGAGTGTCTGTAAGTGTTTGAAGCAGTGTCCTCCATAAAAATCCAAAAAATCATCCTTGTTAAATAGTTCACAAGGAACCACTAACATAGTTATACCCCCATCGAAGGTTTGATAAATGGTACATGCATAGTAACGTGGTGCTTAAGCTGAAATGGTCTAAATATGAGACCATAGTTAAAAGTGTTCAGAGCATCTTCTTTGATCAGCCTAAACTTTCATCCATCTAGAAAGGATAGTGGGATCATGGAAACCACCACTGGAGTGTACATACCACATCTAATCCTGAATCTAGTAATAGAAGATTTAATGAACCAAATCTTATCCTAAACTAATGTAAAATTGGCAGAAAAGTATTTTGGAGAGCAGTTGACTAAATCGTTTGGAACTTTGGATTTCCTCCCAAAATGTGAGTAACGCTCAGGCCTCAGAACCACTGTTTGGATACTCCATGAATCCACTTTAACTCATTTGTTGGTTACAAGAGGCACATAATATCAAGTTATCAACGATGGAACTCATGTGATAAGGGATGCCCAGTCCTACACCTCAAGACTACTAGACTAGCATAGCATAAAAAGAGCTGATACAAATCCAACCGAAAGACAGTTAGCGATGAAATCCTAGAGGATTTCGTGAAACTGTTTGTACAAACCAGCCTAGAATAACGTAATACCAACCATTTAAATGATGTTTATTCTGTCCCTAATGTATTATCTGACATCAGGTATTGTCCGTCTTTGATGTTTATATCTTAAGTTGTATTTTAAGCACCACATTTAATATTCTAAACACCTGCTTTCATAATATTTCTTCTATATTTAGCTCCCTCAGTTTCCAATTGAATTTCCAATAAAACATAATAAACAATATTGAACTTTTTATTTTACCGTCCTAGACGATTGCTGTATCCCAACCTAGTAACAAGGTTTCAAACCATTACTTTCATTAGTTGAATCATATATTGTAGGTGGGGATCAGTATCTAAATTACGAAAAGAATGATGAGAATGTGTTTCAGTCTTATGATGTAAGAACTTCTCACACTCTAAAAGTAATCTGAACGTCAATTTGCACAGTCACACAAATATGAGAGTATAACTCCTCATTTCCTAACATGAAGACACAAATACAGGTATGTATCATATTCAACAAGAATTTTCTTCCATTTCTTTTTGTTTATTTTTTTTATTGCACAGTAAGTTTAAATTGCATTAAAAGAAAAAGAAACTACAAAAGGTGTGGTTTTAGGGTGGGCAACATGCTGCCCCCAAAATTCAAACAGAAATTAAATGCCTAACAACCATTTACAAGCATGCCTAACAACCATATTGAACAGGCTGTTACTATGCTCTCATTTGAGATTGGAGACAGCAGTAAACTCTGTTTTGGTACGACAGTGTGAAGGAAAACAACTGAAGCAGATACTTGCATCCTTTAGAATAAAATCTCATTCGAGAAAGGCAACTTAAACAATACGCTCTTTAGCAGGACTTGTGATGTAAGGAAAAACCATGAAAGAGATACATACATCTGTTTTGCAAAGAACAGTCATTGAGATTTTCTTATATCAACCCCGAGCCTGTCCTATACCTCAACTATTGAACAGTTTTGATGATTGGGAATCAGTCCAGTCATAAATCTTCCCAAGCCCTTTCAAACATTCACTTCAGATAAATATTAAAAACATTTACCATTGAGACATCAACTTCAGATAAATATTAAAAATATTTACCATAAGGAAACACATCGTTTACAATTCTTAACTCAAAACAGCGTAGCAAAAAGTTTTAATTGTAAATCTTAGCCTCAAAAGTCAGATAATTAATTATGTAAACAAGAGGTGATAAATATTGGTAATGAACTAAACATTGTAAGTGTATATGATGTTCCATAAACCGTATTAATTTGTATATGACTGATGAGAGTAGGCAAAGAATGACACTTAGCACAATATTCCTAATCTACCGAATACAAAAATGCCAACTGTCAGAGACCTAAATTTTATGGCCATAGCCTCAACATATTTTGATTTAATACAGGTTGAGGTCTGCCTAACCACTAACTGATTCTAAAAAAAAATAAAAAATTATGGCCATAGGGAACTTCCCAAAAGCTAGGCTTAACTACTAGCTACAAAGCATAGATCAGTGATACTACAAGAATGAGAACAATACTGTTTTGAAAAAACATATTTTTATCATAAAGCACACTGTCTGAGCTCAAAACTACAAAATCCTTCAACACACTTATTGAAGAACAAATGAAAATATATTCTCAGGCTTCTAAGGAAAAGGGAAGAAAGTTTCAAAGTGAATACCTTAGACAAGAGGCTATCCTTTGCTAACTTGTAATTACTGTCAGTATGACTTTTCGAAACAACACGCTCGTCAACCCAAAAAATGTGCCACTTCGCCCAATCAACTGTCTTGTTATAAGGAGCCTGACAAAGTTTTCTGTTTGAATGATGATAACCTTGAGAGTTCAAAATCAAGAACAAAATGAAAATAAAGAAGCATCACAAAACATCACATCGAAACAAACATACCCCATCAAACCAATGAGAGAACCGCCAGACAAAGCAATGGCAAAGACTCCCCTTTCCTTAACAGAAACCTCTGATAATTCAGCAATGTACTCAACCAATTCGGTGGCAAGATCATCTAAATTGTCTTGAATTCTCAATTTACCTCTGTCCTTCGTAATCCTTGTAAAAGCCATTATTTCAGAAAGGCTACGACTCTGTAGAGAAGCCTACTGCGCAAACAAAAGAAGTAAAATCAGAGTTTAAATAAAACTCTCATATCAATGCAACTTGTTAAATGAAAACTTCAAACAAAACAACCATATATATGAATCCAAACATTGGTAACCATATAAGAAAACAGAATCCTCGCATCTCAAAACCGTCCCAACACATAAACATTAAACAACTAGAGCAAAAATAAGGAAAACTCCTCTCTTCAGATTACATCTACAAACAAAATCAACACCAAAACACACTCCAATAATTTCACACAACATGCAAGATAGTGAGTTTCATAAACTTTTAAGTTAATGCATTGAGATCAAAACAAAAATCACAACACCATAAACTAATAAGATCCATAGTACAACCAGGCAATCCAATTAAACTAAACAAAAAAGAAGAATACACAAATGGCAAAACATTAAACAAACAGAACCATCTGGGGACAAAAAACAGCACAACAATCTAGCAAAAACATTGATTTTAGTACAACGCAAGAAATACCCCGATCATAAAACTACCTAAAACATTCCAAAAAAGAAACCATCTAAAAAAGGAAAGAAAGCAAATATATAAAAAAAAAAAAAAAAAGGCTTACAAGCAAAAGCAGAGAAAAGACGAAACTGATGAAAATGGAAGATAGGCATCAACAAAATTTATACGTATTATAATACAGCCAAAATGCATTAAATGAGTAATTTAAAACTTGGAAGAAGATTAGAAGAATTTACCTTCCACGTGCATCCCACAATCGTGACAGAACACACAGAGACAAACTACTCTTTCTCTGTCTTTCTCCTAATAAATATATAAACTTGGGATAATAAAAGAATTTTGACAAAACAAAATACCCAACTTTTTCCCTAGATCATCTGCATTAAATTCTCTCCAAATTTTAAGATAAATAAAAAACACTTCCGTCCAAGACAAGTTTGACACCTGTTTAACTCACTATTTTGTCTTATTCACTCAGATTCTGTACTCCAGGGAGCTTTTTTGCACCCATCTCCAGATTCCTTTATTCACTTTTTAATAATTCAATCTAATAAATGAGATTGCAATTGCCGATAACTATTAAGGAAATAAAGTATTACTTTCTTACATCATTGTCTCTTAATACAAGTATCACTAAAACAGTTTAAAAATCTATCTCGGTGTGTTTTTTTAATATATCTTTGATACATTTTGTTGGTTGGTGGATTAGTGAATGAACGAACGAACCATAATGTTTCTTTTATTCTGCTGTGTTTTTTTGACGAGTACGCATTTCTTTTCTTACTTAATCTATTGTTGTTATTCCTTCCCCTGTCTCCCCAAAACCAGCTAATATATAATGAATCTTTTTCATCTTCCTAAGAATCTTTTTTTTTTTACCCGTTTTTTCACTTCACAGATGACAGACCCACTGTCCTTTTCCAACTACCATTTTTGAGGTAGAATTCACATTCCTCAAAACAAGTTGATGCATAAGTTTTCAGACTTGAGGTAAGTTGGAACCTTGGATTCCTATGTATCTGCTATTTTTTTTAAGGTGGTCATGGTTTTGAGGCCAATAATACTTAATTAGTCGAACTTGGCAACTTTATATCATCTCTAATTTTGGTTGGTTGTGAAGGTGTCTTGTCAAATATCCTTTTCTGGTAATTCCACCATGCCACCAGAGCAAATGATGATCTCAACCTTTTAAGATGAAAATATATATATATGCAAGATAAATAAAGATACATGAACCAACAAGAATATATGCCCGGTCCACATCATGAGAGAAATCAGAATAATAACCCTTAGTTTCAGGAATCGGGAATCTAGAATTATTAAATACATGTATGTGACATCAGGAAGGTGGGATCTACAATTGTTTCTCCTTTTAAGGAGAGACAGGAACCATGAATCAATTCATAATCTAAGTTGACATCCATTATATAATTTTGACAATAAGTTTCTTAACAAATATGTTCGCCAAATTTTGAAAAGCTTGGTCACATTGTGCGTGAGATAATGAGTACATGAGGTTAGGCCCATATGTATTTAGTGATGTGGGCTTCTAGAATGCTTGAAGATCGATCTGCAGAGATTTTTGTACGTGAAAGTGATGGTGAAATAAGTTTTACAATGCATTCAATAAACATTTTCCTTCTCAGATCAGAATCAGAGGGAAAGAAAAGAAAATTCATATTAATTTTCATGAAATTCACAAAGATAAATGTAGCTACAACTTACAACTTTTTGATGATGTGACAAGGATTAAATTGGTTCATCGAAAAAAAATAAAAATCCTACCTACAAGGCTACAAGCCAACTAACTCTAGGCTTGGATGGCAATTTTTTTTATTTATTTTAGGTTATTTGAGTGGTTATTTTTTCAGTTTTTCTCCAGTGTTTCAATGTAGTTATATAATTTTGTCGTCTTCATAGAGCATATACTGGCAAGATAAATGAAATGGCCGGTGTTGCAACAATATACTTAAGATGTTAACGACGCTCCTGTACGTTTATGTGCATCTGTGCATGGCAGCATGGATCTGCTGTCCAATATTTTCATTAACGTGATCAAATGATCCTACAATGTCATGAATATTATTTTGGAATTTTGGTGCTATTAAGTTTTCACTGATTCTTATTTCATTTTGATTGATAATTTTTCCTTTTATATTGTGAGCGAAAGGGAGCTGCTCCCAACGGCGCTGTAAACTCGCATACGCGTTAACAAATCACTGTCTAAGGACCCTGTTGTGGCTGTGTCCAAATTTAAGTATGGAGGAGCCGTCTACCTCTCAAGTGCTAACCTGTGGCCTGTGGGCAGCAAGCTAGGTTCGATATCATCATCATACTAATAATACAAAGTTTACCATCAACAAAAAGAGATAATAGCGAGTGGATGTCGATATCATGGGCTATAGAAGAAGGGGGGGGGGTCCCCTGTTGCTGTGTTTGGAGCCTAGTGCAACTATATATGGTAAACTAAACTCATGATTATTAGTTTAAGTACAGATTGAGATGACCCCAAAATACGGCTCAGGTCGGGTCCATATTTGGACTTTGGCCAATATTCTAAGCCTATATAAGGTGTCAAGTTTTCATAGCAATGGAACTCTGATTAAAAGGAATTAAACAGGTATTGATGTGAAACCCCGGACCCTACTTTTGGTAAATGGTAATGATGTGGAGTGAAGGTGATTGATTGGTTCGTGGTGGACATGTATGCGGGCTCCCATTTACAGTTCTAGGCCCAATTGTACTGTTTTGCCACATGGAAGTGGGTCACCTTAAGATTGGTGGAGCGTTCATTTCTTTTCGTAAATTGATTGTAGAGGACTAGAGGCCACTCGAGGCTTTTAATTCACATTTCAGGCAAGACAACAGTTGATATACTTTCAACAGAATTTGTTCACTGCTATATTGTTCTGTATATATAATAAATTTCTTACCACATTTATGGATGTGGAACAGCCTAAACTGGTTCTGAAATGGTATAACATTAGAAATGTGGTATAAAATTATAATTTTAATTCTTAATGCTTAAGTTTTTAATTTGTTTTATATGAAAATTGAACGGCCAAAACATGCATACCCATATAACTGTTGTATTACAGATATATGTAATACTCTCTGCATACACTGATACACGCATTTTGCTAGTTGATAAAGACCCTCTTAATCTAACGAATGTAAACAACAGTACGATGTATATCAGAATTATTAGTTGTCGGAATTCGTATATCTTGAATGCTTTAGGCAGGCAAAAACCTCTATCGGAGCTGTTTTCGAATGTGACTGACATTGAATATTTATCGCTACAGAGGGCACCCTATTCTTTAGTCAATTTTCGAATATTTCTCGTTGTTGAATTATATTTATCATCCTGATATTTTGTGTTGGGTTTTAGTCAATTTTATCAGGCCAAGAGCCCCATAGTTTTGGAAAACCATTAACTGTAAATTGTTTAGAGAGGTTGAGAAAGGAAGTTGTTTTCTTAGTTGTGTGCTCAAATTGGAAAACCAAGTGCGCAAGTCCAATAAAAAAACATATTGCCTTGATATTTTGATAAGGTCAGGAAACCAATTTGAACTCTATTTAGATATAGGGGAATAGGACATCCATCCCACTGATAAGGAATATCAGTAGAAGTGATTGATTATAACTACTAAGATTATTTGAATCATTAAAACTGTATGAATCTTGTTATCGATGAAAACAGTAATAGAAAGGAAGTAAAAAACTAGACCTAGTAGTAAATTAGTAATTAGTAAGGACATTCAGTTCACCATCTATATGTACTTTAAAGTTATTGCTCTCGTGACTCATAGCTTCTGAGTTCTGAGTATCCAAGTATTTTGGAATGGTTTTTAGTGAAGAATGTGCAATCATACATCATTTAGGATCATGCCCAAGGAGGCAAGGACCACTCCTATTCAAGAAAATCCAAAGCAAGGACACAGACAATCTCAGATATACAGGTTTCCTAATCAACTTTCCAGCTACAAACTCCTAATCAGGTTTCCTAATCAACTTTCCAAGGACTACTAACCCTGCGAATAGGTATGTCAGCTTACAAGGTTTTAGCATCTGAAATGGTAAAAATAATAGTTGTTTTTTTTTTTTGTTACCCCAAAAAACAAACATTTATGGCATGACTTGTTTAGAAAACGCAACTTTATAGTTGGCTATTAAAATTTATTGTTCAAGATGTTTTCTTGCCCGGGACGAAAATTGGGAGGGGAGAGTAACTAACAATAATTCTACACTAACACAGAAAATTGACACATTCATCCGACATAGTGACGTGGCGGATGATACAAATTATATATTAACATGATATATGACATGTATCACCTTCTTACACAATGACACATGACATGTATCAAAATGATACAAGTCCGATGATATAAGACATGTATCAGCCCCCAAATGGATAAATTTTGGCTAAATCAATATAAATCAAGAAATGGGGCTCCTTAACCCCTTGGTTTTAATCGGATGAGTGTCCCTTCCATATCTATATCACATAACCTCCATATTTAACGGCCCAACCAATATAAACTCCTTGCTTTCTTAAGTTTAACTCCTTTGCTTTCCAAATTAATTCCGAACCGATTAATTTTCTATTTTATTTTAAAGCCCCCTTTTTCATCAAAATGGTCGGGGAAAGAAAGAAAGATTGAAGAAGAAGAAAGTGAATCAAGAAGACTTCTCATGTCCAAGTTCAAAATCTTCTTCAACATTCTATCAAGACTACTAATCAATTCACTTTTCCAACAAACCACTTAAACTTGTTCAATGCAATCAAATTGATGAATCATCAAAAATATACGCCAAGGTGATTAAAAAACCCCAATATCTTTTTATCACTAGATTAGTCAGAAAATTAGTAATTCTTAAGGACATTCAATTCACCATCTATATGACTATATGAGACCTTTTCCTCAAATGGATTCTTGTCAAATGGTTTGTCAAATGGATTTCAAATTGGTTGGAGTTACATATCGATACAATTGATGAGTTGTGAAGGTATTTTGGATTATGGGTTATTATAAGGCATATTTATATCACTAATCATTTAGATTATCCCATTTGGGGATCATCCCAAGGAATGTTGGAAACTGAAAAAAGGACTAAATCCTACTCAAGAAAATCCAAAGCAAGGACACAGACAATAGGGTGTTTATCTTTTTTTTTTTTTATTAATCAGAGTTTTCCGGTTTCAAACTTTATGTCTTTTATGTTGCCTAACTAATCTCCCGGGCTCTAATTTCCAAGGACTACTATAGGTGGTTGCATCTTGTCCTTGAATGAAGGCCTTAAATTATATTTGTTGAAATGAATGATTACAATTCTTCAATCAGATAGCATCTAGAAGATGGGAAAAAAATGGTACATTTGATTTTTCCTTCATGTTTACCTTCTTATAGTCCTAGAACAACTCTCCACCATCTGAAATGTAGGATTCTTTTAGCCCCCCCAAAAACAATCTTGTATCATCGGTGTCTTGTATCATTAAGTGTGTTGTAACCTCGTAATTATGTAAGAAATATCTTTAACTCAATTACGTTAGTAACTCAACTCACGAAGTGTTGATTATTATTATGTAACAGTTGTAGTTCCACCATGAAATATGTGGAAGATTTATTGATGCCCAAAAGTTAAGGCTATAGTATTTTGTGTTGGAAATTCGGGATAAACAAAAGAAAGAAGATATTTTAATTGGGGAAGATCGGTTTAAATTGGGAACCCTTAAATTCTACTACTTTAAATAGAAAATTTCAAGCCCTTCTTTCTAACTAACGGCTAGCCTTGGTGGTGCCGCTCCATTGATTGTTCATTTTGATGTTATATAGACACATTTTGTAAAACTATTGACACATTCATTTTTATAGGCGTTTTTTGACATTTGAGTTCTAAATCCAGTGTAACGTGGTTATGGAAATATGGATTTACATATGCAAAATCGTTCGTCATATATATGCAAATATGAAATTGATAGACATATGACGGGTTATGTAAATATAATTTTTATGCTAAATATAAAATGATATGACAACTTTAACACGATAATATAAGATATGTATCATCTGCCATATCACTATGTTGGATAAATATATCAATTTTCTGTGTCAATGTAGCAGCACCGCTAAACTCGAGTAACTAACCCTACTATTTATCTGATATACTCCCCAAAGACGGCCCAAAAAATATTTCGAACGCTTTCAAAGAAATTTCGATAGTTTCGGAACGAAATATGACGAGCCGGAATTCCGAATAAATGTCGACAACATCGAAACGGAAAAAAAAAGCGGATAAAAAGTTTCGAACATTCCGACTCTGAGAATCTAAGATTTCGTTTTGTGGAAATTTTCGAAAACGGAAACTTGGTCGGAATTCGAACAGTCTTTCGGGGAATATCGAAACTAAAATATGGAATTATAGAATTTGCATGAAATTTGATTTTGAAGAAATGGAAACAAGCTTAGAAAAGATTCTGCAAGATGGGAAGTTGCTTCGTCAAGTTAACAGTTTAATAGTTGCACATCTTCGTGATAACAATCTGAGTCAGGCAAGTTTGTTTATAACAATGTGTTTTTTTTAGTGTCAAATAATAATAATAATGTGAGTTCGATTGATTTAACAGGCTGCAACTGCGGTAGCGACTGCAACAATGACACCCTTGAACTTTGAAGCTCCTACTAATAAGCTTCTTGAGCTTGTTGCCAAGGTTTGCCATTGTAATAATTAATCATTTTTTATTGGATTTTTATATTGTTTTTTAATAGGGTCTTGCAGTGGAGAGGGACGAGGCTTCGAGGGGTTTGTCCCCCGCGACAATGCTTGATTCTGGCATGGTCATACCTGCTGGATATGGATCAGTCCCACCTCCAAAAGCCACTGCAGTCGATTTCAGGTAATTATATCGTCTTCATATTCTGTTTTGTGGATGCTAATTATGTGTTTCTGGAAAGAATTACAAGGAATTTTTTAATAATATCACATTTATTAAAACCAGTGTTGTGCAGGATATGAAAGGCTCCTCAAAGACTTTCTCAAAGCATGAGACGAGGCATGTCTCAGAACATAAGGTATACGTCTTTTAAATAAGTTGTATATGATCGTGTGTCAAGCTGAGTACCAGAGGTGCCAATTTTGAGCATGCTACATAGGAGAGATGAATCCCATCCATAGACCATAATCTGAAAATATTCATCTTTTAATCTAGTGATTATTTGGGAAAAAGAAATTCCGTTTGTCCTGTTCTAGTTTATCTCATTTGTGAAAAATCAATTAGTTTTCTAAACTCAGAATTTAGTTCTAATTCATCTAAAAAATTGAGAGTTCTAGTAAATAATAGTCCTAAACATTTGCATTTAGGCAAATAAAAAAGAGAAAAGATATGTTGGGCGAAATGAATGGGACCAAAATATGATTGAATTACCACGTGGCATGTCTTATTACATTCTACTTCGTTCTTGGTTGGGGATCATTTCCACTACTTGTTTATGTTCAAAACACCTTCCATGTTTTATGTCAAACATCATAAATATTTGTTCATAGCTTTTACAAATGGCCTTTGATGCTACCTAATAGTCATGATCATAGACCCATAGTTGGCAGTTATCATGATCATAGACACCTTCTAGGACGCTCTTCATGTTGTTGGATGTGCTTCATCCTACATATAATAATGCTCATGTATTTAACTAGATGTTATTTTTTTTTATAGTACCCATGGCTTATGCTGTTAAGTTGTGCAGAATGTTGCGAGGTGTGCAAGATTCAGTCCTGATGGGAGGTATGTTGCAACTGGAAGTGCAGACACATCGATTAAGCTCTTTGAGGTTGGTAAGTGTACTTTTTGAGTGCACATAACTGTGGCATGCAATTTGCATCTCATCAAAGTTTGTATTTTGTAGGTCTCAAAAATCAAGCAAATGATGCTGCCAGATACAAGGGAAGGACCCATAAGACCTGTCATACGCACATTTTATGACCATTTGCAGGTAAATGTCCTTCCTTTACATCATGATATAGATAGTTACGAACAAAGCAACAAACATCATACAAGATTATTGTAGGTACTAGGTACTAATCTGGTTACCTGATTTGTTGCAGTCCTGTGTTTAGACTCTTTATATTAACTGCTGTCTATTTTGTTTTCTCCTAAAAAACATAAATAGTCAGCATTTTTGCTTACATAAGTTTATGCTGATCCCTGCGGTGGAAGAATCACATACTTAGTTCACACAAGTAAAATTTTCTACAGTATAGATAGAAATATATAGGTTTCACTTTAATATATACAATAATATTTTCTTTTCATACTACAGATGATAACAATTCTTCTTATTACTATTTTTTTGATATGTCGTAAGCATGTGTTTTTCTGTTCTAGAGCTTTGTTTTTCTTTTATCATTAATCATATCATTCTTATTATTATTTTACATCTGCAGCCAGTAAATGATTTGGATTTCCACCCTCAATCTCCTGTACTGATATCTGGGGCCAAAGATCACACTATAAAGTATGTCTCTCTTAGTTTTCAAATCTTACCTATTACCTTTGTAAGTTTTTGCATTGTTTTGAGAAATTGTGTATTCGCGTGTACCTTTTCATGATTATTTTCTGGTCATATTAACAGAATTCTAAGAGACTTTACATGGAAGATAACTGAAAGAATTAGGGGCCATGTAGAATCCTTAACAAGTTAACATGGGAAGAAGGAATGAATAAACTGACTGAGTGCCTTTATAGTTTATACATAGTCCAGCTATAGTAAGCTTTTAACATCTGTAGATAAAAAAAAAGTAAAAAAGTTATTAAACTTCTTTGAAGATTTTATTTCCCAAACGAAAATATATTTTTGCTCCTACATCCTTTTGAATTCTGGTTCGTATGTTCCTTAACAGTCTCCAACATACTGCAAATTGTATATAATGTCTGATGTGTGGAAATGAAATACTCAGGTTCTTCGATTTTTCAAAAGCAGTGGCGAAGAAAGCTTTCCGAGTTATTCAGGTTCCCCATATCGTACTTTTCTGAATTTAGATTTATACTCAAACTTGGGAGTGGAAGATGGCTTACTTTATGCGGAACATGTTTTTGAAATGGTACAGGATACTCACAATGTTCGTTCTGTATCTTTCCATCCTTCAGGGGAATATCTTTTAGCAGGTAGCTATCATATTTGGCGTAGTTTTGTTGATTTATTTATCTACTCTGTGGTGTTATATAATGGGTTATTTAGCTTTTGGCCCCACTTTATATATGGATATTAGCGTTTGGCTCTTCTAAGTTGCTAAATTCGTTTTTGGTCCCAGTTCTGTTAGTTGAATCAGTCAACTTTAACTCCACTGTGAGTTGATTTTCTCATATTTTCGTAATGGCTCAAATACCCTTTAACAATATTTACCAATATGCTATTATGAAAATGGTCCACTAACTGAAGTGTATAGTAACAGACACGTGTCTTAATCAAAACGGTCCAGATCATAACAATCGAACGAATACAATTTAATCTAAGGACCGTCCTTATAACCCAATCTAACCACTCCTGCTCTCCCTTAATTGATCACTATTCATCTTCATCCTCCAAGTAATACAGGCTATACATTTCTCAACAGCTTAGAATTACAACCTCACCAAAATGAATACTTGACACAAAATGATCAACACTCTTGAACTATGCACACAGTAGTTTATGTTACAAGTGCCAGTGCCATTGCAATACATGGAATCCCAAATCCGAGACCCCAATTCAAGTTATCCTGGATGTAGTTCAAGACAAAGATTGTAACGGCTGTACCACCACATAAACCAAAATACCACGTCACCAGTTGAAAAATGAGCTCTTGGACTTGCTCTCAACTAAGTGACGTCCGTCAAATTGATCAGCTCCAAAAGCATGTACACATGGTTTATGCCCTGACTGTGCAATTGCTACTAGATACAAAGATGAAAAGAAAAAGAAGACTTGGAAAGAATAAGGGGATGCACAGGAGGTGCTGCTGCTGTTGCTGCCACTGTCCAGACAGCCAGGTGATCTTTGTTTGGGAAGAATAGCTGATAGTGTTAACAATGCAAGACCCTGTCGTCACTCATGCAAGGTTTAAAACAATTGAGTAAAATTCTACAGTTATCTACTTACTAGTAGATGTAGATGCAACCTACAATGCAAGTTAAACTCTACAAGTAAGAAACCAACTAAATTCTACAATGCAAGTTAAACTCTACAAGTAAGAAACCAACTAAATTTTACATATTATTCTTTTTTCATTGCGTATTATTTGCTTAGCATGTTGCTATAACCCAAAATCTTAAGTGATAAAACTGAACCCAACACAAAACCACCCACTTATAGGTGTTGCCTATTACTAGTAATCAACCCAGGCGGTGGTGGACTTCACAGTAGTAGACTAGTAATCAACCCAGTTGATGTTATCCATTTCGGATGGGTAGTAGACTTGACACAGTAGTAGACAAGAAGAAGATGAATAGTAACCATAGAAATAATAGAATTTCGAAATCGAAATGTAATGGAATTTCGAATCGAAATGAAATAATAGAATATTTTGTTACAATTTCACGTGCAAGTCACAAGAAGGGTAAAGTTGCCATTTTGAAGAATACATGTGGTGGAGTTAAAGTCGACTGATTCAACTAATAGAACTGGGGCCAAAAACAAATTTAGCAACTTAGGAGAGTCAAACGCTAATATCCATATATAAAGTGGGGCCAAAAGCTAAATAACCCGTTATATTATCTATAGTAATTTGACTCTACATGTATAAGTTAAGAAGGAGCATAGTTCTGTTCTGTAACTTTGATGCACATTGATGTTTGCTCATTGTCCATGGACGGAGTTATGCGAGTAAATTACATATGAGTTTGAATCCCAAGTTATACATTTCTCTGTATAATATGCATCCAATATGTAACTAAGTTCCATCACAAAACATACGCATGATACCTATTTTAAATATATCATGATTACTGATGTTGATGTTCCACATTTACAGGAACGGATCATCATATAGCACATTTGTACGATATAAATACTTTCCAATGTTACCTAACAGCAAATGACCCAGAGATAGGAGTAAATGGTGCAATCAATCAGGTACGTCATCTCATAAATTTTGTACTTAAGACTTAAGAGTCAGCATAAGTGGAACTGCATCAAGGTTCATTGCTCCAATCAAGTCAGTTAACTGGCATGTATATGGAATACAGGTAAGGTATTCATCTACAGGTGGCATGTACGTAACAGCATCTAAAGATGGTGCTATTCGAGTATGGGATGGAGTAACTGCTCAGTAAAAGCTTGCCATTGTTGGGGCACATGGTTCAGCTGAGGCTACCAGTGCAAGTTTTACCAAAGACCAAAGGTATTATCAACTTTTCACTTGGTTGAGACTTGAAAGACATGTTATTTGCCCTTAATTGCCCTAGAGTCTATGAACTGCACCTTGACTTTGCTTAGATGCCTGTTGACATAAATCACAACTGTAATGGAAAGGTAGGAAACAGAAAATGATCTGCTCTCTCTAGCACGATATATATGTATACTGGCATATGCTGTTCACAAGTCCCCTTTGAAGAGTATGCTTAACGGTACTGATAGCCGATAGTTAAAACGCACAATCAATAATGATTGGCAAAAATAATTAAACTGGTGCACATAGAATTCCTGAGCTGGAAAAAGAACTGACAAATTACTACTGAAGTGTTGAGATCTGGAAAATATTTGTTGGAAAACTTGTCTGTTGGACTTTGCTATGTGATTACAACTGTGAGTGCACTTCCACCATTCTTGTGAACATTATTTGGTTCACTTTGCTCCTTGGTCGAATTGCCTGTGAAATAATAGATACCATCTGTTGGCAACACATTGTTCAGGGTTTGTTGATTTTTGCTCTTTTAGTTTAGTTGAATAAATGATTCAGTCAGTGGGAGAAATTAGTATATTGTAATATGTCAGTGATAATCGTCCGATTTTAATGATTTAATGAGATATGATATGTTTAGACCTGATATCACCCGGCTACAAATAGGCATTTACTCACAATTTTGTTATAAAATATACAAAGATAAGAATTAGTAAATCTATTTGATTAAAACAAGTTCTGGCTTTGCCAACTAAGCTATGCTATAGTGGCAAGCTGCTATTCAACAAAAATCCTAGCTCCGCTGCTGACCCTGAGTGCATATACAAAACATCATCCTCTTACTTTAGCTGGTTTAGTGGTTCAGTAACACAACTACTACCTTTAGCATCCAATTTTGGTAACTGTATTTCATCCATTTTGTTAAGCTGCTGTCACTAGCTTTGATCTGTTTCCTTGTCTTGAACCACTAGGTTTATTTTGTCATCTGGGAAGGATTCCACAGTGAAGCTCTGGGAAGTTGGTAGTGGAAGACTGGTCAAGCAATATCTAGGAGCTACACACACACAATTACGTTGCCAGGTTTGTACATGGCTTGTGATAACTACTTCTTAGCGAGTCAAAGCATGGGGCATCCTTTGTATTTTTGTGTTTAGCAGTTCTAGGAAATTCCTAGTAGAATGGTCTTAGTGGCTTTCAGCATAAGAGTCATTGGTGAATTAATATCTGTTTGCAGGCTGTTTTAATGAAACAGAAGAATTTGTGCTGTCAATAGACGAACCAAACAATGAGGTTAGTTCACTTTCTAGTTGCTTTTGTTGTTGACTGACTGTACTATGTCAGTCCATTAGTTAGGTGTCGCTGATATAATGAGTTGCAGATTGTTATTTGGGATGCACTAACTTCGGAGAAAGTGGCAAGGTTCCCATCCAACCACATTGGTGCGCCAAGGTGGTTAGAACACTCGCCAACTGAGGCGACTTTTATTTCCTGTGGGACGGACAGATCAGTTCGGTACTGGAAGGAAGTTCTTTAGGTGCATTGTGGAGAAAGTGCTGCATAAGTAATTAGGTATTGATACCATATATAGTAGCAAGAAAGAAAAGAATATGAATATTGCGGTAGCCCTTCAACAAGTGCTGAAACCCATGGGTGGAAAGGGCAACCACAATCTTCCAGAGTCCTAGAGTTGAGAACCTTAGCTATTTTTCAATGTAATTTTTGTTTTTGATTTACTGGTATATTCCCTTAGAGTAGAGTTGCAAATTAGCTGTAATGATTGAGATGTAAACATCACCTCGAGTGAAAATTTGATTGACTTCTGATCGAGGTTGAGAATTTACAAATGTTATTATTGCTAATACAATTTTGATACATGGAACATGACTTTGCCTTATTACCTACGATTAACATGTGCACGGTGAATGGAACATAGCAGAGTTCTTGAATTGCGGGTATCATTCTTCCCGAAAACAAAATATTGTATACTTCAGTAACTGTAACCTTTAAGCTCTTAGGGGCTTCTCCAAAACAGCGGAAAAAAAACAGTTCATCCCCCTCATCTGATTTTGGAACCAATCTCCACATTAGTTTTCTTTATCCTAGTTTTGTAGACTCGCCAAAGTACAACTTCATGTCTTCTTTGCTGCAAAAGAAACGATCTATCCAAAGGATCCCTTTTGGCCGAATAACGCGATCCCAATCAAACAGAACATACTGGAGTATCTCCATATCAGTGTATTGTCAAAGAATGGCAACCTTGAGCCAACTGAGACATAGAGAGGAAGGAGACCTCTCAAAGCAATTACCTCATTGAAGGGAGCACCTAGATTCAGTGTAGCTGAAGCAATGGTCACATTTCTCTCCCTCATAATTGCTGCGAAAGTGCCAGTTGTAGGACTGAAATCCAACCCAATGCGTATTTCACCTGGTTTCAAGCTGAGGACTTCATTGATGGTGAACTCCGCTGAGGCAGTCACATTCGATGGTACCTCCCAACCTCGTTTGGAAAGGTTAAAGCAATCTGAACACTTGAAAAAAGCCTCTTCTTCGAACTGTTTGGTTGGAAATTAGGCAAGAGTAGTCTTTGCACTTGTAATGTGTCCACAAGATGTTAGTTCCTGCAGGTGTAATCCAAAGAGAGGAGTTTATAGGAAGGGGCTTACTATAACGTTGGGGTGACCTTGAGAAGCATCTCCTTCTTGGTAAAGGATCGCACCCACCTACTATGAGCTTCTCAGCCACCACCCAGTCATCAGGGCAGACCCCGTTAGTCTTGTAAGTCATGTAGTGGTCTATACTTGACGCCACACCAATGCATGGCAATCCAATAGATGGGTACAGTGCTTCAACACCCAGAAAATTTTTCTAAGTATAATTGCGAAGCTCTTCAGAATCGAAGACCCTCTCACCCATTGATCCTTCTTCGACTTCACCTTCCTCACTTTCACCTAGTTCTTCGTCCAGCTTACTTGTGTAATTTTGGTTAGTAGGTAGATCACCATATAAATGCCACAGTTTATCTGCAAGCTTGTCAACTGATACGGCAATGCCAAGTACTTGATCAGCAAACTTCACGACAGACGTAAGTTCAGTGTTTTCTGTATGTAACTGTCGCAATAAAACTCCAAGGTGGTTCTGTATATGTGACACCTGGGTTTGAAGGGCAAAAGGCAATACAATGTCTTCACGAGCAGTACTTCGAATGAAACTGAAGTAAGTTGGGTAGGATATATTGGAACTGATGATAATGACTAGGGTAACGAATAGAAGAGGATATAACAACTTGGGAAAGCATCTTGAGGACTTGGCAGTTATTTGTTTGGAACCCCAATTAGGTTGTCATAGTTCCTTGGTTGACTTTGAAGAAAGTCGAAGTTAAGAGTTCTCTTTTGCTATTACTATATTCTCTGTTCGATTTCCCAGGTGCTTGATCTTCAACTCTTCGTCCATGATGTTAGCACAGATGTGTTAATTTTTTAACTTCATGAATTGCTTGATGATATTTAATTAATATCAGATCTTCTTCCTAAGCAACATCAACTTTCTAGAGGAAGTAAAATCGAGGATTGAGGATTCAATGAGTATTTTGATCACCAGTTTTAATTGTGCATCAAGTCTAGTAAAGAAATACATAAACGACCTGAAGCACATGTAAAACAGTCTGTACCATTCCTGAACAGAAAAAAGGTGAAATCCTCCCCAAATCATAGGAGAAAAACTACTAAACCCACATCTGGTAAGTACTCTAAACACGATCAGATGACGAAAAACCACAATAGAATTATGAGCTTTAGCCTTTGGGAAACAGATAGAAATGTTTGCTTCAGCACAGAAATTGTGAAGTTCAGCAAAGCCAGAGATATATTGTGATAAAGCGTAGACGCTTTAAAATCATCGTCCTATTAGAAACAGTACTATGAACCTAAAAAAAATATGCCACAAAAAGATAGAAGTCTAAAGTCTGGACTTCACCTTATACCAAATGACGCACTGATGTTACAAAAGGTGGCAAAACCACTGAATAAAAACAATGAGACTAAAACGCAAACCAGTAAATATCCAACAAGGTGCTAACAGCATTACCATTTGTGTTTAAGTCACTTGAAACATTCTTTATTTTTCACAATCACGCTCTTACACCATTCACTAAGGCTTCTTTGCTGAGGCAACGCTTCTTAAGATGTTACCACTTCCTCAGCGATGTCGTCCTTCTAGGTTCCCATCTCTCCTTAGCCTCAAACTTATAAGCCGAACTTCATTCCAAGGTAGATGTCAAGGTTTCAGGATCTGTCCAACCGCAAGGTGCAGGGTCAACACACTTGAGAACCATCCTACAAAATAAACCAAAGAATTAGAAGGGAAGCAGAATAAATAAAAGGGATTTTCTTTCACCATTTCAATTAGATAAAAAAACCAAAGGAGGCAGAAAAGTAGATTCACTAACAAACCCAGAGGAGGCAGAAAAGCATAAACTAAAGGAACGCTTGAAAGGATGCCAGGGGAAAAATAATTTTACAAATCATTGGATTGGGATTTAGAAAAGCAAACACAACTCAAAAAGGCAATTCAACTTTGAGGGGTTATGTTCATATAAAATTAGGATAACAAGATGGAGATTTCATCGAGCATAAGATAAAAAAGTTATAGTCCTATGGAGAATTGTAAAATATGTTATATGTGACTATAGAATTCAAATCAACAACATAATTTTGTGAAGTTCACCAAAGGCAGACATTATCGAGGGAGAAAAGTGGGAATTTTCAACACATCATTCCAGTGCATGCAACTAAGAATTTAACTGAACCCCCATAATGAATAATAAGGTTCTGAAAAGAGAATGTGCAATACCTCAAATGATTCGACTATTCTATTCCGTTCACACATAATATCATTAAGTGTAATTGCTGGCTGTTGTAAATTGACAATTGAGAAATATTTCACTGTTACTGAAACTTCACTTTTGATGATACTAGCCTATAAGCATAATATTGTTATCTAAATTGTTTAGAGCGAGCCTGGTAACTAAAATTGCTGCTCCAGATGCTAAAATTACTTAAGGTCAGTCTTACTTTTGCATGTTAATGGAAGACAAAAAAGAAAATCAAATTTAAAACAAAACTATAAACTCTAAAATGCCAAAGGAAAGACTACAATAACAACAAGAGAAACCAAGTAAGTGGAAAACAACACTGTATGACCATACACACTTCCTTGAAGCTCCTTACCTCACAGAGTCCAAAGGTAGTTATGATCAAAAAGCTCTCCGCATCATTTTCGTTGGCTTCTTTACAAAACTCAGCCGAAGCTTTTTGAGAGTTTTCCTCTTCCTTGCCATTTTCTCTGGCAATGTCTCCCTCTTAGGTTTCTCACTCTTCTTAGTTTTAGGTTTCTTAGCAAACCTAGGATCCACTTTATAGACAATTGGTTGCACAGGTAATTCTTTCTTCATAGCTTCTCTAAAAAGAGTATTAGCTCGTTCCCCCCGACCATGAGCACCTAATTTACCTATCAAAAGGTCATACGTTGGGACCCCAGGTTTACAACCATCAGACTTCATCTTCTTAAAGATCTCCATAGCGTGATCAATTCGTTCAATGCCACACAATATCTTCAAAAACCCATAATACGCCTTCTTATCAATAGCATCCCCAAACCCCGCAGACTTCATTCGATCAATCATTTCATCACCTTCCCCAACTCTCAAGAGCTTGAAAAAGACTCCTTATCATTACAAGATAAGTTGTTGAATCAGGAGCACAGCCCCATTCCCCATTCTCTCAAACAAATTCAACGCTCCTCCTCAGTCTTCGAATCTTACAAAAATTATTAATAAGCACATTAAAAGTCTCTGTATTTGCGAGGTATCCCCGCAACATCCATTTCGATAAGAATCTTCTCAGCCTCCCTTGCAACCTAAACGGATCCTTTTTCCTACAAAGCTTACAAACACAATCTAAAATCGAGTTATAAGCCAATGTACCTAACTCGAACCCTCCCCTATACATTTCCCCGGCTAACCTTTTCGCCTCGTCTAACTTCCCATCCACACACCATCCCCTAACAAGTATATCACAAGTAACTTCATCAGGAAAAAACTCGTTAGCAAGACTTTTTACCATTTTCTCAGCATGACTAGCAAACCCATGATCACAAAGAGCAGTAACAACCAACTTAAGCGAATCACGATCACGAACAAACCCATACTCTTTTTCCATTCTCTCGAAAAACGCAACTGTTTGACTATCTCTACCAGCTCTAACTAGTCTATCAATACAAGACGCTAACGTTTTCGACCCGGTAATACCTTTGCCACTAACAAGTACATCATGAATCACCTTAAAATCTTTTCTCCTACCAAAGTAATCAACAATGTATGAGAATGTCTCGTCGTCGTGTTTAAAGCCGGGTCGGGTTGAAACCCATTGATGAAAATCAAGAACAGAACGACCCGCTTCGGAACTTTGGTTTAAAACTTGGAGATAAAGAGATGGAGTTAGTTGAATGTATGAGAAATGAAGATCTAAACGTTGGGGCAGTGGAAGAGAGTCTTCATTTGTGTGTTTGAGGAGTTCTTGGGTGATTTCTTTGGAAATGTTTTCAGTGGTTGGAAGGTGTTTGTTGTTATGCTCAAATGAAGGTGGTGTGGATGTAGACAAGCTTTTAGGATACAGAAATAATGGGTTTGAGAAATGGGAGGAAATGGATTTTGAGGAATGAGTTAGAAGTGATGATGAAATATTTTGGGATTTGATTGAAGGAGTGGAGATTGTACAAAGGAGAAACCTTCGAAGATGAGAAGCTCTCCACATTTTATTTTATTATTATTTTTTTTGGTTTCACTGTGAAGTGGATTTAAGACCTAAACTAATAAGCTCGGGTCTATAATTTGGTCCAACTCTGTTCAACTTAGCCCAATCCAAAGTTTTGCTTCCAATAACATTCCACAGTTTTGATTGGTGGTGTTACTGCCCAAAAAAACTGTGTTACTACCCAATAGAAATGTGCTGTTTGTGGACAAGTCTGTCCACAAATTCGGACTCTATTATTCGACAAAATATGAGGTACAAAAATCACTATTTAGTGAAAATCTATTTTACAATTTCATGATTTTTGATAAATTGAGAAAATATGTTTTCAACGTGGGTCATACATTGCAAACCTCTATATTATTCTCCAATTACGTACAAAACACGCATTGACTTTGTGGAATCAGAAAATTGGCGTCCTTAGTACCGTAGATGGATCATCATATCATATTTTGTTCCATGGCAGTGAACTTCTTTTCTAATTCATCAATAAATATATTTTTGCTCACAAAAAATAAATTATATATATTTTTATCCATATACATTTGTAGTTTGCTATTGGTTAGTTCTAGTACTATTTTTTGTTTCAAAAATTGATGGTGTTAACCCTGGCTCCGCCCCTGCTAGAAAACCAAAACAAGTAGTAGATCTCCTACAGTACTCCTACTATTATTGTAAATTTATAATGATGATTAAGTGTGCAACAATGAATAATTGATGATGATTAATGTAAGAAGAGACAAAATCTTAAAAGGACATACTCCGGTAGGGGTGGGCAATGGGCGGGCCCTAAACATTTTTAAAGCCCTTTTAGATAACGGCCGGCTTTAGATATTAAAGTCAAGATAAAATGGTCGGGCCGGTCACAAGTCTAAATTCAAGCCCCGAAATCTAAATCCCAAACGATCTTAGCCCTCTTTGGGGCTTTAGCTCGGGCTTTAGGGTAGGCCTATATATATTTTTTTTTTTACTACATGGTTTTAAAACTCATTTATATTACAAAATGCATACAATAATCTACAAACTCAAAGTCCAACCAATCTAAGTAATAATCCCGTATAAGTCCAAAAATTTAAAATACATCCACAATCTAATGAATCAAGACATCGAGAGTTGAATTTGTTCTTCCTCAGACTCAAACCCTCACTAAAATTACATTTAACATTGAAATACATGTAGACAAATAATTATATTATCATTTTAAAGGAAGGAAAGTAATAGATATAAAGAAGAAACATAATATATAGTTTTGGTTAAGGGTCAGAAGTTGTTAAACTATTTGTAATATCATAAATTATTTCTATAATAGATTCAAACAAATATAATATTACCTTTTCTTCTAATTTAAAAGTGATTCAAGCTTTGTATATGGAAATGTAAATATTGGCTTTTGAACAGTGATGGAGAAAGGTTTGAGATTATAAATGTCATTTTTCCGACAAAGGGTGTTTTGGTTTCTATGTTACAAATGTCCGCTCGTATTTTTGCTTTAATGGTGTGGAATGAAACCTTTAGTTTTAGACTGGCTTGGATGTGAATAAAAATATAATTTATAAGAAATAAGTGAGAAAAGAAATTGAGAATAATAAGTTATGGACTTTGACGATGATCAAAGGAATAAAGTCTTATTTTTATTAAAGCTAGTGCTTCATTGTTCTCACGTAGGCTGCTAAGTCGACAAGTTTTGTTATATAAAACAAGTTATTGGAAGTACCCTTGGGTGTAAGTGATAATAAACTGAAAAACAATGTTATTTTAATGAAAAATATTTAACAAAAGAGTTGAATGACATTATGGTATGTGTATTTATAGTGAAAGTATAAACATGGCTAGGTTAGGGCTGGTTAGGCTTTGGTTAGGGTCCGCCTATGTTTTAGAATCTTAGCCCCTAGCCCCGCCTTAAAAGCATTAGGTAGAGGCCCGCCCGCCCTAAACTCGTGAGGGCTTTAGTTGTGAGGGCTTTATAGGGCTTAGGGTCGGGTCGGTCAGGGCCGGGTTAGGGTCGTTAGGGCCAAATTCCCACCCCTATACTCCGGCCATCTCTTATGTAATCTTTTTACAAACTTCAACAAAGATGATGAAAATATATAATGCAATTCACAGCGGTGAGAAACACCAAAACCTGACATGCATGCTGCATGCATGAGACAACTCTAAAGCCCACTACAAACAATCTAACATCGTATGTACGATGATACAATCTTACCAGCATGAATATTATCGAAAAAAAAAATCTTACCACCATGAAGAATAAGATAGTCACATCAACTACATACGGCCGGAATTTAAAATATCATAGAGCTACTCGTGTAGCTATATGGAGTTATGGACTAGTAAGGCAGGACTGGGTTAACTGGGTTCGGCAGATTCGCATGACGTTCATCTTGATCAAAGTTGGTCTCGGAGCGCACATAAACGTACACCGATACGAACAAAATAAGTGAGAAGAACACGTAGGGAATGAACTTCAACTCAGGTGGGAGAAGAACCCAGATGTATATAACAAATACACACACCAAAGCAAGAAATGAAATTACAGAAAGATATTCACTAATTCGGCGGTGCATTTCATGGAGAGAGAGGCAGATGCCTATAACGGAAGCAGTGAATACAATAGCATCCAGTATGATGAATGTATTATAGAGCCTTTGATTCAGGAAATTTTTTTTGGCAGGAATGTAACTGTTTCCATCAGCCGCACCTAAAATCGCAAGAAGTACAGCAATTGACATTCCTAGGAGAACCTGGTGTGCTGCAAATGGGTTTTTTACCATCAACTTCATATTATTAGGAAGAAAAGAAGAATAAGAGTATTGTCTTGATGGATGGTTTAATGCCGTAGTTGAGCTCATTGACTGGTTTTCGCTTAGAAGCGTTAACGTGCTTGTCTGAGTAACTGGAATTGGAGCAACTGGATTTAGGAATTCGGGGGTGGACGTGGAAGCAAAGTTTGAGGGGGTAAATAGTTGCGCAAATGTGTGTTTGGAATATTTGAGGTGGCGGCTATGGATGGACCCATCAATGTCTGTGTCGTTGTAACAGGACTCGTCACTAGATTGGTAGTCGGGGTTACTGATGACTGCGTAAGAGCACTTTCCATCACTGCGATGGACTCGTCAGCCTGAGTAATAGGAATAGGAGACGGTGGGGTTGGACGGTAGGATCTGAGCAAGTAATCCACTGATCCTGAACAGACACCCTTAATCATTTCATTCCATCTGTTCAAAGAAATCAAGGGTGGTATATATATATATATAATATAATAGATTAATATATAGCTGCTCTCAAGGAGGGGAAATGAAAGGGGTGAGTTCTAAGTTGTGAAGATGCAATCTGAATGCTCGATCGTTTTAATTTATAACCTACGAGTCTACGACAAGTCAAAACGACAGTCACAAGATTTGCTAAACTTTGAACCAAGCTGGATGCTTATCTTGTAACACGTTGAATATAATGAGCCATCTCAAATAATATATGAACCTTGTCTTAATCGTTGGTGGCCCATGAGCCATGAATAATATATGAACCTGTCTTAATCGTTGGTGGTGGCCCATGAAAGATATATAGTTTCCCATCGCATGGGTTTTGTGCAAAGCGAGGTAAGATCGACGATACGTATATGAGTATATCTTTGTTTTTTATAAGTTAAGAGTCATCTGGAAGCTCTAAAAAGTGAATCCCAGTGCCACCATAAACTCTTCACAATACTCCCCGATTTCAAACCAATACTCACGTACATCTTAATCGTTGGTCTAGGTGGAACTGAACATCTGAAACAATTCACACATACAACAAGTGGACTAAGACATCTGGGTGGGCCTGAAACAAATCATTCCAACGCATTAACAACCATTTCTATGAGCGTTGAATTAAGCATGTATTAAGAAAAAACATGTATTAAGAAAGGGCCCCGGTATTAGCATCACATAAATGGGACTAGCACCCTTTTGACCAATTCAACAGTACTAACACCTTTCTATTAAATACACAAAAAGCACTAACGCCAAGCACCTGCCGCGGGATCGCACAATCCACGGCATCAGGTTGCAGTGAGATCCTATATCCCACGGAAGGTGGCTGTCGTGGGTGGTTTTTTTTTTTTTTTAACTCTTTTTTAAAAGGCACCATAAAATAAAAAGTTAGTTGCCGCGAGATGATTTTGTTTACTAAAATAGAGTTTTTGCTTGTGTTAATTATCAAAACTCTTCTTCATTAATTTGATTACAAAATTTTCTTATAGCATATGAAAATATTTGCCGCCAGATAGCAAAATTATGGCTCAATTGTATATTTTTTTTGTCATGGTTTTGGTGTTGTTCTTCGAGTGTATAAAAAAACTTTAAATAAGAAAATGAGGTATCTATATGTCGTGTGTGTTCAATACGCAAAATTTGAAGTGAAAAAAAACAAAAAACACAAAAATATGCCGCAAAGAATAGCGTCTTGAGGCCGTGGGATATCGCGATCTCATGGCAACCCGATCTCAGTAGATTGCGATCTCGATCTCGACGAAGGTGATTGCCGTAGAACTATGGGCATGTGGGGTGTAAAAGGACATATAAGGAATAACCATTATTGTTTAATTTTTGTCAAAGGGGTGCTAGTCCCATTTATCGGGGTGTCAATACCACGCCCCTTAAAAAATTTCTCGACAATTTGATAGAAAAAGCTAAATATGTATGGCGTTAAGAAAGGGGCTGGCTATCTTGACAGCTCCAATTGACAGCTTATCTTGCCAGCTCGTCACATCCGTTCGATCCCATCTAATCCAATGGCCAGATCATGCACCCAAACAACTAAAGAATATAACGGGGGCAAACTAGTCATTTAACTTCTTTGATCAATAAACCCAAAAAAAAACGCACAAACCTCTCCCTTTCTCACTATCTCTCTCCTCTCCAACAGTGAAGATGACGAAGTGGTTTCCTCCCCCTCAACAACGAAAATGAAATCCACTACCACTACAGAGAAATGACTAGAGAGACCCACCACCACTCAAGAACAAGAAACCCACCACCACTACAGAGAGAACCACCACCACTACAGATCGAGAAACTCATCACCACTACAAAGAAACCCACCACCACGTTTGATTAACTCAAAATATGTAAGTTTTTTTTTTTTTTTTTTTTTTATTAACTCTCTTTTCTTCTATTATGTAGTGTTTGAGATGAATGTTGAGTTCTAAATTGGATAAATTGATGTTTTTGTTATGATAAACAGTGGATTTCAATGCAATTTAATTTGACACTAACTTATCTTGTAAAGTGTTGAATATAATCTAACTACTTTAAAGAGAATAGCTCGGTGAACAGTGGATTTTTCCGGTTATACTCCTATATGGGTTTAATTATTACAATTAAAGTCAAAAGGGTATTATGTAATAGTATAGGTGAGGGAGGGGTAAAACCGTCAATTTCTACAGTGAAATTCACATGTTTCTCTCTCATTTTAGTACATTGCCTTCAGTTTTTCAAAAAACTACGAGATTGCTACTGACCGAAAATTGGATTTTTGTGGTTGCCCGACCCAAACTAGCTGACCGCCCACATTTGATTTAACACCTTGCCATCAGTTTTGTAAACAACTAAACCAAGGCCCAAAATATCGTCGATATATCTGATATATTGCCGATATATATCGTTTTTTTTATACACCGATATGGATATATTCGATATATCTCAACCGAATATTGAATATTTTTTTCCCGATATATATTGCAATTTCCGATATAACGATATATATCGACTGATATATACAATATATCCGATATAAATTGTTGACTTTGACCTATATTGTTGATTTTGACCAAATATTATTGATTTTAATCGATATAATCGATGATATTTATGATATATCGACATACAAAACAAAATTTTGACTGTCAACAAAAAAATAAATGTCCCTGATATTTTTGATATATCCGATATATATCGGTTTTTAGGTACATCAAAATATGCACCGAATTCGATATTTTGGGCCTAGTTACGAACATTCATACAAGAGAACAGTCACAACACTTGAACCATAGTACAAAATATCGTGATATATCACGATATATCGCGATAAATATCTAGATTTTAGAGATGGGTATATAAAAATCGCGATATTAGTTTGGATAAATACCAGTGTAAGTATCGACGATATTTGTGGATATATCGTGATATTTTGACGATATAAAAAGTTTTTGTTTTAATCACGATATTTTCGAATATAATTGGTGGTGGTGGTGGTGGCGAGGGAAAGAAACTTGGGAGGAGTATGTCCATTGAGCACCTGGAGTTGCTGATCATACGGAATATTGGACATTTGAACAAATATCAAACCTTAAGATTGAGGTACCTTTTTTGCCTATTTCCACTGCTATTCTCTGTGGTCTAAGTGTCGCCTTCATGCGTTTGTGCAGTCTAACCTTTTCTTCGGGGTCCTCAGGCAATTGCAAACACACCGTCTTTTATATTCCTATGGGTTGGTGATGGTGTGGGTCTTGAGCAGGGCCGACAGTGCCTAAGAAAGGTAAGTATTGTTTGGGTATATAAACATATATCATCACATGCGTAAAACACATTTTCGTAACTGAATTTTGAGTTTGATATTCTCGTATTCATTTCACTAGTCATTAAATCAAACATTCAAACCAAGAACTCTTAATTAACAATTTTCAACATGTCCTCCGTCCTCTTTAATCGTCAGTGACTCAGTGTCAACATTTTTTTTTTCTCTTGGACTATTTATACATACAGAGAAATATTTCTTTTTATGTTTTGTGAGTGTTTTTGTCTCGAACTCTCTGGCCCTCTCATTGTATTATTTCGGTAAAGACCATCAGGTTTCACAGTATTACTGTTGGAGTTTCAGTAACTGGGTTTTAGCTTTTAAGTTTGATATATTTTCTCATACTCGTTTTACAAAGTCCTTATATCAAATAAGGAGCTCTTAGTCTATGAAGCACCGACACTCCTCTAGGGGCAACTGGCAACGTATCCGACATCGGCACTCCCCAACATGCTTCCAACACATGTCCAATACTCGATTTGGAGTGTCGGATTTAATAATTAATTTTTAGAATTTCAGACACTCTGTGGACATGCTGGGGACACTTCTACAGTTTATTCTTATTTTTTAAAAAGTGATTAAAATACTTAAAAGAATACATGACTTGGTAGGGGTTTTTGAAATAGGAAAAATGAGGCACAATGCATGAATGCACTTGATGATTGCCAATTCCTTTTTATAAATATTTGTTATGAATCTTCTATAATTGTTATTTCTTTCGTTGGCATTAGCTTGCATTTTTGGACATGTCCAAAACTAGAGTTCATATTTTGATTTAAATTTGTCCATGACGTATCCGTGTCCTATCTTTTTGAATGATGTCGTGTCGTGTGTCAGTATCCGTGCTTCATAGCTCTTAGTTATCCCATTTTTAACATCATAATATGGGTTCTCTTTAGAATTTTAATTGTTCATGTCAATGATTCTTCTCTTGGAATATTTTGATGTTTTCTTTTGTACCTCATGGAATGTCTTATCACAATTGCCCTCTGGCCGCTCTTCTCTTTTTGCATTATATTGCAAAGTGCCATCAGGTTTCACAACAGCATTGCTGTTGGAGTTTCCTGATGGAAACAATGAACTCTCTTTAATTCTTATTATAATTCTAACTGAAAATGATTCAGATTTGATGGAGTCACCCACCATCATTCTTGGATTGGAATGATTCCTGTGACCAAATTGGATATTATTTATTGGATACTTGGATAGTACTTTTGTACTCTGTAATTCTGTATATAAATTGTAATGTTGTTTATGCAGTGGGGATTCCGGAGGTGTGAGGATATATGTTGGGTGAAGACGGACAAATCTAATGCAGCTCCTGGTCTGCGGCATGATTCTCACACTTTGTTTCAGCATTCAAAGGTTGGTTATATCTTCTCCTATGGTTTTTGACATTTGTCATTATTGGCTTCCACACATAGAAGTGCCGTTATCACTCTTCAAGACAACTCATTTATTACTTTTCGAAAGTCTCTTATCTGTAATGTAGGAAGATTGTGGGCATAAAAGGAACAGTACGTCGTAGCACGGATGGTCACATTATCCATGCAAACATTGACACGGATATTATAATCACAGAATAACCTCCTTACGGTGTGTATATGTCATACTTTACTAGAGTATGACAACAAGTTTTGATGATTTCACTCATTGTCATGGCCCAGTGCATGTTTTTGTATACATGAATAGTAAAGCATGGATATCGGATTAACTATTCCTGCTTCATTTCAAATTATATATTTTATATTTCACTCCATTGTGTATCAATATTATGCTTATATTGTTGCTGAGCATGGTGCTGAATTTTGTAACCAATTGAATGGCAGGTTCAAGTAAAAAACCGGAATATATGTATCGGATTATTGAGCATTTCTCCCTTGGGCGCAGGAGACTTGAGCTGTTTGGTGAAGATCATAACATTCGGTCTGGTTAGCTGATTGTAGGAAAAGGATTATCTTCTTCAAACTTTAATGCAGAGGTAAAGTATCTAACGAACCCACCTTTCTTTCCTCTTAAGAGCATGACACAAGATCAATTGCATGTTTAATCCTAGGGAGTCAAAATCTGATTTGCTAAATCTTTTTGGTTGTACTTGTATCTTGTGTCTGACTTGGAAAGGGGGCATGACACAAGATCAATTGCATGTTAATCCTAGGGAGTCAAAATCTGATTTGCTAAATTGTTTTGGTTGTACTTGTATCTTGTGTCTAACTTGAAAAGGGTTTTCCCTAAAAAAATGCAGGGTTATATCAGGAACTTTTGTGACAAGGATGGGAAAGTTTGGCAAGGAGGAGGAGGATGGAATCCACCACCCGAAGCACCTCATCTAGTGCTGACAACACCTAATATAGAGGGCCTCCGACCTAAGTCTCCAATTCAGAAGAATCAGCAACAGCCGCAGTCATCGTCCCTCTCCTAGACAATAGTCACTTCAGTTAACAAGAGACCTGCAGCAACCTCTCCACAGAATCGCACTATTCTGAGCCTGAACCAAGAAGGTTCCAGCTCAAACGCTTCAATGCCGGTCCGGTGGACATCACCAATGGTTGGCATTAAAGCACCAGATACAGTGAACGTGGTCCGAGATGACAAGTCGTTTGATGGTTATGGATATGAGCCGTCTGGCGGACAAGCAATTGGAGACCAACTAAATTTTGTATCTCAAGGAGCCAATAATTTGTTGTAATTTAAACTATAGTATAGCACCCAAATGGTGTGCTATTGAGGTCTGTAACTCTTTTTTCCTGATAAATGAATGGGAAGAAAGCCCTCGATCTGTATCCATTATTAATTTTGTGCGTCTATGCTATTTTGCTTTTTGTTGGTGATCATTTTCCTCAAGGATAAGAAAAACCAAAAGAATCACAGGGGAGGCTAGTGAATCTCCTGCGTAGCTCTACTCTCTCCTCGGGGCGAAAATATGTTAATTTTGTCATTTTAAGGTGTTATTTCCCAAGTCCTTGACTATCATTTCATTTTGTGAGTCCAGAATGTTACCAGAGTAGTAATTTGTTGTATCTCATGTACTATAATTTCATTTTGTGTAACTTTCATTTATTTTATTTAATGTATTTTGTTATGAAAGTGGATATTTAATGTGTTTGTTGAATATCTTGGAAGTGGATATATATATATATATATAGTGGAGTATATATATACATATCTTGGAAATGTTGAATCAATGAGAATTGTATTATTTTGATTTTCAGGTTATGACAGGATTTACGTGTTTTAAATGTCGAAAATACAGAGGAGATTCTGTCGGATTTTATAAAATAAAAATGATGATTTATCATTGATTTTAATTAATTAAAATTGAACGTAGTCCTATTAACGCCTTGTAATATTTCTTTAATCCTGAGGCGCTACAACCAGTGTAGTAATTTGTATGACTTTTTAAATATTTGAAATTTCGAATGACTTTATAACGACATATAATCATCCTAAATATGTACAAAGAAAATATTAAAAGTATGACCACATTCAAAGAAAACTAGAAAGTAGGCCCGTGCATACGCACCGGCTCTTTTGCAAACATGTTCAACAATCATAATTATATACATATAGAAATTTTCTAACAAATCATGATTCCCGTTTTAGCCGCTAACCTATTGTAGTTTCATAACAAATCGTTTTAATTTTATAACAAATTGTTTTAATTAAGTTTTATAAATCCATTTTTAATCCCGTTTTAATAGTTGACTTAATTTAGAAATATAATTTCCGTTTTAATAGGAGAATGATTTTCATTTTAATTAGATATGCTATATTTTTCCTTTTCAATAGGGAAGGAATTCCCGTTTTAATTAGAAGTGTTAGAATTTCTTTTTTCTAATAGAGGAGGAATTTCTGTTTTAATAGGAAATTGATTCCCATTTTAATTAGAAGTGTCTAATAAATAGGAAAGGAATTCCCGTTTTAATAGGAGATGATGACGTGGAATTTTAATAGAGCTCAAAAAATACCCTTTGTGGGAGCTTTAATATTAAGACTAGAAAGTAAACCCGTGCATATGCACCGGCATTTTTAAAAACTTGCTCAACAATCATAACTATACATATAGAAATTTTCTAATTGACTAATTCGTTATTCATGTTTTCGTTGCTAATCCGTTTTAATTTCATAACAAATTGTTTTAATCAAATTTTAAAAATCCGTTTTAATTTCTTAACAAATTGTTTTAATTAAATTTTAAAAACTAATTTTTTTTATTGGGAGAGGAATCCAATTTTAATTTAGAAGTATGATTCCCATTTTAATTAGAAGTGCTACAATTTTTCTTTTCAATAGGAGAGGATTTTCCATTTTAATAGAAATTGATGAGGTGGAATTTTAAGAGAGCTAAAAAAATACTCCTTGTGGGAGCCTTAATTTCCTAACAAATTGTTTTTATCAAATCTTAAAAATCCATTTTAATTTCTCAACAAATTATTTTAATTAAGTTTTAAAAACCCATTTTTTAATTTGGAGAGGGATCCTGTTTTAATAGTTCATTTAATTTAAAAGTGTGATTCCGTTTTAATAGGAGAATGATTATTGTTTTAATCAGAAGTGCTATAATTTCTCTTTTCTAATAGAGGAGGAATTACCGTTTTAATAGAAATTGATGATGTAGAATTTTAATAGAGCTAAAAAAAATACTCCTTGTGGAGCTTTAATTTCCTAACAAATTATTTTAATCAAGTCTTAAAAATCTATTTTAATATCTCAACAAATTATTTTAATTAAGTTTTAAAAACCTATTTTTTAATTGGGAGAGGGATCCCGTTTTAATAGTTGATTTAATTTAAAAGTGTGATTCCGTTTTAATAGGAGAAAGATTATTGTTTTAATCATAAATGCTAAAATTTATCTTTTCTAATAGAGGATGAATTTCTGTTTTAATAGGAAAATGATCCCCGTTTTAATTAGAAGTATCTAAATTTTATTTTTTCAATAGGAGAAAAATTCTCGTTTTAATAGGAGATGATGATGTGGAATTTTAATAGAGCTTGAAAAATATCTCTTGTGGGAGCTTTAATATTAAGATATAGATAGATATAGATAATTTGTGGATATTTTTTGCGATATTTGTCGATATGTCACGATATATCGCGATATATCTATGATATTTGCAGTTAGCAATACCCACACACAGTCAAGTGATATTTGACGATATATCTCGACATATCTACGATATTTGCAAATGGCCCAATGTAATATATCCACACAGAGAGGGATATATCCACAATACATATCAATAAATCAGGAGTGAATATTTTGTCATATCCTAATATCTACTATCTATATACTAAAGCAGAGACCTCTAATTGAGGATTTTCTCTTTCCTATGTGGCACTCTAATATGAGAGAGTTAGTTTTTTCTCTCTCCACACTCTAATATGAAAAATAGTCTTTTCTAATAGCCTACAATCTCACATACATAGAACCTCTTAGAAGAGTTCGAGTGTATTTCTAATTATTATATTTGGAGAGTTTGAGTGTATTTCCAATTCTTACATATTTGATCAAATAAAAAAAATTACTAAAAAATAGGTGATTTGTAAAAAGTAATTTCCTATTATGAATCAAACAATTTTAGTGTTCCAATTCTTATATATTTGATCAAATAAAATAAAATAAAATAAAATAAAAAAAAGAAGGATAATTTGTATAATTCCTTATTACAAATCATACAATTTTAGTGTCTATGATAAAATACTGACTTATTTCGAATATATTCTTAACACGGCCTCAAAACATAGTTAAAAACAATTATACAAAAAATAACATCACAAAATATATAATAGAAAATGAAAAAAAAAAATAACGGCAAAGCAATAATGACAAATATTTTTAAAAATTGCTAAAAAATAGGTAATTTGTAAAAGGTAATTTTCTATTACGAATCAAACACTTTTAGTGTTCCAATTCTTATATATATTTGATCAAATAAAAAAAATTGCTAAAAAATATGTAATTTGTATAAACTAATTCCCTACTACAAATCATACAATTTTAGTGTCTATGATAAAACACCGACTTATTTCGAATATATCATTAACACGACCTCAAAACATAGTTAAAAACAATTATACAAAAAATAACATTACAAAATATATAATAGAAAATAAAAAAAAAAACGGCAAACCAATAATGACAAATATTTTAAAATATATATAATATTGAATGAAACTAACGTAAAAAAACAATTAATGGGGAACCGAAAACTGGATGCAAATGTATCGAACTAACCTCAAATAATATTTAACGAAAAATCAAAAATTGGATGCAAATGCAAACATTAAACTAATCTTAAAAAGTAATTAATAGAAAATTGGAATATATATAGATACAACTGTATTAAACTAACCTCAAAGAATAATTAACGGAAAATCAAAACTTGGATGCAAATACATCAAACTAACATAAAAAAATAATTGTCGGCAAATCGGAAACTGGATGCAAATGCATTGAGCTAACCATCAAAGATTAAATTAATAGGAAATCAGAAACTGGATGCAATTGCATTGAATTAAAAATCAAAGAAAAATTAATTATTAATTGGAAGCATGATGCAAATGCGTGGAACTAATATTAAAAAAGAATTAATGGGAAATCGAAAACCGGAAACCGGATAGAACTGCACTGAACTAATCTCAAAAAATAAACTGGATGCAAATGCATTGAACTAACCTCAAGAAATAATTAATGGAAAATAGAAAACTGGATGCAAATTCATTGAACTAATCTCAAACAATAATTAATGAGAAATCGGAAACTAGATGCAAATGTAACTTTATCAAATAATAAACGAGAAATCAGAAACTGGATGCAAATGCATTAAACTAATCTCACAAAATAATTACTGGGAAATCATAAACTGGATGCAAATGCATTGAACTGACCTCAAATAACAATTAACAGGAAATTGGAAATTGGATGCAAATGTATTGAACTAATCGAAAAGAATAATTAACGAGAAATCAGAAACTGGATACAACTGTATTGAACTAACCTCAAAATATAAATAACGGAAAATCAGAAACTGGATACAAATGCATTTAACTAACCTCAAAACATAGTTGGGTTATATGTTGTGGGAATGTCTCGATAAGTATAGTTTTGCATTTAAAATGATGTTTACCTTATCTCTTTCCGTATGATTGGGAACTCTTTGCTATTCAAGTAGCTACAATATATATGAACTTCACCTTATTAGGCAATCTCACAAAACTTCAATCAAACTTCTATTATTAAATAACAAAATGAAGTTGAAGGGTTTTATTAAAGGTACATGAGTTATTTTTTTTTAATGGAGAATGAGGTTTTCACGTTATAAGAAATTTGGTTGAGTGATCAATATAATATTAATATATAATAGTTTTGTATATTTGCAAATATTTTTCAAAATAATTAATATAACAACACCCGTTCGTAGATAATCTTTGAATATTCTACATAGTAAGTCATGCATAATTTAAAGAATAATTAATGGAAAATCGGGAACTGGATAATCTTCAATGATCCCACATAATAAATCAAACATAATTTACTTTTTATGTCATGTTTGCAAGGACACTACAGATGGATCAGTAGAAGTTGATATTATACACCACATTGGATAATTAAAAGGAAATCGGAAATTGGATCCAAATGCATAACTGAGCTCAAAGAGTAATTAACGAGAAATTGGAAACTTTATGCAAATGCAATAAACTAAACTAAAAACTAATTAACTAGAAATTGAAAACTGGGTGCAATTGCATTAAACTAACGTCAGATAATAACTAAAGGGAAATTAGAAATTGTATGCAAATCTTTAAAAAATATTTAACGGAAAATCGGAAACGGTATCCAAATACATCAAACAAACCTCGATAATAATTAATGGGCCGAAATCGAAAACTGGATGCAAATGCATTGAACTAAACTCAAAAAATAATTAACATTAAATAAAAAACCGAATGCAACTGCATTAAACTAACCTCATAGAATAATTGGTGGGAAATCGGAAACTAAATGCAAATGCATTGAAATAATCTTAAAAAATAATTAACGGGAAATAAAAAACCAGATATAATTGCATTGAACTAATCTCAAAGCATAAATAATCAGAGACTAGATGCAGATGTATTGAACTAATCTTAAAGAGTTATTAACGGGAAATCGAAAACTGGATCCAAATGCAATGAACTAATCTCAAAGACTAATTAACGAAACATTGAAAAATAGATGAAACTACACTGAACTAACCTAAATGAATAATTATCGGGAAATTATAAATTTGATGTAACTGCATTGAACTAACCTCAAAAAATAATTAACGGAAAATCGAAAACTTGATGCAAATGCATTGAACTAACCTCAAAGAACAATTAACATAAATTCGAAATTAGATATAAACCGCATTGAACTAACCTCAAAGAATAATTAACAGAAAACCAAAAACTAGATGCAACCGCATTAAACTAAAATAAGATATTAACTAACGGAAAATCGAAATTGGATGCAAATGCATTGAAATATCATAAAAAATAGTTAACCTGAAATCGAAGTCGGATGTAACCGCATCACATCGACCTCAAAGCATAAATGTCCGCTTTTTTAGCCTTCTCACATGAGTAATTACGAGTAATTAGGAACCCAAAATGAAAGTGAGTTTAAAAAAACAGACTCTTACATGTATGCAAACTGTATAGAAATTGTAAACTATCGAACTAACTTATAAAAACAATTAACGTGAAATCGTAAACCGGATGCGGATGTATTGAACTAACCTCAAAGAAGTAATTAACGAGAGATTAGAACCTCGATGCAAATGCAATAAACTAATCTCAAATACTAATTAACGAAACATCAAAAATTGGATGCAACTGTACTGAATTAACCATAATGAATAAGTAACGGATATCATAAAATGGATGCAATTGCAATGAACTAACCTTAAATAATAATTGATAGAAATCGAAACTTGATGCAAATGCATTGAACTAACCTCAAAGAATAATTAATGAGAATTTGGAAACCGGTTGCAACGCACTACATTAAACTAACCTCGAAAAAGAATAATTAATGGAAAATCGAAACTTGATGCAAATACATTCAACTAATAACCCTAAAATATATTTGTATTATATGTGGGGAATAAATGTCTCGACAAATATAGTTTTGCATTTTAAGTAGTGTTTATCATACTTCTTTTATTGTGATTGGGAATGCCTTGCTATTCAAGTAGCTTCAATATTATCTTCACCAAATTGGACATTCTCAAAAAGCTTCAATCAAACTTCTATTGTTAAAACTAGCAATGAAAAGAAGTCGATGAGTTTTATCAAGGTTTGATGCTTCCTTTTTATAGAGAGTGGTGCAAGAAATTTAATTGAGTAATTAATATAATTTTTATATCTCATAGCTATGCATAGTTGCTAATATTTTTTAGAATAATTTAATATAACGACACCCGTTAAGTAGGACACGTTCATGTGATAATTTTTTTTTCAAGGGGAGTAGTGTATTCTTTGAGGATATGGAAACAATCAATCTGTTTTAGTGATTTGTACACATTAGTACGTAAAATTTGAAAGGTGATGATTTTACCGTTAAATCACCATAAATCTAATAAAACTATTATACAAGCTAGATCGAGTTTAAGATAATTTCATTTGAAAATTACGGATTAATATCCTAAACCACAAAGTGAAGAGGCTATCTCAATTTGATCCCTTAGTTTCCAAGTACTTATGTACCATAATCGCTACTCTTCGGCTATCTCAATTTGATCCCTTAGTTTCCAAGTACTTATGCACCATAATCGGGCCATTATTAACGTATTTCGGTTTATTTTCAATAAAAATATATTCGATTCGAAAATTTCTTCGCTAAATCACCATAAATCTAAGAAAACTATTATCTGAAATTAGATCGAGTTTAAGATAATTTCATTTGAAAATTATGGATTAATATCCTAAACCATAAAGTGAAGATCTTTATCTCAATTTGATCTCTTGGTTTAAGACTTATGCACCATAATCGCCGCCATTCATTAACATATTTTGATTTATTTTCAATAAAAATATATTCTAATTCGAAAATTTGTGTGAGACATTTTATAAAGCCTTTTCAGCACACAAAATATTTAATTGATCCCGGGCGTATGCCCGGGTCCAAAATCTAGTTTTGTACTATGATTGAACATTCATGCAAGAGAACAATCACTAACACTTGAACTGTCTTAATCGTTGGTGGATATGTGGGCCCATGAAAGATATATAGTTTCCCATCACATGTATGTGCAAAGCGAAGTAAGATCGACATTACGTATATCTTTTTTTTTATAAGTTAACGAATTAAGATCGACATTACATATATCTTTTTTTTTTATAAGTTAAGAGAGTTGTTCACAGTCTTCACACCAAGTCATCAAGACTCCCGATTCCCAGTGCACCATAAAGTCTTCACGACTCTCGATTTCAAACCAATACTGATACTCACGTACATCTTAGTCGTTGGGTCTAGGTGGAATTGAAAATCTGAAACAATTCACACATGCAACGAGGGGCATGTAGGGCGCGTACATCTTAGTCGTTGGTCTAGGTGGAACTGAACATCTAAAACAATTTGGCCTAAAACAAATCATTCCAACGCATTAACTACCATTTCTATGAGCGTTGAATTAAACATGTATTAAGAAATTTCTCGACAATTTGATAGAAAAAGCTAAATATGTATGGCGTTAAGAAATTATGCTTATTTATTGTTTTGATAGTGAAATCATGCTTACATTTGGAGTTTGGGACTTTGGGTGGTTTCATTCTTTTTTTTTTTTTCCGTTAAACCAGGGTGGTTTCATTGAAGTGATTTTGCTCCCAGTTGATTCCTCCAAGCGCTCCAAGGTAATTATCAGCCACACACGTCTCATTTTTTCCATCAAAATAGGGTAGTTACACATTGCACAAAATTCTCAATTTTACTAGTTTATTCCTCAGTCATAACTAGAAAGGAAATAAAAAGAAAACGGAAACAAAACAAAAAATAGAAATCAAAATATGAAAAATACGATGGATGCATTAAGAACAAATACACACGCTTGTTGGCTTATTCCACTTTACATTTTTTTTTTTTATTTCTTCTTTTTATTTCCTTTATAAGGAACAAACTAGTAAAATTGGGAATTTTGAGGATTTTGTGATGGTTGTAACTTCCCTTTTTTTGTGGAAAAGATGAGACGTGTATGACTCAAAATTCTTTTGGAGCGCTTGGAGGAACCAATGCTGAGAGCAAAAAATCATTCGTTTCATTCTATTGCCCTGTTAACGACATTAATGGATTGGGTTCCATTTTTTTTTATTTTTTTTTTTGCTTCATATATGATGGATTGATGGAGGACAAAAACATAATTCCAATAATAAAACAAGGGCAAAAAAGGAAATAAAAATTAATGATGTGATGAAAATTATTGTTACACCCTCGGTTTTCTTTAAAGAAGTAAGATACTCCTTGATAATTTTGCTTCTTTAAAATTTCCATGCAAGACAACACTTCTCTACTATATGATAGCAGCCGGGTCTTTAGGAGACACACTTCTCTACTATATGATAGCCGGGTCTTTAATTAGGAGACACACTTCTCAATCGAACAGTGTATTTCTAATCTCTCTATTTTAAGATTTTAGAACCACCTCCCTCAATTATTATAATCAGCTCCCTCCTTTTTAAACTATTTATAAAAACCTCCCTCACTTCACTGAAATTAGAATTAGCTTCGTAATATTTAAAATAATTTAGAAAACCTCATTTACATCACTGAAATTATATTCAACCCCTCATAATATTTTTATATTGTTTTTTAAATTAGAACTAAAATTTAAAAAATCATACTACCCGATATATGTTAGAGGCGACAGGTTTAAAGACTTGAAAAAAAAAAACCGATGCGTAGCACGGTTCGCACTCTACTATATGATACATGGGTCTTTAGGAGATACACTTCTCAACCGAACAATGTATTTCTAATCTCTCTATTTTAAGATTTTAGAACTAGCTCCCTCCTTTTTAAACTATTTACAAAAACCTCCCCTCACTTCACTAAAATTAGAATTAGCTTTGTAATATTTAAAATAATTTAGAAAATCTCATTCACATCACTGAAATTATATTCAACCCCTCCTAATATTTTTATATTATTTTTTTTAATTAGAACTAGAATTCAAAAAATCATACTACCCAATAGATGTTAGATGCGACAGATTTAAAGACTTGAAAAAAAACCGATGCATAGCACGGTTCGCATACTTGTTAATTAAAGTTTAAACCACCATCTTAATCGTTGGTTTGGGTGGTCCTGAAACATATGCAATGAGTCTATACTAACCTTGGTGATTTGCTTTAAACCACCATCTTAATCGTTGGTCTGGATGGGCCTGAAACCTATGAAGTTCACCCAATTGGGAGGACTAGTCCGCCAACGCATTGGGTAAAATTATGAAGGGAATATATATACCGACCTTGGCGATTTGCTACTTTAAACCATCCATACAGGACAACACTTTAAACAACCATCTTAATCGTTGGTCTGGGACCCTATCAAAAAAAAATAATCAACATTTTAAACAACCATCTTAATCGTTGGTCTGGGACCCTATCAAAAAAAAAGAAAAGAAATCGTTGGTCTGGGTGGGCCTGAATAGTTTTACACAATTGGGAGAACTTGGCCTTAAAGTTTTGCTGACCCACTTTTGAAAATCAAGACAGGAAAGTAACCTGGTGAATTAATCTGATCCTTGAAAATCAAGAGAACTTTATTATCCTAATTCTACAAAATACTCTTATAGGTGTCAACAAGCTTTTTTGGCCCGTCCGATTACAGGCTCTAGTTTTATTTTTATTTTTCTCATCATGTTTAAGAATTATAATAGGAATTTTTCTCATCATGATAGATTTTAATCATAATAAAAATTAGAAAATTCATCTTACTTAAAAGTTAAAACCAACAGTTTGTAACCACTACACCTTAGGATTCCTTTTGCTTACAACATAGTTTGGAAACGCTTTGAGAAACAGATTAAAAAGATGATCTAAGAGCATTCCCAATGCAAGCAGCTTTTCACCTCCACGTAGGCGTCACATAGGATTATTTCCCCTCATAGCTACTTGTTGGAGTTATCTCTCACATAAGGAAGAGAGAGAGAATCCGATGATGTTTGGCGTAAAGAAGTTTGTTTAACATTTCGAAACTAGTCTTGCCCAAGGAGCCTTGGAGAAAAAGAAGATAGTTTTTTTTCTCAGCTTTTTCCGAAACAAGTCTACTGGACTTTTTTCTGAAAAAATCGAAGAGGGCGATCTTGGCGCTATATTTTGGCTCCGTCTAAAACCAGCTTCATGCCTATTTTCGTCAGAATTTCTATTTATGAGAATCGCGAGTTTGCAGCATAAGAAAAGGGTTTTTGGCAAAACCTAAGACACGAACCAAGTAACACAAGAGAGAGAAAAACCCAATTTTGAGAGCTATCAAAATTGAGAGATAACATTTGTAGAGAGCTGTAAAGAGAGAGGAGTGATATAGTAAGATGAGAGACTGAAAGGAGTGATTGTAATCTTCCTTCCCACGTTATAAAATGATTAGCTCTTGTAGAAGTAGCAAGTAGGCATCATTGGTCAAACCACGGTATATCTTTGTGTTGTGGTATGCTTTTACTTCTTTGCATTATTATCTGTTGTTAATAGTTGTTAAGAGAGTTGGGCATGTTAGGTTGGTTGTAGTAAATATTTAGAATTAGTTTGGAGTAGTTGTTGGTGCATATTACAAGTTATCTGTGTAGTCGGGATCGATTGGTATCGTTATTTCCTAACAAGTGGTATCAGACCCAGGTTAGATTAACCTAGGTTGTTATCAGAATTTTGCTCGGAAGGTGTTTGACGAAATTCCTGACAGAAGATTTGAGCTAAAATAACTTGTAGAGATAGACTATTCCGTGAACACTCGCATAACTAGTTTGAATAGAGCTAACTACACCATTTGAAAAGCGAAGATGGAAGACTTGTTCTATTGCAAGGACTTGGCACAACCCATTGAGAATGGAGGAGAAAAACCGAAAGCGATTCCTTTGGTAGAGTGGAGCAAGCTTGACAAAAAATCAATTGGGTACATTCGACAGTGGATTGACGATAGTGTCTTCTACCATGTATCCCAAGAGACTACAACTTTTGGCTTGTGGAAGAAACTCGAAGACCTCTATGAGAGGAAGTCGGCCGGAAACAAAGTGCTGCTCATTAAAAAGTTTACCAACACGAAGTACAAAGAAGATTCTTCAATGTCTGAGCATCTTTAATGAAGTACATAATATCATCAATTAGTTGCATCTGATGAAGATTGATATGGGAGACGAAGTTGAGGCTTTGTTCCTATTAAACTCTCTACTCGACAATTGGGAGACGTTAGCAGTTTCTCTTAACGGAGCCGCTAAGGATGGAGTTATTTCCATGGAGATAGCTACCGGGGCATTGTTGAATAAGGAGACAATAAGGGATTCATGAAGCAACTCCTCTCACTCAGAGATCCTTGTCACAGAGAAGCGGGGGAGAGGTAAAAGCAGAAACCCATCTCATTCTAGAGGTGATGACAGAAGCAAATCTATGAGTGATGCTAGAACTCCTAAGGCAGAGAGACAATGTTACTATTGTGCTACTAAGGGTCACTTCAGGTATGAGTGCAGAACACTGAAGATGGATGAGAAGAATAATTGTGTACATGAAGACATGGTAAAGAGGAACTAAAACACAAGCAGAGATACTACCGCACTAGTAGACGATGATCTAGTGGGAATTGTGTCAGAATGTGGTGTGTGCTGTCTTAGTACCTCATGCCAGGATACAGAGTGAGTGATAGATATAGAAACATCCTATCCCGTCACATCGCACAGGGGATTCTTCACTACCTACAGCTGTGGTGAGTTTGGTGAGGTAAAGATTGGTAACAGTGGCGTCTCAAAGATTGTAGGCATTGGTGATGTTCATGTAGAAATCAATATCGGCTACCTTGACACTCAAAGATGTAAGATATGTCCCTGACATTCGGCTAAGCCTAATTTTCACTGGGAAGTTAGATGATGATGGCTTTCTAAACGCGTTAGGTAATGGGGTATGGAAACTGAGCAGAAGTTCCATTGTAGCAGCCAAAGGGAAGAAAACTTGTTCTTTTTACAAGACACAGGCTAGTCTGTGTAATAACGAATAAATCGCGTGAGAAAAAGAAGTTTCCTCCGAACTATGGCACAAGAGACTGTGTCATATAGGCGAAAAAGGCATGAAAGTTCTTGCCAAGCAAAAAGGCCTTGCCAGATATTAAAGGTACACATTTAAATAGATGTACTCACTGTTTGGTAGGAAAGTAACATAGGGTGTCTTTCCAAAGATTCCCGTCTCACAGAAAGGACAATGTCCTTGAGCTAGTTCACACTGACTTATGTGGTCCTATGAAAGTAAAGTCCCACGGGGGAGCTTTGTACTTCTTGACTCTCATTGATGATGCATCAAGAAAGATATGAGCATATAGTTTGAAGACCAATTAAGGATGATGTACTTGGCGTGTTCAAGACTTTCCATAGCATGAAGGAAAAATAGACAAGGAAGCTTTTAAAGTGTATTCGTCAGATAATGGGGGTGAGTACATAGGGCCATTTGAAGAGTATTACAAGAGTCATGGGATTCGTTATGAGCAGACCGTTCCCAAGACACCGCAATAGAATGGTATAGCCGAGAGAATGAATCGTACCATTGTAGAGAGGATAAAATGCATGCTGTCTCACTCTAAGTTACCTAGAAGTTACTGGGTAGAAGCAATGCGTACAACCGTGCATGTGATCAACTTATCGCCATCAAAGCCTCTGAATAGTGATTATCCAAAGAAAGTATGGTCAGGCAGATATGTTGATTATGGATACTTGAGGGTATTTAGGTACAGAGTATTTGTTCATATTCTCAAGGATGAGAGATCCAAGCTTTATAACAGAGGCAAGCAATGTATTTTTCTAGGTTATGGGGATGAGAAGTTTGGCTACAAACTCTATGATCTGATTAACAAGAAGGTAATCCGAAGTCGAGATATTGTGTTCTTAGAAGACCAAACCATAGCAGATTTCGAGGAAGGTAAGAAGTTACAAGCTTTCACTAATGATCTTGTTGATTTAGAACCAGAAGTTCCTACTGTGGAACGTGCAGAAGGCATTGAGAATGCAGAGAACCATGAGTTTGAAGCTCATGATGATGATCCTATTGCTCATTATGGGATAGAATCTATTGATATAGAATATGCAGATGAAGTGCATGAATCACCACCTGAGCAAGCAGAAGTGTATCCTCCTTAGCCACAAGAAGCTAGGATAAAGAGGTCCGACAGAGAGAGACAAGCTTCAACCAAGTATCCACCATATATGTATGTTTTACTATTTGATGGTGGAGAACCTATCTACTATCAAGAGGCTCTTGAAGGTAAAGACAAAAAGAAGTGGTTGAAGGCCATGCATGATGCTACAACATTTGACAAATTTCGTTCAATGAAAACATAGAATTCAGCCTCGACCTCTTCATTATCTGACCTTCATGATGCCCTTAGTTTAATTTAAACTAACCCTTTAATGATACTTGTATTATGTGAAGCAGCTTAGCAACCTTCAAGCTTTTCAAGTTTCCTATCACCATGTTCCGGGCAATTGTCAGATGTAGCTTCAAAACAACACGCAAAATAGAATTAAAACCAAAAACATAAAGAAAAATATACTTGGTTTCGGCCACTAATATGTTAAGTTATGAAAGTCAAACCATTATGTACATGGACTTCAGCCTCAACATATTCAGTATCCAACCTTTCATGATGCCCTTAGTTTAAATCTAAAGGCTCTTGCAATACTTGTGTTAGGTGATGTTATAATTATCACAAGTAGGAAACAAGATACAAATAAAACTTCATAACCAAGCTTCACATAAGTAATGAATTTAACTACTAGCTACTAGTCAATCTTAAGAAACTCAAAGAGATAATACCTAGCATGAATATCAACTTATGTATACGTGTCCTTGTACTATCTTGAAGAACTCCTAGAGCTTTCCCAAGGATCTGCAAGACATAGGAAGAATGAACATCCTCGTTTAGTGCCTATATTTTAGAAGAATCAGCACCATTGTTTAGGAAGAATCAAAACTCCAAATCCACTTTTAAGTACCTATAAATTCCTATAATTAGTGGTTCAGCAGCCTGCCAACCTCAAGTCAAGCACACGAGCCGGTAGCAAAGTAAGAAACTTGTAAATGTTTGATCAGTAATGCTCACAAGCCATTGCAACTGCCACCAACCCTACATTAGTAATTTGCAACCATCTTAGCATCTCAAGGTCTTAAAACAGTACGAAATGTATAGTAATACATAAATTGAGTAAACAGTCAATATTTCCAACACTGAGGTGGGAAGGGGTCTGTACGGTTGATTGAATAGGTTCAACACAATCCTTACCATTTAAAAACACCCAGAGTGCTAATGCTTCAACTTGTCTTTAAGGGTAGAAATAGCTAGCTTGCCTTTGCATCATAAAATTCGAGGAAGAAATGATTCTTGGGGACTAACAACTTGGTCTCAAGTATAGTGGCAATGCAGCACTTAATTTCTTGTTTGTGTCAAGGTTAAGGCCCCCAATAGATACCAGCTCACCATAAGCTGAAGGTTGCTCGGTTCCACTGAATGCAATGGGAATGGATCCCACAAGCACAATCTTTTCTTCATACGTAGAGTATACCTAAATTTGACTCTATGTCTACATTTAACTCAAAATCAGTCCAGTACACTGAAAATTCAGTTGGAACAGTCCACCTTTCGATACCCGTAACTCCCAGCTCAAAAATCCAAATACCATGAAATTAGAGCCGTTAGAAAGTAGATACAGAGCACTAACTTTACTGCCAAGATCACTAAAACACAAATCTAACTCTAACTACTACAAAATCGAGCGCGAATCAGGCCAGCGCAGCTTTCGTGGTAGGCTAGAATGCCATCTTTGGACATGCGTAACTCCTAACTCGGATATCCAAATACTATGAAACTAGAACCCTTAGAAAATAGATTCAGAGAACTAACTTTTCATCCTAGGTCACTATATCCCAAAACCCACTCTAACTAAGACATATTATAGCACAAAGTCAGACCAAAGAAGTCTGCTTTTGGATCTCTAAACACAAGTCTTGCATATTTCCAGTTTAGTAACAGACCTCCTTAATTCAATGTCAAACTTTCGGGAGATAGAGAACACTGGTTTAATGGTTATTCTAACTGAAATGAATCAATAATAACTTGCAATCTAGATTATATAACCTACAAGATTACAAAGTGGAAGATAATATTAATCAAGCTCTTGTACATTCTTACCTTTGGCTCGGTGTGTCATACTGTCCGAAGCATAAATCAAGACCACCAATAAAGTCAACACGGTAATCAACAATAACAAGTTTTTCATGGTGTGACCTGTATGTATCCAACAATGATCATCAGCACACTTGCCAGGCCAATGCCGATTAATCAGAACATATATCATTACTCTAATTAAATCCAACATGAAATTTATACATGCATGTTTCCCAAATAAATTACATGCCATAAATAAACTCCAGTTGAGAAATGGTCTGGGTAACGCAATACTTTAACATTTTCATGAATGCTAAGAAGTCTCCGCTTACTATACACACTGTTGATTTTCAAAGCAATGACAACTTCCTTATAAAGAAGAATGTAAATCCGAAACAGGCCACAACGTCATCAGAGTCTAATAATCATTAAAAACATATACATCTAAACATCTCAATTCATCCAGTATAGATCTTAATCAAAAGGTAATCATTTTCTCCACATAAGCTGCTTACATGAGTACTTCATATTTGCACATGTTATCTATGAGGCGCTGCTGTATTAAGGTAGGAAGAGCCTTTATATGTTCTAGTTAAGTAACATAAGACAACAGAATTCGAGAAAATCTGTTTTAAGGCCAATGAATTGCTTTCATATATTTGAATTCTTCCTCATCGTGTATACACAACCACATAAAAACGTTTACGGAAAAATGAAACAAAAACCAGACTGTTTTGTTCCCTACAACAAAATCAAGGTTAAACAGCCTATTATTATTAGCATTTGTCGGACAAAGCAAGTGACAGGTGAAAAGCATGCAAGAACAAGGCACAACGCTCATGGGGCAAAGAGTGTTATTTTAGTAGTGCGAACAACTGTTGCCTTCATTCTTTTTAAATTTCATAACTCGTGATGTTCAAATGTAGACGAAATCTGATATTTCTGAGATGGACATGCGCGAGATCTTATTTATTGAAACAAACTTTTTTACAAATATAACGTTACAATTTTATTTTCCCTAAACCTTTTAAAAAAAACCTGATAAAGGTGGCATTCCATCCCAAGACCTTGGGACCAGACTCTCAAGGCTTCACCAAAAGACCAGTGTACACCAGAGTGACACCTATCTAAGTATCCACTATTCTATATAAAACATGAAGCCCTGTTGACCCCACTCTCCTATTTGGCACCCTCTTGAATGAACGTACCACGTAGCCAACTTACCAGCTCATATATACATATATGACCATTGTTTTTATCAAAAAGATGCAATACATTTTAATATCCAAAGCACATAGAAAAGGATGGGTCTAAAGATGTAAGGAGCAAAAAGCACATGAACCACTTGCTTAGCTTTTGCCTCCATTAAAGCATTGAGCCGAGATGACCCATGTGCATCAAAAGGACGTCATAGATACAGTTCAAAACACAGCCACCAAACATTTGAAACTTTTCTGATTAAACAAAAAGATAAATATTGGAATGGTTTTTAATTCAAACACACTAAGTGCTAAAGGAAACAGACCTCTGACTTCGCTTCCTCAATTGCTGCTTGAACATCCACAAACCATTGGGCCTCACTACCGTCCTCAGTCAAACCCCTTGGTGGAGCAAAAAAACCAAAACGATGGGGATGACACCATCCTTTAGGTGGCCTTAATCCAGCATCATTAATTGCAACAACCCAATATCTAACCTTAGAACTAGTTCTTCCCCTTAACTTTACATTCCGATTACCACAGGAAGCCTTTAAAATTGTGAATGGAAGTCAGATTGTGAGGAAAGCACAGGTACCTACTAAATAAGTCATGTGCATCGTTTAACATAGTGAAGAGTATAGACAACCTTTTCAGACTTATACAGAGCTAAACACAACTAGACCCATCAACAGGGATATTGCAACTGAATTGGCATACCATTCGGGAACCAATCATTTTCTTCCCTTCCCAAAAGAAGAGGAACAATCACCATACTAGAGAAATCAGTTGCGAGATTACCACACTAAATCCAACTGAAAATTTCATAACGCTGAGTCGCGAAGCGAACAAATAGAACCACCAACAAAAATCAGGACATAAACCAATGCAAAGATTGTACCAAACTCAAATAAACGAAGAACAAGAATAATTTGTTCTCAGAAGAATTTCAACAAACAAATTCCCTACCATATTGAATCACCCAACAGTCAACACCCAATCAAAACAAGCCAATTAATCATCAACTAAAAGGAAAAGTAACAAACAAACCTTTAATTCAGTTTAGTTGCTGCGATGTGAACCAAAAACTCAATTAACCAAACCCTTTGAAAAAGACAACCAATTTGTTAAGGTTTACATAGAATTTAACTAGACATATAAACCATATACATAGAGGAGAAAGAAGAAGCTAGCTTAGAGTTACCTGATTCGTCTCCCTCATTTAAGAAAGCCACATTTGAAATGAAGGAACTCGAACAATATTTTATGCACCCGAAAAACGCCCAAATCAGAACCCAAAAGTAAAAATTAAAGAAATTATTGTAATTAAACATTACCCTCTTAAATCTAAAATAGAAGAAAACAACATAAAGAGGAAACCCTAGGTTTTCAAGCCCAAACAAAACTATAGGAAGAAGAAGAAGAAAAGGAGGAGGAAAGGGCTTTCACACGAGAATCCAACGGATAAAACCGTTGTGAACAGCCGTAGGTAAAAGTTGAAGAACCACGCCAGTTGTGGGAAAGTATGCGAAAGCTCCCATCTGTGGCTAAAAATAGGGTTTTTTTAAGTTACCCCAAACTTTTGTCGCGTTTTGTGTTTAACCCCCTTGAATCTTCACAATTAGACCCCCAATCTGTCTCAGACCTCTAAAAACACTGTTCATTTTTTCCATAATGCCCAAACTACCCTTTTGAAAGAGCCGTTAGAAATTTCTGACATCCTCTTTGACTTATCCGATATTGGTTGACTCCTTTCTTCCCCAACCATATAAAATCCAACTCGCTTCTCTTTCCAACAACAACTAATGGGTGGTGATGAACCAGCTAAGATGTCACTTGAGGTAAGTATTACTTTTGGCCCTTCAGTTGTTACTATTAGGGTCCTTACTATTACTGTTCTTGATTGGAGCTTCCTTCCTCGTTTTTTTCGTTTGGTTTTTTGGGGGTTAATTACAAATTAGTTACAAATAGTAAGGGTCAATAACATAATTTTAGCACATGATTTGAGGGTTATGTTTTTCTCTTTTCAGGCTACTGGTTGCTTTCAATGTGGCGATTTGAACTATTGGAAAGATATATGCCCTCACAGTTGTCTTTGGGGTTGTGGAAAAACTATGAAAATGTACAAGAGTACTAGGGAATGGAGTTTTGGACAGAGATTTCTAACATGCAAGAGAAATGGATGTAAGGGTTTTATTTGGATAGACAAGGGACACCTAGACAAAGACAAGAACAAAGAAGTTGTTGCCAGTACTTCAAAGGATTCAAAAGAGGATATGAAGTGCTAGGAGGGAAAGTTGTTGGTCTCAATTGAGGGTCCTATTAAAATGAAGGTGAAAGGAAATGCTAGTGACGTAACTGAACTTGTGAAAACGTTGTCACTTGGATGAATTATGTATGAAATAGAGGAATGGAAATGAAATAAATGTTATGTGTAATCATGTCTTGACAACTGATCATAGCAACATAGTAATCACTAAGAGATCATAGTAACATAGTAATCCTGACAACTGATCATAGTAACATACTAATCACTAAACAGATCATAGCAACATAGTAATCATGTCTTGACAACTGAAAGCAAACCCAAGCATAGCCAAAATTCCAACAAAAAACACATTGAAAACATTGTTTTGGGCAAAAATACAAAAGCCGCAAAACACACAACACAGCAACTAACAAAAAATAAGCACCATCACCAGAAACATTACTATTTCCCTTTCTTTACTCTCTTTGCTGATCTCTCATTAACTGAGCATGAGGCTTGGCTTGATATTACCTTTTCTGTTGAAGTACCTTTTATGTTGTTGTACCTTCTCTGTTGTTGTGGCTGTATGGGAGGCATAGCAGGTATCACCAATAGAGGTCTGACATTTGTAGTCTGTTGTGCTGATGGTTATGGCTGAGATGGTTGTGACTGACTGGGCTGGGAATAGGCAAATGAGGCCTCAGTTGCATTATTAGAAGTACACATTCCTCCTCTACTGCCCCTTCCCCCTCTGCTGCCCCTTCCTCCTCTTCTACCTCTGCTGCCCCTACTTCCTTTTCCTTTACTAACAGTTTCAGAGGGAGCCGGCCTCTCCTCCATTAACAGTGGGAGCCTCTTCTCTCCTCTGCCTCTTCCATCTTCAGTTTCAGTCTCTCCTCTGCCTCCTCCATTGAAATTTTGAGTTTCAGTTTCAGTTCCTCTACCTCTGCTGCCCCTGCCTCTTCCTCCTCTACTACCTTTGCCTTTGCCTCTTATTGGTGGAGTAGCTTGAGCTCCATCTTCTGGGTTGATTGGTGCCTACAAGAATGGATTTGGAAGTGGTCTTTTTCTTGGCCTACATGGTCTTCCTTTAGTCCCTCTTCCTCTAACAACATTACAACCCACTTCACCTCCTTGACACCCTCTTATATTATGGCCAAGTACACCACATCTAGAACACCTAATTGAGTTCTCATTTTCATTTGCACCCCTTTTCCTGTTAACTCTAGGCCTTCCAGGTTGTCTATGCTTAACTGGAGGATAAACATAATCTACAGCTAGTCAGCTACAGGCTGCATCAATTAAACAAAACACATGTCAATACTCAATCAATAAACTAGAAATTAAAAGAATTGAAAATTGGAATAAGAATTACCTTTGGCCAATCATCCTCATGAACCATTGGAGTTATGTGCTCACTATGTGCATTTCTATATGCTTTAATAGTGAAAAAAGGACTGCATAATCTAAAAACAAGTACAGCAACAAATTGCAATAAATAATGTAATTTAACACAACAAATTGCAATAGAACATATCAAATTTAAACTTACTGTGTCCAAGTGTCTCTCCTTGGCTTAATAAAACCACAAAGATGAATGTAAGGAATTCCACATACTTGCCATTCTTTGCATGTACAACTTAATTGTACCAAATCAACAGTCCACCAATATCCAAACTTATGTGTCACACAGAACTTATCCTCATTTGAACCAGCAACTTCATAATCACCAATTACATTCTCTCTTTTTGCTAATATATCTTTCACCCTTGGTACTAGATCATTCTCATTTCAGTTTACAAACTTCCCCTTTCTATCATAGATCAACTTCATTTGTAACATCACTATCTTGGAAACGAACCATCTTCACAATAGGCTTGTCTCTAGCATCCATTATAAAATTAGTCCATGATTAAGAGAAGTTATTAGAGAGGTGGTCAGCCTTACATTCAATGTCAAAGTGTGACCTTGCCCACAACCTAGGCTCCTCAGTCATCAAGTAGTCTTTGGTATCACTACATCTTTTCTCAAGCAACTCTATATGTTTATTAAAGTCAGCTTCCCCAAATGTTTTTGCTGCATTCCATGCTTCCACTTCAAGACCCTTAAACCTTGTCTTCATGTTCTGCACCATGTGTCTAAAACAATATCTTTGATTGCAATCAGGAAACATTGTGGTAATTGCATTACCTAAAACTTTTTGTCTATCAGAAATTATGGTCAGTCTATATGGATGTAAGTTCAAGGATGGTGCCATAATATCCAGAAATTCAATCCAATTCTCAGTGTTTTCTGAAATACAAATAAATAAATCTAGTGGAAACAATCCATTATTTCTATCTAATGCTAGAAACGCATGCACATACACCCCCATGTTTCCCTTTTAAAACATCCATCAAGACCTATTAAAGGCCTACACCCAATCGACAAACTCATATAAACATGCTTTGAAAGCAATACAAACCCATTCAAAACTCATGTAGTTAGCATTTCTAGAGAATTTAGCAATAGAACCTGGGTTGGAGCTGAGAATATGCAAACAAAGCTGATAAACCTTTGCATAAGACTCATCATAGCTTCCATGAATCATTTCCATTGCTAAGTTCCTGGCATTCCAAGCTTGTCAATACTTAATCTTAACTTGATATCTGTTACAAATGATTTTCTTGATGTCAGCTAGTTTGTAGCTCTTGAAATGAAGTCTCATGTCTTTCTCAATATCGTTTGCTATCCAAGCTGCATTTGCCATAGAGTTTCTATCTTTTCTATCAGCTATACAAATGTGAACATCATTCAACATTCTTAATCTGAATGTACTCCTCTTAGTCATGCACTTGCAATAAGCCTTCCATTTACAACCTTCCTCCTTACACACAGCTTCAATCTGCAGAGCATCATTTTTCTTGAACTTCATACTATATTTTCTTTTAATAGCACATGACACGCGCTCCTTTTTGTGTATGAGATGGTATATGGATTATGTAGATAGATGATGCTCGTTGAACAAAATAGAAGCCTATCAAAACCTAATTATCCCTCAATAAGTAAAGGATGAATAGGGTATCGTTCCACTTTTAAGTGTATGTTATGTGAATGACAGGACTGGAAAGGGGGTTTGAGGGATTAAAAACTATGATTATAGATATTGTAGATTCTAATGTTAAACTAAACTAAATTAACTAAACTATTGAGAATTTATAAGAGAGGGAATTCAAGAGATTAGAATCCATCGATACTTTTGATCTGTGACCTTATGCTTCATGGTTGTTCTCACAAGTAAACTACAATTAGACAATCGAGCGAGTGTCGATGCCCTCTTGAACAAAACATCGTTAACAAATAACTCTACTTAAGGTTGTTCATATATTTATGCTATTAATATATTCTTTCATTTTATGTGAGCTTGGGCAGCTATTCAATGAATCACCATCTAAGACAAACATAAGGGATATTTTCCTTACTCTAAAATAATACACAACTAGAAGAAAAGTAGACAATAATAGTATAATATTCAATTACAATAAATAAAACCCTATTCTAGCATTATATTCAATTACAATAAATAAAAGTATGTTACTAGCAAATATTCAATTGCAATAAATAAAACCCTAAAACTAGCATGATATTCGGTTGCAATAAATAAAAACCTTAATCTATACTTCCATCCCCTGGTCTGGGCAATGAAACTAATAACTAAAAACATAAAAAACTAACCTGATTGAAGAACACCATGAACCAGAAAAATCATCAAACCCTAGCACCGACTTCATCTCCTCCCTTGAAGGAGAGATTAGCCTTCCATAAAAAAGGAAGAACATGAAGAACGAGAAGAAGAAGAGTCGAAGAACATAAGACTAGAAAGACTAACTTATTAAGACTCGACTAGTTAAAACCAAATCTTTTATTATTAATCTTTCTCTGCCTCAAGTTCTAGAGACAAGAATATAAGTGAATTGGCAAATTACATGAGGCACTTAGGTCCTCTATTTATAGGGGTTACAATGAGTTCTAGAAGCATTCCAAACCGCCATTTGTTTCCTAATACAAATCAACTTCTTTCAGAGTTCAACTTCGTCTCCAAAATTGAGAAGGAAAGGGCTACAAAGTGTCGCTTCATGCTGCCTCGACACGATCCTTATGCCCCCCGTGACGCTAAGTCTATTTTCCCTCTTTTGCTCTATCCTTCTATCATCTTTTGTGGGCTTTGGTCCAAGCAACAAATCATTTTGCCTTGGGCTTCCAAATAGGCTTTAAAATAGGTCCAAGTCACATCTTTAATAACTTCAACCTTGGCCTTGTCCACGGGCTTCCCATGTGATCCTTAATACTTTTAATTGCTCCGCTTTTACCCTTTTTCTCTAATATTCCACAAAACTCTTTTTTTTTCACCCGAAGAATCATAAAACATAACTTACAAAACACTATTAGTCCACTAAGATGACTAAACAAGAGGCATAATCAGGGTTAAATTGCACTTTTGAGCACTTATCAAGACACAACCTCGGATAATCTCTACACAAGAATCTATCTTTACCCCATTTCTCGACCTACAAACAACCTAACCGATGTATCATCGGTTCTAGTCTCTCCCTCATCGGTTGAATATTAAAAGTGTTTTCAACCAATACATTTATTACATCATCATCCCTCCGTGGGTTGGGTGTGTCCTAACAAGTTGGTTGTATTGGTTCATCTTCTTCAAAGAATTGAACCATTTCCATCCTCTTCTTTAGCAAACAAAGACTCTCATCAAACAAAGAATGTTCACCACTTGAATTATTTTGTAAGGTACATACTCCTCATCAGATGAATCTTGAATGTAGTAATGCTCTGCATCATCTATCTGGTCAATGTTGAATTCACATCTAAAACTTTGAGTTCTATCAGGACCTAAATCATTCAAACAGCATACAAGAATTACAAAAGAAGTCTTCGGAAAAATTTGGATGTAGACAGCTATTAAAATAATTTGGATGTAATTACACATGCCTGCAACTCCGGTAGATGTAGACAGCTCCTCAACTTCAATAGATGTGGGTTGTTGATCTTGTTCTCGAACAACTCTCTTTCCCTTTACTTTATGACTAGGGCCACTATCTTTCTTGTCTTCAGAATAATATGGCAATAGCAATGGTGGGGACCTCAAATTTGTTATCTTCTTCTTAACATAATCATAGTCTTCTGTAGTGGGCCAGTCATCCAAGTCAAACAACTTCCCCCTTCTACATCTTCTGCCATGCATATACATATATATATATATATATATATATACATGCCAAATCATTTGAATGTTAATGGAAGACAAAAAAGAATCAAATTTAAAACGAAATTATAAACTATAAACTATAAACTATAAACCATAAACTCTAAACTCTAAAATGCCAAAGGAAAGACTACAATAACAACAAGAGAAACCAAGTGGAAAACAACACTGTATGACCATACACACTTCCTTGAAGCTCCTTACCTCACAGAGTCCAAATGTAGTTACAATCAAAAAGCTCTCCGCATCATTTTGTTGGCTTCTTTACAAAACTCAGCCGAAGCTTTTTGAGAGTTTTCCTCTTCCTTGCCATTTTCTCTAGCAATGTCTACCTCTTAGGTTTCTCACTCTTCTTAGTTTTAGGTTTCTTAGCAAACCTAGGATCCACTTTATAGACAATTGGTTGCACAGGTAACTCTTTCTTCATAGCTTCTTTAAAAAGAGCATTAGCTCATTCCCCCCAACCATGAGCACATAATTTACCTATCAAAAGGTCATACGTCGGGACCCTAGGTTTACAACCATCAGACTTCATCTTCTTAAAGATCTCCATAGTGTGATCAATCCGTTCAATGCCACACAATATCTTTAAAAACCCATAATACGTCTTCTTATCAATAGCATCCCCAAACCCTGCAGACTTCATTCAATCAATCATTTCATCACCTTCCCAACTCTTGCTTTGAAAAAGACTCCTTATCAATACAAGATAAGTTGTGGTCGAATCAGAGCAAGCCCAATTCCCCATTCTCAAAACAAATTCAACGCCTCCTCGGCTTAGAATCTTACAAAAATTATTAATAAGCACATTAAAGTCTCTCAGTTGTGGAGGTATCCCCTAACATCCATTTCGATAAGAATCTTCTCACCTCCCCTTGCAACGAAGCGAGATCCTTTTTCCTACAAAGCTTACAAACACAATCTAAAATCGAGTTATAAGCCAATGTACCTAACTCGAACCCTCCATTTTTTTTTTTTTTTTTTTTTTTTTTTTTTGCTAAAAACCTTTCACTGTGAAGTGGGTTTAAGACTTAAACTAGAAAACTGCAATGCAGTGGGGCATGAGCGGAGAAGCCTGCTGATTAAGAACACCCCCTTGCATTGAACTACGAACCACTAACAACCGAAAGCAAACCCCCATTAACAGCTTCCTCCTCACCAAAAACAAATCACCCCTAACTGTAAACGACGCATAAAATCCAACAATAAAAGTTCCAATAGTAAGTGAAACAAACATTCAACCCAACATGAGTAAAAGCTAAAGCATCAATGAAAACCAAATCGAAGTAAATTAAGAAGTACTAGCATATGATTTCAGATCATACGTTTAGTTATATAGAAACCAAAACGAAGTAAATTAAGAATTACTGCATTTTTTTATTTTTTATTTTTATTTTTTTTATTAACAAATGAGGTTGTTATAGAGGACCCTACCCCTTTTCATTAATAACATAAAGCTTGGTTACATTCTCACATACACTTTTCCTATTGAATCCTCATACACAATTTTCCTTACGTCCTCTGAGAAAGAACTTGGAATTATATCAAGTTAACCGTCGGTACATTTGAGGCTAAAATATCTGCTAGACTATTAGCCTCTTTGTAAATGTGTTTGATAGAAAACAGCTCGGTTTGGCTAATCATACTTAGAATCCTCATCATTGTATGGTTTGTTTTGCCATGGTACCGGGTCCCTCTTTCAATGAATGTAACCACATTCTGAGAATCTGTTTGTGCCCTTATTCTTCTCCATGCCATGAAAATAATACCGCACCTCTTGTTCCCATACCTTTGCAGCTCAAATTAGTGCTATTGATTTGAACTCGACTTCCCGCCGGGCTGCTGCTATAACCACTCCTTGTGCGTCTCTAATGATTGCTGCCCATCCTCCATTGTTTCCTTACAATATACCGTCTATGTTGAGAGTGAAATCCCCATGTTCTGCTTTTTCCCAGCTGCATAACTTCATGTGTGTCTGCACTGCTTCCACTCTGACATTCCATGTTTGCATGAAATGATCTCTTTCTTTCCCATATGGCATTTGCCTAGTGATTGAATGGATTTTTGTTTGTGCATCCCTAAAAATCATAGTTGCCACCTGTAGTGCACTGCATTGTTTGTTTTCAAAAATCTTGGTATTTCTTTCTTCCATAACCGAAGACACATACGCTGCTTTTGAATCCAAGCCTTAGTGCATCTTGCTTACACTCTTTTCCTTATGTTTTTTTCTTTCAGTACCACCGTAATTCACTGCCATGAAGCCAAGGCCGATTTCTATTGTAGCCACACTTTTGTAGAACTCGTGACTCCATACCGCATGAGTGCTACAACCGAACACAAGATGCTCTTCGGGCCAGTTTCACTGCCAACATAGCACACACATATATGAAAGTGAACCACCCAATTCCTTCCAAATTTTAACTAGTGTCTTCGGGCCCCTTCCTTGAGCATCATCCAAGTTATGAAAGAGTGTGAATGATTTTATTGGAGTGTCATACCATTTTGTGCCGCTTAATTGGTTGCATATAAGGTCTTATGCACGGTGTGATGTATCCTCAGATTATACACGCCTCTCCTCAACTGATCCATATCAACTTATCTTCCCCGCCCAATCTGTATTCTCCTCTTCCATTTCGGCAAAGAATATCATTCATATGCACTCTAATATAATTTGGAACATTCCATTTTCCTTCATGTATGATGTTGGAAACACAAGTCCTTGTATTGCATGTCGAGCATATAGTAGTATCGAGGAAAATACTCTTGTAGGATACTAGTCGGTGCTTAGGTCCAGCCACAATTTAGTCTTCTTACCATCTCCAATCGATGCCTAACAATGTGTTTGGCTTCCTTCCTTCCTTTTAAGATTGTTCTCCTCCCTCCATGAGCGGTCATGGGGAATGTTCATACTCCAAAAATTCTTGCTTTTTAGGGAGATTGGCTCCCATTGCACCCATAACGTGTTTCTATCATTAACAATGTGCCATAAGTGTCTCAAATATGCAGCAGCATTCATGGCACTCACCTATTTAATTCCCAGACCAGGAAATTGGGTATAGGTACACAGATGCAAATTTTTTAAGTTAAGAAGAAATAGCAAACTTTTTTTTTTTGTTTTTCCTCTATAAAAACTGAAATTTGACATTTGTCTCAAATTTTAGGCTGACTTTTACAATTTTGACCTCTTTTATTAGTCCCAACTAAAGAAGCCAACTACCAACAAAAAAAAACTACGAACTAAAAGAGTAGTGAGTTAATCAAAATAACTAAAATTCATCCGAAATCTACAAAATTCCAATTAAAAGTGAGATGAATTTATGGAGAGACCAAAACAATGTGGAAAACATCAACTTCAAAGCGGAAAAATATTGATTACAACTAATTTCAATATCACGGCTTTTAACAATTTAAAATGCATCTATGATAATTTTGAATAGCATGTTTAAGCTTGATGTAATTCAAATTGTGAAATTGTGAAAGGACAAATGGTTTTTTTTTTTATAAGACAATTGTATTATTTGATCGGCACGGACATCTTGGGGCAATACACACACACCCCTTGCCCGATGAGTGGCCTCGATTGGACACACACACCTACAACTGCTTGCAGCATTATAAGATGTTTGTATTATTTATTTGTTGAAGAAATTGGCGTTTACAAATAAAAGGTAAAAATGATAAATAAGGTTTTAAAAAATGTTAATACACCCCAAAAGTGACTGAGGTTGTTAAATCGAGTAGAATCAAAAGATAATATTGTTCTTTCTCTAGACAAAAACACACTAAAAGTGTCTAGAGCTCAATTTCTAGATTCCCAAACCTCCTCCATCATGAGGAACACATGTGTCTGCCCACGAAATCAATGTATGAGAAGTAGCGCAGGGCCTGGCCCATTCCATAGAAAATTTCTACAAATGGCATTAATATCATCTAGGTTTTCTGAGGTAGCAGGAAAGAAGACATCCAGTATATACTGTATATGATTCGTGATATGATCTAAAAAACCTTTAAAACAAATTCCCTTTTCCAGTAAGAATAATAGTACGTATAAACCACAAAGAAAAAACTGAAATACAATCAAACGTATGAAGCCCAGCAAGAAAAACTAAATCTTTTGATGATTAGATGAAATAGAAAAGGTTGGACTTACATCGCACGGATTTGTCAGACCTCTTGGCTGCCGGGACTTTTGAGAGAGTTGCCATTGAGAAATAGGAGAGAATGAAGAAGGTGCAGGTTGAGAATTAGAGGCGTAGGTTTGAGAGGGAAGACAAAATATTGGGGGAGCAAACTCTTGGTTTGGTTGGTTACAGACAGACAGTGGAGAGAGAAGAGATGAAGAGAGAAGCCATGGTTTGGAGTAATCAATGGAGAATTTGGGAGAGAGTTGAGAGCAAAAAACGATAGAAGAGAGTTGGAGTGGACTTTGAAACCGAACTCAAGAGTTCGCTCACGCTCACGAGTGGGGGCGTGAGCGTAGACCCAGGTATTGTTGTAAAAGATAAACTTTACAACAATACCACGCAACAGAATTCACATGCAACTTTTAAAATCGGCACCTTTGACATCAGTACATTAACCTCCGTACATTGATATATATCCTCCAATCAAATTTCAATTACATACTTAAGTTGTTAAAAAACTTAAAAAATAAATTACTTTCAGAAAGCAACATAAAATGAAATCCATGATTCGAGTTCAGATCTTCTTCACCGAAGAAGAAAAACTCCGTTAGAATGAACTTTACATGCCATGTCACTGTCAGCCAGATACTGCCTCTAAAACATGGCGAGCCCCAAGCTGAAAGGTATAGATTACAATGGCAGATATATCCAAATTATTGGGCAAGACGTTGACAATCCATCTCCTATCTTGATGACAGATGGCAAAACAAAAATCAAATGATTACACTATCAAAAAATATACATCATTTTTATAATGCCGGTGATCGTCTACAAGCTACAATCTTTAGAATAGTTCGAAGGGTGTCGCAGAGATTCTGAATAGTCTGTTGTTCTTGTGCAGCTTGCATTTCCTGGAGAGGCATCTCTTCATAACACCTGCACTAATGCATTAAAAGGGCATACTTTTATTAAATAATAAGCAGTAAGCTCTATTTCAATCAGGGATAGAAATGGAAGGTATGTAAGACATGCACTAAGAAAACTTTTGAAGGGTTCAAAGAGTTTCTTGTAGGTCTTATGATAGTTCTCGGCACTTCGGGAGAATAAAAACTGCTTAAGAGGTCAAGCGAAGAATTCAGATTGCATGCAGGATAATTAAAAAACTGGTTTCTGCTCCACAAGTCACAGCGAGGGCCAGGTTACTCAAGATGACTGACATACTTCGAGGGAGGAACTCTATAATTTTTCAGGTAAAGTCCAATACTTATGTAGCTTGGCTTGATGAAGATGGGATTGAAGATGAGCATCTCTGAGCAACAAGGAGCCTTTGATGATCAGTGTGTAAATTCCTCTCTTATCTCTAGACTCTATGCGCCCGAGAATTGGCTACTAGGCATTTCGACTCCAGTAGCTGACAACAAAGTTACACTTCAAGAGAGGTAAAAGGAAGGCCCTAAGGGCTCGGAAACAAAATAAATGAAAAGATAATCATCATGAAGATATGTACATACCGTATTAGAGGATTAAATGATGGGACTAAGGCTAAAGATCAATAAGTTTAGGATAAAAAGAATAATCTTTCTTTGTTTTTTTTCACGGAGACTAAAAGTTAGAAGGGACAAGTTAACTAGTATTAGCACTATTTGCTATCCTTCTTGGAATTTTGTCACAATTATTCTAGTGCTTGCTCTGGGCGTATTTGGGTCTCTTAGGACTCTTCTCGGTTGTCTATGCATAAGATTTTGGAGAGTGATCAATTTATACATTCTCAAGTCCAAGATTGATGCTACCTCTCAAGTTTTTCATCTCGATTGTGTATGCGACAATAGAAGATCCGAAAGGATGGTGCTATGGCAAGATCTTATTACCCTTCATGGGTCTTTCTCGGTCCTTGGTGTGTTGTCGGGGATTTCAACAATGTCATGTTCTCTCATGAGCGGATGGATTCGATTTGGTGCATCTAGAAACCACTCCATTTGCCAATTGTCTAAACTCTTGTCTAATAAACCCTTCATGGTCATCTCTTTTCCTTCCCTCACGGAGTTGAGTTTCTACCACGGGGCCTCTCGGATCACACCCCGGCGGTGATAACCCTCTCTAATAAAAGTATGTCGCGAACCTCCCTTTAGGTTTTGCAATTCTTGGCTTGTCCTACCTTCTTTCAAGGATACTCTTATCAAGCTAGCTGGACTATCCCTAACCAAGGCAATCCACCTACATGCTCTTCAAGAAACTTAAAATCTTAAAGCTGAGGGCTCTTAAAGGATGGCCTAGGCCCGACTCTTGGATCTTCAAAAGTGATGGAAGTGGCTAAAGCTAGTATGAAGACATCAGAGACTAATTCTTGATCAAGTCCTGCGGATATTCATCTATGTAACCTCGAAAGAATAAGGAAAGGCGATCTTTGTAACTTCATGCTCATGGAAGAATATGATCTCATGCAGAAATCTCACATCGATTGGCTCTCCTTTGGTGACAAGTGTAATGCTTTCTAATGTAATGCCAAAGAAAAGAAGTCAGTAATATTTGGTCTATCTTGGACTACCGGTGTTTTTCTGAAGGACAAGAGAATGTGGCAAAGGTTTTCATCTCCTTCTACAAAGATTTGTTGGGGAAAGAAACCCCCCCTCCTCTTGCACTTTACGGTTTGGACCATCTCAATCTCTAGAATATCTCTCCTCAGATGGCGAGGATAGTTTGATTAAGGATATCAATGATCTTGAAATCAAGGAAGCTGTTTTCTCTATGCGACAATAAAACCCCCGCCCAGATGGTTTTTAATTCTTTCTTCTTCAAAGCTTGGGATATTATAGGTGAAGACTTCACCCTAGCAGTTAAGCATATGTTTGCTCATACATTTATTGAGAGATTACAAACTCTGCCCCTTTTATGCTTAATTCCCAAAAAGTTACGCTCCTTCAAGGTAGAAGAAAATTTGACCTATAACTTGTTGTAATACCATTTACAAATCGTTGCCAAGATACTAACAAGTAGGATGAAGGATTGCATCTCTCTTTTGATCTCGAGCCCAATCTGCCTTTGAACCGGGGCAAGAATATTCAAGACAACCTTATTCTTGCTCATGAACTAAGGGGATATTCAAGGAAACATGGCACTAGGAATTGTGCCATCAAAGATTGATATTAAAAAGCTTTTGATTCAGGTCAACGGCACTCTATGGTTTTGATTACCGCAAAGATATGGGTTTCCACCTCTCTTTATAGGCGGCTCAAAATGTGCTTTTGCTCTCCATCCTACTCCATCATTATTAATGGCACGGTGAAGGCTACTTTGAAGAGAAAAAGGGCTGAGGAGGGGGTGACCCTATCTCCCTTATATCTCTTTGTTCTAGTGATGGAAATTCTCTCGAGGTCTTCTTAATCATGCTCTTTCCACGGAATGATTAAACCTCACTCAAATGCAAGAAAATGGGCATTTCTCATTTGTTTTTGGATGATGCACTCCTTTTTTGCAAAGGAGATATGGATTCTATTCTGGCTATTAAAGATATTCTTTTGAAATTCTCTGAAGCTATAGGACTGAATATCAACCCGGCCAAATCTACTCTTCTAGCTGGGTGTATGTCTAAAGAAGCAGGATTGGATCTAGCAAATGCCATGGGGATTTCTCTCATTTCTCCACCTATTGTCTATCTTGGTCTTCCTCTCACCTCATCTAGACTAGGAATAAAGGATTGTCTTCCCTTGGTGGAAAGATTGACTTATAGAATCTCAAACTGGAAAAATATAAGTTTGTCAAAAGCAGGAAGATTAGAACTCATTCAGTCAGTGCTATCCTCCTTCCAAGTTTATTGGTCTAAAACCTTTGTGCTCCCAAAAAAGGTTCTTGACAAGGTTTCTAAGATATGCAATCGTTTTCTCTGGTCTGGGCCTAACATGACACCCAAAATGCACCATGCAAGTCATGAAACCTTGAGGTATTCAAAAGAACAAGGAGGGCTAGGTATGACATATGATAGAACTTGGAGCAGGGGCTGCCTCTTTGTGGACTTGTATATAGAATTGCTAGTAAAGAGGATTCTCTATGGGTCGATTGGACATGGAGCGCCAGATAAAGAAGCACCACTTACGACGATGAAAATTCCCTCAAGTTGCTCTTGGGTATGGAGGGGATACTCAAACATAGAAGTGACAAGGAAACATATCAAGTATGTCATTGCTAAAGGTTGAGAGACTTTTCTGGCATGATCCCTAGTGCTCTACCACTCCTTTTATGGGAACTGCACCAAGCAAGAAATCTCATTAATCTTCAAGATGATGCAAAGGTTAGTGATATTCTAGAACATGGAGAATGGTCTTCTTTAATTACCACCCTTCGGATGGTAACATCAAGAAATCTATTATGGATACAGAAGTTAATAGATATCTAGCTAAAGATGAGGTTGTCTGGTCTCCAAGCAGCTCACGGTGATTTTCGATTAAGTCGCTTTATCATGATCCTCAAGAGAGTTCGTGCTAAGGTCAAATGGTATAGAGTTGTATGGGGTAAGTTGTCCATTCCTAAACACTCCTTCACTCTATGGCAACTTCTTTGCTAACCGCCCCTCAAGATAGATTGATCCGGAAGAAAGTATTGCATCATTCTCTATCTAGCTTATGCAATTCTTCAAGAGAGCACTCTAAACATCTTTTCTTATTTGTCAATACTTTCGAAAAAAAAGTTTGGAAAATGGTCAAAAGCAACATTGGTATTTCTAGTATGGTAAAGAACTCCTCGGAAGAATGGTACAACATCTTTCGGATTTGTAGGCATACTTCTTCAGCTGTGGAGATTTACAAAGCTTTTGTTAGAGCCACAGTGCATGAGCTCTGGTGCGAAAGAAATAGAAGGAAGAAAAAGAACCTGAAGCTCACAGAACAACAACTCAGTTTTAAAATCATGTCCTATATGAAGATCTATCTTCACCGAAACCTGTCAGAGGTGAATGACTCACCAGCGAATAGAGCTCTGGCTGCTAGACTGGGACTAGAACTTAACTACACTGTTCACGAGCAAATCGTTTGCACATGGAGGAGCCCAGATGAAGAGTATTATATGTTTAACACAGATGGATCGGTCAGCAATCGGGTAATGGATATGGAGGTACTATCGAGGGAGACTCTCGGGGAATGTCCTTATGGGATTTTTGGCGGGAAGTTCTTCAAAGCCTACGTCATCTTCCAAGAACTCTTTGCTATTGCGGTGGGCCTTAAACAAGCTCAATCCTTAAGTATAGCAAAACTAGAAATAAATTTGACTCTCTAGGTGCTATTAACATCATCAATGGCCTTGCTTTCAAGTCCATGGTATTGCTCCAATATAGTGGCCCGGATAATATCCCTTTAAAAAGTTCTTTTGTGGATTGTATTTTTAAGCATGTGTATAGAGAGGGTAATCGGGCGGTGATTACCTCGAAGTTATATGGATCATCAGTTGATCGAGGTTATTTCCTTCACCCTCCTCTAGACTTTAAGTTACACTCTATTGTAGAAGAGGACAGGAAAGGAACTATGTACTTTGAGATTCTCTTAATACAAGTTGAGGTCGGCCATAACCTCTTTTTTTTTTTTTTTAAATGTTCTATTTAGCTTTGCTATGTTGGGATTTTTAAGGGTTTTGAAACAAAGTGCTAATAACTTACCAATTAAGCGGACTTAGTGTCTCATGGATTTTGCGGATCACAGATATGAACTTTCTAAGTAGCTAGTCTTTTTAGTGATTATATGAGGGGTTTAGGAATTAGGAGCCATTTCCTGAAATATTAAGCAATGTTACAATGTGATGTACATATTATTGATCGTACATGTGAACTTTGATAGAAACACTTCTCCTTCCAAATTTCAGTTTTATCGAAGATATGAAAATCATGGTGTGTATGTATATATTGAATGAGCACCAAAAAAGAATGAGAACCAAGGTTTGATACACTATTAGCTAATATCAGTTGTTATGCTTCATCATGGATGCAGGTGAGAGTGGTTATTGATAAGATGTTGTCATTGTTGTAGATTGCTCTGAGCCTCTGGGAGTTCATTTAATTAGATGTAGTTGTACGTGAAGCGATGAAACTAGAAAGTACTTGTTAACTATTACAAAAGACATCTTGTTTGTGTTCTTTATAATCAAAGGCATTTTGTTTATTTTAAACTCATTTTGATGAATTTCTTTATTTCCACATATCCCAATGATGAAGTCTTTAGTAATCTGAACTTGCCATTATAGAAAAACGGTGCTCATACGCAACTGATTGTGGAGGTTGAGGTCGCGGGTTTCATGCGAGGTCGTTTCACGCGAGGTCGATATCAGGCGTTTGGAGGGACGCTGAGCCACACATACATAATCAACACCGTGTTTCATTTTTCTATTTCATTCATCCCAGGCAATGTTGTGTAACAGCTTAAGTGCTAAAAAACACTAATTAGCTAGTAGTATCCCAAGGCAGTAATAACGTCATCAGCAAGTCATATTTGTCCAAAATACCATCGTTATAATTCAAGAACACAAGAGTTAGAGTGAAAACACTTGGTTTACAAGTTCACTGAATTTTAAACAAACAACAAATAAAAACAAAATGTAAGTACATAAGTTTTCTCATTTAACTACAAATCAAAACTTTCTACATAAATGAAATATAAAGCAAGCACTATTTTTTTTTATTTTTCTTTCCAACACCTAAAACTAATCTAGATAAACATATTGTAGCTTTTGCATATTGGTTGGAACTGATCCAGCCCACTTGTCCAACTTTCCTTTTAGAACAGTTTCCCACATTGTTGCTTCTGGCCATCTAACAGATTACCAACCTGAGCAAACCGGAGGTAGAGGAGCATTATCCTTTAGCACAATTGGCACAAAATGTCTTCCTTCATTTATGTGGCAAACAGCGATTATCCGGAACATTTCTTCTGGACCTATCCTCAACGGGAAGTACGTAACACATAATTTTGGTGGCGCTATAGTGACAAAAACAACATTAAAATCACTTGCAACTAAGGAACCCATGTCCGGAGATCAAACCATTTTTCTTATTCATTGTAGAAGACTTGGTACACTCTAAGTTTCTTTTGTGGTTTTCAAACCCGTCATTACAACTCAGATAGTCATCTCGTGATATCGCATCAACTCTTCCAAAGATAAGACCTTTCATCATCCGCCATGCTAAATCAATTGTATATCCTAGCAGTGTAGCTATGGATCTATAACCACAATGCCCATCCAGTGGTTACCTCAGCCAAATCTTTAATCATATCAGAGATCAAAGGATTAAAGTCGTGGCAAAAATATTTTCTCGACTTATGCTTGAGGTCTTCATTTTTTAGAATTATCTCCGACCCAATATTTTTTTTTTTTTACGTTTCTCTTCAATTTTCTTTTTGGCCTCTTATCTTTTCTTGTCGTCATTATTGCGACAATTTGAGAGTCTTCCAAATCAAATTTTCCGTCAATGAGTTCTTAAAAGCTAAATGAGTCAAGGTCATCGGCGATCCACTCAACCTCGATGTCTGATTCATTATTCTTTGAAGTCCAACCTTCTACGTATGTAATTGATATTCCTTAAATTTGAAAGCCTATATTAGTAAAGAGATTGATATAAGCTACATTGCTACAAAATGAAAATCTAAATATTGGCACGAAAAGAGGTATCCCAACAACAAATAAAATGATATAAGTGATAAACATACCTCGACTGAATTGAGTTCCAATAGTATTATCTTCAGGATGAACACATTCATTTAAATCAGGTAGTCCCCACATGTTGGTTGATTGTGATTGCCCTCCAATTTGGTATAAACTACATTGCTACAAAACCAAAATATAAGTATTGGCACGTAAAACATTTCAGCAACAATAAATAAAATGATATAAAGATAAACATACTTGACTGTATTGAGCTCCAATAGTATTCTCTTCAAGATGAACACTTTCATTTAAATCAGGTAGTCCTTGAGCAATATTTATATCACCTTGTTATTAAAAAAAATAAGATGAGACAAGTTAAAATGTTAGGCAAATGTTAGATGAGAAATAAATGAGACAATATATGCGATCACATAGGCAAAATAAAAATGTACGTGAATTATGACAAACCTTTCTTGTTTCTCTTTATCTTTTTGAAGGCACTTGTGTTGTGCTTTCGTTTGCTTCTTTTTTCTTTTTAAGTTCCAAAGACGCCTTTTCGACCGGGTCCCATTCGTTGGTCTCCCTTTTTCAAATCGGATGCAACAACCAATACTTTGTCATCATTTTCTTCAACATTTGTGGCAACACCAGATCTTTTGGACTTCGAACATTGTCTTGGATATATTTCTTTCATTGGTACAACCTGCTCAACTTCTTCCAACCCCTTTTGGAGTGCAACTTTAGCTTTTAGATATCCATTTTCATTGACTGCGCCCTTTGTCACAAGCTTTATTGCCAAATGACATAGCTCATTGTACCGCAAAGATTGAACTGCATTGCAATTTGACAAATTTGGTTTGCTACCATTGTCTCTTACAACTCCGACTTTCACTGCTTTAGTCCACCTTTGTAGTATATATTGATTAGGAATCGTATGTATATTATTATGATAAAATACCTTCAATATGTGACGACAAATAAGGCCAAGGGACTCAAAACTTTTTGCAGCTACACTCAGTCTGAAAGTTAGACATGTCAATTGCGACCTTTCTTACAGACCATTCTCTAGTAACTTCATATGTGTATGTTGTACCATCAACACTGCATTCCTTGATGTTATACATAAGATGTTCCTTATACTCAACTTCAAATATTTCAAAAACAGCATGTGTGTACATATCAGACGCTTGCTTTAGCATGAGTGTAGAGACAAATAACCTTTGAGACATCTGAGATGAATTGAAATCAGCTTCAATTTTTGCCCTCGTCGCCGGAAGTAGACACTCAATACGATGAACAAACTTAGTCAAACTATACTTTCTCTTCACATAATTTTTCAAGAGACTATTGGTACTTTCCCCACGTTGAGTAGTGGTCATGTTTGCACAAAAATGTCTCGCCCATACACTAATGCCCATTTCTTCTTTATTTTGATCAATTTAACCAACCACTTATTTTCCAAAAGATCATAATCACGCAACATCTTGTCCCATCTTGATAAAAAAAATATCCTCTGTCTCACAATTGTATACACACTTATTGAAGTCATTTAGAAACCTGTGAACTCTCAGATACATGGTGGAGGTGCTTTCCGACATTTAGATATATATGCCACAAACAAAGACGATCTTTGTGTTTCGGGAAAAACAATTGGGATAGCCTTCGCCATTCTTTGGACATTGGTCAGTAAGAGAATAGTCTTTGGTGGTTTTCCGACATTGCTTTTAAAAAGGTTTCAAACAACCATTTAAAAAACTCGACACTTTCATCTATCAAAAGTGCACCCCCAAATATGATAGACTGCATATGATGATTGACACCAACAAATGGCGTAAACGGTCGTCCATATTTGTTTGTTTTGTAAGTTGTATAAAAAACAACATCTCAAAAGTAATTATAATCCATCACTGACGTTGCATCTTCCTAGAACATATTTGATAGTTGATTTTCATCGTCACGCAACTCATTGTAAAAGAAAGATGGATTCTCGACTTTCTTCCTTTTAAAATATTCTATAATTGCATTTCCATCTCCGTGCTTGCCAAGTTCTTGCTCACGCTTCTTACGGAGATAATTTTTATAATCGATGTATGTAAAACCAACATTTTCTAGTCCTCCAGCTTGATGCGTCATATATTTATAACCATCAATAGGCGCAATTCCTGCAGCATCTAAACTACTAATTTCCGCTCCTTGTGGCTCTTTAACACGCCTTTGAGACCTCAATAGATACGTCTTGGATGGGGTTGCCAATTCATGGTTATGTTCATGTACCACCTCAGTAACAACCCATTCGTTTTTCACATTCGAAACAGCCATGCGAGCTTTGCAACCAATTCTTGTTTCATTACGATTATTTTTCACATTTCCATTCCGCTTATCCTTTTTACGCACACCTTCCTTGAAACATACAAAGAACCGCCTCCTCACAGTTATATCTGCTCTATAATATATTTTGTCCTTCCTAATACTAAAACCCATTTTATTTGAAGGCGTAGGAATTATAAGTTGCATATGCCTCTTCCTCAGATTGAAAAATCAATCCCTCATATAACAAATTTTCCATTGTTAGTTAAAGAGATTTTCTTTTTTTTAGAGTATGAATAAAACCTCTCTTTTTTTTTTTTTTTTTCGAATAGAGAGTTGAAGAAGAGGGCGAGACTGTGGAGATTTTCCTCCCCATTTTCCACGCATCCAATCTTTTCTCACACACGGAATCTTTCCTTCTAAGGAGAGAGAGAGAGAGAAAGTGGAGTCGCACATAATCTTCCTAATTTCTAGCCATTTTTTTTTTTTGGATTTTATCTAACACTGTTAGTTGCATAAACTTTTGGGGTTAAATGAGTGGACAGGTGTCAATATAATTTTGTAAGGTGTAAAAGGCTACTTTTTACACCCGGGCGGAGAAGATCCGGCCTCATAAGTGGGTCTTATAAACTGGTTTGTTTTTCATTTTAAGTTCCTTTTATAAGCACTTATAAAAAAAAACAAAAAAAACAAACACACAACATCTTATATAGATGGTTATTTGACAAATATAACCCTGTTTTACATACCATTACATAATTTGTACTTCCAAATCATTATTAAACAAAATGATCTTCTTTTGGCCTAGTTTCATAACACCAATTCACATACAAGCAACGTTTCAAAATAGAAATCCTCTTATATATTACGTTTAAATCCAAATAGAAATAGAAATACAACATAAAACTATTTCAATATATCCATCACATAAAACTATACAAGTCATTTCCTTAACACTATGCTTTTCCACAACAAAGCCAACAATGAAAAATTACACATACACTCAATTACACAAGTAATTAGATAAGTATTTGTCAAATGTGAAGATCCATTCAATTGCACTAGGCATGGATGATGAAGTCCCCAAGAAATAAAAAGAGATGCAACATATCCATCAAGAGAGTTTCATACTTACTCAGATTGCGAAGTAATAACTCAGAGAGCTTCATTATAGATTATTTGGAAAGACACTTTTGTATATTACAAATTTACAAGTCATAAAAATGTGAATCATCTCATCACAATCAATTTATTCGTTGACAAAGAGTATGAGAGCATCTGGAGCATGATTATGCAAAAACAAGCATCAAATCAGCCTCAAACCTCAAACAAAGAGAGATCAAATCAGCCTCGATTGTGGTCAACTGTTTACTAAGTGTTCAAGAGAAACTAGTAACGGGATTAAAACCATAAAATCACAAATGGGGATTATCTTAACTTCAAAATATTGTAGATGATGACAACCACATAGAACTCGAATCGATATAAAATTCTTTTATTAAATCCATCATAATGTAACTAATAACAATATGAAATCCATTTAAGAAATATTCAGAACTCGATCAATCAAACCAACAAAGTATAATAATTATCACAATTCAGCAAGAATTCAACTAAATAGGACAAAATGCTCACATTTTTCAGAAAAAACAACATTACAAAACTAATCTGGGAATCTTTATTACAGAATGCAATAACATTATGAAATCCATCTCAAACACATTCAAGAACCAAATCAAACAAACAAAGTGAACCAATTTCCACAATTCAAGAACTCATATTCTAACCAAGAAGAGATTTGTCATCGTCGTTACCTGTTTTCTTCAGATTGGAAGTTGGAGCAGCAACAATGGAGGGAGTGCGAGTGCGAGTGGAGCAGCAATAGCAAAGTGCGACAGCAGCAGCAGCTTTGGGGCAGTGTTGTGGCGGCAGTTGAAGAAAATGGAAGCAAAGAATAAATGAGAAAGAGAAGGCAGAAGAGAGAACAAGTGTGCTTGGGGGGTTTATGTCTTTTTCCAGCTTACAAGACTTACAAAATTGTAGCTAGGGCAGGGATCGGGTCGGGTTTGCGTCTGATATGGCTATATCCTAATCCGAATAATTTCACAGTATCCGAATCCGAACCCGATTATATCCGAAATTTAATATCCAAACCCGACTAACCCGATCGGATAACACTAAAAATAAAAATAAAAAATAAAAATAAAAATAAATAAAAAAAACCCCAAAAATTATATCCGAATCCGAATCCGACCCGAATACATAAACGAATATGAAAATCGACCGAACCTCGATTGTATTGGTATCCGTCGGGTCGATTCGGTCTACCCGACCTGATTCCCTGTCATAATTGTAATAGATCCAATTTTTGTACTTATAGAAATCATGCCTCTTATAAGAGGCAAAAAACAAACCAAAAAAATGTCCAAAATCACTGGTCCACATCTTATAAGAGGTTATAAGACATCAATGTCTTATAAGTGATGTCTTATAAGAGGCAAAAACAAATGACCCCTTATTATTTCAACATTGAAATATGCCGATATTCGAAATCTTTATTAAAAAAAAAATAAAAAAATAAAAAATCACACGTGCACTCGTAACTAGGGGTGTCAAGGTTCCGGTTCTGGTCCGGTTTTTAGTGTTGTAAGAACTAAGAACTATTTAATTTTACAATTCTGGTTTTGGTTTCAATTCTTTGCAATTCTTAAAATTGTGGAACCATACCCATAACCATCGGGTCCTAGCGGGTATTTTCAGGTTTAGGTTCTTCATTTCGATTCTTAAGATATTTACTATTTACACTGTTTTTTATTGATTTTATTAAAAAAATATGTACTAAAAACACAAAAATACTACACAAATGAGCCGTTTTTTTAAATATTCATATAAGGAATTATGTCATTCAATAATAAATTAAATAAAACTATATATTTAAAGTTGCAAACTATATTTTTATATTATTTATAACATTAAATACTATAAAAAATACATATTACACTAATAAATAAAATTTAGTAATATATAAATGAATGTTTTGAGTTTTTGATATTCTTTATTTCGATATTTTTTTATGTTAAAAGTACGATAACGTCCGGTTTCAATTCTGGTCCGATTTTTTTGTTTGAAAAACTATTTGGTTCCGATTTTATATGGTCCGGATTTTTAATACTCATTTTTAAACAGTTTTTAAAAAGGATTTTTTAGTATTACCCCCCTACTAGATGAGCCAATTAGGATTTCCCCCAACTAGATGGAGAAATTAGGGTCTCCACACAAAAACACACAAAAGCGTGTTTTGTGAGACCCTAATTTCCCCATCTAGTTGGGGAAAATCCTAATTGGCTCATCTAGTAGGGGGTAATACTAGTTAACCCTTTTAAAAATAAAAACTGGAACCATTATTTTTTCTGAGGTTCCGGTTAAACGGGTACCATCGACACCGGTCGTAACTATATTGTAGAATGATTTGATTGAGGTTAGTTGGGAAATATAATCCCAATTAAGCCAACCTTTTGTAATCTATTCATATCAATATATTTGCTAACTTAGAAAAAAAAAAATTGTAGAATGACTAGACTTTTATTAATCTTTTATTAGGGTGATTTAGCTTTAGGTCCTCCTAAAAATAGGGCTTTTTGCGTTGGGTCCAACTTTTATCGTTTATTAGTTTTAGGTCCCCCCTACCGTCAGTTGACAACGTTGACCATCATTGACCAGGTCTAGCCATCCATCATTGTGTGTCCAAGGCCATGTATTTTCATAATGGCCAAAATACCCCTCTCACGCTTCAAGACATGCCCACACCAAAACCTCAAATCGAATTTGAAATTTCATCGACGTGTTTGAATCGTAGCTCCCCAATCCAACGGCTCATCTAGATGTTAATTACTCAACACGTGTTGACATCCTAGCTCCCCAATCTAATGGCTGCTGTAAGATAGTCGTTGAGCACCCCATCCCCAACGGTCATAAGCTACTTCTATAAGAATGTACTCAATTTCTCCATTTAGACACACAAGTTTTGTTAAATTTCTTCATTTTGAGCATCAACATGGGTGGAAGTGAAGCTATTATTGTTGTTGCACCAAAGGTGTTCTTGTTTCTGAAGTTTTCATATTTCTTTCATTAATTGCGGTAGAAGGACCTATTGCAAAACTAATGTTTATATGGAAGGACCATATATATGCTAATTTCTTTCAATTATATTTGATTTTGTTTTTCAGATTTGATTTGGTTTTGACCTTTTGTTTTTCTTTCATTAATTACAGGTTTGTCAACTTTGCTACTTAATTTAAGATCACTATGCTTCAACATGTCCATATCTTGGCGTGCACTGCCCTCGTTCTTGGTGTTGTGGATTTATGAGAGTAGTACTAGGTCATATGGAAGGTGGCACTTAGCAGTTCAAGTTCCTCAAGTGTTCTAGGGAAGGTTGTAGTGCAGTCGAATGGATTTACTTTGACAAGAAGGTTGACTCAGAAATGTGTAACCTGTGTAAGGAAGAAGATGAACTTTGTGAAGTCTGCAAGTTATATAAGGGTTGTTGTGTCCCTAATTCTTGTATAAAGAGCAACTGAGTTGCTATGTATGGAATTTAGTATGGAGTGCTATGTATGGAGTTTAGTTCTCTAATGTCAGTTATCTAGTGATGAATAAAATGTTATGGATCAACAAGAACAATGGTAAACAACATGTGCACTTTCACCGACCAAACTAACATATTCCTTCCTCAAATTAGAGTCATACTTACATAGTCATTCCCATTGTCAACTACACAAAGACAAAAAATAGAAAAGTAACCTAACGGGGAGGGTAAACAAAACACGTAATGACATCGACATCCCATAGCAACACAAAACATAGCACTCATTCTCGAGTACATACATCCCAAAAGATCTCTAACATCCCATAGTAACACAAAACATAGCAAAAAGCAAAACATACTTAAAGAAGACAGGATACATCCCAAAAAAATAGCATCCTAGAAGATCTCTATCACAGGTTCATTGCTGAAACAAGCAAAATTATGATATTAATTGACAGAAACTTAGCAAGATAAATGAAGACAAATACATAAATAAAAGGAAATCCAAAGAAATAAGACCAACATCATTTTTTTTTTCTTATTCATTGAATTCTTGAAATCTTCATAGGTCTGAGGACACATCAAAGCTTGCACCACCAGTCTAAGTTGAGTTGAACATTGGTTTCCCTCCCCCCTTTCCGCCCCAACATAACCTCTCTCCCTAGCTAACCTAGCTTGTTCAAATTCCCAACACTCCTGCATAAGCTGCTCCTCCTCAATTTCTTATGGATATGCAGTAGGAAGTCCCCTAGCCACCAAAGAAGCATCTCTTGCATCTCTCCACTCCATCACATGAGTAATTACTTTTGTGTGTACCCTAGATTATATTTCCAATCCACAGTGTACTCGGACCATGGACCGGACGTGGGACGATGGCGGACGATCCGGTGGTACGTCCAAATAAACACTTTTGGATCATCCGGTCTTCATAACAGGTCCAGGGCCCATCCGAGTGGCCCAAGTTCATGGATCCAATCTGTTCGGATGATTATGATCCGATAACCCGATCCGCGGAAGCGAAAAATCCTAGCGCAATCCGATAAGATCTTGCATAAGGATAGAATGAAATATTGGGGAATGGTCCTATTTTAGATAGGATTCATCAAGGAAGGCAATCTCCGAGAATCACTTTCTTGACCGCCAAGGCAGGAGTTTGCTATATATACGGAGGTTTCTGTAGCCTCTAAAACTATGTTTTTAAGAGACTTGATCCCGGATTCCTTACTGGGTACGTAGGCAACCTGAACGTTGGTGCAGTCTCTCTCCTTCAAAATACCTAATCCCATTTCTTTCGAGCTTTCGGAAGGGCACCATTACATCGGGAGTGTCGGGTTGACGTTTTGCCCCGACAACTTCATCATGTGAAACTTCATCACCATGCTCATCAACATAGGCTCTAGCAACCATCACTTTTTCTCGAGCCATATTGTTATATCCAAATCTCACACAAAACATTAGATGATCTGGATATTCCTCACCCCTTCTAGAACCACTTCTAGAATTCTCACCCCTTCTAGAATTCTCACCTTTGTTCACTTGCTTCTTACCGTTACCTTTGTTCTTCCCCATTTGAGATTGTGTGTGAGAGAGAGAGATGTCAAAGAGATCCTTTTATAGTAGGGTATAACAAGTCAATTTCTTAAAAAGTTGTGATATGCCAAATTGTGTCCCAATACATTCTGTATTGGGAAGAGAAGTCCATACCTGACCAATTACAGAAGACTCATTTGTGGCTCTTGAAGCAGGCTGATGTGTATATGAAGTTGGATTCTCAAAATAGTTGTGCATGCGTCCTTTGCTTTGACCACCTCTAGAGCTTCGACTACCTCTACCCATTGTAGGTGGTCTTGCAGATGCTTGACTTTCATTCAACGGTCCTTGAGATGCTTGAATTTCATTCAATGGTCATTGAGATGCTTGACTTGCATTGACTTGTTGAGAAGTTTGGCTTTCACTCACTTCTGATGATCCACCTCTACCACCCCTTCCACCCCTACTACCCCTGCCACCTCTACTACCCCTTCCACCTTCACTAACAACTTGAGGTGGCACTTGGCCTTCAGGTGCTTGAAGTGGTTGCACTTGGCCTTCAGTTGTTTGACCTTCATTCTCAGTTGCATCCCCTACAATACAACAATTAAGATAATGAAATTAAATTCATTAAACATGACTAAAATAATAAATAGTACCTATATTTTTTGGTTTTGATTTCTTTTTCCTCTTTCTTACTGTTGTTTGTCGGTCTCTTAGGGTAATGTCCTCGATTATGTCCTGGGTTATTACACAATTTGCATTTCCTTGTGCTACTATCTCTCTCCTCATCTTCATCTATGATTCTCTATTTTTTTTTGTCTCCCAGCTTTTCTTTCAACAGGTGGTGGTAAATATTGATCTTCATAACTTAACTGTAACAAAAAAAACATGATCACATAAGTGTCACACTAAAATATAATCCAATATAACATAATACAATATCACTAACCTTTCCCCAGTCTTCCTCATTATCAAAGGGATAGATACTACTAGCATAAGTGCCTTTGAATGCCTCAGCATGAAAGTAAGGGTTGCACCATCTATATACCCAAACATATATTGCAAAATGAGTTAATTACACATTTATAAACCCAAACATATAAACTTAAGTATTAAGTTTAATTTGTATTTACTTACTCTAAGATTCTCTACTTGGCCTCAGAGGTCTTATAACTGCAATAGCATGAACACATGGTATGCCACCCAGCTACCATACCATACAAAAACATGTATGGGCAATTAAATCAACTACAAAATGTTTCCCAGATTTTGGATTGGTTGCACAATATTTGTCATTATCAAAGCCATCAACCTTATATCTATTATGCTTCTTCTCTAGCTTGGTAATGACCTCTATAGTAGATGTTACAAGGCCACCCTCTTTCATCTCCTTGGAAAGTAGCATTCTCTCATGTATAAGAGACATCACAGCTTTGGTATACTTATCTATAAAGTATAAGAGTGGCTTGTCTCTAATTTTCAATATTCATGTATTGAATAATTCACTGAAGTTGTTAGTAACTGCATCACACTTTGAAGTGAGGTCAAAATGTGACTTTGCCCAAGTTCTCATAGGTTTTCTTTCAAACCAGTCCACAACATTCTTCTTAGTAGTTGACAATGCCTCCATGAATTGCTCATGCTCACTAACTTTGTATGCTTTTGAACCCCCCGAGCTAAGCTGCATCAAGTGCTCACCCTTAAATTCATTATTAAAATTTTGTACATATGTCTAGAACAAAACATGTGAAAAACACAAACAATACATGTCAATATAAAATAAATTAGGGAAATTAGATAAATTAGTTAATACACAAACAACTTATACCTGTGGTTGGCATCCTGGGAAATCTAGTCTCCACAAAGATGAATAAGTCATTTTTGTCTATCGATATGAAAGTAAGTTGTTATGGGTACTTGTTAAGGTATGGTTGAAGCAGTCCTAACATCATGCACCAAGTTTTTATGTTCTCACCCTACACACATAGATTGCAAGTGAAAATAATCCATCATTGCATCTAATCTCATAGCACTTAAAACACAACCACCATACTTACCCCTTCATAAAAGCCCCATCTAAACCCACAACAGGACTACGTTCATTAACAAAACCATGTAAAGAAGCTTTATAAGCAAGGAAGAATCCTTTGAATTGAAACTTTTTGTCCCAAACACATTTGACTCTACTCCCTTCATTTATTTTCAAAATTTGTCTTTTTAACTCTTTCACAATGTTGTAGCTATGCTCATAATTGCCATTAATTCTCTCTAACAGCCTCACCTTTGATTTCCAAGTAGTGAAGTATGAAATTTTTACCCCATATCAATGATAAATCTCATTGTAGATATCAACAGGCTTACTGTCTGGATGATCTCTAGCATATTCTTCCAGCTCATCAACAACCCAAAGAGCTCTAGCCTGCCTATACTTATCATCTTTGTCAGCTTCATAAGTGTGAGTGTCATTGAACTTCCTCAACTTCACAGTGTGGTGATCATTTGTAGCACTACACCAAGCATGCCAACCACATGTACCAAACCGACACTCCTCTCTTATTGTTCCTTCATTACAACACCAAATTCTGTACCTCTTTTTGTCATGTTTGTTATGCTTAAAACTAAATCTATTATCAATTCCATATGCTTTGAAAAACTCCCTACACTCTTCCATGGTTCTCCACTCCATCCCTTTCACCAGCTGCCTAACTTTAGGAATATTAACTTCCTCTTGATTTTGTTCCTTTTGAAACAAATTTGAACCTATTTTCCCCAAACTGTTAATAGGATCTTCCTCCTTATCAATTTCATTGAAGTGCTTCTCCTCATCTACCAAACCAATTACAAAAGCTTCAGATTCCTCATCCATGACATTTTCTTCAGGGTCAAACCCATCTTCTTCATCAGATGAATCATAACTGTTGTACCCTGCATTAGTATCAACTGTAGGACCAAACCAATCAGCAGTAGAAAAAAACCTATTAACTTCATCACCAGAACTTCATATGTCTCCCACATCAGATCTAGCTCCCACATCAACTTCCACATCAGATCCAGCTCCCACATCAGCCCCTTCATCAAAAACTTCAGCCACAACAGTAGCAATAACATCAACCCAGTCATTCAACACATGGTCTACAGCTTCTTTCAATTTTTTAGAAGCCTCATCATTCAAACCAAAGACAAGCTTCCCCACTTGGCTCGCTTCATCATCGAGAATCAACACTAATAACTCTTGGTTTCTTGCACAACAACACCTTTTGGACATCATCTACCTCCACTAAAACTCTTTTAGCTTTAGGGTTGACAACTTTATGTATTGAAGGATCAGGGTCTATTTCAATGACTTTGAATGATATGGGCTGACACAACTTTGCGCAGTAGATTGGACAATTGGATTGAGGTTATCATGTTTGTTAGACATGGCTTGAACAGGTATATTGGATATGGGCTCAATATGTATATTGGATATGTACTCAACATGTACATTGGAAGTGGACTCAGTAGGTATATTGGACTTGTATTGAACACCCAAAATTGCCCTAAAGGAGGGCTCATATTTTCTTTGGTTTACCCCCATCACACTTGGGTTCTCCTCTCAGTTTTCAGTTAGGCCCACAACATCATCATAAGCTATAAACAAATGATATTTGTAGTCATTTTCTACCATGATGTTTTCCCACATATGCATGAGTTGTTTGTCAGTCCCAAGTGAGCACAAAAATCCTGCCAAGATACAAGTCACAGATAACACTTTCTTCCCTATAGGCGTGAAGCCCTGAATATCCTTCATAAAATCCATATACATCAACTCATCTCCATCTAATGTTAAATTTCTCCTCCTACCACCACTATGATCATTCACAGTTATTGCACCAGGATTTACCTCACCCCAAACACCACCCAAATGAACCCCTACACAAATGTTCTTTTGCCCCACTACATGACTGTATATTTCACATAAACCAAACAAATTAACAAACAAACAAAGCCCCATATGAATGACACATCATTTTCAGCACTTAAAGCATGAGTACAATTAAAGTACATCACAAAAATCCAATAAACAATGGCCCATATGATCAAAGTAATTAATTTTATTAACAATTGGGCCCACTAAAGTCAAAATCCCTAACTTTTTAATTCATAAATCGCAAAATATTTCATCAATTGCACATGAAAAGATAAATCCCTAATTTTTAATTGGTAAAATAGTTGCAAAAGGAAAAAACCCTAATTTTTAATTCGATAATGCATATGAAACAACACGTACTCTAATTATTAAACTAAACCCTAACTAAAACAAACTTTACCTGTAGCAAAAGCTCCAAAGACCACGATTCTACGACCAAGCTCCAACCTCCACCAAGCTCTAATAACTTTAATTAAGTGACAGAGATGGGAGAATGAGATGAGAGAGGTGAAATGAGAGTAAGAATGAGTGAATTTGCCAGAGAGATTAATCTATGAGAGAGAGAAAAGAGGGGGAATATGAGATGAATAAACTTTCCCGCTTTTTTTAGTAGAGTTCTTATCCTTTACAGCGACCGTTGGATTGGGGAACTACGATTCGAACACGTGTCGATCAAATTTCAAATTCGATTTCGAGGTTTTTGGTGTGGGCATGTGCGAGGGGTATTTTGGCCATTATGAAAATGCACGACGCCAGACACACAACGATGGACGACCAGACTTGGTCAATAACGGTCAACGTGATCAACTCACGGTAGGGGGGGGGCCTAAAGCTAATAAACGATAAAAGTTGGACCCAATGCAAAAAGCCCTATTTTTAATTACTGTGGTTGTCTTTTATTAGTCTTTCATTACACTACTCTCAATAGCCCATCTTCTCCTTTGTAGATGTCCATCTAATTTGAAGTGTTTTGCGAGTTTAGTATGGGTCCAAGTGTTCAACTATGAATACACTGGGGGTGAATTGTGAAGCTATAGCATTGGGAGTGAATTGTGAAGCGATGAAGGTCTGCTTGGAAGTATGAGAATGAGAATTTTCTTTTCAGCTAAACTTTGTAGTTTGTCTTTACATGATCATCACCAGTTTGGGTATCGGCAAGTGTTTTCAAGTGGGAGAGAGTTTTGAGCTGTTCTTCATGATTGCAAAACCAGATTTACCGCTTCTAATCACTAAAGAATCCATAAGGGAAGAAGCATGTGGGAAAACCAAACTACAACTGTAAGTATTCTCACAAATCAAATCAAACATCGGACCTTTTCTTTCTTTCTTCCAAATTTCTACACTTCCTCCATACAAAAGACTCTGCAATTCTCCTTGGTTTGACACCTATTTGATACTCCATCATCCCTCCAACCACTCCAGCACAAATAAACCTTTTTTCTGGAAAAAATCATCGAAACAGAACTTGTCACTAGACTCTTCACTGAGCTAAGATGATTCCACAAGATAACTTATGTATTATACATTCCGTTCTGAAATATAACAACACACAACATCAACTAATCATCACCACCACCATCTCTTCATGGAAAAAAACTACTATAAATTCCGATCTCCCACCAGCACCCACATCAACATCACAAACTCCTTACATCCCAGCAAGTTTACTCATTATGAATATCACAAACGTCACCCCACAAAACCTTTCACTTGAACTAGTTTTAGGGTCTTCAAACACAACAAACACTCAGCACCCAACTCCCCCTTTGCCAAAAGACTCCATAAATAAGGGAAAGGAACCTCTGACAGAGAACACTGCCACACAAAATGATAGGGTTTGTTTACCAACTGATGGCAAAAAAATACTCCCACTGGACAATCGGATGGAAACACTCTTTAACAAACACAATAGTTTCACTCTAATGGGTAAGATATTGGTTAATAAAACGGGATACAACACAATCAAAGCTGATCTCACTGCAGCTTGGGATCATATTCGTCCAATTAAGTCACTGGTCTACCCTGGAGGCCTCTTTGAATTTGTTTTCAGGAACCAGGCTGATATAGACTTCATCATGGAAAACCAGCCGTGGAATCCGGCACGTACTACTTTACAGTTACGATCATGGAAAGATTTCTCTCTGACCAGAGAATTCCCAAAAGCCTTTTTCTGGATTCACCTTATCAATCTTCCTCACTGCTATTATGACGAACAATCTGTTCGTAGTATCCTGGACCAACGCAGTGTACCAAAATGTGGAGAGGTCCTTTGTGTGAGCATCCCACAAAATGTGCAGGCAGAAGGAGAGAAGCCATGTAACATGGTCTAAGTCAAAATAAAGATTGATATCGACAAACCCATCGCGAGGTGCGACTCTACCATCAACTTTTGGAGGTATATGGGTTGAATATGCCTATGAACATCTTTCGGTATGCTTTTCGATGTGGGATTCTCGCCATAGCTACAAACAATGCATTGAAAATATTCGCCCCGGGATACCTAAGGTTCGATCCATTTCTTGGCTCAAAACCCCTCTTCACATCAAACCTCCGTTTCAACTCAAACAAACATCACCACATCAGCTCCGCAGCCACCAACCTCTCGAAGCATCCCAAACCCTAGATACACTACACCTATGCGAAGAAAATACCAAAACTGCCAGGACACTATGCAGACGACCAATGTTAACACTCCCTAATACTTTAGTTGTCACAACCCACCAAACTTTGACAACACTCACCCACTCCCCAAATTAGGTCAGTCTTTCTCAATCCCTGATTTCATGGGTCTGCCACCTCCACCTAACCTCTCAAACCACTTGGTTGTCAAAAAGTACAAACCCAGACTCATGCCAAAAATCCTCTTGGGTAAACCAATCACCACAAACATGCAAAACCCTTCACCAACTATGTTAGGGACAGGAGGGGACCAGACTCAACAACCGATCTCTGACCCAAACCCACTCAACCAAACTATCTCTGACAATGAACACAACACTCCACCTACAGAGCAGGACAAGGAACCTTTCACTTTCACAGCAACACCCTCACCCAAATACAAAGCAATACAGAGAGAACCTCTTAGCACATCACAACCCCGACACCCCTCTTTTTCACCCATCTCACCAACAAATGAGCTTGAACTTCTCCTGGGAGGCAAATGGCCGATACCAATACAAGGAATGAAGAAACAGAAAATCGATGAGTCACAAAACAAAATCATTCTAGATGTTAACCAAGTCCTAGACTGTTGCTTCTTCCACCAATCCAACCTCAAACGGAAATTCAACCTCATGCAACTGTCAGAAGACATCTCCACCAAAAAAGCTTCAGTTACCATAACTGAAATACAGGAAGATGAGACCTCGGCCACTGAGATATTAGAAACCACTGAAACAGTGATGGCGGCTGGCCGAAACAGCCCCCTCACAATGAGTCTATTCTTGTGGAACTGTCAAGGGTTTGGTCACCCCTCGATAGGTGAAGATTTGCTGAAGAAAATCCGCAAATATCGACCGGAGATTATTCTGTTAGTCGAAACCCAAGTGAAATCTCCAAAAATCTCCCAAAAAATCCAAAGACAAGGGTTTGTAAACCATTTTCATGTCTCCTCAAATGGTAGGTCTGGTGGTATGAGTCTTTTATGGACAAACAATCTTTTAGTTCACATTGAAAATTTTGAAGACTGGATGATACATGGTATGGCACAATGCCTTTCATCAACCACAGCTAAGTGGACTATCACTGCTGTACATGCCCACCCAAAGCATCATGGAAGGAAAATTCAATGGGAGCTGTTAGCGGCTATTGGTGATACGGTACAAGGCCCTTGGGCAATGTTCAAAGATTTTAATCAAGTTCTGTGTCAGGAAGATAAGGTGGGAGGAAGACCTGTTACACCAGCAAAAGTGATGCCTCTCACGGACATGCTCGATAGATGTACTCTAATGCACTATGCACCTTGCCAAAAATGTTTTAGTTGGACAAATAAGAGAGATGGACTAGCTAGAGTGGCTCAAACCATTGATCATTTATTTTGTAATGTCGAATGGCGATCTTTATTTCCAAATTCACAGTTGAGCTATGTTTTCTCTCAAAAGTCAGATCATAAAGTCCTGATTTTCACCAGCAAACTTAGCCCACTTTCTCCTAAATTTCATCGTTTTTTATTTGAAAATGCTTGGCTTTTACACCACGACAACAAGTCCCCGGTGTACAATAGCTGGAACCAAACCTTTAAAGGCTCTAGCTCTTTTCAACTTTCTTAGAGACTAAGACTATGCCCAAAGAAAATTTCATTCGATTGGAAAAATCGTGTGTTTGGAAACTCAAAAAAAAATCCGGAAATAGAATAGATCATTGCGGACATCCACCAACTCCCCTTCCTTCGAGAACTAGAGCAATTGATCACAGAGAAAAAGCATTGGCAAAGCTCCTTGCAAATTTGGTATTACGGGAAGAAAGTCATTGGGCACAAAGAGCAAACACCAGCTGGCACCAAGAAGGGGATGATAATACAAAAAAATTCCATATGTCTGTCATCATCAACAGACAAGCCAAAGGTATCACTACAGTCAAAGACAAGGACGGCATATGGCAAAGGGATCCAGAAGCCATCTCAAAGGTTTTGTGGACCATTTCCAGAAAAACTTTGAAAGGTCGGATGATGATACGACAAGCCAGATTTTTCAACTCTTGTGCACCAAGGATCACTGCTCTAGACAACATCGACATGAACAGTAACCCCGGAGGAGGACGAAATTAGAAGAGCGACCCTATCAGATTGGGCGAACAAATCCGCAGGGCCAGATGGATTTACAAGAAAGTTCTTTCATACCTATTGGGATATCATCAGAAGGGACATCACAAACTTCATTCAACAATTCTACCTCACTGCCCATTTCACAAAACCTCTGAATCACACAAACATCGTACTAATCCCAAAAACAAAAAATCCTGAACAACCTACACATTTTCTTCCAATCAGCCTTTGTAATGTGGCCTATAAAATCCTGTCAAAAGTTATAGTGAATCGTTTACGACCACTACTGAATAAGATAATAGGCCTTTTCCAAAGCGCTTTCATCCTAGATCGATGCATCCATGACAACATTCTTATAGCCAACGAACTTTTTCACCACCTCAACACCAGAAACAAAAAAGCCAAACAAAAATGGGGAGCAAAAATTGACCTATCTAAAGCGTATGATCGTGTTGTTCGGAATTTCCGAGAAAGCTCTTTCTTCATTTGGTTTCAATGAACACGTGCAACATGGTGATGTTTTTGTGTGCAATCTATCTCCTACTCTATTATCGTCAATGGCAGACCATGCGGCTACTTTAATCCAAAGAGAGGCATACGTCAAGGAGATCCGCTCTCACCATACCTCTTTATTCTAGGCATGGAGGTCTGTCCACCCATCTCCTAAAACTTCAACAGGCCAAACTCATTAAAGGAATCTCTATTGGCCGGGGTGTCCCCTCGATTCACCACCTGCTATACGCAGATGATCTTGTACTCTTTGGTAATAATGAGCTCAAAGAAGTTAATGAAATGGTCGAGGCTTTGAAGCTATTCTGTCAAGCATCAGGTCATCAAATCAATTTTGAAAACTTTGATCTGCTCTTTAGTACTCATGCGACGAGAGATTTTAAGCAAAACTCTCGCACAATTTTTGACATCAAAAGACAGACCAATTTCAAACTATCGGGGAGCCCAACTTGCCTCTCAGAGAGTAACAAAAAAGTCCTTGATTACTTCGCCGAGACTACAAAAGCGATTTTCGGGTTATGGAAGGCATCTACCCTCTCTCTCGGTAGTAGGACACTTATTAACGCGGTTTGGTCCATGAATCCCAAATCATCGGATGGGGTTTTAAACTACCGAAGTGATTACTCATCCTATTGATGTACATCGGTGCATTTTTCCGGGGACATGAAGTAAACACTAAGAAAGTTCACTTTCGGTTAAGCGGGAAAGCGATTGAAAAGCCAAAGTTATATGGTGGCACGGGAGTCGAAATCTTCAAAGATACAAATCTAGCTCTCCTCGCCAAGAAAGGTTGGGAAGTCATTCAGAAGTTGACGTGTCTTTATGGATCGATATTGTCAAGGCAAAATACTTGCGAAATCAAGATTTCTTGACTGTGTGTCCCAAACCACTTGACTCTAGAGTCTGGAGAGACATCCTAAAGGCTCGTACAGTCTTCACTAAAGGATTGGGATGGGAAATAGGAAATGGTTCAAATATCAACCTGTTCACAGAAAGATGGATCCCAAGTAAAAAAGGTATCAAGGCTCCAATATACTCCAATCCTACTGTCAAACCGATTTTTCGTCTCGGACCTCATTGATAGCAACACAAGGAAATGGCGCTCCAACATCATCTACCACTGGCGGGGGAAGATATTGCGAAACAAATTATCTCCATTCCACTTTCGTGATCTTGAGAAACCCGACGTGAAGAATTTGGACACGAACAATTAATGGAAAATACACGGTGAAATCGAGGTATCAAGCTATAACCGTCACCAAAAACCCCACTCTCTTTGATTGGAGAATCATCCGGAAACCCGGTGCCCCCACAAGTAAAGGTATTCATGTGGAAACTTGTGCTTGATGCTTTAAACTCATCCTCTAACCTATTCAATATAGGTTTAAACTTTAACCCAGACTGTGTCTTCTGTAAAAGTTACCCAGATACCTCACAACACCTATTCAAAGAATGCCCTTTCACTTTCGGACAATATGGAGACTCAAACCCAATCCCCAAATTGTTAACGCACCCTTCAATGACACCGCAGAGATGGATATCAAAGACTCAACAATTATTGAGAAATCAACACAGAGATATACCCTTTGCTATAGAACTCTTTGCAATCATATGTTGGAACATCTGGAAGAGCATAAATGAAATGATTTTTGAACAAAAAAGGATCACTCCTCAAGGCACAATCAAAGCTAGTCTTGTTTTCTGGAGAAGCACAAAGGATGCCCAGTCACTACTCCTTAAACCCAAGAGACCGAAACAACTCCTTCATCTCTGCTGGAAGTCTCATTCAGCCCCATACGTAACTCTAAACACTGATGGTGCAAGTCACGGAAATCCAGGCCCTGCAGGTATGGGATGTGTATTAAAGAACTATGACGGGGGTTTTATTGCTGCATCAGTGGATTACGTCCCTTTCGGAACATCTTTCCTAGCAGAAGCTTTGGCCATGAGACTAGGTCTATACCTAGAAATCTCCTATGGCATCACCCACATACATATCCAAAGTGACTCCCAGGCTTTGATCAAATGCATTAAGGGAGAAGACAGGGATAGTCCATGGGAGGCAGCTGGGATCATTGAGGATACTCGCCAACTTTTCTCTTTGTTCGAAAACATATCCATCATCCACATATACAGAGAAGGAAATGCAACAGCTGACACACTGGCACAGTATGGCATTTCTTTAGCTCGTCACATAAGCTGGCAGATATCATCTGTAAAGATCTCTTTTTCGACTGTTTGGGTATTTCCACGCCCCGTTTAGTTTAAATAATATGAAAATGTTTGAGGAAAAAAAAATCTTCTCCTTTGTTCTATAAAGCGTTAGAGGTTAAGAAGCTACTTTTTCAAGGATGTAATACTTTCCTACAACTCAAGCATGTTTTCCGGTTTGGTGGACAATTATCTAGTGAACATGATATTAAGGTCAACATTTCAATTTGGAAATCCCAACCACAAGGTTTTGTTTCTAATAACTGTCACACTGAGACAATTGAGTTTTACACTCTAATGAGAAGAGATGGGTTGGCCCCGAACAATATGACTTTTCCTTTTGTGTTAAAGGCGTGTGCTAGGCTTTCTGATTTTCAACTTGGGCTGAAGATTCATACTCATGTTTTGAAAGCTGATGTTTTTGCTAAAACTAGTTTACTTTGTATCTATGCTAGATGTGGATGTTTAAATGAAGCTCATAGACTGTTTAATGAGATGCCAACTAGAAATGTTGTTTCTTGGACTGCTATCATTAGTGGATATATTAAGGCTGGAAGATTTAGTGAGGCAGTTGACTCGTTTAAAAAGATGTTGGAGATGGAGTTGATGCCAGATAGTTTTACCCTTGTACGTCTTCTCAGTTAGGGGATTTGCAAACTGGGGAATGGATACACAGTTATATAAGGGAGATGGGAATGGGAACGAATGTCTTTGTTGCTACTTCTTTGCTGGATATGTATTGCAAGTGTGGAAGCATGGACAGAGCCCGTGGTGTATTTGATGAGATGGTCGACAAGGATGTGGTCTGTTGGGGTGCAATGATAAATGACTACGCTTCTAATGGACTCCCTAAAGAGGCTCTTGAACTGTTTTCCCATATGCAAAGGGATAAAGTTAAACCTGATTGTTTCACCTTCGTCGGAGTTCTTTCAGCTTGTGCAAGGTTAGGAGCGCTGGAATTAGGGGAGAAGTTTAGTTGTTTGATTGATAAAAATGAATTATCAGTGAATCCAATCTTAGGTACTGCATTGATTGACATGTATGCCAAATGCGGGAGCATTACAAGGGCATGGAGAACCTTTCAAGGAATGATGGAAAGAGACCTTGTTCTATGGAATGCCGTGATCTCTGGACTGGCAATGAATGGGCATGTTAAATCTGCATTTGGGCTTTTTGCTCAAACGGAGAAGATGGGGATTCGACCTGATGGAAACACTATTATTGGTATTCTTTGTGGTTGCACTCATGCCGGTCTAGTTGATGAGGGTCGTAGGTTTTTTGATAGTATTCAATGCATCTATTCCTTGATCCCTAGGATTGAACATTATGGGTGCATGGTAGACCTTCTAAGCCGTGGCGGCTTATTAGTTGAGGCTCATCAGTTAATCTTAGACATGCCGTTCAAGGCTAATGCAGTTGTCTGGGGTGCACTGTTGGGAGGGTGTAGGTTACACAAGGACACTCAGTTGGCTGAACACGTATTAAAACAACTCATTGAGTTAGAACCATGGAACTCAGGAAATTATGTCCTTTTATCCAATATCTTCTCTGTTACTGGTAGATGGGATGACGCAGAAAACTTGAGGTTAATCATGAACGAAAGAGGGCTTCAAAAGACACCAGGATGTAGTTGGATTGAAATGGATGGGGTTGTTCACGAGTTCCGTGTAGGGGACCAGTCACATCCATTATCTGCGAAAATCTATATGAAGCTTGATGAATTAAGTACGGAATTAAGGCCTTTGGGCTACAAGCCTAAGACGGATTTTGTACTATTTGATATAGAAGAGGAAGAGAGGAGCATTCCCTTGGCTGTCATAGTGAGAAGTTAGCTATTTCATTCGGACTTATCAGTACTGCACCAGGAACCCTGATACGAGTCGTAAAGAACCTTCGTGTCTGTGGTGATTGTCACACAGCGATTACACTTATTTAAAAAATTACAGGTCGAGAAATCATTGTACAAGACAACAACCGGTTTCATTGTTTCAAAGGCGGCTCGTGTTCTTGTAACAATTATTGGTAACGTTAGTTGGAATTTAAACATGAAATGGTATCAATTATTCATCTCCCGCCTTCCATCGTGTTGGTTTTGTCATATTTTGTGCAAGGGTGTGAACTGTTATATGGCTGCTCCATTTGATCCAAACGTCCACTGTTGCTTGTTCAAGTTTTACATCCATCTTGCATCAAGTTCAGCTTCAGCTTCCCTGCTGCTTTAGATTTTTATTCACTATACAGCCTGTGTCAAGGTAATATTTTTTGTGTTTTCCTGAACAGAAAATGTATACTAGTTTTTTTTTGTTGGACCTTCTCTTGTAACATTTTGTCTTCGATCGCCAGCATCAAGTCAATATTGTGAGGATTTTGTAATGCAGAAAGACTGCTGTTAATTCATAACTACTCAAAATCTCAGGGAGAATTTCTTTGGGCATCTAACATCACTTGATTAGGTATAAACAAGAGACCTATATTTTGTTAGTTCCTTTGGAAGATTTTGATGAAGATAAAGTTGTTTACAAGTATTTAGTAACTGATGTTGGTTAATAGTTTCCATTGTCGAAGCTTTTGACTGGGACAACAATAATCAAGCCTCAGAGCTTATATCACACATGGAAAATATTTAGTGGTTGGTATTTCTATACTTGATAAACTAAGAAAATATTGTTTGTTCATATGCATGTTCACGTGCAGCTATTCTTCAAAGATTTACTGGGGTTTCAACTTACAAGACATGAGCTAAACAATCTAAAACACCAAAACCTTGTACAGGAAAAACGAATTTTCACTTCAGAATCGTTTCAGCTCTGCAGTACTTCTGCTAATTCTAAGCCGTCAAATTTGAATATGGAATATACGGATGAGCAGAGCAGAGTCTCTTTGTCGGATGTGGTCTCTGACTATGCAAGGCGGTGGTTCCAACTTCCAAGACACACTCAAGGAGGCGAAGGATGGAGACAGCAGTATGCAGATTTTGGTGGGTCAGATGTATTACAACTGTTATGGAGTTTCTAGAGATACAAGTAAGGTCAGCTTGAACGTTTTTATTTTAAAGGTTTTCTGGTTTTTATTACATTTTAAGTGATCTTGGGCTTAGCAAATCATACTCGATGCAATTCCCAAAAAAAAATTTGTTTTCATTGTAATCAGGGAAGAGCTTGCTTTACAAGAGCTTGGAAAAGTCGTCTTAGCTATAAACGTCCAGGTGAGTTTCCCCGACCTTCTTTTGTTTCTCTCCTTTTGTTTTGTCTCATGTTGATCGTTGGCTTTGTTTTGTGTCTTTTCAATTTGAATTAGGTTATCATGCCAGTGATTAAGATTTGGACGAGTTGAATGACAAAGATGTGAACTAAGATCAGAAGTACTGATAGAGGATGTTAGTCGAAAAAAATTCGTAGTCTTGTTGTCTTTGCTCTCTTACTCTTGAAGGAGTAGCTGCTGATTCCAAGTTGTTAAGACTTTCTGTTATTTAGTTAATAATGTCCTAGTATCTAGGATTAACGTTAGTAGTTGATTCATTCAAAGTTTGTTACCACAAGGCTATTATTGTGGGCTGCATTTGATAGGGTTTGTTGCATTGTATGGCAATTTAAAAGCCAGAGTTATTCAGAAAAGTAGTAATTTACTAATAGAACTTTTTGTTTTTTTTTACATTCTCAACAAAATGGTATCAGAGCCATTGGGTATGAGATAAAGAAGCAACAATTTTTTTGAGTGATTTCAAAACACAAAGTGAGAGTGTGAAGATGGCAGCAGAGTCGAGTTGCTTTGCACAACCCTACATCCCTAAGTTTGATGGGGATTATGAGCATTGGAATATGCTTATGGAGAATCTCCTACGTTCAAAGGAATATTGGAGTATTGTTGAGACAGGGTATGTACAACCTGTATCTGGAGAAGCTTTAACTGCAGGGCAAAGAAAAACCTTGGAAGAGACGAAGTTGAAGGATCAAAAAGCCAAGAATTACTTATTCCAATCTATTGAAAAGTTCATCCTGAAAACAATTGCGAAGGAGACGGCCAAGTAGCTATGGGACTCCATGAAGATCAAGTACCAAGGTGTAGAGAAAAAACGAGTTTTTCTCTGTTTTTCACGTTCGAGAGCGCCTTCCAGTGCCAGGGCGCGACTTCGCTCATGGTCCGATGAATTGCGCGACTTTCGAAGATGCGGCGCGCCCGTGCTCACCAGCCTTTCGAAGAGCCTTCCGCGGCCGAGCCTTTTGTTTGTGGGCTTCGCTACAGTAACCGCGGTTTTGGTTTTTTGGTATAAAAACAAAATCAGTTTTTGTGGAAAACCTAACTTTTCCAAAACCAAGAAAGAGAGAGATTATAAGAGAGCAATTCTTTGTGAGTTGAGTGTTCATTCTTTGTGAGTGAATTGAGAGACTTATGTCTGTTACTCGGACATCTAGTAAAGCTTGGAACTCGCAGTTGTGGGCGTAGGCAAATTGCGAACCACGATATATCTCGTCTTGTGGTTTGTTCTTTTTACATTAATTGTTTTACTTTATATGCTTGTTATTTGATATTGAGAAGTGTTGGGATATTGCTTGGAGGGTGTTGAAGTCTTGTCTAGTGTGAAGGATCGATCTTTGTGTAGGATTGATCCGTTTGTTGTGGGTAACGTTGTTTCCGCGACTTATATATTCACAACAATTGGTATCGAGCGTAGGTATACGACTAGGATTTTGAGTTTAGTGCTTTCGAAATTTGTGTAGACAAGGTGTTCGATTAAATTCGAGGTGAAAATTTTTTGGGTTATTGTGTGTAACTTGAAAGATGGCTCCCAAGATGTCAAACACAAGGTTTGAAGTAGAGAAGTTTAATGGGAAAAATAACTTTGGGATTTGGCAAGTCCAGTAAAAGGACATCCTCATCCAACAAGGTTTGCCTAAAGGCTTTAAAGGGGATTAAATCTAAGGCGTAGTATGAGTAATGATGATTGGGAAGAGTTCGATCTTAGGCCTGTTCATCAATCCGGTTATGTCTTGCTAATGAGGTCATGTATAGTGTGATGGGAGAAAATACCGCTGCCGGTATTTGGCTCAAACTAAAGTTTATGTATATGACCAAGAGCATGACGAACAAGATGTACCTTAAGAAGCGTCTTTATCGGTACATGATGGTCGATGGTTCAACGATGCAAGAGCACGTTAGTGAGTTCCGTCGATGTCTAGCGGATTATTTGAATGTTGGTATGAAGATGGATGATGAGGATCAAGCGGCATGTTTAATATTCTCCTTGCGAGAAAGCTATGAGCATCTAATGACTACATTCATGAACGAGAGAAGTCGTCGATCTTGGACGAAGTTGAGTGCACTTCTTTCTTATGAGTTGATGAAGAAGACGTGTAGAGAATAGCATTGATGCAGTCGGGGCTAGTGGCAAGAGGAAATTCAGTATGAACGTAATTATTCAAGTAATGAGAATTCTAGGTCCAAGTCAAAGAAGCCTTTAAAACATGTACAATGCTACAATTGCAATTGCAATGAAAATGGACATTACATGAAGTAATTGTCCTCACCAAGAAAGAGAACAAGAGAGATGGTCGAAGAAGAAAGGTAAAGCAAAAATTGAGGCAAATTATGCTTCGTGCTCAAGAGGATGAGTTCGATCGCGGTGTCCACACAAGACTATATGACCGAAAGGTGGATTCTTGATTCGGATGTTCCTATCATATGTGCCCGAATAGGCAAGTGGTTTACTTCTTTATGAGAGCATTGATGGTGGTTCCGCTTTTAATGGGTAATGACGTTGCTTGTAAGGCGGTAGGAATTGGAACTATAACGAGTCAAGATGTATGATGGTGTAGTGAGGACTTTAACCGATGTGAGGCATGTTCCGAGCTAAAAAGTCTTATTTCTCTTGGTACCTTGGATTCCAAAGGCCACAAGTTTGTGGGCGAAGGTGGAGTCCTAAATATTGTTAATGGCTCTTTAGTTGTTATGAAGGGTCAAAAATATGGAACCTTGTATACTGGATGCAGTAAATGCGGTGATAGGCGATGTAGCGTGGGTGCATGTAGTAATGATTCCGGAGTGCACTAAGATATGGCATATCGCGTTTAGGGCATATGAGTGAAAAGGGTTTGTCCGAGTTGTGCAAGCGAGGATTCTTGAAGAACTTGAAGAAGCCAAGTATGGGGTTTTGTGAGCATCAAGGTCTATGGGAAGCGGTCAGAGTCAAGTTCAAGTCAAGCAAAGCACCACGACAACAGGCATCCTTGACTATATGCATACGGATGTTTGGGGACCCTCCAGGGTGGCTTCCAAGGGAGGTAACCGCTATTATGTCTCATTCATTGATGATCATACTCGCTATGTGTGGGTGTATATGATGAAATCGAAAGATTAAGTGTTTGAGACATTTAAGAAGTGGAAGGCAAGGGTTGAGAATCGCACAGATAGGAAGGTAAAGACATTACGCCCCGACAATGGTCTTGAATATACCTATGGACCTTTCCAAGAGTTCCGCAGGCGTATCGGGAATTGCCGCATGGGCCGGATCAAAGGGCACGCCACAGCAGAATGGAATGGCAGAGAGGATGAATAGAACTTTGCTTGAAAGAGCAAGATGTTTATTGTCTAATGCCGGTCCCTAGGCAAAGAGTATTAGGCGATGCGTGTCCATGGCGTGTTACTGCATACAATAGGTCACCGATTACCCGGCTATAGATTGCAGGACACCTTATGAGGTGTGGTCCGGAGTAACCCGGTGATTATAGTATTTTATGAAAGTGTTTGGATCGACGACTTACTACCATGTAAGGGACATCAAGCTAGATCCTAGAGCTAAGAAGGCCATATTCTTAGGCTTCGCCAAATGGGGTAAAGGGATATAGATTGTGGTGTCTAGAAGACTACAAGTTCCGGTCGTGAGAGATGTTACCTTTGATGAGACTTCCGTGTTATCTTCGATGGCCGAGGTTCGAAGTAGGCGAGAATGGTGAGTCTATAGAAGTTCAAGCTACCGAGCTTGAGTTGTCCGATGCAGCCAGATGACCGGTTAGATCATGATGAGGTACCAAATCATGGAACCACACAACAACGAGGAAGAAGAGCAAGAGCATCCGCGAACTTGTAGTGGGTGACCCTAGGCCACGAGACAAGTTAAAGAAGTGCACAAGTATGGGCACGGAAGCCGGTGAAACACTATGGTGAGGTGGATTTAGTGGCATATGATTGAATATCGAAAATGATGAGCGGATAGCTTCAAAGGAAGTCGTTAGAGATGCTCATTACAGAGATTGGTTGGTAGCTATGCAAGCAGAGATGGAATCTCTTGATAAAAATCACACATGGGACCTAGTTTTATTGCCAAAAGGGCAAAAGGACTATCGGCAAATAAATGGGTGTTGAAGAAAGAAAGAGGTCCTTCCCCGAGTCCGATCAAGATCGGGTACAAGGCAAGAGTGGTAGCAAAGGGTTTTTCACAGAAGGAAGGACTCGACTACAATGAGGTATTTTCCCCGGTGGTCAAACATACGTCCATTCGTGTGTTATTGAGTCTAGTTGCTCACTTCAACTTGGAGTTAGAGCAACTTGATGTGAAAACTGCTTTCTTGCATGGGGACTTGGAAGAAGAGATCTATATGAGACAACCTGAAGGGTTTGTCGTTGCTGAGAAAGAAGATTATGTATGCAAATTGAATCGGTCACTATACGGGTTAAAGCAATCGCCCAGGAAATGGTACAAGCGCTTTGACACATTCATGATGCAACATGAGTACACCAAGCGTAAGTATGGATTGTTGTGTCTACTTTAGAAGGCGCGTGGTAATGACTTCATCTATCTCCTGCTTTATGTGGATGACATGCTTATTGCTTCCAAAAGCATGGTGGAGATAGACAAGTTGAAATCTCAACTTAGCTCTGAGTTTGAGATGAAAGACTTAGGTGGAGCCAAGAAGATACTGGGCATGGAGATTGACAGAGATAGGAAGAAGCGGAGGATAGTTGTATCTCCGAAGGAATACATTCGAGAAAGTAATTTCTCGATTTGGTATGGAGAATGCAAAGTCGGTTTCTACTCCCTTTATTTGGGCATTTTAGGCTTTCACCTAAGTTCTCTCCTAGTTTGATTGGAGGAACAAAAGCATATGGCTAATGTTCCTTATGCAAGCCGTGGGTAGTTTGATGTATGCTATGGTGTGCACACGCCCGGACATTTCCACAGTGATTAGTGTTGTGTTGGTATATGGCAAATCCTGGGAAGCGGCATTGGGGCAGCGATGAAATGGGTACTAAGGTACTTGAAGCGGTACTTTGGATGTGGGATTAGCTTATGGTGGAGGCACTTGTTATGTCGGTGGGTTTGTGGATTCCGATTATGCGCGGTGATCTAGATAGACGACGATCGACCACTTGGTTATGTGTTTATGATGCATGGTGCACGGTTAGTTGGAGGTCTATGCTACAGGCTCTGATTGCTCTATCTACTATCGAGGCAGAGTATATGGCAAATGGCAGAGGATGTGAAAGAGGCACTATGGCTTCGAGGTCTTCTAGATGATTTGGGTATTGAAAGCGTAACGGTGTTCGGTATTGTGATAGTCGAGTGCTATTCATTTGGCGAAGAACCAAGTTCATCATGGTCGGACCAAGCATATTGATGTCCGATATCACTTTATACCTGGGATGTCGTTGAGGATGGTGATGTAGCACTTGAGAAAGTAGACACCCATGACAACCCCTGCCGATATCGACAAAAGTTGTCACCGGAGTTAAGTTCCAACACCGTTTTGGGCTTGCTCCAAATCCTACATGTTTGAAAGAGCCCTGTGTGGGCATAGCCGCCAGGCGATTGATCGCGAAGTCTTCCTTGCTGGAGGTGTTCTTACTTGGATGTGATCTTCTTTGGATGTGTTCGGCTTGGTTTTATGTGTTAAAACCTCACCGAGGTGGAGAATGTAGAGAAAAACGAAGTTTTTTCGTTTTTTTGCATCGCTCGCCAGCCTTCCAAGTGCCAGAGCGCGACTTCGCGCTCATGGTCCGATGAATTGCGCGCGACGAAGCCGGCGCCACGCCTTCAGGCCAGGGCTTCGAGAAAGCAGCCAAAGGCCTTTTGTTTGTGGGCTTATTCACAAGAACAGCGGTTTTGGTTTTTGGTATAAAAACAAAATCAGGTTTTGTGGAAAACCTAACTTTTCCAAAACCAAGAAAGAGAGAGATTATAAGAGAGCAATTCTTTGTGAGTTGAGTGTTCATTCTTTGTGAGTGAATTGAGAGACTTGTAATCTGTTACTCCGGACATCTAGTAAAGCTTGGAACTCGCAGTGTGGACGTAGGCAAATTGCCGAACCACGATATATCTCGTCTTGTGGTTTGTTCTTCTTTTACATTAATTGTTTTACTTTATATGCTTGTTATTTGATATTGAGAAGTGTTGGGATATTGCTTGGAGGGTGTTGAAGTCTTGTCTAGTGTGAAGGATCGATCTTTGTGTAGGATTGATCCGTTTGTTGTGGGTAATGTTGTTTCCGCACTTATATATTCACAACACAAGGAAATGCTAGGGTGCAGCGTGCTCAACTTCAAATCCTCCGCAGGAATTTTGAAGTGTTGGAAATGAAACTTGGAGAATCTGTCACAGATTGTTTTGCTCGGGTGATGTTGGTAGCAAATGACATGAGGAATTTTGGAGAGAACATGACTGACGTAAAGATCGTTGAGAAGATCCTGCGCACACTCACTGAGAAGTTCAATTACATTGTCTGTTCGATTGAGGAGTCAAAAGACATCAATCTTCTTACAGTGGATGAGCTACAGAGTTCATTACTTGTTTATGAACAGAAATTCCGAAAGACTGGAGAAGATGATCATGCACTAAGAGTCTATGATGAAAGAATTGGAGGTAGAGGTCGAGGAAGGAGCAGCTGTAGAGGAAGAGGTCGTGGGAGAGGAACTCAAATGTTCAACAAAGCCACAGTGGAATGCTTCAAATGCCACAAGCTTGGGCATTTCCAATATGAATGTCCGAGCTTGAACAAGGAAGCAAATTACGTAGAGCTGAATGAAAAAGATGATATGCTACTAATGTCATCTATTGAGTTGCATGAGATAAAACGGAATGATGCATGGTTCCTCGATCCAGGATGCTCTAATCATATGTGTGGCGATCGAGGTATGTTTGCCAATCTAGATGAGAGCTTTCAACATTCAGTTAAATTGGGAAATAATAGTAGAATGAGTGTGGTCGGAAAGGGAAGTGTGAGACTATTGTTGAATGGAGTGAGTCATGTAGTCAATGAAGTGTGCGGTTACCCTCACTGAATCTTAATGAGTCCGGATTCAGTGAGGGTAACCGCACAAGTCAACTTGTGTGGGCGCAGCTAATCCCATTAGATTAACTTTGAGATTAAGATTAGATAACGAGACTTTTAATAGTTTAACACCGTTTTCTATTACATAGCTGTCAAAATCTTTTATTTTGGTGACAAGATCTAAACCAATCGACACAAATCCAAAATCCAAAACAGAGCCCGCAAAAAACTCATCTTCTTCCCTCCTATTTTTTTACCTCTATTCTCCAATTTTTCTTTTATATGGACGAAGAAATCTAACCGAACCATTTGTTGATTTTTTTTTAAAAAAAAGAAAAACCCACGAATTATATAGAAATTGATGAGATGGACATTCTAGATGAAGGGATGAAAGAAGAAGATGTAGATGTAGTAGACATCACGAGTAGGTATGCCAAAGACGACGAGATGGTGAATGAGTATTGTCCTTACGTTACTATGGAGTTCGAGTCTGAAGAAGAAGCATATGATTTTTACAATCAATATGCGAAAAAGGAGGGATTTAGCATCCAGAGATCATCAACATGTAAATCTAGGTCTCGTTCGAATGAGTTAATTGGACGAACTTTTTGCTGCTCTCTTAAAGGATTACGTAATACTCAAGGAGATTTGGGAGAAAGAATGAAGGTTCGCGCGGATACAAGAACAGGATGCAAAGCGATGATGTCAATAAGGAAAAGACATAAGAAATGGGTTGTCACACAAGTAGTTCAAGAGCACAATCACAATCTAGTGACTCCAAGCAAAAAACACAATCTTCGATCTCATAAGAAAATGACTGGTGGGCAGCAACAAGTAGTTCAGAATATGAGTGCCGCTGGTGTCAAAGCAAAACTCTTGATGAAGTTCATGTCTCAGGAAGCTGGTGGGAGTCGTAATGTCGGTTTCAATAGGAGAGATGCGTTGAATTTTTAAAGCTCAAAACGTCAAAAAGAGCTTGAAAATGGAGATGCCGCTACTATACTTGACTACTTTGAGCGTCAACAATCAGAGAATCCCTCCTTTTTCTATACAATGCAGGCTGATTTAGAAGGTCGTATGACTAACTTTTTCTGGGCTGATGCTAGATCTAGGATTGACTACCACCATTTTGGTGACGTGGTTTGCTTTGATCCTACGTATGGGACAAATAAATACAGTATGCCATTTGTCCCCATTGTCGGTATCAATCATCATTTTCAGACTGTATTATTTGGTGGCGCACTTTTTTATTCAGAAATAGAAGAGTCTTTTATCTGGGTAATGAAAACATGGATGAGGGCAATGGGTGGTAAGCAACCAAAAGTAATTCTCACAGATCAAGAGTCAGCTATTGGAGAAGCTATAGAATATGTTCTGCCGGGTACTCGCCATAGGTACTGCTTGTGGAACATAACACGAAATGCTCCTAAGTATTTGCCTCCTTCGGTTAAGGGAAATTCTACTTTTACTCGTGATTTTAATAATTCTTTGTATGGAAATGAGACTGTGGAAGAGTTTGAATCTAACTGGAAGTTACTGCTTGAGAGTTACGAATTGAGGGAGAACAAATGGCTAGATAATTTGTATGGAAAACGAGAAAAGTGGGCATCAGTTTATGCGCGTGATATTTTTTGTGGATCTATGTACACAACGCAAAGAAGTGAAAGCATAAATGCATATTTCAAAGACTATGTTGAAGGAACAATGTCTTTATATAAGTTTGTGAAACAATATGAACTAGTTGTGGTAGACAGAAGGGAGAAAGAAAATGATGAAGACTACATAACAAACTATACGAAACCAATTTTAAAGTTTTCAGTTGGTATTGAAAAGGACGCAGCTGAGTTTTACACAAGGTCAGTCTTTAAAATGTTTCAAGATCAATTTGTTCAAAGTATTTCCTGTTGGGGATTAAACCAATACCAATCGATTCCCCCACTACACAGATAACTTGTATTTGAATACTATTCAACTCCAGACAAATTCTAAATATCAACTACAACCTATACTAACATGCCCAACTCGCTAAACAACTATTAACAACAGATAATAATGTAAAGCAGTAAAAGCAAACCACAAAACAAAAATTTACCGTGGTTCGGCCAATGATGCCTACTTCCACAAGAGCAGTTCTTTATAAAGTGGGAAGGAAGATTACAATCTCTCCTTTCAGTCTCTCACCTTACTAGATCACTCTTATCTCTTTACAGGGTTGTATCTCTGTAAAGGTTATCTCTCAATCTTGATAGCTTTTAAGATTGGGTTTCTCTCTCTTTGTTTTTAGTCTGGATTCCAATCCTTCTGACTTGGTTAGTTTGGTTTTCCAAAACCTTGATTTTGGTTTTATCTCCACAAACCAAATTTTCTGATTCTTTATATGCAGAAGCCCACGAAATTAGACACTGGGCTGGCCGCTTTCTTCCGAGCTGGTCGCTTAAAACACTGGAAGCCGAAGGCTGGTCGCGCCTCGTCTTGGAACTCGAGCTGGTGCGCTCTTACGAGCGCTGGCGACTCGACGAATCCGACGCCGAATTTGCTCCGTTTCTCTCCAGCTCTGTTTCTCTCCTCATGTGAGGGATAACTCCAACATTTCCTATCGTCACAAAAAAATTGAAGAGAATGGCTCAAAGGTTGTTTACAATGTATGGAGAGAAGACTATGAACGGTCAGTTCGTACAGTCACATTTGATTCTTCTAACATAACTGTAAAGTGTAGTTGTCAGTTGTTTGAGTTTGCAGGCTATTTGTGTAGGCACATGTTGAAGATTTTCTTAGTTGAAGATGTTCGTAAACTTCCAACACATTACATTATTAAAAGGTGGACAAGAGACGCTAAGTTAGGGTCCGTAATTGATGCTCATGGTGAAGAGATGCAAGCTGATTGTCATGAAACTGTCACTGTTAGGTATAGCAAACTTTGTCAAGAGGCAATTAATATTGCAGCAAAAGGTTCAACATCAAAAGAAATGTATTTGGTAGCAATTTAGATTTTGCAGAACGCAAGAAAAGAAGTGGAAGCTGCATATAAACAAATGTCAATTGGATCAAATAAGGATTCTATCGAAGAAGTAAAAGCTACTAAAATCCAAGAATATACAGAGATTCGTTCGCACAACCAAAAGCCTTTGCTCGATCCACTTGTTGCTAAGCATAAAGGTAGAAAAAAACGAATCACATCATGTATGGACAAGCCTCCCAAGAAGAAGAGAAGTCCTAACTCAAAGACATCAAAAAGGCCAAGTCCTAACTTGAAGATATCAAAAAGATCTAAGGTGTTTTCCAGGTATTTGCTAGTCACTACTTTTTTCACGTTGATGGAACCATTAAACATTTTATACTGGCTAATATATATAAAAAACCTTGGTTGCAACAAGTAGCAGTACAAGGGCTCTACCTCATAATGGACCAATAAAGCAAGAGATTGGTGGTAAGTAACTATATTTTTTACTGAATAAATACTTGCAGTCCTATTACTTGGTTCATGTTGTAAGATAATACATATTATGAAATTTTTGGGTGTGTAGTTTGTGTAGGACAAGGTCTGCAAGACTCTCCTATAAGAATTGATGATCAACTGGAGACTTTGGAGCAACCAATTAAATGTCAGAAACTTGATGAACCAGGGAGGAGGTATTGATCTATCATATCTTTAATTGGTTACACTATTAGTTCTTTCTAATCAATATTATTTGTTTGTTGTGGCAGCCATCAATATCGTCCATCCAAATTAACAAATTTTGAGTTTGGTTCTTTGAGTGAGGTAATATTATTAGGCTGACATTATATGATGTTAACAATAGTTGTGTTGCGTTTAACTTTGCTACTTTGATGAACTTCTCAGAGTTCCCACCTGAGAGACAAGCAAACATATTCAACTATGGATGGGCATAGTTTTACAACTTTGGGTGACAATGACTTGCAATGCCCATTCTCAGTTGTTGCACCTAGCAATCAACTCCACCAATTCAATCAGGTTTTTATTTTTTGTTTCTTTCATTATCAAATATTTGCAATATGTTTTCACAAAATATAATTAGTAATGTTCGAATGAACAGGGGTCTCTAATGCTTGGACAACTTGGAAGGTCTGTTGATAACCAGTATTACGTTGCGAATAGTGATGCATATCACCAAAGAACTACTATTCTTTCTCAAAATCCCCATTATGGACTGGTATGCTTTGAACCTTTAATTCTTAAACTACTTTTGGTGAAATGGTTACCGTAGACTGCTTGTATTTCACAGGGAACAACTTTTAAGCATAACGAAATTTCGCATCAAGGTCATGGATTTTTTTTTCTAGATTTGAATGACCCAAACCGGTAAGTGCTCTTTTTTTTTGCAATCTATGTATCATGTTTTACGTGATGTTCTTCTTTACAAACTTAAATATGCTAACATCAGTTCTTCCTTTCATGTTGGAGCAATCATTATGAACAATGAATTGCCCACCACAATCTGAAGAAGTCATCCCACACTCTTAGATAATTTGTTTCAATGTCGTATTAGATTTTCTTAGACTTTTTCTTCTACGTAGCGATTCAATAATTTAGTACATGTTGTTAGTGTTTGTGAGAGTGCTACTGCTGAAAGAGCAAATTTCCTTTATTAGTGTTTATATTGTTTAAAGAGATTGTGGTGAGAAGAGAAAATTATGCGTACAGCCGTACACTTTGTGACGTTTGTGAGAGTGCTGTCGCTTCTCTTTTCCGTGTTGCTGATGAGGCTGCTCTTTGTCTCTCATGTGATGAGAAGGTGCACTTGTGTAACAAGTTAGCTAGCAGGCATGTACACGTAGGTGTAACCGAACAATCGTACAAAACTGATCATATCTCCTTGCCCGTATAAGTTATTAAATGCTGGCCAAATATCAGTAAACTCTCACGTCTGATACTAAGGTGTTGCAACTGTGAATTGTCCCCTAACTAGAAGAGAGTCAACCCATAAATAACTAGCACAACATGTATTAATTATCTATTGTTGGATGCTATGAACCTTGAAAGAGCTTATCAATAATCCTGTCAGAGAGAAGCAGCGGATCGGTGTGATAAATCACCGATGTGTGGAACTTATCTTGACTTTTCGTATTTTTGCTAGTAATGCTTCCTTGAACGTAATTCTCTACCGTGATTGGATAATTACATCCGGAGAATCGCGATGCCATTGTTATGTTCACGTGACCGTGCTCCATGTGTCTACCGGGCACTTGGGCGGTTCAGTGGTGACCATTGCCATTCGACCGACAAGGAGAAAACATGGGGAACAGAGAATGTTTCAAACAAGGGAAAATGGCACAAATACCAGCATCAAAACATCACGAGACTACTCCCTCGTGGCACCAACCACACATCCAACGCCGACTCATTGAAGAACCCTTGAATAGTGGCAATGTTTCTACACACAAACTCATGTTCAAACACTCCCCATGCTTTCTGTAGCGAGGGAAGGGATGTGTTGAGTTTAAGGTCTATGGTTGGATAGACCAAGGGTGCCCGGGGAGGTATTTGGAATTGTGAAGTGGTTCAACAACCTCGGGGGTTACGGGTTCATCACTCCTTCCAGTGGCGGCGAAGATGTGTTTGTCCATTATTCATTAATCAAATCCAAGGTATTCAAAAGTCTCAGTCCAGATGAAGATGTGGAATTTCAAATTGGAACGGAATCGATGGGAGGGACAGAGCTGTTGATGTGAGTGTTCTGGGTCGAGATGATGGTGGTGGTCATACCAACAGTGGATTCTGCAATCAAGGAACAACTAGATGGTTCAACAGAAGTGGTTGCTTTTATATTTTATATTTTTGTTAGGAAATTGAGTTTTCGGCAGGGTGAATTACCACGTTCTCTTTGTCTTTAGGATTTGGTTAGATTTAGTTCCTCAAAAAACTAAAGATTGAATGAAAAATTGGAGAATAGAGGTAAAAAAATAGGAGGGAAGAAGATGAGTTTTTCCGCCAAGAAATGGGCGCCAGCCCCCTCAATCCAATCCGGTTATATATAAACTCCTCCCTTAGGAACATACCTATATAACCTCCCTATTATTTACACCTTGCTAATTAACCTCCCTGTTTTTCAGATTATGAGCAATTTGCGGTCTAATTCTTATCCCCCGAAATTTTCTATTTCCCATTCTACCCTTTTCATTAAATCAAACCCTTAAATTAACTAGAGATCCTTACATTGAAGAACACCTCTCTGATAAAGCAGAAAAACAACAAAGATTCTTCATCCTTACACTAAAAAAGAACACCGATTTCATTGTGACAAAAAATGGGTTTATAGATAACCATTTTATAGATACAAAATTGAGTGGGGGGCTGGGGGAGAAGTTGAATCTACTTATTGCTGGTAGTGTATTTGTGGAAATGCTCATGTGGAATACAATTGTATGAACCACAATCATTTGTAGTTAAATTACTGGTATGTCTTATCGTGATTTTGTTCAAGTAATTTGAAGTGGTTTTCATCTGATATTGCAGGATAGAGTCCCTGCTTTTTCGCCACAGAAAGCCCGAGCTTTTATAGAGAATGAATTGGGAACACCAGTTGATGTCCTGTTTAAGAAGTTTGAAGATCAACCAACAACAGCAGCTAGTCTTGGCCAGGTATTTGCTCCATTTTTCAAGTAAAGGATGCATTTATATGCTTCACAAACAAGATCTTGTACACAATTTTCTTTTTCTATAGAGGATAGCATATCATATTTGCAAGCCGCCTCCCCTTTCAATTATGCAAACGCCAGTAACAGAAAAGAAAGAATTTAGAATGCCCAAAATGTGCTGTTGTTGCGTTATACTTCAATAAAAGGTTTCAGGTGCACATATGCTTGTCAAACATTGTAGTAGCTAAAAAGCATACAATCTACAACTAAATTTTACAGTCCATCATAATTTCAGTATGGCATTGCGAAAAAATTGAATAATCCAGAAATAGAACAAAGCTACTTGAGATGTCGTGTTCAAATAAGAGAAATTATTATTCCACAAAAAATCTGCAAAAAATGTGTCTAAAATAATGGAGAAGAACAGTTCTTGTTGTTTAGTTTACTTCCATGTAAGGGTGGAATTTGAGCCGAGGGCTCGGAGCTCGGCTTGGGCTTGGCTCGTTTAGTCTCGGTTCGAGCTTGCTCGTCTACTATATGAGCCGAGCTCGAGCTCAAATTAAAGCTCGTGTAACAAATGAGCTTGATGAAGCTCGGCTCGTTTAGCTCAAATAGCATATTTATAGTGTAAAATAACCGCGGGCTCGGAGCTCGGCTTGGGCTTGGCTCGTTTAAGCTCGGCTCGAGCTCACTCGTTAACTATATGAGCCGAGCTCGAGCTCAATTTAAAGCTCGTGTAATTAGCGAGCCGAGCTTGAGCATGGTAAAGCTCGGCTTGTTTAGCTCGAATTCCACCCTTACTTCCATGCTATTATAAGTAGCAGATAATGAAAACTTAAGCATCTCACTGATCTAAAGTTCTAAGAGTAACCTGCTATTAATGATTTTGTATCTATTTGTTGTGAATGCATATGAGGTTGTGGTCTTCTTCTTGTGTGGTTTGAAACTGTGGCCCTTAGGTACATCGTGCAATTTTACACAATGGAGAAATAGTGGTTGTGAAAGTTCAGAGGCCTGGTCTCAAGAAGCTTTTTGATATTGATTTACGTAAGTGAGGACCATTCTTTGATATTGGATGCTGCCTTACTTTCATCTTTATTTGGTTTTCCTTTTCTTCCTTAGAATTATTATCCATGGAAAATCGAATAATAATGATCGAGTACTAAGAGTAAATAGAAGGATACTGATTCATTTCACTTATTTGTTGTGTAGTTTTAGAAACATACACCGATTGCGAAGTGCTTCAATTCTCTAAGTAAAATCTTGCTAGTATCGTCTTGAACCTTTGTGAAGCGGTATTATGAAAGGAAAAAAAAAATCTTCGCGATGTTTTGCTTGTTCTATTCTTCTTGTGCCCGCTCAAATGCTCAATGAACAATTTTTCTCGTTTTTCCCTGTGGTTTGTGGGAAATAGCATGCGAAGAAACTTATTTTGTAATTATTTTCTGAGAAAAAGCCGGGCAAAGAAGGTGGTATGTATTCCAAAGACCGGCAAATTTGCTGCTAATGATGGGTGCCAAGTGGAGAAGTTGTTCCATCCGACCTCACGGGCATGGAGAAAGTATGGTCGAAACCAATCAAAGGTTCTCCTTATCCTAGGTATGTATATCCTATGAATGTCACATTAATTAATTTGTAAAGTATCCAATGAACAAATATACTTGCTTTTTTTTCTTGTGACCAAAACACCAAACATGCATTCTCATCTCATTCACCCGCCTATTACTATTCTCTTAAGTTCATGAATTAAGACGTAACTACTTTTCGATCATCTATTACAAAGTATTCGGGCATTCATTAATTTAAGCTGTAATATCACTTAACTATGATCCGGGGGATATTATAGATGCGGCAGACTCGAAAAGGTTGCTCGGCCAGAAACAAGTAGAACGAAGTCGAATCGATCCAAACATGTTGGTAATCACCTATACCTCGAACATAATCACCCATGGCCAACACAAAGAAATGCACTTGTCGGCTCAACACGAACACGGCCACCAAAGAACAATGTTGCTTCAAAGAGCTCATCATCTCCTCAAACTTCATCAAAACCCAAAAGTTTGAAGGAAGAACATAAAGATAATGTCAGCAATGGTATGTCCATATCTGTGGTCGATGGGTCAATAAATGTGAGCTCTATTCCTATAAAAGAGGAGATTGAAGATGTACATGAGGAGGCAATTGAAATGGATGATCAAGATGGTTTGGAAATATGAAAATATGAAGTTACATATGTGCATACAAATTTACATATGCAAATATGAAATTTCATAGACATTTTTTCTGACAATTGACAGGTGACACAGGTTATGTAAATATGAATTTTTATATGTAAATATAAATATAAATTTTCTTATGAAAAAAAAATTTATATGAAAATTTAACTTTAAATAGGTTAAGAAGACTGTGTAATTTTATATTGTCATATGTAAATACAAATTTACATAGGATGACGTCAGCCCGGTTTGTCCTTAAGCCGAAATTATAAGTAAAGATTGATGACGTCAGCCCGGTTTTTACAGGGGTATTTTGGTCTGTTTGGGTATTTTAAAAAAATAGGGGGTTTTTATGGGTTAGTAGGTAATGAGGGGGTTTTTATGCTGGTTATGTATCAACCAGGGAGATTAAATCCAAAATCTGGTTTTTCTGTGGGCTCTGTTTTGGATTTTAGATTTGTGTCGATTGGTTTAGATCTTGTTACCAAAATAAAAGATTTTGACAGCTATGTAATAGAAAACGGTGTTAAACTGTTAAAAGTCTCGTTATCTAATCTTAATCTCAAAATTAATCTAATGGGATTAGCTACACCCACACAAGTTGACTTGTGCGTTACCCTCACTGAATCCGGACTCTTTACTAATAGAACTTCTTGTTTTCTTTTACATTCTCAAATCTCAACAACTCTTTGAACTGCTACTGAATGCGTTGGAGATTTTTGGATGGAAAAAGTTATTTGCAATATTTTTCTGTTATTTATTTCCCCTTTTTTCGATTATACCAAACACGCATTTATTTCCCCTAATTCCAAACACGCATTTATTTCCCCTAATTCTAGTTGATTATCCTTGTAACGTCGTATGTTCAGTGGCCTTCCAGCAGTAGCAATATGCTGTTTTATACTTACTACTAAATTTTCTTATGGGCGATGGACTAACAATAAACTCAGATAAACGTGTATCTCATCCATAACATGGTCTTTTTCTATGGCAATGCATCTATGACTGAGAGCATGTTCATTGTGCCGTTTACCAATATAAACTCTTGAAGTTGGGGGATTTCGTTACTTTTTGTCTAAGAATGCCTATATTCTCCATAGTGACAACAACAAATGAAACAGAGTAAACCAAAAGGGAGGGAGAAAAGCAATTAGCTGAAGATTTCAGTGGTTAGACCATTGTTGCGTTGAGTTCCTGTGGCGAATCGTGCCTTCGGCATAAAGCTTCCAGCTTAAGGCACAATACCTGTTTAGATACATGGAAACTGAGAGGATCTGATCCATGTAACATAGTTATATAATGACCACTATTAAATGAGTTATACATCCGAGGAAGGAGGTGGTTATCTGCTCGGTGACACGTCATACTATAGCAATGGAGAGTAGGCGCGACGGCCCTCTGTGCCCACAGGCCACAGCGCATAAGCATGATCCGGATTCGCGTTCATTTCCAAATGTTGCATCTAGATTTTGATTATGATTAGATGAAACCATGGCCCATTGCTGGTCAACTTCAGTACAGCAAAAATTGTGTACCAAGTAATATGGTGAACTTATCATCAAGATCGAGAAGGGTAGTCTATCATATAAAGTGAGCTATACCAGAAGATTTTCTCCTCTCATAGTGCTTAGACAGTGCTTTAATTTTGTTGTATTTTTTTTTATTGGAATTTTGTTGTATTACTAGAGTGTACAACACAAGGGGGGGCCAAGTAAAATGCGGGAGAAAGAAAAACTTCGTGATACTTTCGCATTCAACATGATAGAAGAATTTTGCTATAAAAAAAAAACATGATAGAAGAATTACATGGAATAACCAGACTAATTGATATGTATATCCTGTGTCAGATTCATATGTATGGATAAACCTGTTTCATTTTCGCTTACATGTTTTGCTGGCACCAGTGGTGTGCGTGGTGCCTAGAGGTTCACTCACAGGTCATCTCCGTTTGCCTAGAGGTTCACTCACAGGTCACAGGTCCATCTCCAAGAACAAGTCCGCTATGTCACAATGCATTGAAGTAAGATGGTGTGAGAGAGAGTCCATTTCCATGAAGCATGTCGTACGTCCTGGGGTATATATGTGGGGACGGGCTCACACCTGCGCATAAATGAAAAGGTAATCTCAGGAATGCCTTTTTCATGTTATAAGGCCTACAGTACAACAAATATCATGCAGTTAGTTCAACAAGCCTCATCATAAAGGGCCAAGGACATGGAATATTAATCTATAAAGATATAAACCATAGAGTATACCTCTGCACAATTACGTATGCATGTATATGTATATGTATGTCTGTTACGTATTCTAAGGCAAATTTATGTTCTTTCAACTTGTTAAGATACCGAGTGATGTCAGATCAATAAAATCTGCAACAAAGAAGCACAAGTAAGACAACAGGGTAGGTCCTCTTCAAATTTACTTCTCTTGTTGTCATGGGCAGAGGCCATCATTCAAATTATTCCATAGTTGCATACTCATGACACCAAGTCTAACGCTCATGAGGCCTACTTTAATATGAGTAAATAAATCTATTTTGTCTAGGATAATATCTTTTTTTTTCCGATAGACTAGGATAATATCCTTGATATTCCTATTTCCATGTTTTCCAGTGAAATTTATTTTCATAAAACCCAATTTACGTGGAAATAGACTTTTAATAAGAATAACTTATTTTGTTAGTGTTGGGTGGATAAACCAATATATACACTCATTTTCCTATGCCTAAGGCACCACCATCCATAAAATTCCCCTAAAAGTGCTTCCACAGTTCCACCAGTTCCTGGCCAACTTGACGTGACAGTGAATATAGACACGGTTGACACGCCAAAACTCGGTGACGCTTTACTCAATAAAATAGTAGAAGTTAGATCTTTGATAATGCCACGAAGCCAACTGGATTACGTTTTTTAACTTCTTGATTTATGTAGGATATCCTCAACCTACAACTCTGTTTTCAATTGGGTTTACAAAATATATGTCTACCTCTACCAATAAAAAAAGAAGAATAAAAGAACAAGCGAACTGGGAGCTTTTGGTAAAAAGATAGTTCTTAAACTTTAGGAGCATCCAACTCAAAACCAATTGTAATGAGTGGAGAGGCCCAGGAACTTTTTTACTGTATTGCGAGGCACTAAACATCCCGTGTGGGACTATACTAACCATCTCAACAATAGTTAAAGCATCTTTCAAAACATAAAACAATCTGAAGGAAGAGACAGAGTGCTATCTCACCAGTCATGCAAAACACCAGCAAAACCTCGATCAAGTATGACAGGAAGTGTATTACTACTCCTGGCTGGTACAACATTCATCACCCATAATGACTTTTTTGCTTCAAGAAATGCAGCATTTAAACCCCCAAAATGGGCATTTAAATCCATTACATTTCGTAACATGTTGTATGGAGGTAACGGATCTTCATCACCCGGCCTCTTTGGATGGTCAGAAAAAATCAATGTTGTGAGCAAAGACCAATAATTTTTTAAAGCTGATCTCCAAATCTGTAAGTCTTCAAAGAAATCCTCAAGATGCACTCCTGCAGCAATACATGATAATCAATATGCAGCTATTGGCTTTAAAAGATTTACAGTCTAATGAAATTTGTAAACCTAGAGCTAAAGAAACAATTTGCTTCAGAACAATACTTTCCATGAACTTCAAGCTCAACAGAGCTCTGATGGGAACCGGAAGACCTATTCTGTATCGAAACCCAGCGTTTGCTGGTGGTTCCACTTATACATGATTGGAGAGGCTGATAATATGATTGAGCATCATAATCTTCATTACAGAGAGGAGGTATACCACCCTGCGTGCTACAATAAAAGTAACAAGTGAGGCGTTAAGTTCAATATGGAGAGACATTAATCAGATAGACTCCACACACCATTTGCTCACACTTTTCCTAAACCAATGAAGGAAAATTTTATACAATAATGTCTCACCGTGAAGTATAGCAATTAACATCTGCAGATTTCTGCCAAACTAAGGTCTCATCTTGCTGTGCTAGTAGACTCCAACAGATTTTCTGGGCAAATCCTCAACTGGCGAAAAGACATTCTTCTTCTTCGCATTTAACGAACTTCCTTGGGGTTTGCTAGTGGGTGACGTCAAGACAAAGTAACCTCCAGGCTTGAGCACGCTGTCCGCTTCAATAAGGAATGCCCCATCTAACATATGAAACCACAGTAAGAGTTAAATAAAGGTGCAATGTAGATAACCATATCGACAAAAGTTATTAGATAACTGACCTATATTCACAACTAAACAGATTACGACCCTCCAATTTGATCACATCACCATTTAATATCTTTACTCCTATGGAAAAGTATACCTTGACAAGAGCCGTACTAATTGATACACAACCAACTTACAGTGCAAAACTACTTTTTCAATCAACAAAAGAGATATCTTATATCAGAGGGATGAAACATAAGTAACAAAATAAAGTATAGGAACCTAAACCAATAAATTCTACAAGTACCTTTCTCATCCCAGTAGATACCACACTGAGCACAGTGAACCATGTCAAACGATAGGGATGGGTATGGTAGTTGCCTGGAAATGAAGTCCCCAAGGATTGCGGGAAGACCTCTCTCAAGGGCCATCTGAACTTGACTCCCAAATACCTCATATGCCGCAATACAGAAGGTCATTAACTTTAAAGAGATCAAATGAGCTCCAAAACTACCAAATCCGCAACCAATATCCAGCACAGTATGCACCTGTGATTTACATTAGAGAAGACTCAAATGAGTACTTGAACGAAGAAGATTTGATTTTTCTGTTTTTTCCATTGTAACACATTCAGTTTTAGTAAGACGAGTATGACAAGCGACACAACGTTTCCTCAATTTAACCATTTCTTACAAGCAATTTTGGAGGCTAAAATCAACGGCTTATATTAAAAATATAGAAGAGAACCATGATTAAAAATTGAAGATAAAATATACAAGAATAATAAAGACTTACACCAGCTTGATGGAATTCACTGTCACTTCCCAACCCTATCATCTCTGCAATTTGGCGAGAATAATCTTTTGACGCCATCGATGGTTATTCCATCCTCGGTGAAATGCAATTTGGTTTTCTTCTAGCAGCATTAATCTATGAAGTTGCAAAAGAAGACTGAACATTAAAGCAGCAATGGAGACTATGAAGAACACATAAAATCTTCTGCGTGTTTACAATCTATTCATTTTTATCCCCCTATAGGATGCAATATAATCAACACTTGCAACCCCGCCCTACTCCCACCCCAGACACCAAAATGTTTTAGACAAGTCCAATAATAAAATCAGATACCATTTATCTTTGGCAAAGAAATTTACCTTTTGGTCATGCTTCCAGAAGAGAGGAATTGGTCTTTGGTTATCTTCACATTGCCGCTCCATATCACGTCCCGACCAGCCGGCCACCTCAGGGGAATCTTATACTCCTTGGGTGGACGGACCAAACAGCGCGACCCCACTATTGATACCTCGCAATGACGATCAAATTCCTCAGCATCATGCAACCCAGCTGTCAAACTTGCAGATACATTATAACAAGGCACATAATTCTCTCTTTCCTTTCCACACAATTCAAATTCCTTTGGATGAGTTACCCCAAGTGAAAGAGACTTTACTTCCAAAAAATCACTCCTCGCTTGCTCTTTTAACCTTCTATAAGTATTATAAAAATCAGGAACCGAAGATGAAACAACCGAATCCAAAGTCCTGGAAGACGACGAACCGAAAACTGCTATCAATGCAAGGACACTAATAAAACACAATAGTATCCAGTTAAGCGGTGGTCTACGTCTCAAATTGACCAAATATTGGCTAGACCCAGAACTTCTCATTTCCAAATTGACTAAAAATTCAGCCTCAACAATTTTCTCACAATCATAGATTCACAATCCAACAAAATTTCTTATAAGCATTGGAGCAACAATCTTTTTTCCTCCTCTAAAAAGTCAACTAACATCTCAACTACAATCTTATGGTCAGATCAGTGTAATTCAGCTCAAGAATGACCACCTGCAATTAACAATATTAAAAACAGATCCATGAATTGCAAAATGTAGATCTCTAAACAAAACAAGATCCAATCAGAATTATTAGTTTACCTGAAAAGAGTAATGGGAATTGTGAAAGAAGAGAGAGAATGAGTTGGATCGGTTAATGCGGAGTTTAGTTTTTTTTATTTTTGGTTATGGTGAACAGACTGACTGACAGAGTGTTTGGATTGGGGGAAATGGTTTATAACTTTACTAAGCAAGATGCACGTGCTATGCACGCGATGTTAAACAAAACTTGCCGAAAAGTGTAAACATACACGTGCTATTATAATCTTACACCTTATGCTCAAGAATCCATTTGAACATAATAAAGTATTTATACACGTGCTACGCACGCGATGTTAAACAAAACTTACTGAAAAGTGTAAACATAATTTGGGTGAGCACACTCTTTATTATGATGTATCTGATATAAGACAGAAAGGAGGAGAGAGGATCTCAGATCCACCCCAATTCAAAAAAAACCACAAAAACTCTAACATCAGGGTGCAAAGGACGATGGATGCGGCGCTGGTATTCGGTTCACAGATGAAGACCCTTTACTATCGCTTTCTAACCTCTTTCATTTGAGTGAAGCGTGAAGCTAGATAAGGCTTGAAGCTTTCGTCATTGTTTTTATAGAGTAAAAAGAAAGCCTCAAAGAGTGAAACATTCTCTCTCTACATACCACAGCTGTGTCTGGAACACCTGCAAGCTGCAGCTGCATCTGAACCAAAGCCATCTACAAATGAAGTACAGAGTTTTAATGAAGTGTGTATTTACATAGAATTGAAAGTTTGAAACAATATCCTGGAATGGCATTCTGAACTCCGAATATTTGTCTGAATACTCTGAAGTGTATTTACAAGCAGCTGAGTATACTTGTCACGAGTATTCACTTGCTTTTAGTTGGTATTTGGAATAGAACATAAGAAAACCAACCTCACATACATACACATATAGGGGCAATATAAAAGTTGAGCTCCAAACATCGTAATTACACAAAGACCGACAGAAAACTTGTTCTTCATTTGAGATGTATCTGAACTACCACGATCAGATCGGGATGGCAGGGACAAATTGCCATCACCACACATCACAAAGAAAACTTCAAAGGAATTACAGGTAGGATTTTGACCCAATCAGCAGCATTTCCATTACGGGAACAACACAAGATCACATTGCCTAGAGGTTTAATATGAGGTTCAATGATGTAGGACATCAAAATATTCTGCTATTAACATGAACACCTTAAATATACACTGGAAAATGGATCAGAAACGTGAGAGTCTAACAACATAATAAAATAAGCAGCTGACGATATATCACAGTCTAAAGAAAGAAAAGTACACCAGGGCTTTGACGTACAATGACATAACGTGGTACTTCAGGCTAGAAACAGAGACTACCTCTGCATTAGCAGCCATGTCCCAAAATGCTTGAATAGCCATGTCTGAAAACAGCATCGTACTAACTACCAAAGACTTCTCTACTATGAAAAGTTCCAGTCTTCTCAAACACAACACATTTCACCTGGAGCAAGAGTGTTGAAATCCAATGAATCATCTTTCTATGCATTTAGTCAATAGAATGTGTTTAGAATCAAAGACAAAATAGAAGATATAAAAAGTTACATATAACAGTTTTGAATGTTTATTAACAGATATTAGATACAGTTTCTTGCTTTGTGTGCTTTTTCAAGAGCATTTCTACCCTTGATGAGAACATTTGGGAAGCACCTATTCATGTGGAAATCATGACAGCTGTTGGGGTAGCTGAACCCAGTGCACATGGGTAGGCAACTACCAGTACTGAAATACCAAACTGCAGTGGCAGTTCAAATCCATCAATAGCTTTAGAGTAAACACCGCCTTCCCAAAAATGAGCCAGTCCAACCATGTCATGAGTGCTGCCACAACAACCTGCGAAAAATGGAGGCAACTACAAACATTGAACCAAATTTACATATGAAAATAGTACACAAATGAACTAATTACTGCTAATTTCATTTTTTTGTATTGGCAATGCAAGCCTGTTTTAAATGAGATCAGTTTAGCATATGAGTTGCTAATTTGTAATTCATAGTTCATATTGATTAAAATAAAAGTTGACCACCAATAATGCAAAGCAAATTGATTACTCAAATACAGCAATAACTTATGGACAAACTACATAACTATCTTTCAGACTTGTACTGGAGTTTGTCATACCCTGGGAGTGTTATGCAGTTTGGAATTTTACGATTCAATCAACCCATCAATCATAAACTTAACTACAATGAAATGATGCCATAATGATATCCTATTATCATGGTGCCTTAACAACATCTACCAGTCGCCAGACCCACCACATAGATTGAGACATTCCACACAGTGTATAAAGAGACTGTTTACTGTCATAGTGAAGGTCTCTACATTCTGAAGGTCAAAAAGCAGAACTGAACCAAGAGCATATCAAGAAAAATTTGATGCTAAACACGACCAAGTGACATGGGGATATCCTGAAGGTTACATGTGTTTCAAATAGTCAACAACTCAGCATCACTTCATGTCTAAGTGCGAAAGAGATAGACCAGAGGTTACAACATAAATATTGTTTAAACCTGATAATTAACAACCAGTGTCTCCAAACCAGTATTACAATATAAGCACTTGGCAAAAAAAATTTAAACAGCCCAACACATACAATGTCCTTAGAATTGTGACATAGCCCCGGGACAAATACAATGTCTTCAAATGTTTTTACTAACCTCAAGGTACCCTAGTGAAAAATCCCCGGGACATACAATGTCCTTAGAATCGTGAGTTCTTCCCCTGCTTTTTGACATTGCTTGGTCCTGATTAAAAAAGACAACTGTTAGTATTTGCAATGATAGCTTTTTAAATTTGATGAAAAATAAAGCATATAGGATCATACCAAAATTAAAAGACAATTTGCAATTGCCGCGATAATGACTTTTAGGTGGCTTCTTATCGGGTGCGATTGGCTTAAGAACTTGTAATTTATTTAGATTCCAATTGCTAAGATTTCCAAATACTTCCTCAGAGATCATTTTAAGTGACTGACCTAGCCATAATTTAAATGACTCACAAATCACTGATCACACAACGATGCTAATTAAGTTAATATCGTCAATAACCGGTTCACAAAACTTAGAATGTAAATTGTGTTGCATTGACATATGATCTCCATATTCCTTTGACTATGAACCTCCCTCACCACAAATGTAAAGCCTCAGGGTCCGTTTCCATTTTCAAATTCTCAATTGATTACTTCCCAAACTGCAAAAGGAGAAGAAAATTCTAGATACTTGAAAGATACCATCCTATCATACACACTAATGCTGAAAAGAAGATAATGAAGGAGTTAAACACATTCCTGATACAGAAACTATAACGGAATCCAAAGTACCTTCTACACCAGAGTGAAAGATGCCTAAGCCAGCCCAGTAAACATAGCCATTCATGGGGGTTAAATCATACACATTGAGATAAACAGGAGAGTTCCCCGGACTAAGACCAGCCAAGCGAACTTTGGGGAAGATGCAGAAACGGGGTTGCCGATTTGTTTTTTAAATGAAGAGGAACAATAGATTTCCACCCCTTCTTTGTCCCCGCCTTTATAATTTCTATACTATCAATCAATGATATGGTCAAATCCTAGTTCCAAACTGCACACACACAAAATAAACACTCACATCACTGAACCAAATCTTTTTTTTTAAGTGTAACATGACCATGAACTACACAATGCAAGATAAGATCTGATCTAGTTTTATAAACAGCCCATTTCATCCTACAACTACAGATCCAACATAACTAAGACCAAACAAACAGATAATATTACAAGAAAAAAATAAAACTAACCATTTTTGAAAAAAAGACAAAGGGCCAGAGAGAGAAGAGACGTGCACTCATTCCTGACAAAAGCCAGAACCCATTGTTCCAGAAATGTGGCCAAGCACGCCCTACTTTTTTTTTTGCTCATGAAGTTTCCATTTCTGAAATTCAGAGTGTTTGATGAGCAGCAGAGATGAAAATCTATCTTCTTGGCATCCCACACGATCAAGGGTGTAAACAAATGCTTGTTGAAGAGCCTCCAAATACCTTTTCAACAAAGAAGACAATACCTTAAAGAGCCAGCCAACACGGTAAAAACACATGCAACTCTAAAGTTCGTAAGCAATTGAGGGCAATCAAGAATATATGCCCATAACTGTGCAGTATAAAGAATTAAGATTCAACCATGAGGTTTGGCATAAAGCGAACAACAAACTCGTTATCTAGATTCTATTTGTATACATTGGATTATTCAAAAGTCAAAGAATATACAATTATAAACACATACACAAATCCGACGCGACTGAAATCGACAACTTAAAAAATGAATATTTGGTATTATCAGATAAATGTACTATCTCTGATTGCCAGAAGAAACCCAACCAGAGGAACATAGTGTCAAGGATGTCCGGATTTGTGTTTGGAAACAAAAAGGCCTACCTGAATTGTCTTGACCGTAGGCTTTTGATGGGCTCCTTCCTCGACGACCACGCTAGAAACCACCACGCATAACAGTGAAATTGGAAGTTGAAATAACTGGAAGTTGAAATTGGAAGTTGAAAGAACTGAAGTCCTTTTTTAGTTCTGTTCGATCTAACCAGTATTGGAAAGAGTTCATGAAGAAAGGAGGGGAAGTTGAAAGAACTCAGTATTAATTGGAAGTTAAGTGGGTATTAATGGTATTTAAGTGGGTATTAATGGCAAGGCAACACCGGGTACATGTCAATATAGGCGTGGATTTGGTTTTTGCCCTGAATTGACATAAAACTCCTTTGTCTGTGTGTTGCAATTGAAGGGTATAAATAGAAATAAAAAATTAAATTACAAAATAGTCCTTTTTAAAGACATTGAATAATATTTTTTTGTATTTAATCAGGGGTATTAGGTGGTAGAAAAAAAGGCTGGTCAAATTTAAAAGGGGTTAATTATGGTGTATTTTACTAATAGAGATATATATAATAGTTTCTGAGATGGAATTTATTTATTGTTTTATAATAAATGGGAACATTTATTAATTCCTATCATGTGTTGCAGACTTTGCCTCTTCCAATTATATCATTTTCATTATGGGACATATTATATTTACTGAAATAATTACCACCCAGGCACCCACTATCAACAATACAATCATATCTATTTTACATTCTTACTGACTAGGTCCCACCCAGCCTTTGGACTTGGCTCACTCTAGCTAATTCGTGTTCGAACTGGGAAGACAAATCGAGCCTGAAAACAAAAAGATGTCGAGATCATGTTACACAACAAAAAGGCGTGACGAGAGTAGCTGTCTAACAGAGACATTTCTTTTTGCATTTACTGCATTCTCGAAATTGAAATTCGCCTTTGTTTTCTGTACTGCTTTTACCATTTGTTTTTGCAAATCAACCCATCGTACTAAGTAACTAATTGAGAGGATGTCTCACTACTTGCCAAAAGTTGTTAGCATTTTTTCAAGGGAGTCTATGGCTGCTCGATTGTTGAAATGCAGCAGGTGACGTATACTCTTTAAGTCTAATCTTCCAATTGAAGAGTTAAGCCACAGCAAATAACCACATATCCAGCCATATTTTGGAATATGTTCACTTGTAACTCTTTGATGCTGGTGGGTTGAACTCCAGACTTTTGGTATCATCACTCAAGGTTTTACCGACTTTACTAATTGGCGCCTGCTTGCTAATCAGTTAATTACACACCTTAAGGTTTCCATGGTAAACACTTGCATCTTCAAAGTTCAAACAACACATGCTCGACATCTTCAAACAGAACAATTAATCATTAGCTGCTACGGAATCAACAACCCATCCACACTTATAATTTAAGAATTTATATCAACAAGATGCACTTACATTTGTTATGATAATTGTAAATACAACCACAAGATCAAAACTGCCCCAGAGCCTCGACTTTTGAACACTAGTAAATATCGCAAACAAACAATTTCGAATCCTGCCAAAACCGCATGAACTCATACAAAACCATCACCTCCTCGGCTTCTTTGATGACGACTTCTTCGAAGAGTTCCCACGCTTCAGACTTGCATATGTGTCAGCATCCTCTTCGCCATCATCATCACCCCCTCTTCTTTTTCTTTTGCTACCTTGCTCTTTGACTTTCTGCAAATATCATCAATTCAAATCATTATTGGTTGCAACTAAAAAAGTTCAAAAATAATTTGTGCAAAGTAGTGAGGATCACTCATTGGCGCATGCATTTCCAAACGAGACTTAACAACCATTGGGGCACTCCTAGAATGGTGTTGAAAGATACTCCAGCAGGCTCAACAAATTTTCAAGAACTAAATCTGGTGATACTATCAACAAATCTGAACCCTAAGATGTAGCTCGTTAGAGTTCACAATCAACAAGAACTGTTCATTAAATCATTGGGTTTTCAATACGACTATATGTAGATACATGTTTTGGCTCGAGATAACGTAAACTAGCTTTTAAAGGAGATCCATAACTCAAAAGAGCATCGTCTAATAACCAAATCAGCTTCATGCGGGAGCAATTGCCTCAGACATACCAGAAAAAAGAATGAAACTGATTATCCGGGTTAATGATTTAACCTTCAAAAAAATCATATTGGGGAAGAAAAGTTAATAACTAAAGCTCATAGCAGAAAACAGAAAACATTTCAAGTATTTCAATGTGCACAAACTAAAACCTTTCGTATTGGATAAGTGGTCAATGAGCCTCCCAGGAGTTGCCACCTATTAAGAAAAAAATGTGAAGGAAAATAGACACCTTATGAGAATATATGTAGATCAGGTATGGATCCCATGGGAAAGGTCTTCCACAACCAGTATAGATAAGCAATATGATTAATATAATAATATGATGTAATAGAAGTTAATCAGCTCATTTTCCTAACACTGTTAAACAATTACAAATAATGATAGGGGAAACTTTAGCCTCCGACTCAATTTGAAACCTGAGGCTTAAACTCACAGGACTCAGATGGTCAACACTTTTTGATTTACATGTGAGGGCAACAATGTCTGATAGAGGACGAGTTGACATGTTATTTGTCATAAAAAATCCGTAAAAGAGAATAGACATTATATGTCATTAATAAATTACCAAGCCAAAAAAGAAAAGAAAAGACATTATATGTCAATAAATTACTAACGTAAAAAGAACAGCAAACTTATTTGTGCAATTCAATCAACATTGCATATTTGCATGCATACCAACAATGTGACAGTAAAGAGAATCATACCCAAAAGGAAGAGATAAATAACAAAAATTTCAAGCAGAAGAGCACGGGCAAAAGGGAAGTCAGGGAGTGCATTTATTTAAAAAAATATCAGCAGATTTTTCTTTTTAGCCATATGTATGAATTCAATCTCCCAATATGAGAAAACTTAAAACCCACGATTACTGTGAACACTTTTAAGGCTTCGTTTGAAAATTTGTGGAAAAGCTGCTGCCCGTATAAAACTAAAGCCCCCTAAAAACTGACGGAGGTTTTAGCAGAAAATATTGAAATATCGGTTTTGACGATATGCCGATATTCGAAATTCTTATCTAACTTCTTTAAAGAAAACGAGGGCTTCAACAGTAAAGTCATCACGTCATTAATTTTTATTTTCTGATTTTGTCCCTTGCCAAACACGAATATTACAGCTCATGCCGTTTTTTGTTTTATTTTTTTATTGTCTTTTTGCAGGGGTCAAATGGTAGTTTTACGTCCATAAATTAATGAAAAATAAAATAAAAATCGGAGATTGTTAACGTGGCGGAGACACGTACAAAGATGCTAGTTATTATAAAAGAAAAATCACACGTGCACTTTTTACACACTTTGGTCTTGTAAAATACAATACTCATAGGCTCATAGCATTCCCACTGCATGTGGATATGGTGAGAATGTGACTTTATTCACCCTTTTTTTGTTCAAAACATTTGCATTGTTCAAAACCTTTGCCCAATGCAAAGGTAAATATGGTGGTGACTATTTTTCCAAATCAAAACGAAAGTGAAATCTTCAACCGAGATAGTGGTTGAGTTGTGAACTTCGGACGGGATGTTGGATTCCGTCTAGATTACAAAACTCTTCAGACGGAATCCAACATCCCGTCTCGCTATATTTCTTTTTTTCCAGATGGAATCAAACATCCCATCCGGAGTCCTAACGGCTAGTTCACCAACGATCAGAAAGTCATAACGGTAAAAAACGGTCAAAAATAAAAACTTTGATATATATACAACATTTGTTCCATTTCAAATCACACTTCCAACAATCATATTTTTTCTTCTTCAAAATCAGTTCTTCAAAAAAATAATATCAAATAACATCTCAAGCATCTCAAACAACTCAAACAAACGAGTTCAATCAAACACGTGGGTCAGACAGGTCTTCCGATTCAATTTGCGGTAGATGAAAATATATTTAAAAAATGATGAACAAGTTTGTTGCAATTGTGAATGCGGTGGAGGCTCGACATGCAAGTGGTACAATAATACAAATCCGGGTAATTACAACTTCGTCAATTTGTCAATTATTGATTATCTTAGTTTAATTATATTTCCATCTTAGTCTTAGTCTAATTATTATTTCGATTTTAGTCTTAGTCTAATTATTATTTCCATTTTAGTCTTAGTATAATTATTATCTTAGTCTAATTATTTCCATTTTATTTTTTAGTTGTTCGAGGCAAGGATGACGTACCAACAACAAGAAAAATCGTCTTTTTCACTTGATCATTGTTATGTTATACTCAAGGATAATCCAAAGTGGAGTAGCATTTTTGAGACAAGGTCAAGCCGCTCCACAAAGGGAAAAGGTCGCAAAAGTGATGGTGAAGATTCAACTTCTAATTCACCAAGTGTTGGTGGAGTTGAATGGAGGGTTCTCAAGAAATGGAGCATCCTCTTGGATCGAATAAAGCCAAGTCCAAGAGGAACTAAGAAAAATCAGTTGGTATGTTGGAGGGTTACTTTACACGTTTAGAGGATACATTTGTAAATAATGCAAATGAAACACAAAAGTGCTTAGAACTTAGGGAAATGGAGCTTGCATATGGTCAAAGAACTGTGATGGCGAGAGAAGAAAAAAATCGGGTTCAAATGGAAAAAAATTGGGTTCAATTGGAAAAAAATTAGCTTCAAAAGTGCAATATGAAGCTAAGATTTTAACGACTGATACAAGTGTCCTCCATCTCGATACCGCTTTTATAATCGAGCAACCACAAGTTGAAATATGTGCTGAATGGGCAAGGACTAGAGGTGGTTCTAGCTCTAATTAAGCTTATGTAATATCTAGTATTTTATAATTAATGCACCATGTATTTTAATTTCAATGTCTTTTTAATTAATGCACTATGTATTTTAATTTCACTATCTTTTTAATTAATGAACTATGTATTTTAATTTCACTGTTTTTTTTAATTAATGCACTATGTATGTTCTTTTCAATATAATTATTTTCATAGAAATACAATTACTAATAAAATTAAAATACATTGTAATATAATTCATTAAAACACAACTCATAAAACATATAGGAACTTCATAGTTCACTTTTGGAATTACATAGGAAATACATTAGGAAATACATAGAAAATACATAGGAAATACATAGGAACTTCATAGTTCACATTAGGAAATACATCATACTTTGGAACTAAATAGCTTACTCACTTCCATTTCCATTTTAATTTCTCTCTCCTTCTCCCTCTAGATCCGACCAATTTGGATCATAAATTAATTAGTACTATTGTTTCTTCAATACCAGTCCAATTCCACACATGCTCAACTAAGTCCTTTTAAAGATTAGTATGTGTAACTTCATTTTTTTTAAAATTTTATTTCTTGCTTAAATCATATGATAGACAAAATGATAACCATCATCTTCCTGAAAGAACTCAGGTATTTTTTCATTCCTATGACCTTTCCAATTCCACACTCCACTTGTACGTTCATTCTCAACAATCATATTATGCATTATAATGCATGCCTTCATTATGTCTCCAAGAACAACAACACTATGACAACGCGTAGAAGCCTTAATAATATGTCATCTTGCCTGCAAAACTCCAAATGTCCTTTCAATATCTTTTCTTGTAGCTTCTTGACGTTGACTAAAGATCTTTTCATGCTTATTTCTTGGATAACGAATGGATTGAACAAATGTGCCCCATTTTGGGTAAATACCATCAGCAAGAGAATATCCCATATCGTAGTCATTACCATTCACATTAAAATTAACAGTAGGAGCCTCACCTTGCTCTAATGATTCAAAAACATGAGAATGATGAAGCACGTTAATGTCATTATGTGAACCTGGTAAGCTGAAGAAGCAATGTCAGATCTAATAGTGTTTGTCTGCAACGACTTCAAGTACCAAAGTTGGTTCCTTCTTGTACCATACATGTTGTCCAGTGCATACAGTCGATTAATCCAACCATTCCTGGAAAACCCCTTACCGCATTTTCAGCTAATATCCTAGCTGTGTCTGCCTCAGTTGGTCGTCTCAAGTACTCTTCCTCAAATGTCGTGATTATTCCAGCGTACCAACACTTCATAGATACATACAACTGCTGTGGAATCTCTAATTTGAAAATACTGATCCATTGAATCAGATGAACAACTAGTTGCTAATTGTTCAACTGTAGCTAATCCCTTTTGCAACCCAGAAGTTACTTGCTGACCCAATCCATCCACCTTGTCTTGGAAGTAGTCGTCGAAACAGTTTTCAACATATACGTAAAAAACTCTCTTTGCATCCTGTACCTTATCCTAAACTTATGAGGAGACCACCTACAAGGTGTTGTGAAGTAATCCCTCAGTATAGCTTGTTTACGTAAATCACCACCATCTCTAAACTTATATGATATGCCCATCACAGATCCACTGCGTTTGTCTGTATCCACATCTTTAATGGCTGCTTGAGTCATTAATGCCCCAGTAGTGTATAATAGCTGCTGCCTCCTTCTCCTCCTTCGCCTCATCATATTATTATGCCCATCTCTTACTTTTTCCATGTAATCATCTTCAGCGGAAGTACCAGAAGAAGACCCGGTAAAACCAGAAGATGAACTATTACTACTAGATCCTCCTCATAAACTTTGGTTGAATGCAATTCTATCTTCTCTAGACATTTTTTCAATTTTTTAGCTTGGTTGTGGGGAAGAAGATTGTCGTTGTTTGTTTGATCTAAAAGAAAGAAGAGTAAAACAAAATATATAAGGTAAGTCACATGTGATAGTTAGATTTTAGTCCACTCTCTAATTGACAACACATTTTATCAAAATTTTGTTCACTCTCCAAGTGACAACACATTCTATCCAAATGTACCATTGTGATCAACACGTACCCTTAATAATTCCAATATATGGTCCACCATTAATAATTCCAATGTATGGAATGAGAGAAAGGCGCAGAGACATGGATTTTTGTTACGGACGGGATGTTTCATTCCGTCTCGGTTTTAAATGACGGGCCAGGGGATGTTACATTCGTCTCACCGATTACACACCATACAAGATATTCTGTAAAACACATCGACACCAAGCCTAAAAAAATGAATGAAATTATGAAAAAATTCTTGTTAGAACCAAAACATAGGAAATGAGTGAAATGCAACTTATAATTCCTATAAAAATTTCTGTCATAACCAAGCCTGAAAAATGAGTAAAATGCAACTTATAATTCCTGAAAAAATTATACAGTATACTTTGGAAACCTACTAACTTATCATTCCTAATTTTTTTTTTGCCATAACCACATTTGTTTTATTGACATATTCATATCCTGATAAAGATAAAATGATAGTTTTACCTACGCATAAATGATGAAACTCAAACGCAAGTAAAACTAAAACTATTTTCGTGTCTAATTTATCAAAGTTATTCTACTCTCGATTCTATAGCAATATAGTGGGAATAGAGAATTCGTTCCACTCCTAGTTCTTTAATATTAACGTTTTCTAAGGTTATCAGTCTATCCAAATTTAATGAGAGTATTATAAAATTTATACTACGATGGAAATTTAACTAACAAGATATGATTTTATACGACTACGGAATACTAAATTGATACTATGATAAGGAATTAGGGGGGATTGATTCCACCTTAACTCAACTTAATCAACTAACAAAGAAATGTCGCAATCCAAATCAAAATGCTTTCACATAACAAATTGGTAATTCTAATCCCTAATTATTCATGACAATCTCTACCAAATAATAACTAGCATGTGAAGCAATCAAATTCATTCTCATGGTGAACTAATTACTTTATAGAATTAAATAGATTATCATGACGATTTATAAGTTAACAAATATCAAGCTTTATCAAGGCTTCTTCAACCCCCTCTAATGGAGGTTTAGCCTAGAATCATTATGCTATCATTAATATATAAATTTAAGCAAGACATGATATAAAGATTATAATTTTGCTTATTTCAACTCGAATGGAAATCTAAATTTGCTAGATTTAATTGAAACTAATAATGATAAATAACTAAATCTACGAATTGAAACTATAATGATTTAATGAAAATGAAACTAGATTATCAAGAACTAATTAATTTTATTGATCTAATGAATAGCAATAACAATAATTCAATAATTGAATTTAAAACAAGATAAAAAACTAATTAATTAAATGGAGACTAAATCTAGATCTAAACTATTTTATGACTACTTGCTACCTAAAGCTAAGAATGCTTAAAAGTTAAGTCTTGTGTCTTGAAATGGAGGAGACCAGATCCACATTTTTGTGCATGGGCTGAGGAGCCATGTTTTGGGCCAAAAAATCGAGCCCAAAACCCAATTTCTTCAGTCTACATAGGCCTTTTCAATTGGATTTAACTTCTATAGACTTTTCGTCCACTTTTGCTCCTCTGATTGGGTCAAGGCTTAGACCATTGGAAAGCTGATTCCAAGCCGGTCGTTTTAACATAAGGTAGGCCTAATTCCAAGGTCTGAGCCCAAAGATACGATATTCGGAAGTTCTACTGACTTTTGTGTGCTATTTCTGCCCGCGTTGACTTTGACTTTTCAGCTTTGACCGGGATTTACAAAGGCTTTTTCTCCTTGAATCTTGGCCTTTAATCACATAACTTCTTAGCAACCAACCCTTGCTCCTTTATCTCGCCAAAGTGACACATTTCTGTACATAATTGATTTCAATGCTTGAAATACATAAAAACATGTAATCAGCATTAACTCTTATTTATTACTCGCATAATTGGTCTAAAAGTATTATTGTTAAGGGGTTAAAACTACAGTTTTGGGCTCTTATCAAACCACCCCCAAACAGCATTTTGCTTGTCCTCAAGCAAATATGAGAAATTATAATAAGTGACCAAAAATGGAGTTCTAACTACTCTCGTTTCGCCGAGTGCGATTGCATTGACCATATGCAACAAGGCCTTAAACCACTAGGAATTACATAGTGGACGAGTTATAGCCTCATGAGAGTTTTCTAGTGAAAGTACTCACAAACTTCATTTATACTACAATGACTAAGAAATAAAACTATTGTTTCCTTATTTATGCCCCAACTATTTATACATCTTACTAGCAATGAATACAGAATAATCAAGTCGAAACCTAAGCTAATATATGCATAATAATCAATAATCTATGAATAAGCATATATACAATGAGTAATATTATGAAATGCACTAGCAGGTCCGTTTATGAAAACTCAGAATAACGTCTTTAAGTAGGTCCTCACATAAATGTCAAGACAAAAACCACTCTGATTTTTCCACTCAAGTTTCGCTACTCTAGTGTGCAGTGGGCACACTTTACCTTACAATCTCAATGACACACAAGGAAGCCGGAGTCGATCAAACACATCTGTCACTTACTATCACATTAACATATTCCTAATTGAGCTAGAGGTCTTTATTAGGTGTTGCGGGGATTAGGAGATGGTTTAAAAATGAAGGAAATAGATATTCAAAAAAGACAAGTCTGAGATAATAGAGTCTTCATATTATGTAACTAGAGAAAACCTTGTTCTTTACTTTTGCTTCTACACTTTGTTTCCATCCTTAGCCATATATATTTTTTTTCTTTTTCTTTGGCTTTTGACTCATTTGATTCTATTTTTTGGAGTTCTAACTCTTTATTTTCTTTTATTTATTTATTTATTTTTATTTGGATGAAAACTTTCTTTTCTTATCTGAAGCGACTAACAATTCTTGATTTCAAAGGTCTTTCTCTTTTCTATTCTTCATCTTTATTCTTAGACTCATTCAAAGAATGGGTAGGCTGATTTATTTTTATTTTGTTTTGTAAAAAGTTAAAGGAATTGTGGCTTATGAAAGGCTAAAGAAAGGCTCAGAGGGGCGACTAGCAGAATATAATTTCATAAGGTTTGAATTTCTGGCTATATCGATCCAAAGAGGGCCTAAATTCTAGCTTAGGATATGGTATAGTGATCAAGCAAGTGGACATGTGATTTCTCTACCGGATTTTACTTCTCCCTTGTGTCATTTCTCAAATGTTTCACTCATATAAGGCTTTAGGCTATATTCTCACAGAATTTATAGAATAAGTACTCTAGCCTAGATTTCAGAAACTTACTGCCAAACAATCATAGATACTCATGTAATATATTTATAGATAGATGCAAAGATTATTACCTACATATTAACCTAAGTTTCTAAAAATTATTCTAATGAAAAAGCTACGTGAGACTTCTAGATTATTCAGAACATAGAGAAAGAAAACAATACCAATATTCCTAAGTGTATAACATAACTTTTTATTTATATTTTTGAAATTTTTGAATTTTTACTAGAAAACAAGTGCATATTGTACATATATATCCTAACAGATGCCTTAATTACACGCATTTTTATGCCACCCCCAAACAAGAAGCATGCTTTGTCCTCAAAGTATTTAAATAAAAAGTGTAGGAAAATACCATGGAAACGAGTGAAATTCTAGAACATCTGCAAAACAAGGTTAAAATATACTAATATAGAAAATAAAAACTGATGCAACTCTATAGGAGCTCCACCCGTTATGTTAATAAGAATTAAATTGCTTGGGACATAAGCAGACACTAACTGAAACTAAAAACTTACCTCCTCTCCCGCTTAATCGTCTTCCTCCTCCTCATCCTCTTTAAAGAGATGAGGTTCCTTCGCGTCCTGCCATACCATGATAACTTGCAAAACTCGTCGCCGGGTGTCATCAACACGTGCTAACCTGTCGAGTGTTACTATGTCTGATGGGATGTAAGGGGCAACCAAATGAGGCTGCACCTGCCATCCCGGCCAAGTCATAACTTGAAATGAACGAACTACCCAATTGGTGGGTCTCATGACTTCAACCCTTTTCCAATCCGTGAACTGGGTACAGAATTTAGGTAAACAACCGCGCATGATGCGGCAAACCAAAACAGGCATAAGAAGATACTTATGCCTCATGCTATGGGCTTTCTTTAGACTAGCCACTAATACTTGGGGAATGTCATATTGGCGACGTCCCTCAGCTAAAGCAAGGAAGATGTCACCAGCGGTACTATTTGCAGAATTAAACTGCCACTCCCCTAAAATATTTATCATGATGAATAACATGATGGTGCCTACATTTAGGGACATGCTACCAAGGGATATGTTATATCGCCCTTGGTTCATCACCCGAAACACTCCTCCCCAATAATACTCATGGAAATATGTATAGTCATAGAGGTATGCATTATCGGTCATATATCCCCACGTGTGCATAAGATCAGGCAAGAGCAATCTCGAAACTAACGCTACCAAAGACTTACTGAATTCCCTTGTATTGTCATTAATTGCAAGGGAAATTTTTTGTTCTTCGTCTTGGTTACAATAGAAAGTAATATTATTGTAGAAAAATGCAGTAAGCTGAGGTGAATACGAGTCATCATCACTTACCAGTAGATGCTGCCATCCTAACTACAAGATCCTGTCGCGGAACTAACCTCCATAAGTCTCGCTTCCCAACAAGTCTCCGAAAGATTGTTCAGGTATGACTGTAGGAGATGTCATCACAAAACTACTCTCTAGAATAGCTGCAAACAATCCTTGAATAACCCACAAAAAATCGGAATTTTTCGCGGTCACGGAGGTCGTATGGCGGGACTACACCATAACAGGCTATTTGCAACGTCAAAAAAGCGTTGCGAATAATTTTCGCAACGCTTTTTAAGCGTTGCAAATATGGCGTGGGTAAAGTGTTGGAAATTTTTGCAACGCTTAAACGCTTATATATTCCAACGCTTTTTAAGCGTTGCAATAATGATTTGCAACACTTTTTATAACTATTTTGTACACAAATTTAAAATATTTGCAACAGTTTTTTTTATTTTACAAACGCTTTTTAAGCGTTGGTAATTTGTAACGGTTTTTAACCGTTGCAAAGTTGTTAGTTAATTTAAAAAAAATTAATTTAAAAATCATTTGTAACGGTTATGAACCGTTGCTGATGGGTTGCTGATAAAAAAAAAAAATCTCATATTTTGTGGCGACTAGCTAAACCTACAAAAAGATGCCCCCTCTTGCACCATATACATAAATCATAAATTATTATTTAAGCTAAATTTATCCTGTACACAATACATTTTCATACTATTTTACAAAGAAACCATAATATATATGGGAAAAAACCGATAAAAGTACAAAACTAATCCAACCATATACATTCACAACTTTGAGCGATTTTCTAAACCTCACAAACTTATTGTTGAACTATCACCATAAAAAAAAGTTTTCATACTATATGATCCTAAACAAGAGATAACAGCTTGCGTTGTGGAAAATCTTACGCCCATTTACTTCCACAAATACTCCAAAAGAGATCCTATCATTAAGATAAAATAGTCGACCAAGAAAAGATCATGAAGCAGACAATAAGGGGATCAAGACCAATTCAAACGCTAAATACTGATAATCTAAGGTATAGTGGATTGAGCTTAACAGTAAAGAAGGACTAGGGATTCTCACCTCTACATCAAAACCCAAATGGAGATTCATGAAAGATTCACATTATCAAGCACGAACTTATCTCTCAGCAGCAAACGACATTGTTTGCCTGAATGCATGAAAATGCACTTTCACACCCCTACAAACAAACAAGTAAAGTTTTAGCTTAACAACAACACCAATAAGCAAACAATAATATTTCATTAATTACCTTGACGGCAATGTAGTGAAATCCATTTCCCACTAAATCTTTAGCAAAATTGAACCACTCTTGATATGAAACTTGAAGTCAATTCTCATCCACGGATTTTCTCTCTAAGAATCAATGCCTCATATCTTAATGCCAAATAACTCTGCCAAAGTCAACGAAATTAATACAAATCTATTCAAGAAACCAGTAACGCCAAAGAAAGAAAGATAATTATTACTATTATTACTACTACTACTAATACTATTATTACTACTACTACTAATACTATTACATTTGTAGAACTTTTGGCACTGGTTTCCATGAATGGAATTCCAATTTCATCAGCAAAAGCCTAAACACGTATAAGAATAGATGTCAGAAAAGTAGTTAAAATTTAATTACTATCTCCACTGCAATACATATTGTCTTTAATTATACACGAGGAGGAGAAAAATATTTAAGTTGAAGCCTCTAACCTCTCAAAAGCGGGCAATAAGCGAAACAATGATCCATTCTTTCTTTGTTAAACCCCAAGATCAAATCAACCCAAGTGAAGCCCCAAGATATCGGTTGCAAACTAAGCACGCATTACACTCAATGTGTGATAATTCCATAGATAACAATCATAACATGTGTGGCAACAGATACAATACCTGAAGTTAAAAATAAGGTTTAGTGAACTCCTTGTTAAAATGCAATTACCCGCAAGTGACACTTGGCATGGAATTCCGATAATCGATGCCCTTGGGATACCTTTTGATTGTTGCACCTACATACAAGTAAATTACAATCGACATAAGAAAGTTCTTGTGAATCCAAGAAAAGCACTTAACATACCTTAAATAGTTAAAATACCTTAAATAGACGATATTCATGAATAGTTAGTTACCCATTTGTTTTTAGCAGCTTAAATCCCATCCGCTATTAGGCATTTGTTATATTCTTTTATATTTCGCTAGTTTGTCTTCTCTTCTCATCGATTGATTCAGTGAAGTAAGGCAAACAAAGCAATTAAGCAACACATGTTTACATCCCATACCACTAATATCTTGTTTTTAGAGTGTCTTACTTGAGAAGAATAGATGCCTTTGTGGCGATAATCCCATGAGCATGAGGGTGCTCTTGATCAAGAGGGAGCTGATGCCGAACACGGGGGGCTGCTGAGATTTCTAGTCTTTGCCGAACATGAGCGGCGGTGAAGAACATGAGGGGCTTTCTGGCGAACATGATGAGGGGTCAGCTGCGAATTTTAGCGGTGGTTGAGGATCGAGGAGGATCTTGAGCACGAGCATGAGGGCGATCTTGCGATTTGTCCATGAGGGCTCGTGGTACATGAGGGCACCGGCTGTCCATGAGGATGCGAGCGCAACCCGCAGAGAAAGCTCGGAGAAAGCTACGGAGAAGGCAACCGGAATTCCATCGGCAGAGAAATCTCACCCGAGTGTCATAACCGCAGCGGCGTCGAAGGGGAGTATAACACCGCAGAGAAACACTCTTCGAGGGAGTCACCGAGTATTTAACTTTAGAGGGTGCGAATTCTGCGAGAGGAGGGAGTTACTCTTGGCGTTTTCCCTCTAAAGTGCACACATTGGTAGCAAGCGACTTTCGAGATCCCGAATTAACAGCCAGAGATCCCGAATTTCAGAAAATCTTAACACCATTGAAATATAAACAAACCTTGGCAAGGGGAGCAAGATAGTTGGTAATGCAACTTGCGTTGGAGACAATGTTGATGTCGACTTGTATTCATTCTCATTGACATCGACAACAAACATGGGAGCATCCGCACTTGGGGCGTAAATGACAACCTTCTTAGCACCACCCATTGCATGGACAACCCAACACATTTTAGAAAACAATATATATAATTAGTATGCAACCATAGTAGAGGCACAAGAAAGTCAATACATAAAAACTACACAACCGGGGAATGAAATAAAGAAATCCACTTCATTTCAATCCTATCGGTAAGAATTTCTTCTAGGAATAAAATGAAATCAAATTCATTTCAATCTTATTAGTAGTATTTAAGTAGATATATATCCAACCAAACAAATTTTAATTACTTTTAAATATCATTATTCTACTCTAAATCGCCACTTCGCTTGCATAGACGGATCACTGCACATACTAAGAATCCACAAATGAACATGAGAAAAGAACCTATATCGTACTAGGGACTACCGGTGTATAATTAGAGCTATATCTTCGATGGTATGGTCATTTTGCAATTAAGACCTATGTAGTAAAAAAAGTCCGATTTGGAAGTGAGCCTAGGGGATATGCGATGGGGCCTAGGCTTTTGGGGTGAGACTAGGAGATGGATCTAGGCAAGCCTTTGATTGAATAGACTAAGACCAAGATATAGAACTGTATTAACAGAGGAGTCGACTGTAAATTTTCTTTCCACAAAGCGTAACTCATTGGTGAAACTAAACTCACTCTCAAGAAATCCACAATAAACTAAATACGACCGAGGGTCCTGTGGTGTTTCTATGAAAACTTATGACTAAAAATTTGTATTCACGTGTCCCCCGAGAAAGTCGGATCCAAATCCTCGCATAGCATAGGCATAATGACTAATTAAATTCTACTAATGTGCTATAGAAAGGACAAAATAATAATAATAATAATAATAATAAGGAATTAAAAGAAAATGAAGAGATGCCGGATAAACCCTGATATTTCTCCGGTCGTTGGTTATTGCAATGGCGTCGCCTTTACAGAGTTGGCGAGACCAAAGATTGAGAAGATACCCTTTGACACCTTTGTACTTTAGAAGGTTATTGTTGAGTGAGTGACGACTATCTCTTCATAAATCTCAATTTGCCTTTGCATATTTGCAAGTATGTGCATATATTTGTTTAGTTAATTTTTTCTCTCACAAGTAGAATTGGTCATTATCAGGGGCAAACATTCTCAAATAATGTTTACTCTTGCCAAACATGCAACTAACGACCGCAAGCCCGACACTTGAGTATGAGGCATCCGAGTCCCTTTAGGACATGTTTTTGGCGATGTGGATACCCGGATGATGCCTACAAATAAAAGGACTATTAATACTTAGCATGACAGCAAAGCAAGGTTAAGTTGGTGGCCACCGGAGTTTTTCTATTAACGGTGCAATCTTTTGAGACACATCCACGCCCCGCAAGGGGATAGGGTCTCTAAGCATCATGGTCAAACTACTATTGATCGACAAGGTTTTATGTGGTATTGTTCCATAACACCGAGAATAGAAAGGGTTCACAATCACTTACCGGGAAGTGAATCATGGAATACAAAGAACCCCAAAGCCAAGTATAAAACAAAAACAAAACAGAATGAAGAGTATCAACGGGAGGAATAAAAAATAAATAAATACAAGGATTCAATAATCAATATCATAATTAAGGAAAGGAATTTCTTGTTTCAATTGAGCGACAAGTGCAACTTTTCACAGACTTTGGGTTTGCGAAGTGGTAACTTCTTCACTTGAAAAAGATCATTTGCTCGTTCTAAGTAAGCAATAGCACGAAGAAGATCTTGTTAGGGTCTCATATAACTCCCCAATTTCCTGCACAAAGATGTGCTTCCGTGTCATTACACACATTTAAACTCACATGCGTTATGAACTACATCAAATCAATCCTAAATATCTATCTATATGCATATTCACTTCATTGTGAAAACTCGAGAGTCCCACGCTCAAGCATAATAGAAAATAAAAAATTTCATAGGATTATACCAAATAGGATAAGTTATGCATCTAGAGCCCACACTTTATAATTTCAGACATGAAATGGATTTTTAACGAGAATATAGGGATTTCACCTTTGCGTGTCTTGCAGCCATATTTAGTCTACCAATTTCTGCAGACAACAATTCATTTGCATTTTCCAAGCACGATATGGCCTCCTGACACGCCCAATGTAAAAAGGAGCAAAGAAGATGAGATGAGTTCAAAAATAACAGATAGAATGCCAAAAGGACATACAACTATTCGGACAAAAACTAAAAGAATAGTCAAAAAGAAGAGGTCAGAAACAAAAGAAGTTCACATATCATGCTTGAGAATCGCAGGACATACGCACTCCGTGCTCAATAGTTCAATTTTCAATATCCAATATATTGTCTTCATCTTTTATGATAAAGCCATCTCTATTCAGATTATTAGTGTGTGGGGAAAGAATATTAGCATTCTAAAGAAAAAGAAAGAGAAAAGGATATCACGGACCAAACTCCGGTGCGGTTTTTCGTAGAATCGACAACAAGCTTCAAAACAAGAAGAAAACACTTAGGGACGTAAAGCTTGACATGCTTTTTTCTATCTCTAAGAATAAAGTTTTTACTTTACTATGGAAAATAAGATATTTATAATCAGACGAGGAAAGCCAAGTATGAAAAGAATATGCTACAATCGACCAGGCTTTGCCTTTCATTCATATATCCATTGCCTTCCATGAGAAAAAAAAGAAAGAAGTGTACTTACTTTGCCCATTCCATGGCTTCTATTTTCTTGGTTTCTTTTTCCATCCTCTGTGCTTTGATATTCTTTATCATCTCCAATTTGGAATCTGCCAAGGGATCCTTGTATGACGGGCATTTCTCTTTGGCCTAGGACCCGTTGCTTGGCTCTTCCTCTCATGCCCTTAATCATTATAAACTTCCCTTTAATTTTTTCTTCACGGGACTTTTCAATAAATGGAGGAATGAACGCCCGAGTGCAAAACATTCTTACGGTTCGGTTGAGCTTCACAATCAAGAAGTCTCGGGCGTGGAAGAACCTTTCGATTCTAAGCTCCTAGTGCAGTTATCTAGAACTCCTCTTGGAGAGGATTCACTTGTTACATTCTTGTCCATATCTAAGTCACTCAAACCTAAGCAGAGGAAAATTATTTGTCAATAATGAAGATTGGTGTATTATGATACTTTAGCAATATAACGAGAAAATATGGAAACCCCTTCTTACCTTGCCTAGGAAAACAGATATCAAACAAAGTTATCGACTTCTTATCTCCAATGCAAAAACACTTGCCTTGAAGAGGTTTCTCTATGATGGAGTCAAACAGTTAATGTTGCCGCAAGAGAGAAAGATACTTATTAAGAAACTGATGTTTTGGCCAAAAAACATATTAGGCTACCAAATCATAACAAGAAAAAAAGCATAACCTGAAATGGCATCATCCAAAATCGTGGTTGCAAACTTGCGGTTGTAACATAACCGAACGTAATACCAAAAGGAAAAAGCTAAAAGCCAATCGCAGAGAAGTAGAACTAGAAAAACCCAAGAGTATCCAACTATATGAAATGTTCAAAAAGTGCTTTTATGTATAAATACTTTGAATAAGCAAAGAAAAGCCCCCAAAAGGAATGGAATCTCACTAAACAACAACTGGAACTAGAAAAATCACAATAAACAATAAGAATCATTGATTCAACATTCATAAAAATTCTCTGTTTACAAACTTTAATATAGTGCAACATATGGACACTATTTGAAACCGAACAAAACATCAAATAAAATTTTAGCTAATGTTATTGAATAGCAAAGACAAACTCTACCAAAACAAAAGACCACAACTAAGAAATAGGAAGAGGGTGAGACAAAAAAAGAGGAGAGAGAGAGAGAGAGAGTGTGTGTGAGCAAAAGCAACTAAAATAGCAAATTATCCAAAACCTCTGCTTATTTGTCATCACTAGCATATAATTTATCAAACTAAAAATTTCCAAAAGCCCATTTCTCAGAAGAACCAAATGATAATATACCATGAAACAAAAACATCATACTTTCATCAGAACTCCAAAGACAATATCCAACCAACTCAAAACTCAAAAGCTCATTTCAAATATATATATAAGAGCCAAATGATACATACCATACACTGAATAGAGGACTAGAGAAAGAGAAAGATCAGCGTGGAAAATGGAAAAAGTGCTTTTATCATTGAATTCCAAACACATGCACCCACACAATAGCACTTAACATTCTCATTGAACCCTTTCTCTCTCTCTATTGTACCCACGTCTGTCTCGAAAGTTACCCAGTTTCAGGTTTCTAGTGCTCAACAAAAGAAAGCTAAGTAGGTAGGAAGTTTGAAAGAGAACTCAGAGAAATAAGAAGAAGAATAGGACAGATTTGTTTGAAAAAGAAAATGCAGCTTTGCATATACGTTTAGATCTCATTGGAAATTGTTTTATACAACTTTCAACATTCCAAGATGATATAAAGTGAAAAACAAGAGGGGGTGTGAAAACTCTCCAAAATAAATAAGATCATGAGACCTTGATGAACAGTATGTTTCTCCTACAACACAGTCCCACTTGAAAGAGAAGAAGAAAAATTAGGCAGCCAACAAAAACACCAACCACCGGATCAAAGAAGAGGAATTAGATACCAAGTGACGCTGCAACTTGAGACAAAATATGGGCTGTGGACACTAACAAAAACAACCACTAGCTAAACATCCATTTCTTGCAATGTCGATAATCAGGACTAGTTAATTAAGGAAGAAAATGAAAGATTATTACCTCAAACCGCAAGAAAATACGACCGTGTCAAACGGACTTCCAAACTCCTTTTTTTCTTCTTCTTCTTCTTCTTCTTTCTTTGATTGAGGAGTGCGAAAATTAGGGATCTTGAGATAATGCGGCGGTGAGAGAGAGAGAGGAGAGAAAAAAAAAATTATGTTTTATATTTCGATATTTTTGGTTTCTCTCTATTCGCGAAATGTTTAAGTTTGTAACACTTCTCCAACGCTTTTTAAGCGTTAGCAATTAATTCCGGAAATTCACCCAAATAAAGCAACGCTTTACAACATTACCAACGCTTATTTAATGTTGGAAACTTACTAACGCTAAATAAGCGTTGCAAATCAAAAAAGGTGCGTGTTGCAAATATTCTATTATGGTGAGGGATGCGCTCAACCTAAGCCTTGTATGGGTGCAGGTCGCGCTCAGGAGCAATCGGACTTACAGTGTTTTGGGAGCGGGTCGCGCTCAGGAGCAAATGGACTAACAGTGTTTTGGGCGTGGGTGGCGCTCAATTGAGGCGCAGGCGCGCTCCGAGCTGCTGAGTGCTGAAGTGAAGCAGCAAAAGAAGGAAAATTTGGGAGTGAAAGGTGAGAGATGAAAGTGAGAGATGTGAGTTTTGTGTGGGGAATGAATGAAGTTTATATAGGTTTTGAGTTTCCAAAACGAATCGGAAAGTTGCCAAAAAGTTTTAAGACAATTGCCGGAAACAAAAAAATTTCAAAACTGAAAACAGAAACAACCCATATTCTTGATTCTAAAACAAACCTAATATCTTTTAGATTAAATTTAGAATAGTAACTTCTAGCTCTTTTAGATTTCATCCTACCACAACATCTAATCATAGGTATGCCAATATCGGCAACATTCTCAACAATCACTCCAAAACAACTTCTAAAATTTAGGATCATATAAAAATCATGCTAGAATAAATAATACCACCCCCAAACAATTTGGGAAGGTGGGATTAACAATAAAATCAACGCACAATTTGAAAATAACCAAATTAAATTCAAATTCAAATACAATTAACTACCGAATTCAAATTTAACTACGGAATTCAAAAATTAACATCTGAACTAATAAAAACAAATAAAAAACAACATCAACTCATAAGATCCCTAAACCACGCACTGCTGGTAGAGGATGGAGCATGAGATGAGGATGGGCCCTGAGCTCCTGATGGGCCTGAGCCATCCGTCCTTCTGCAACGACACTCGTGCTTCACAGACGCCTCCTCCTCAGAAGAACCCCCGTGGGGTGGGAAGCGTTCTCGCATTTCTTCTCGGAACTTGCGTTGTGCTTCCATCTCGGCCTTCATCTCTTCCCAACGCTCGTCCTCGCGCTGTGCACGAGTCTCATAGTTATGATGGATGGTAGCCTGCCGAGTCCGGAGATCTTCACAAATAGTATTGAGAGAACGCATGCCATAATGAAGCACCGACATGTGTTCTGCATCTGACGTACATCTCTCCAAGGCATCGACATCAAAACATGTCGTGTCCTCCTTATCCTCTGACTCATCCTCTTCAACTACCTTATCTTCAGGCAACCTCCACGTCTTTTGGATACACTCCGTATAAATAGTAGGATTTTGGTGCCTCTTCAGCCTAATCCGATTAGACTTCGGAGTCGCTTTCAACCTCATCATAATCTTTGTTATCAAAACAGGGAGAGGTGCAATACTCTTCCCGACTCCTTTAATCATAGTAATAAAAAACTCGAGGATACAGAAGCCATATTCCTTCGTCTGGAGTATCCATAGAACGTGAAGACAATTCAGGCTGATGTCACTAACTTTCTCCTTTCCAATGACATTCCTCCCAATCCACTGAGCTACAGCCAACTGGTTGGTTCGCAGAGACGACTGGTGAACATAATGCGAACTCACATTGTATTTACCACCCTCCAAAATCGTCTCGTTCATCAAAGGCTCGATCCCACTAACTTGGGATTCCTGCAATGTAGTTACGAGAGTGCGTCCTTCCTCCATACCGAAGATACGCGCCAACAAATTTCTATCCACTTCTCTCCTTACTTTATTCACCTTCACAAAAATCTTATTCCCAACCAATTCCCTCGTCTTATAAAATTGTTAGACCAAATCCTCATGGTAAAAATCACTTTCGTCAGATACTACAAATGATTCCAATCCCCCTAATTTAATCATCGTCATCCTGTAAAATGGTGCAAAGTGGTGGGCAAAAAAAACTTGTTCCGGCAAAATTCTTCATCTTTGAGCCATTGAAGTTTTGATAGGATTTGTGGGTTTGAATAAGGTAGGGAGACGAGTTTTGAAACAAACTCACTAAAAGTAATGGGAGGAGGCGCTGTGATGGCGGTGGCAGTGCAATTTTTTTTTGGATTTTTGGATGTTTTCAGTAGTGGGAAAGGTTTGAAATGGTGTGGGAGAGGTTTGGAGGAGTTTTTGGAGTTGGTTTAACTTTGGGCGTGGATGGGTTTACGTTTTTTTTTTTTTTTTTTTAGGTTAGGGTTTATAAGCTTTGTTAATGGCGGAGGTGAAGGGGAAAACTCGCGATCTGTTTTGGGTTAAAGAAAGCGGACGCACATGCGTGGCACGTGCATGCAAGATTTTGGCCCCAAGCCCAATTCAATTTTCGAAATCTGCCGATTTTTCGTTCAACTTCAAACTAAAATTGCCACTTCATTACCGGTTCGATTTTTGCGAATAACCTATGGAAATGATCAAAAGAGAATTTTCAATCCAATGATCCATAAAACACTCTATTCCAACTATGGGTGATATATAAGAAGATGGAAAATGCCTCAAAGTGTGTGCGTGACGTAAGTTATTCGAACGAATGAAATCTAAATTCATAGATAATGTCAACCCGAATCGAAATACAATTAAACGGCCTAAGCAACACAAATGGAAAGTTGAACAATCAAGGACGGAAAAACGAAGGCCCACCCCCAAACAAATTTTAGACAACAGAGTTTAGAAAATTTGTTTAAAACGTGGGTCTTTTAAATTCAGATTCCCGAGACTTCCTAAATTACTATTTTTATGATTTAGAATTTTTTAAATTTTATGCATGATGTTTACTATAAGAAAAATGAAAAGCAATGAGGACATAATTCACACCATAGAGGAACATGACCCAAAAATCGAGAAAACATGCAAGAGTGGAAAATGTGAATTATGTTAAACGTAGACTTAGGATCCGGTACTTACAGCCACACACTCCATAGGGAGGACCCGGTTACCTGAATGGTGCACTAACCAATATATGGAATATAAGTAAGTACACCAAACAACAAAATGAGCCGTTTATAGTCAGATACTCGAGACTTTAACAAATAATTGGATATATATATATATATATACCCTGGAGTTTTCCATAAATCAACAACCTAAAGAGTTGTGGGTCTTTCCATAAATAAATAACATGTAATGCACCCCCAAACAGAATCAAACACCAAGATTTTCTACGACGCAACTTAATGAAATGGAAACGAAGTCTGATAGATCTAGAATGTAACCGTGCATGCACCTTCTTTTTCATCTTTGAACGAGAGGGTGTCCAAGTGAATGATCGTGAGAAAATGGATGTTTGTGGAAGATATGGTAGATATGGATGAATTTTAGACGTAAGGATTGGAAGAAATGAGAATGTGGGTTTAGCACAAAAATCATTCATGGTGTAGGTGGGAACTGTCTCAATTCTGAAAATGAAGGTGTCAAGTGCCTTTCCCTTGGGAATTATTTCTGTATTAAGAGGATTTAGAAAATCATTAAGCACAGAAGAAGCAAGAAGGTCAAACGCAAACTCCAGGTTCCTTTGAAAAGATGGAAGGTGGGGAAAATTGGTGATGGAAGATGAATGAGTGTCAGCTAGAGCTCTCAGGTCTAGATCATTAGAAGCCTTGAGATATGTAAGACATTCCTCGATAGGTGGGTCAAAAGAATCAATGGGATAGAGGGTGAAAAATTCATCTTCCATCATAGTGTCAAGGGATGAAGGAATGTTGGCAGGGTGGGACTCGCGAGGTGGCAAGGAAGAGTTGCAAAAGAGATGAAGGAAATCTTCCTCAACTTCCAGGGAGTTCTCGTCGAAGTTGGAACTTCCAAAGGAAAGGAATTTGTGCATTTGATCATCCGGAAACGTGGTTTTGAAATAATCATGAGCTAAGCTCTCGATCATGGTAACCTCTCCATCGATATTCGTGTCAGGAAATTATTTCCTCGTTTTAAAAACATTGACCTCAACAGAAAGATGGCCAAAGGACAAGAACATCGAACCATCGCGGCAGTTTATAAGCGCGTTGGTAGTTGCCAAGAAAAGGGCGCCCTAAAATGATCGGAACAGAGTCGTTAGCGACTTCTATATCGAGGATAAAAAAATCCGCAGGATAGTAGAAATCTTGAACCTTAACCAGCACATTTTCCACTACACCCTTAGGATACTTGATAGATCTATCAGCTAATTGCAATGTCATTTTTGTAGGTTGCATCTCCTGTATACCTATTTGTTTATATAAATAATACGGGAGTAAGTTAACACTCTCCCCCAGGTCTAATAAAGCAGTGGTCGTGTGAGTATCCCCTAAGGTGCATTGTACAGTAGGACGACCAGGGTCCTTATAATTAATGATTCCATTATGTTATATTAAAGTTGGAAACTGTTCAGTTAAAAAGGCGTCTTTAGGAATCTTTGTCTTACGCCTAGTAGTACACAACTCTTTGAGAAACTTAGCATGGTGAGGTAACTTTTTAATTGCTTCAAGAAAAGTGATAAGAGCCCAAAACTGTAGTTTTAACCCCTTAACAATTGTACTTTTAGACCAATTATGTGAATAATAAGTAAGAGTTAATACTGATTACGTGTTTTTATACATTTCAGGCTTCAAAGTCAATTATGTGCAGAAATGTGCCACTTCGATGAGATAAAGGAGCAATGGTTGGTTGCTAAGGAGTTCTGTGATTGAAGGCCAAGATTCAAGAAGACAAAGCCTTTCTAAATCCCGGTCAAAGCTGAAAAGTCAAAGTCAACGCGGCAGAACAAAGACACAAAGTCAGTGAGAACTTAGAAGGCCGTATCTTTGGACTCAGACCTCAGAATTGGGCCTACCTTATGTCAAAACGACCGGCTCGGAAAGAGCTTTCCAATGGTCTAAGCCTTGACCCAATCAGAGGAGCAGAAGTGGACAAAAAGTCTGTTGAAGCCAACTATAGCTGAAGAGGCCTTTTTGGAATGAAAGTATTGGGTTTTGGGCACGATTCTCATTCGCCCAAAACATGGCTCCAAGCCCATGCACGATTTTTGGATCTGAACATATAAAAACAAAAGCTTAGCTCTTTGTTAATGGTAGCTAGTTAGACCTAAAACAATAGATAATTCTAGATCTAGTTTTCATTAATTAAATTAAGTTTAGTTTAAATTCAATTCTTGTTTTAGATTAAACTCTTAGAATCATTGTTCTTCATTAGTATTGATAAATAAAATAGCTAGTTTGTTAATTTCGATTTTTGTCATTTCAATTATAGATCTAATTTTAATTCTTGTTGAGTATCATTTCTGAGTTGTTAAATTAGATTGAAGTATTGTTAGTTAAATTAGCCGAGTAGAATTTTGGTATGATGTTTAGTTTTAAATCAATGGGAAATGATAGTGGTATGAATCAAGGCTAAACCTCCATTAGAGGGGTTGAAGAAGCCTTGATGACGCTTGATCTTTGTTAAACTTAGGAATCGTCGTGATAATTATTCCACTCTAGAAACGATTAATTCACCATGAGAATGGGTTTAATCGCTCACATGCTAGTTATGAATTGGTAGAAATGCCATGTATAATTAGGGATTAGGATTACTATTTTGATATGCTAAGCATTCAATTTGGATCCACTGACGAGTCTTTGTTAGTAGGATTAAATTAAGCGTTAAGGTGGATTCAATTCCCTTTAATTCTTTATCTAGATTCAACCCCTTAGCATTCTCTCTTTTTAGTTATTAAGTAACTTGTTAATTTAATTCACCTCGTAGAATAGAATTCCCCTCGTAAAACTCTCATTAGACTTAAGACCGATTAACTAACTATGAAATCATTCCATGCTAGAGAACTAGGAGTGGAGCAATTTGTTACTCCACTCTATTTCGATAAAATTGAGAGTAGAAAACTTGATAAATATGACTTCATTATAAGTTTTAGTTTACTTGTGTTTTGAAGTTTCATCGTTCATTTAGTAGGTAAACTATCATTTTATCATTTATCAAATGCCATTTACCGCCATCTTAGTTACCTCATAGTATTGTTTTCATAGTATAATTAGTCATTTTTAAGTCCCATTAAACCCACCCACCCTTGTTTGATTCATCCGTGGTTGTTCGTTTCAAGATTGAAAAGTTTAAAAAAAAACTAAAGCGGCGTGACCTGCTTAAATGCCTAGAACCTTGAGAGCGACCGCCCTAAAACACTGTAGAACTTGAGTTACACGGAGCCGACCAGCACCCAAAGTGGCCCATGCTAACTAAGTTGAATTTTGCCGATTTCCCGGGGTTTGTTTTGAACTTTGAGTTTTTAAGTTTTTAGGTGTTCTAACTTGTTATATACACCTGAACACGCGTAAACAAGGCGTTATTCATAAGCGAAGCAAGGTCGCAATCAGGTATTCCTTTCTTCCATACCTCGCATCTCCAGTTAGAGGTTTATACTGATAAATTAAGATTGTTTGGAGGGTTGTCGTGTTTAGACTTAGACTTGTATGAGATTAAGGTCTGGTCGGAGAAAAACACCGAACGTAATTAACCGTCAACGTCAACAAACAAGTCTATCGAGTATACTAATCACTACACCTCTAGCTATTATCCAACCCACCACACCTGACATAATGGTTGAAGAAAGAGAGACTCCTCTCTCCGACTTTTACAAAGCCTTGAGCGATAGCCCAAAATCTTGCATCGTTCTAGCAGACCCAGTGGGATTTTCGAATTCCCCCAAACATATTTAATTTGTTACCCGTTTTCCATGGTTTAGACCATGAAAAACCTTATTAACACATGTGTAGGATTGAACAAGTCCTTACAACATTTCATCATCCTACGGTTGGTGCGGAACAAATTAAAATGAGGGTATTTCCTTTCACCTTAGCCGATAAGGCAGCATCTTGGTTAACTGCCCAAGCGCCTAACTCTGTGGACTCGTGGGCTAACTTGTTCAGCTGTTTATGGAACATTTTTACCCACCCCTAAAGACGGATGAGATGCTTTCCAAGATTCAGTTTTTTCGACAGAATCCTCATGAATCATTTTCTGAGGCTTGGAATCGTTTCACCGATCTGCTTATAGAGTGTCCACACCATAACCTAGCAAAAGACACGTTAGTTCGTGCCTTTTTCAAAGGACTTCTACACCACCATAAAGAAGTCCTTGACATAATGAATGGGGTAGTTTTCTAAGTAAGGGAGCCCGGAGGCTTACAAATTTTAGAAGATCAAACTAAAGCTTAATAATAATTGGGGGTAGTGATGATATCCCCCGCCCGCTAGTTCTTCTTCAATGATTAAGGCGCCCGGTATATTTGAGATGAAACCCGATCTAGAACTTAAAAATTTAATCGAATATCTAACTTAAAAGGTAGAGGCTATTTTCTGCTCAACAAAAGCCTATCCCCGTCATGAATGTCAACTCCAACCCATGTAATTTTGTTTGAGTCCCGAAAGCACCCGACTCCTATTGTCCTCTAAGCCTATGAACAACAACAATTAGAGCAAGATAATGTTTGCTCCATTAATAGCTATCCTATTCCTAATGCCCCATGGAGACAACATCCCAACTTTAGTTGGCGAAACAATCAACAAGTTACACCTCCAGGGTTTAATAACCAAAATGTTAGGCAAGCAAACAATTATAACCAAGCTCCACCTAGACAAGGACAAGGTCAGAGGAATTATAATAATTATAACAACCAAGCGCAACCACGACAAGGTCTAACACAAGGTCAGGGTAATTATAATAGTTATAATACCAATAGAGGTATCGTTCCGGTTAACAATAGTAACTATCACAACCTACCCATAAATAATCAACGTGAGATAGTTCCAGTCGCACCACCTGTGACTACTACACTTACACAACCGGATCGTATCGACGCCTTTATCCAGGTTACCCAACAACTTTTCCAATCAATGACTCAATCAAACCGACAGATCTTACAATCCATAAATCAGGGCATACAACGTTAGCCCAAGAGAAAGCTCCAACCAAAAGGCGTGTTTCCGGACAAGCGATACCAAATCCTAAAATAGCAAACACGGCCTTTGAGGTAAGCGGTAATACTAGAAACGAAAACTACAATGATAAGTAGGTGACCTAAATGCCATAATCACTCTCCGTTCTAGAAGAGTGGTTGATAACAAAGTAACTATGCCTATAGTTACCCCATGATACTCCTACACCGGATATCGAACTAGATCTTGAAATAGAAATTGAAGAGCCTACCAATTTGTAGAGGTACCCGGTTAAACAACAAACTAAGAAACGAAAAAGCGGGTTACACATCAAGTCGAGCCATCACGCTTAAATATGAAGCTAAACCACCGTTCCTTAGAAATTAGCCATGCTAAACGGGGATACAAACTTTGAGGAGATTAGGAATGTTTTCAAGAATCTAACGATAAGCCTTCCTTTTTCGAAGCTATTAAAAGCTACCTAACCACGCTTAAGTTTCTTAAAGAGTTGTGCACTACTAGGCGTAAGACCAACATACCTAAAGGCGCCTTTCTAACCGAGCAGTTCCTAACTTTATCCGAAAATAATGGAATTGTTAAGTACAAGGACCTCGGTCGATCCCATCAGTAAAATGCACCTTAGGAGATTCCCTTTGACGGCGGCTTTATTAGACATGGGGGCTTAGTGTTAACTTACTCCGTATTATTTGTATAAGCAAATAGGTCTACAGGAAATGCAACCTACAAGAATAACATTGCGGTTAGCGGACGAGTCAATTAAGTATCCTAAGGGTGTAGTGGAAAACGTGCTTGTTAAGGTTCAGGATTTTACTATCCTTCCGATTTTGTTATCCTCGATACGAAAGTCGCTAACGACTCTGCACCGATCATCTTAGAAGCGCCCTTCTTGGCAACCGCAAACGCTTATAAATTGCGCGATGGTAAGATGTCCTTATCTTTTGGCCATCTTTTTCATTGAAGTAAATATTTTTAAAATGATGAAAAAGCTACTTAATCGCCTATAGATGGGGAGGTTAGCATGATTGAGAGCTTAGCTCAAGATTATTTTAACAACACTTTTCCCAAAAACAATATGTATAAATTCCTTTCTTTCAGAACTTCAGATTTTATAAATGACTCCTACTTAGAGGAAGTCAACACCATCCTTGAGTCCACACCAATTGTAGACCCTTCGGTTGCTCCATATACTGAGTATGAAGACTTGCTACCTAAGCAAGTATTCATTATGCAAAATGGGGACCCTGGTGAAACATCTATTGATTTTCCTTCCACCCCAGTGCTTAAACCTCTTCCCCCGGAGTTAAAATATATTCAACTTGATCCGGATGGTAGTCATCCGGTAATTATATCTTCTCAGTTAACTAAGGGTGAAGAGACACGTTTAATCCGGGTGATTAGGGAACATCGGTCTGCGATTGGTTGGTCCCTAGCCGACATTAAGGGAATTGACCCTAATGTTTGCACTCATCGCATCCATTTGGAGGATAACACGAAGACTTCTCGCGAACCTCGTCATCGTCGAACCCCGCCATGAAAGAGGTGGTTAGGGAAGAAGTTTTACGATTACTCGATCGCGGTATCATATACCCAATCTCTCGATGGCGAATAGGTAAGCCCCATTCATGTAGTTCCTAAGAAATCGGGAGTTACCATGGTGCGTGAATCTAAAAGGGTGACTATGTTGTCACACAAGGTCCTATGAAATGGAGAATCAGATTGATTACATGACGTTTAAATGCTATGACACTGAAAAAGATCACTTTCCGTTACCTTTTCTAGATCGGATGCTCGAACGCCTAGTCGGGTCATGTTTTTATTGTTTTACGGATAGCTACTCGGCTATTTTCAGATTATTATTGATATTGATGACCAAGAAAAAACTACCTTCACATGTCCCTTTGGAACGTATGCCTATAAACGAATGCCTTTTGGCCTTTATAATGCTCCTGGTACCTTGCAGCGGTGTATGCTTCATATATTTAGTGACATGGTAAAGCGCTTTATGGAAGTTTTCATGGATGATTTTTCTATTTATGGAGATTCCTTTATAGACTGCTTATCTAACCTGTCTAAGGTTTTGACACGGTGTGAAGAAAAGAGCCTCGTTTTAAACTGGGAAAAGTGTCATTTCATGGTGAAAAAGGGCATTGTACTGGGTCACATTGTATCTAGCAATGGCATCGAAGTAGATAAGGCCAAACCACGGACTGTCCGTGATATTAGAGCCTTTCTAGGCCATGCAGGTTTTTATAGGTGATTTATTAAAGATTTCTCGAAAATAGCTAGGCCTTTAACTAATCTGCTTTTAAAAGATACAATCTTTGATTTTAATTTTAACTGAAGCAGGTGCTTTTGAAACTTTTAAGCCGCCTAATCTCTCTGCACCAATTATCTGACCTCCCGATTGGTCTAAACCTTTCGAACTCATGTGTGATGCTAGTGATTATGCGGTTGGTGCCGTCTTGGGGGACGTAAAACTAGATAATAAGTCCATTGTTATTTATTATGCTAGTAAAACCTTAAACGATGCTCAACGGAATTATTCAACTTTGAAAAAGAATTCTAAATTGTCATTTATGCTTTAGATAAGTTTAAGCCTTTATTTGGTTGGTTCTAAAACTTTAGTTTATTACGGACCATGCAATTCTTAAGTACCTTCTTGCAAAGAAGGATGCTAAATGTGAGATTAATCCGATGGATCCTTCTCCCGCAAGAGTTCACATTAGAAATAAAGGATAAAAAGAGGGTCGAAAACGAAGTTGCCGACCACTTATCTAGACTTACAAAATCCGGCGATAATAGTGATTCCGAGTCCATACCGACTCCTTTCCCCGATGAGCATCAGATGCTATTTTTTCAAAGACCATGGTATGCCGACATTGTAAATTATTTAGCGGCTGATGTTATGCCTTATAATTGGTCAAGAAATGAACGTAAGAAGTTCTTGGCGAGTTAAGCCTATACCTTGGGATGAGCCCTACCTTTTTAAGTATTGGCGGATCGATTATTCATCGTTGCATTCCCGGTGGAAATATAATGAAGTTATATCGTTCTACCATGACAAAGAGTGTGGTGGCCATTTTAGTGGTATGAAAACAGCCGCTAAAGTTCTTCAATGTGGATTTTATTAGCCTACCCCTTTTAAGGATGCCCAAGTGCATTGAAGACGGTATTCGTTGGCAACAACTTGGGCTTAATCCTGGCCGTAATATGATGTCATTAAATCCAATCTTGATAGTAGAAATTTTTGACGTTTGGGGCATTGATTTCATGGGTCCCTTCCCGTTTCCCCACGCGGTTTCATTTATATTCTAGTTGCCGTGGACTACGGTCTAAAATGGATAGAGGCCATGGCTTGCCGTGAAGCAATGATCATAAGACAGGTTGTATTTTTATTAAGGAGTATATTTTCCGCCGGTTTGGCATTCCTAAAGCCATCATTAGTGATGGTGGAACACATTTTGCATGAGTTGTTGCATCCCTAGTGAAAAAGTATGCAGTTACACACAAAGTAGCAACTCCTTATCATCCACAAACTAGCGCAGACAAGTAGAAGTTTCTAATAGGGAAATCAAAAAGATTTTAGAAACAACTCAGAACCCCGATAGGAAAGATCGGTCAAGTTGCCTATCGGATGCCTTATGGGCGATAGGACATCTTTCTAAACTCCTATAGGTATGTCTCCCTTTTAGACTTGTATTTGGGAAATCATGTCATTTTCCCGTTGAATTAGAGCACCGCGGCTCGTGGGCTATAAAAAGCCTTAACTTCAATATTGATGGGGGTGTCAAACGAAGTTGCAATTGAATGAGCTTGAAGAAACCGTGGCGATTCTTACGATCGCGTGAAGGATTATAAAGCTAACATGAACGCGTGCTCATGATAAGCAAATCTTGCTAAAAAGAGTTTGTGGTTGGTCAAAAGGTTTTGCTTTACAACTCCCGCCTACATATTTTCCTGTGGAAACTAAAACCCGTTGGTCCGGTCCTTTTCTCGTTATCAAGTCACCCCTTACGGGCAATTACCTTGGTAAATCCCAAGGACAAAAGTACCTTTCAAGTTAATGGTCAACGGTTAAAACATTTTCACGAACTTCGTCCCTCGATGTAGAGGAAGTCCTTTTACAGACTCGCTCTATGAGGATTGACCTTTGTCATTTGGTGTACTTCCTTTCACTTCCATATAGTGGTAAGTGCACCATTCGGTAATCGGACCCTCCCTATGGAGTGTGTGTGGCTGTAAGTACCGGATCCTAAGTCCACGATTAACATAATTCACGTTTTCCACTTTTGCATGTTTTCTCAGTTTTTGAGTCATGTTCCTCTATGGGGTGAATTATGTATTTATTGTTTTTCATTTTTCTTATAATAAACTAATAAAAAAATAAAAAAATTCTAAATCGTAGAAATAGAAATCCAACACGTCTTGGGAATCTGACTTTAAACGACCCATGTTAAAACAAATTTTGTGTTTAGAAATTTGTTTGGGGGTGGGCAGTCGGTCTTTCCATCCAGATTGCTCGAACTTTCCATTTGTGTTGCTTAGGCCCATTAGTTGTAGTTCAATTGGGTTGACGTTATCTAAAACTTAAATTTCCTTCGTTCGCATAACTTACGTCACACACGCACTTTGAGGCGTTTTTCCACCTTCTTATACGTCACCCATGGTTAGACTTGAGTCTTTTATGGATCATTGGATTGGAAATTCTCTATTGATCATTTCCATAACTCATTCGCCAAAATCGGACTAGTAACGAAGCGGCAAATTGAATTTGAAATTGCGCGAAATATCGAAAAAGTTCGGGGATTCAAATTGGGCTTGGGCCCCAAACTGGCTACAAGACCGGCAAAGTGTACCTTGCCCCTTTTTGTTTTCACGAATAGTATCGTGTTCTAACCTACCACCGCCATTAACAAAGTTTCAACCTTAAAAAAAAAAAAAAAAAAAAAAAAAAAAAGAAAAGAGGAAGGAAACCTAACTAAACCCACGCCAAGCAGTTAAACCAAACTGACATCTTCTCCAAACCATTACTACCACCAACCCCAACAATTTTAAAACTCCGAAAACAGCCACCAATTCAAGCTTCAACCTGCCACCGTATCCACCATCGCCACCACCGTTGTTTTTAGTTGTTTTACATCAAACTCGCCTCCTTCACCGTTTACAAAACCATTGGTTGTTTTCAAAACTTCAATGGCGCTTACGATTTAAGAATCGCGGGAGCACGCCGTTTGGGTCGATCGGCGCCATTTTACGACACCGGAGATGATTAGGAGAAATGGAATGGACTGTGGTACTTTCGACCGAGGAGTTCTATCACTACGATTTGGTAGAACAGTTTTATAAGAAGCTTAGAATTGAGGGGATATGATTTTCATTAAGGTAGCGAGGAACGAGGAGGGAAGTAACGACAGTTGTTGGCCGAGCTGTTAGGAATTATGCCCGAAAAGCAACCTAGAAACGACCATTCAGGAATCCCAAAGATACCGAGTTCCTGCTTTGATGAAAGATACCGCCGTGGAGGGTGAATACAATACGAAGTTCTCATTCAAGGCTCGCGGTGACCTCGAGAACCAATCAACCGGGTCAGAGCTCGGTGGATTGGTAGGAACGCCCGGGAAAGACAAAGTCAGCCGATATCGGATCGCAATGTGCAGACGTTTCTGAATTTTGCAAACGAATAAGTATAATTTTTGCATCCTCGATTTAATTTTTAATGTGATTAGAGGCGTGGGAAAGAGCATGGTGCCTCTTCCCATATTGATCACTAAGATCATGCTCTCATTTAGAGCTGTCACAAAATCTGCTCCTATTAAGATCAAATTGCATTCTAATGCAAGTATCTATACGGATTGCATCCAAGAGACTTGGCCGTTATCCGAAGGAAATGTGGTTGAGTCGGAGGATGAAAGGGAGGATATGACATGTCTGGATGACGATGCATTAGATAGTTGTAGTTCTAATTTAGAACGCATGCAAGTGTTGCAAACCGCTTCGTTAGCGGCTTATGGTATTTGTGAAAATATCCGAGATAGACAGATTGTAGTTCAAATAAGCAAACGAACCTTCGGACAAGACTTGAAATGCTCGAAAGCGGGTCAGACGATATCTTGTCTAACTTGGAGACTATCCACCAAGCATCACCAAGCCCAAGATCGATCTTCGTGGATCAGATGGAAGGAAGGCGTTTGTTCAGAATAGAGATGCTACGACGCATGCCACCCGTGGAGGATTCTGTTTTAGCCGAAGTCCGAGAGGCATGAGTCGTCGCCGGAAGCGACGATGGCTCAAGCCATTCTTCATCCCGGACCAATCTCCATCTCGGGGTCCATCTTCATCACATGGCTAGGTGTTCACCATCGGTTTGTGTTATTTGTTATTTCATTGTTTTGATTGTTTTATTAGTTGGATTTTAATTCGGTTGTTAAATTTAAATATTAATGTGTTTGTTTTATGTTGTTTGGATTTCAATTTTAATATAAATGGTTATTTTCGAATTATGCGTGTTTTATCATTAATCCCACCTTCCGAATTGTTTGGGGTGGTAATATTTATACCGGAGCATAATTCGTTATATGATCATCTTCCTCGTAAGGTTGTCTTGGAGTAAAGGTTGAGAATTTGGCCGCATCGGCATATCTATGAATATGTGTGGTGGTAGCATGAAACCTAGGAGAGTTTAGAAGTTACTATCTAAATCCAAAGATAAAAGATACCGGGGTTGTTAGAAAATCAAGAATATGGTTTGTTTCCTCGCCGGGTTTGGAATTTTTCTATTTTCTAAAAATTGCCTTAAAACAATTTGGCAACTTGCCGATTCGTTTTGGAAGCTCAGAACCTATTTAAACTCCCTTCATTCTACACTCACAAATCACACTACACCCCACCATCATCCCCCCACCTTCACTCCAAGCTTTTCCTTCTTTTTCCTCTTAAACTTCGCTTTAAAGATTCTACGAAGACTTCGCCCTAGACACTTCCGTAAATTTTATTCAGAGTGCGACCCGTTCAAGCGAAGCGACTTCAAACACTGTAAATCCAAAAACACCGAGCGACCACCGCTTCAAGTGGGAGCGCCTCGCTTTCATCATTCCACACAAAATTTCCAATTTTCTCGAGGGTCGTTCCAGGATTTTTAGAGTCGTTCAAAAGAGTAGTTGAGATGACATCTCCTATAGTCATACCGAACAGTCTTTCGAAGACGGTTGGGGAACCGAGACCTATGGACATTGGTTCCGGCCAGGATCCTCAGAAGTTAGATGAAGCCATCTACCGGTAAGTGATGACGATTCATATTCAAAGACAACTTATCGCTTATTTCTACGCACTACCGTTAGATTTTATTGTAATCGGGGATGGAGAACAAGAATTCTCCGGCGTGAGTCGATGACACCGACACTAGAATTCAATAAAAATGTGGTCGCTTTAGTTTCAGGATTACCAATACCGATCCTATTCACACATGGGCATATCCGACCGATAATGCATACCTTTATGATTATACATATTTCCATGAGTATTATGGAGGAGGGTATTTCGAGTCATGGACGTGAATTTATATAGCATTGCCCTTGGTAGCCTGTCCCTAAACGTAGGCACCACCATGTTATTCATCGATGAATATTTTGGGGAATGGCAATTCATTTTCGCAAAACGCATCGGCTGGTGACATTTTTTCTTCCTTTAGCCGGTGGACGTCGCCCGATATGACATTCCCCGAAGTTTTAGTCGCTAGTCTTAAGAAAGCACAAAGCATGAGACGAAGTATCTTCTTATGCCTGTTTTGGTAAGCCGCATCATGCGTAGTTGTTTACCTCAGATTCTATGCCCAATTCATAGATTGAAAAGGGTTGAAGTCATGAGACCCACCAATGGGTGGTTTGCTCATCAAGAATTATGACTTGGCGGGATGGCAAAGTGCAGCCTCAATTGGTCTCCCGCACATCCCATCGACATAATAACACTTAACAAGGTTAGCATTAGTAGATGATAAATGGCATGCAAGCTTGGCAAGTTATAATGGCCCCGGCAGATGCGAAGGAACCTCATCTCTTTGCCGAGGAGGAGGATGCTTGCCGAGATAAGGTAAGTTTTTAGTTTTGTTATTGTCCGCTTATGTCCCAAGCAATTTAATTGCATAACCCCATAATGGGTGGAACTCTTTATAGAGTTCGTCCAAGATTTTTATTTCCTATATTAGTATGTTCTAACCTTGTTTTGCAGATGTTCAAGAATTTCACGCGTTTCTATGGTATTTTCCTACCCTCTTTATTTAAATGCTTTGAGGACAAAGCATGCTTCTTGTTTGGGGGGGGGGGGGCCTTAGAAACATGTGTAATTAAGGCATCTGTTAGGATATAGATATGTATAACATGCATTTGTTTTCAAGTTAAAAATTTCAAAAATATAAATAAATAAGTTTATGCTATACACTTAAGAATATTGGTGTTGTTTTCTTTCTATGCCTTAACAATCTAGAAGTCTCAATGAAGCTTTTGCATCCAGTAATAATTGTTAGAAACTTAGGTTAATATGTAGGTAATAATCTTTGCATCTATCTATAAATATATTACATGAGTATCTATGATTGTTAGGAAAAGAAGTTTTCAAATCTAGGCTAGAGTACTTATTCTACAAATCCTCGTGGAGAATATAGCCTAAAGCCTTATATGAGTGAAACATTTGAGAAATGACACAAGGGAGAAGTAAAACGGACAGAGAAATCACACATCCAATTGCTTGATCACTATGCCATATCCTAAGCTAGAATTTAGGCCCTCTTTTGGATCGATATAGCCGTAAATTCAAACCTATGAATTATTTTCCGCTAGTTGCCCCTCTGAGCCTTTCTTTAGCCTTTCATAAACCACAAATCCTTTACCCTATTAGAAAAACAAAAAAAAAAAAAAAAAAATCAACCTACCCAATCTAGAATAAGTCTGAGAATAGAATGAGGAAGAAAGAAGAAGAGAAAACCTCGGTAAACAAAAAGTTAGTTAATTTCGAAAAAAATAAAGAAAAGAAGTTTCCATCCAAAGAAAAGAAAAATAAAAATAGAAATAAAATAAAAACTCCAAAATAAAATAAAAAATAGAATAAAAGGAGTCAAAAGCCAAAGAAAAAAAAAATATGGCTAAGGATGGAAACAAAGTGTAGAACCAAAAGTAAATAACAAGGTTTTCTCTAGTTACATAATATGAAGGCTCTATTATCTCAGACTTGTCCTTTTTGAATATCCATTTCCTTCCTTCTTAAACCATCTCCTAATCCCCCAACACCTAATAAAGACCTCTAGCCTCAATTAGGAATAGGTTAGTGTGATGGTAAGTGGCAGATGTGTTTGATCGAATTCGCCCTTTGTTTGTCATTGAGATTAAGGTAAAGTGTGCCCATTGCACACCGGAGTAGCAAAACTCGAGCGAAAAATCAGAGTGGTTTTTTGTCTTGACATTTTGTGAGGACCTACCAAAAGGACGCTTATTCCGAAGTTTTCAAAAACTAACCCGCTAGGCATTTCATAGTATTACTCATAGTATATATATTTGTATCATAGATGATTGATTTTATGCATATATTAGCTTTAGGTTTTCAACTTGGTTATTCTTATTCATTTGCTGTTTAGATGTATAGATAGTCGGAGACATGAATGAGGAAACAATAGTTTTTATTTCTTAGTCGTTGTAGTATAGATGAAGTTTGAGAGTACCTTCACCGAAAACTCTTACGAGGTTATAACTCGCCCACTAGGGAATTCCTAGTGGTTTAAGGCCTTGTTCGTGATATGGTCAATGCAATCGCGACTCAACAAACAAAGAGTAGTTAGAACTCCATTTTGGTCACTTATTCTAATTTTCATATTTGCTTGAGGACAAGCAAAATGCTGTTTGGGGTGGTTTGATAAGAGCCCAAAACTGTAGTTTTAACCCCTTAACAATTGTACTTTTAGGACCAATTATGTGAATAATAAGTAAGAGTTAATATCGACATTTGTTTTTATGCATTTCAAGGCTTCAAAGTCAATTATGTGCGTAAATGTGCCACTTGATGAGATAAAGGAGCAATGGTTGGTTGCTAAGGAGTTCTCGCGGATTGAAGGCCAAGATTCAAGAAGACAAAGTCTTTCTAACCTTGGTCAAAGCTGAAAAGTCAAAGTCAACGCGGTAGAACAACACACAAAGTCGCCACAGAACTTCCGGGCGTCAGATCTTTTGGACTCAGACCTCAGAATTGGGCATACCTTATGTCAAAACGACCGGCTCGGAAAGAGCTTTCCAATGGTCTAAGCCTTGACCCAATTAGAGGAGCACAAGTGGATGAAAAGTCTGTTGAAGCCAACTACAGTTGAAGAGGCCTTTTTGGACTGAAAGTATTGGGTTTTGGGCCCGATTCTCTGGCCCAAAACATGGCTCCAAGCCCATGCATAATTTTTGGATCTGAACATATAAAAACAAAAGCTTAGCTCTTTGTTAATGGTAGCTAGTTAGACCTAAAACAATAGATAATTCTAGATCTAGTTTTCATTAATTAAATTAAGTTTAGTTTAAATTCGATTCTTATTTTAGATTAAACTCTTAGAATCATTGTTCTTCATTAGTATTGATAAATAAAATAGCTAGTTTGTTAATTTCGATTTTTGTCATTTCAATTTACGATCTAATTTTAATTTTGTCGAAAGTATCATTTCCGAAGTTGTTAAATTAGATTGAAGTATTGTTAGTTAAATTAGCCGAGTAGTAATTTTGCTATGATGTTTTAGTTTTAAATCAATGGGAAATGATAGTGGTATGAATCAAGGCTAAACCTCCATTAGAGGGTGAAGAAGCCTTGATGACGCTTTGATCTTTGTTAAACTTAGGAATCGTCCGCGGATAATTATTCCACTCTAGAAACGCATTAATTCACCATGAGAACGGGTTTAATCGCCCACATGCTAGTTATGAATCGTAGAAATGCCATGTATAATTAGGGATTAGGATCACTATTTTGATATGCTAAGCATTCAATTTGGATCAGACGAAGTCTTTATTAGTAGGATTAAGTCGCATTAAGGTGGATTCAATTCCCTTTAATTCTTTATCTAGATTCAAACCCTTAGCATTCTCTTTTCGCTATTCGTGAACTTGTTAATTTAATTCACCGTGAGAATAGAATTCCCTCGTAGAAAACCTCATTGGGACTTAAGACCCATTAGCTAACTCCATGAAATCAGACACATGACATGTATCAAAATGATACACAACTTGTAACACGATGATATAAGACATGTATCATCTGCCATATCACTGTGTTGGATAAATTTATCAATATAAATCAAGAAATGGGGCTCAGCCCCTTGGTTTTAATCCGGATGAGTGTAAACCCCTTCCTATCGGTCCATATCACATAACCTCCCTATTTATCGGCCCATATCACATAAACTCCTTGCTTTCCAATATTAGCGAAATTCCAGTCCGATTTCTATTTTCTATTTTATTTTATTACCCGTTTTACCCTTTTTCATCAAAATGGCGTCGGGAAAGAAAAGAAAGATTGAAGAAGAAGAAAGTGAATCAGAAGACTTCTCATGTCCAAGCTTCCAATCAAAATCTTCTTCAACATTCTATCAAGACTACTAATCAAATCCTCTTTAAATCCAAAAGGGTAAGCAAATCTTGGTTCAATGCAATCAAACATCCTCGTTTCATCAAAATGCACCACGCCAAGGTGATTAAAAAAAACCCCCCTTGTGTTCTTTTTATCACTTGATTAGTCATGAAAACTTAGAGGTTCTTGATACTACAATTAAATCGTATCTTCCCAAATATCCAGACCTTTTCCTCAAATGGATTCTTGTCAAATGGTTTGTCAAATGGATTCCTCAAATTGGTTGGCCTTACATGCGATACAATTGATGAGTTGTTGGGTTAATTGCGTGGGATTATGGGTTATTATAAGGCATATTTATATCACTAATCTGCGTGAGTCGAGTTCGGCAAATTATCCCATTTGGGGACCCTCATATCACCAAGGAATGTTGGTAAACTGAAAAAGAGGTACTAAATTTCACCCCACTTCTTTTTTATATTTCGGCATTCTTTGGCGTTTAACTTGGTTGGTGTTTACCTGTTAACCTTTTGCACTTTCCGATTGTAAAGTGATAACATAATTTTGGCCATCTCTTTTTTATCCTTTTTTTTTTTGAAAGAGTAGGGTGTTTAAAGCTTTTTTTTTTTTATTGCAGCTAGAGTTTTCATCGGTTTCATTTGTTTTTTGCACTTTATGTCTTTTTATGTTGCCTAACTGATACCTCTCCGGGCTCTAATATTCTTGGGATATAGTGACTGGTGGTTGCATCTTGTCCTTGTACGAGTTACTGCCTTAAATTATATTTGTTGAAATGAATGATTACCTCTTCTTCAATCAGAAGATCTAGAAGATGGGAAAAAAGAAAAGAAGGAAACTGAAGCCCGGCCCGGGTTGCATATTCAGATATGTTTTTTCATTTGATTTTTGCTCCGTGAGCATGTATTCGTGCATGCTTCTTACAAAGTTATGGGTTGGAGCAGATTCACAATCGGCGGTTCGATCTTATAGATGTTGGTCGGACAACAAGCTTTGGGTTCGGATATGCACTCAATGGGTCACGGGAGCATTGTATGTATGATCTCTTTTAGCCCCTCTTATCATGCGATGCTTGAGTTCTTTTAGACCTTTTCTTTGGTTAGGGGCGTGTTGTGTGTTGTATCATCGGTGTCTTGTATCATTAAGTGTGTTGTAACCTCGTAATTATGTAAGAAATATCTTTAACTCAATTACGTTCTGAAACTCAACTCACGAAGTGTTGATTATTATTATGTAACAGTTGTAGTTCCACCATGAAATATGTGGAAGATACATTTTAAAGAAGTCGTTAATTTATCCGATGCCTAAAAAGTTAAGGCTATAGTAGTCAGGATGTGTTGGAAATTCGGGATAAACAAAAGAAAGAAGAGTCTCCTTTAATTGGGGAATTGTGCGATTCTGGTTTAAATAGGAACCCTTAAATTCTACCTGCTGTAGAACCTGTTCAAGCCCTTCTTTCTCGTCGTCCCTTTCTTAGCCTTGGTGGTCTTTGCTCCATTGATTGTTCATTTTGATGTTATATAGACACATTTTGTAAAACTATATTTCTGATCATTTGAATTTTTATAGGCGTTTTTGACATTTGAGTTCTAACCGGGTGACGCGGGTTATGGAAATATGAATTTACATATGCAAATATGAAGTTACATATGTGCATACAAATTTACATATGCAAATATGAAATTTCATAGACATTTTTTCTAACATCTGACAGGTGACACAGGTTATGTAAATATGAATTTTTATATGTAAATATAAATTTACATATGATGCCGTCATATACAAATTTTATATTGTCATATGTAAATACAAATTTACATAGGATGACGTCAGCCCGGTTTTTACAGGGGTATTTTGGTCTGTTTTGGCTTTAATGTTATGTTTTAAATAATAGGGAGGTTTTATGCATGTGTTCAGTTAGAGGGGGTTTTTATGCTAGTTATGTATCAACTAGGGAGATTAAACCCAAAATCTGTAATATAAATATATCAATTTTCTGTGTCAATGTAGCAGCACCGCTAAACTCGAGTAACTAACCCTACTATTTATCTGATATACTCCCTAAAGACGGCCCAAAAAATATTTCGAACGCTTTCAAAGAAATTTCGATAGTTTCGGAACGAAATATAACGAATCGGAATTCCGAATAAATGTCGACAACATCGAAACGGAAAAAAAGCGGATAAAAAGTTTCGAACATTCCGACTCTGAGAATCTAAGATTTCGTTTTGTGGAAATTTTCGAAAACGGAAACTTGGTCGGAATTCGAACAGTCTTTCGGGGAATATCGAAACTAAAATATGGAATTATAGAATTTGCATGAAATTTGATTTTGAAGAAATGGAAACAAGCTTAGAAAAGATTCTGCAAGATGGGAAGTTGCTTCGTCAAGTTAACAGTTTAATAGTTGCCCATCTTCGTGATAACAATCTGAGTCAGGCAAGTTTGTTTATAACAATGTGTTTTTTTTAGTGTCAAATATAATAATAATAATGTGAGTTCGATTGATTTAACAGGCTGCAACTGCGGTAGCGACTGCAACAATGACACCCTTGAACTTTGAAGCTCCTACTAATAAGCTTCTTGAGCTTGTTGCCAAGGTTTGCCATTATAATAATTAATCATTTTTGATTGGATTTTTATATTGTTTTTTAATAGGGTCTTGCAGTGGAGAGGGACGAGGCTTCGAGGGGTTTGTCCCCCGCGACAATGCTTGATTCTGGCATGGTCATACCTGCTGGATATGGATCAGTCCCACCTCCAAAAGCCACTGCAGTCGATTTCAGGTAATTATATTGCCTTCATATTCTGTTTTGTGGATGCTAATTATGTGTTTCTGGAAAGAATTACAAGGAATTTTTTAATAATATTACATTTATTAAAACCAGTGTTGTGCAGGATATGAAAGGCTCCTCAAAGACTTTCTCAAAGCATGAGACGAGGCATGTCTCAGAACATAAGGTATACGTCTTTTAAATAAGTTGTATATGATCGTGTGTCAAGCTGAGTACCAGAGGTGCCAATTTTGAGCATGCTACATAGGAGAGATGAATCCCATCCATAGACCATAATCTGAAAATATTCATCTTTTAATCTAGTGATTATTTGGGAAAAAGAAATTCCGTTTGTCCTGTTCTAGTTTATCTCATTTGTGAAAAATCAATTAGTTTTCTAAACTCAGAATTTAGTTCTAATTCATCTAAAAAATTGAGAGTTCTAGTAAATAATAGTCCTAAACATTTGCATTTAGGCAAATAAAAAAGAGAAAAGATATGTTGGGCGAAATGAATGGGACCAAAATATGATTGAATTACCACGTGGCATGTCTTATTACATTCTACTTCGTTCTTGGTTGGGGATCATTTCCACTACTTGTTTATGTTCAAACCACACCCCCTTCCATGTTTTATGTCAAACATCATAAATATTTGTTCATAGCTTTTACAAATGGCCTTTGATGCTACCTAATAGTCATGATCATAATAGACCCATAGTTGGCAGTTATCATGATCATAGACACCTTCTAGGACGCTCTTCATGTTGTTGGATGTGCTTCATCCTACATATAATAATGCTCATGTATTTAACTAGATGTTATTTTTTTTTTATAGTACCCATGGCTTATGCTGTTAAGTTGTGCAGAATGTTGCGAGGTGTGCAAGATTCAGTCCTGATGGGAGGTATGTTGCAACTGGAAGTGCAGACACATCGATTAAGCTCTTTGAGGTTGGTAAGTGTACTTTTTGAGTGCACATAACTGTGGCATGCAATTTGCATCTCATCAAAGTTTGTATTTTGTAGGTCTCAAAAATCAAGCAAATGATGCTGCCAGATACAAGGGAAGGACCCATAAGACCTGTCATACGCACATTTTATGACCATTTGCAGGTAAATGTCCTTCCTTTACATCATGATATAGATAGTTACGAACAAAGCAACAAACATCATACAAGATTATTGTAGGTACTAGGTACTAATCTGGTTACCTGATTTGTTGCAGTCCTGTGTTTAGACTCTTTATATTAACTGCCGTCTATTTTGTTTTCTCCTAAAAAACATAAATAGTCAGCATTTTTCCTTACATAAGTTTATGCTGATCCCTGCGGTGGAAGAATCACATACTTAGTTCACACAAGTAAAATTTTCTACAGTATAGATAGAAATATATAGGTTTCACTTTAATATATACAATAATATTTTCTTTTCATACTACAGATGATAACAATTCTTCTTATTACTATTTTTTTGATATGTCGTAAGCATGTGTTTTTCTGTTCTAGAGCTTTGTTTTTCTTTTATTATTAATCATATCATTCTTATTATTATTTTACATCTGCAGCCAGTAAATGATTTGGATTTCCACCCTCAATCTCCTGTACTGATATCTGGGGCCAAAGATCACACTATAAAGTATGTCTCTCTTAGTTTTCAAATCTTACCTATTACCTTTGTAAGTTTTGCATTGTTTTGAGAAATTGTGTATTCGCGTGTACCTTTTCATGATTATTTTCTGGTCATATTAACAGAATTCTAAGAGACTTTACATGGAAGATAACTGAAAGAATTAGGGGCCATGTAGAATCCTTAACAAGTTAACATGGGAAGAAGGAATGAATAAACTGACTGAGTGCCTTTATAGTTTATACATAGTCCAGCTATAGTAAGCTTTTAACATCTGTAGATAAAAAAAAAGTAAAAAAGTTACTAAACTTCTTTGAAGATTTTATTTCCCAAACGAAAATATATTTTTGCTCCTACATCCTTTTGAATTCTGGTTCGTATGTTCCTTAACAGTCTCCAACATACTGCAAATTGTATATAATGTCTGATGTGTGGAAATGAAATACTCAGGTTCTTCGATTTTTCAAAAGCAGTGGCGAAGAAAGCTTTCCGAGTTATTCAGGTTCGCCATATCGTACTTTTCTGAATTTAGATTTATACTCAAACTTGGGAGTGGAAGATGGCTTACTTTTTATGAACATGTTTTGAAATGGTACAGGATACTCACAATGTTCGTTCTGTATCTTTCCATCCTTCAGGGGAATATCTTTTAGCAGGTAGCTATCATATTTGGCGTAGTTTTGTTGATTTATTTATCTACTCTGTGGTGTTATATAATGGGTTATTTAGCTTTTGGCCCCACTTTATATATGGATATTAGCGTTTGGCTCTCCTAAGTTGCTAAATTCGTTTTTGGTCCCAGTTCTGTTAGTTGAATCAGTCAACTTTAACTCCACTGTGAGTTGATTTTCTCATATTTTCGTAATGGCTCAAATACCCCTTAACAATATTTACCAATATGCTATTATGAAAATGGTCCACTAACTGAAGTGTATAGTAACAGACACGTGTCTTAATCAAAACGGTCCAGATCATAACAATCGAACGAATACAATTTAATCTAAGGACCGTCCTTATAACCCAATCTAACCACTCCTGCTCTCCCTTAATTGATCACTATTCATCTTCATCCTCCAAGTAATACAGGCTATACATTTCTCAACAGTTTAGAATTACAACCTCACCAAAATGAATACTTGACACAAAATGATCAACACTCTTGAACTATGCACACAGTAGTTTATGTTACAAGTGCCAGTGCCATTGCAATACATGGAATCCCAAATCCGAGACCCCAGTTCAAGTTATCCTGGATGTAGTTCAAGACAAAGATTGTAACGGCTGTACCACCACATAAACCAAAATACCACCAGTTGAAAAATGAGCTCTTGGACTTGCTCTCAACTAAGTGTCGTCCGTCAAATTGATCAGCTCCAAAAGCCTGTACACATGGTTTATGCCCTGACTGTGCAATTGCTACTAGATACAAAGATGAAAAGAAAAAGAAGACTTGGAAAGAATAAGGGGATGCACAGGAGGTGCTGCTGCTGTTGCTGCCACTGTCCAGACAGCCAGGTGATCTTTGTTTGGGAAGAATAGCTGATAGTGTTAACAATGCAAGACCCTGTCGTCACTCATGCAAGGTTTAAAACAATTGAGTAAAATTCTACAGTTATCTACTTACTAGTAGATGTAGATGCAACCTACAATGCAAGTTAAACTCTACAAGTAAGAAACCAACTAAATTTTACATATTATTCTTTTTTCATTGCGTATTATTTGCTTAGCATGTTGCTATAACCCAAAATCTTAAGTGATAAAACTGAACCCAACACAAAACCACCCACTTATAGGTGTTGCCTATTACTAGTAATCAACCCAGGCGGTGGTGGACTTCACAGTAGTAGACTAGTAATCAACCCAGTTGATGTTATCCATTTCGGATGGGTAGTAGACTTGACACAGTAGTAGACAAGAAGAAGATGAATAGTAATCATAGAAATAATAGAATTTCGAAATCGAAATGTAATGGAATTTCGAATTGAAATGAAATAATAGAATATTTTGTTACAATTTCACGTGCAAGTCACAAGAAGGGTAAAATTGCCATTTTGAAGAATACATGCGGTGGAGTTAAAGTTGACTGATTCAACTAACATAACTGGGGCCAAAAACGAATTTAGCAACTTAGGAGAGCCAAACGCTAATATCCATATATAAAGTGGGGCCAAAAGCTAAATAACCCGTTATATTATCTATAGTAATTTGACTCTACATGTATAAGTTAAGAAGGAGCATAGTTCTGTTCTGTAACTTTGATGCACATCGATGTTTGCTCATTGTCCATGGACGGAGTTATGCGAGTAAATTACATATGAGTTTGAATCCCAAGTTATACATTTCTCTGTATAATATGCATCCAATATGTAACCAAGTTCCATCACAAAACATACGCATGATACCTATTTTAAATATATCATGATTACTGATGTTGATGTTCCACATTTACAGGAACGGATCATCATATAGCACATTTGTACGATATAAATACTTTCCAATGTTACCTAACAGCAAATGACCCAGAGATAGGAGTAAATGGTGCAATCAATCAGGTACGTCATCTCATAAATTTTGTACTTAAGACTTAAGAGTCAGCATAAGTGGAACTGCATCAAGGTTCATTGCTCCAATCAAGTCAGTTAACTGGCATGTATATGGAATACAGGTAAGGTATTCATCTACAGGTGGCATGTACGTAACAGCATCTAAAGATGGTGCTATTCGAGTATGGGATGGAGTAACTGCTCAGTGTGTGCGCGCTATTGTTGGGGCACATGGTTCAGCTGAGGCTACCAGTGCAAGTTTTACCAAAGACCAAAGGTATTATCAACTTTTCACTTGGTTGAGACTTGAAAGACATGTTATTTGCCCTTAATTGCCCTAGAGTCTATGAACTGCACCTTGACTTTGCTTAGATGCCTGTTGACATAAATCACAACTGTAATGGAAAGGTAGGAAACAGAAAATGATCTGCTCTCTCTAGCACGATATATATGTATACTGGCATATGCTGTTCACAAGTCCCCTTTGAAGAGTATGCTTAACGGTACTGATAGCCGATAGTTAAAACGCACAATCAATAATGATTGGCAAAAATAATTAAACTGGTGCACATAGAATTCCTGAGCTGGAAAAAGAACTGACAAATTACTACTGAAGTGTTGAGATCTGGAAAATATTTGTTGGAAAACTTGTCTGTTGGACTTTGCTATGTGATTACAACTGTGAGTGCACTTCCACCATTCTTGTGAACATTATTTGGTTCACTTTGCTCCTTGGTCGAATTGCCTGTGAAATAATAGATACCATCTGTTGGCAACACATTGTTCAGGGTTTGTTGATTTTTGCTCTTTTAGTTTAGTTGAATAAATGATTCAGTCAGTGGGAGAAATTAGTATATTGTAATATGTCAGTGATAATCGTCCGATTTTAATGATTTAATGAGATATGATATGTTTAGACCTGATATCACCCGGCTACAAATAGGCATTTACTCACAATTTTGTTATAAAATATACAAAGATAAGAATTAGTAAATCTATTTGATTAAAACAAGTTCTGGCTTTGCCAACTAAGCTATGCTATAGTGGCAAGCTGCTATTCAACAAAAATCCTAGCTCCGCTGCTGACCCTGAGTGCATATACAAAACATCATCCTCTTACTTTAGCTGGTTTAGTGGTTCAGTAACACAACTACTACCTTTAGCATCCAATTTTGGTAACTGTATTTCATCCATTTTGTTAAGCTGCTGTCACTAGCTTTGATCTGTTTCCTTGTCTTGAACCACTAGGTTTATTTTGTCATCTGGGAAGGATTCCACAGTGAAGCTCTGGGAAGTTGGTAGTGGAAGACTGGTCAAGCAATATCTAGGAGCTACACACACACAATTACGTTGCCAGGTTTGTACATGGCTTGTGATAACTACTTCTTAGCGAGTCAAAGCATGGGGCATCCTTTGTATTTTTGTGTTTAGCAGTTCTAGGGAAATTCCTAGTAGAATGGTCTTAGTGGCTTTCAGCATAAGAGTCATTGGTGAATTAATATCTGTTTGCAGGCTGTTTTTAATGAAACAGAAGAATTTGTGCTGTCAATAGACGAACCAAACAATGAGGTTAGTTCACTTTCTAGTTGCTTTTGTTGTTGACTGACTGTACTATGTCAGTCCATTAGTTAGGTGTCGCTGATATAATGAGTTGCAGATTGTTATTTGGGATGCACTAACTTCGGAGAAAGTGGCAAGGTTCCCATCCAACCACATTGGTGCGCCAAGGTGGTTAGAACACTCGCCAACTGAGGCGACTTTTATTTCCTGTGGGACGGACAGATCAGTTCGGTACTGGAAGGAAGTTCTTTAGGTGCATTGTGGAGAAAGTGCTGCATAAGTAATTAGGTATTGATACCATATATAGTAGCAAGAAAGAAAAGAATATGAATATTGCGGTAGCCCTTCAACAAGCGCTGAAACCCATGGGTGGAAAGGGCAACCACAATCTTCCAGAGTCCTAGAGTTGAGAACCTTAGCTATTTTTCAATGTAATTTTTGTTTTTGATTTACTGGTATATTCCCTTAGAGTAGAGTTGCAAATTAGCTGTAATGATTGAGATGTAAACATCACCTCGAGTGAAAATTTGATTGACTTCTGATCGAGGTTGAGAATTTACAAATGTTATTATTGCTAATACAATTTTGATACATGGAACATGACTTTGCCTTATTACCTACGATTAACATGTGCACGGTGAATGGAACATAGCAGAGTTCTTGAATTGCGGGTATCATTCTTCCCGAAAACAAAATATTGTATACTTCAGTAACTGTAACCTTTAAGCTCTTAGGGGCTTCTCCAAAACAGCGGAAAAAAACAGTTCATCCCCTTCATCTGATTTTGGAACCAATCTCCACATTAGTTTTCTTTATCCTAGTTTTGTAGACTCGCCAAAGTACAACTTCATGTCTTCTTTGCTGCAAAAGAAACGATCTATCCAAAGGATCCCTTTTGGCCGAATAACGCGATCCCAATCAAACAGAACATACTGGAGTATCTCCATATCAGTGTATTGTCAAAGAATGGCAACCTTGAGCCAACTGAGACATAGAGAGGAAGGAGACCTCTCAAAGCAATTACCTCATTGAAGGGAGCACCTAGATTCAGTGTAGCTGAAGCAATGGTCACATTTCTCTCCCTCATAATTGCTGCGAAAGTGCCAGTTGTAGGACTGAAATCCAACCCAATGCGTATTTCACCTGGTTTCAAGCTGAGGACTTCATTGATGGTGAACTCCGCTGAGGCAGTCACATTCGATGGTACCTCCCAACCTCGTTTGGAAAGGTTAAAGCAATCTGAACACTTGAAAAAGCCTCTTCTTCGAACTGTTTGGTTGGAAATTAGGCAAGAGTAGTCTTTGCACTTGTAATGTGTCCACAAGATGTTAGTTCCTGCAGGTGTAATCCAAAGAGAGGAGTTTATAGGAAGGGGCTTACTATAACGTTGGGGTGACCTTGAGAAGCATCTCCTTCTTGGTAAAGGATCGCACCCACCTACTATGAGCTTCTCAGCCACCACCCAGTCATCAGGGCAGACCCCGTTAGTCTTGTAAGTCATGTAGTGGTCTATACTTGACGCCACACCAATGCATGGCAATCCAATAGATGGGTACAGTGCTTCAACACCCAGAAAATTTTTCTTCCCGCTCTGCTGGTTAGGCTTGGGCGCAGTATAATTGCGAAGCTCTTCAGAATCGAAGACCCTCTCACCCATTGATCCTTCTTCGACTTCACCTTCCTCACTTTCACCTAGTTCTTCGTCCAGCTTACTTGTGTAATTTTGGTTAGTAGGTAGATCACCATATAAATGCCACAGTTTATCTGCAAGCTTGTCAACTGATACGGCAATGCCAAGTACTTGATCAGCAAACTTCACGACAGACGTAAGTTCAGTGTTTTCTGTATGTAACTGTCGCAATAAAACTCCAAGCTGGTTCTGTATATGTGACACCTGGGTTTGAAGGGCAAAAGGCAATACAATGTCTTCACGAGCAGTACTTCGAATGAAACTGAAGTAAGTTGGGTAGGATATATTGGAACTGATGATAATGACTAGGGTAACGAATAGAAGAGGATATAACAACTTGGGAAAGCATCTTGAGGACTTGGCAGTTATTTGTTTGGAACCCCAATTAGGTTGTCATAGTTCCTTGGTTGACTTTGAAGAAAGTCGAAGTTAAGAGTTCTCTTTTGCTATTACTATATTCTCTGTTCGATTTCCCAGGTGCTTGATCTTCAACTCTTCGTCCATGATGTTAGCACAGATGTGTTAATTTTTTAACTTCATGAATTGCTTGATGATATTTAATTAATATCAGATCTTCTTCCTAAGCAACATCAACTTTCTAGAGGAAGTAAAATCGAGGATTGAGGATTCAAGGAGTATTTTGATCACCAGCCTTTAATTGTGCATCAAGTCTAGTAAAGAAATACATAAACGACCTGAAGCACATGTAAAACAGTCTGTACCATTCCTGAGCAGAAAAAAGGTGAAATCCTCCCCCCCCCCAAATCATAGGAGAAAAAACTACTAAACCCACATCTGGTAAGTACTCTAAACACGATCAGATGACGAAAAACCACAATAGAATTATGAGCTTTAGCCTTTGGGAAACAGATAGAAATGTTTGCTTCAGCACAGAAATTGTGAAGTTCAGCAAAGCCAGAGATATATTGTGATAAAGCGTAGACGCTTTAAAATCATCGTCCTATTAGAAACAGTACTATGAACCTAAAAAAAATATGCCACAAAAAGATAGAAGTCTAAAGTCTGGACTTCACCTTATACCAAATGACGCACTGATGTTACAAAAGGTGGCAAAACCACTGAATAAAAACAATGAGACCAAAACGCAAACCAGTAAATATCCAACAAGGTGCTAACAGCATTACCATTTGTGTTTAAGTCACTTGAAACATTCTTTATTTTTCACAATCACGCTCTTACACCATTCACTAAGGCTTCTTTGCTGAGGCAACGCTTCTTAAGATGTTACCACTTCCTCAGCGATGTCGTCCTTCTAGGTTCCCATCTCTCCTTAGCCTCAAACTTATAAGCCGAACTTCATTCCAAGGTAGATGTCAAGGTTTCAGGATCTGTCCAACCGCAAGGTGCAGGGTCAACACACTTGAGAACCATCCTACAAAATAAACCAAAGAATTAGAAGGGAAGCAGAACAAATAAAAGGGATTTTCTTTCACCATTTCAATTAGATAAAAAAACCAAAGGAGGCAGAAAAGTAGATTCACTAACAAACCCAGAGGAGGCAGAAAAGCATAAACTAAAGGAACGCTTGAAAGGATGCCAGGGGAAAAATAATTTTACAAATCATTGGATTGGGATTTAGAAAAGCAAACACAACTCAAAAAGGCAATTCAACTTTGAGGGGTTATGTTCATATAAAATTAGGATAGCAAGATGGAGATTTCATCGAGCATAAGATAAAAAAGTTATAGTCCTATGGAGAATTGTAAAATATGTTATATGTGACTATAGAATTCAAATCAACAACATAATTTTGTGAAGTTCACCAAAGGCAGACATTATCGAGGGAGAAAAGTGGGAATTTTCAACACATCATTCCAGTGCATGCAACTAAGAATTTAACTGAACCCCCATAATGAATAATAAGGTTCCGAAAAGAGAATGTGCAATATCTCAAATGATTCGACTATTCTATTCCGTTCACACATAATATCATTAAGTGTAATTGCTGGCTGTTGTAAATTGACAATTGAGAAATATTTCACTGTTACTGAAACTTCACTTTTGATGATACTAGCCTATAAGCATAATATTGTTATCTAAATTGTTTAGAGCGAGCCTGGTAACTAAAATTGCTGCTCCAGATGCTAAAATTACTTAAGGTCAGTCTTACTTTTGAATGTTAATGGAAGACAAAAAAGAAAATCAAATTTAAAACAAAACCATAAACTCTAAAATGCCAAAGGAAAGACTACAATAACAACAAGAGAAACCAAGTAAGTGGAAAACAACACTGTATGACCATACACACTTCCTTGAAGCTCCTTACCTCACAGAGTCCAAAGGTAGTTATGATCAAAAAGCTCTCCGCATCATTTTCGTTGGCTTCTTTACAAAACTCAGCCGAAGCTTTTTGAGAGTTTTCCTCTTCCTTGCCATTTTCTCTGGCAATGTCTCCCTCTTAGGTTTCTCACTCTTCTTAGTTTTAGGTTTCTTAGCAAACCTAGGATCCACTTTATAGACAATTGGTTGCACAGGTAATTCTTTCTTCATAGCTTCTCTAAAAAGAGTATTAGCTCGTTCCCCCCGACCATGAGCACCTAATTTACCTATCAAAAGGTCATACGTTGGGACCCCAGGTTTACAACCATCAGACTTCATCTTCTTAAAGATCTCCATAGCGTGATCAATTCGTTCAATGCCACACAATATCTTCAAAAACCCATAATACGCCTTCTTATCAATAGCATCCCCAAACCCCGCAGACTTCATTCGATCAATCATTTCATCACCTTCCCCAACTCTCGCAGCTTGAAAAAGACTCCTTATCATTACAAGATAAGTTGTCGAATCAGGAGCACAGCCCCATTCCCCCATTCTCTCAAACAAATTCAACGCCTCCTCAGTCTTCCGAATCTTACAAAAATTATTAATAAGCACATTAAAAGTCTCTGTATTGCGAGGTATCCCCGCAACATCCATTTCGATAAGAATCTTCTCAGCCTCCCCTTGCAACCGAAACGGATCCTTTTTCCTACAAAGCTTACAAACACAATCTAAAATCGAGTTATAAGCCAATGTACCTAACTCGAACCCTCCCCTATACATTTCCCCAGCTAACCTTTTCGCCTCGTCTAACTTCCCATCCACACACCATCCCCTAACAAGTATATCACAAGTAACTTCATCAGGAAAAAACTCGTTAGCAAGACTTTTTACCATTTTCTCAGCATGACTAGCAAACCCATGATCACAAAGAGCAGTAACAACCAACTTAAGCGAATCACGATCACGAACAAACCCATACTCTTTTTCCATTCTCTCGAAAAACGCAACTGTTTGACTATCTCTACCAGCTCTAACTAGTCTATCAATACAAGACGCTAACGTTTTCGGGCCGGTAATACCTTTGCCACTAACAAGTACATCATGAATCACCTTAAAATCTTTTCTCCTACCAAAGTAATCAACAATGTATGAGAAGGTCTCGTCGTCGTGTTTAAAGCCGGGTCGGGTTGAAACCCATTGATGAAAATCAAGAACAGAACGACCCGCTTCGGAACTTTGGTTTAAAACTTGGAGATAAAGAGATGGAGTTAGTTGAATGTATGAGAAATGAAGATCTAAACGTTGGGGCAGTGGAAGAGAGTCTTCATTTGTGTGTTTGAGGAGTTCTTGGGTGATTTCTTGGGAAATGTTTTCAGTGGTTGGAAGGTGTTTGTTGTTATGCTCAAATGAAGGTGGTGTGGATGTAGACAAGGTTTTAGGATAGAGAAATAATAGGTTTGAGAAATGGGAGGAAATGGGTTTTGAGGAATGTGCTAGAAGTGATGATGAAAGATTTTGGGATTTGATTGAAGGAGTGGAGATTGTACAAAGGAGAAACCTTCGAAGATGAGAAGCTCTCCACATTTTATTTTTTATTTTTATTTTAGGTTTCACTGTCAAGTGGATTTAAGACCTAAACTAATAAGCTCGGGTTTATAATTTGGTCCAACTCTGTTCAACTTAGCCCAATCCAAAGTTTTGCTTCCAATAACATTCTACAGTTTTGATTGGTGGTGTTACTGCCCAAAAGAAATATGATGTTTGTGGACAAATCTGTCCACATATTCGGACTCTATTATTCGACAAAATATGAGGTACAAAAATCACTATTTAGCGGAAATCTATTTTACAATTTCATGATGTGAGAAATCATATATTTTTGATAAATTGAGAAAATATGTTTTCAACGTGGGTCATACATTGCAAACCTCTATATTATTCTCCAATTACGTAGAAAACATGCATTGACTTTGTGGAATCAGAAAATTGGCGTCCTTAGTACCGTAGATGGATCACCATATCATATTTTGTTCCATGGCAGTGAGCTTCTTTTCTAATTCATCAATAAATATATTTTTGCTCACAAAAAATAAATTATATATATTTTTATCCATATACATTTGTAGTTTGCTATTGGTAAGTTCTAGTACTATTTTTTGTTTCAAAAATTGATGGTGTTTAACCCTGGCTCCGCCCCTGCTAGAAAACCAAAACAAGTAGTCGATCTCCTGCAGTACTCCTACTGTAAATTGATGATGATGATTAAGTGTGCAACGATGAATAATTGATGGTGATTAATGTAAGAAGAGACAAAATCTTAAAAAGGACATACTCCGGCCATCTCTTATGTAATCTTTTTACAAACTTCAACAAAGATGATGAAAATATATAATGCACTTCACAGCGGTGAGGAACACCAAAACCTGACATGCATGCTGCATGCTGCATGCATGAGACAACTCTAATGCCCATTACAAACAATCTAACATCGTATGTACGATGATACAATCTTACCAGCATGAATATTATCTAAAAAAAAAATCTTACCACCATGAAGAATAAGATAGTCACATCAACTACATACGGCCGGAATTTAAAATATCATAGAGCTACTCGTGGTAGCTATATGGAGTTATGGACTAGTAAGGCAGGACTGGGTTAACTGGGTTCGGCAGATTCGCATGACGTTCATCTTGATCAAAGTTGGTCTCGGAGCGCACATAAACGTACACCGATACGAACAAAATAAGTGAGAAGAACACGTAGGGAATGAACTTCAACTCAGGTGGGAGAAGAACCCAGATGTATATAACAAATACACACACCAAAGCAATAAATGAAATTACAGAAAGATATTCACTAATTCGGCGGTGCATTTCATGGAGAGAGAGGCAGATGCCTATAACAGAAGCAGTGAATACAATAGCATCCAGTATGATGAATGTATTATACAGCCTTGTATTCAGGCAAATTTTTTTGGCAGGAATGTAACTGTTTCCATCAGCCGCACCTAAAATCGCAAGTAGTACAGCAATTGACATTCCTAGAAGAAGCTGGTGTGCTGCAAATGGGTTTTTTACCATCAACTTCATATTATTAGGAAGAAAAGAAGAAAAAGAGTATTGTCTTGATGGATGGTTTAATGCCGTAGTTGAGCTCATTGACTGGTTTTCGCTTAGAAGCGTTAACGTGCTTGTTTGAGTAACTGGAATTGGAGCAACTGGATTTAGGAATTCGGGGGTGGACGTGGAAGCAAAGTTTGAGGGGGTAAATGAGTTGCGCAAATGTGTGTTTGGAATATTTGAGGTGGCGGCTATGGATGGACCCATCAATGTCTGTGTCGTCGTAACAGGACTCGTCACTAGATTGGTAGTCGGGGTTACTGATGACTGCGTAAGAGCACATTCCATCACTGCGATGGACTCGTCAGCCTGAGTAACAGGAATAGGAGACGGTGGGGTTGGACGGTAGGATCTGAGCAAGTAATCCACTGATCCTGAACAGACACCCTTAATCATTTCATTCCATCTGTTCAAAGAAATCAAGGGTGGTATATATATATATAATATAATAGATTAATAGCTGTTCTCAAGGAGGGGAAATGAAAGGGGTGAGTTCTAAGTTGTGAAGATGCAAGCTGAATGCTCGATCGTTTTAATTTATAACCTACGAGTCTACGACAACAGTCAAAACGAACGACCGTCACAAGACATTTGCTAAACTTTGAACCAAGCTGGATGCAAACTTATCTTGTAACACGTCCATGAGCCATGAATAATATATGAACCTGTCTTAATCGTTGGTGGTGGCCCATGAAAGATATATAGTTTCCGCTTTGTGCAAAGAAAAGTAAGACCGACGATACGTATATGAGTATATCTTTGTTTTTTATAAGTTAAGAGTCATCTGGAAGCTCTAAAAAGTGAATCCCACTGCCACCATAAACTCTTCACACTGATACTCCCCGATTTCAAACCCAATACTCACGTACATCTTAATCGTTGGTGTAGGTGGAACTGAAAATCTGAAACAATTCACACAGGGGGACTAGGACATCTGGGTGGACCTGAAACAAATCATTCCAACGCATTAACTACCATTTCTATGAGCGTTGAATTAAGCATGTATTAAGAAAGGCCCGGGTATTGGCACTCCCATAAATTGGACTAAGCACTCTTTTGACCAATTCAACGGTATTAGCACTCCTTCATTAAATATACAAAAAACACTAACGGCAAGCATCTATCGCGAGATTGCACAATCCACGGCATCGGATTGCCGCGAGATCCCATATCCCACGGAAGGTGGCTGCCGTGAGGGGGTTTTTTTTTTAATAACCACCATAAAAAAAAGTTAGTTGCCGCGAGATGATTTTGTTTACTAAAATAGAGTTTTTGCTTGTGTTAATTATCAAAATTCTTCTTCATTAATTTGATCACAAAATTTTCTTATAGCATATGAAAATATTTACCGCGAGATAGCAAATTTATAGCTCGACTGTATATTTTTTTTGTCATGGTTTTGATGTTGTTCTTGGAGTATATAAAAAAAACTTTAAAAAAGAAAATGAGGTATCCATATGTCGTGTGTGTTCAATACGCAAAATTTGAAGTGAAAAAAAAAAACAAAAAACAAAAAAAAAATGCCGCAGCAACTGCGCGCCGTGGGATATGCGATCTCGCAGAACCCGATGTCGTGGATTGTGCGATCTCGCGGCAACTGACTGTCGTAGAACTATGGACATGTGGAGTGTAAAAGAACATATAAAGAATAACCATTATTATTTTACTTTTTGTCAAAAGAGTGCTAGTCCCATTTATCGGGGTGCCAATACCGCGCCCCTTAAGAAATTTCTTGGCAATTTGATAGAAAAAGCTAAATATGTATAGTGTTAAGAAAGGGGTTAGCTATCTTGACAGCCCCAATTGACAGCTTATCTTGCCAGCTTGTCACGTCCGTTCAATCCCATCTAATCCAATTGCCAGATCACGCACCCAAACAACTAAAGAATAGAACGGGGGCAAACTAGTTATTAAACTTCCTTGATCAATAAACCCAAAAAAAAACGCACAAATCTCTCCCTTTCTCGCTGTCTCTCTCCTCTCCAACAGTGAATATGACGAAGTGGCTTCCTCCCCCTCAACAACGAAAACGAAATTCACTACCACTACAGAGAAATGACCAGAGAGACCCACCACCACTCAAGAACGAGAAACCCACCACCACTACAGAGAGAACCACCACCACTACAGATCGAGAAACTCATCACCACTACAAAGAAACCCACCACCACGTTTGATTAACTCAAAAGATGTAAGTTTTTTTTTTTTTTTCTATTATGTAGTGTTTGAGATGAATGTTGAGTTCTAAATTGGATAAATTGATGTTTTTGTTATGATAACAGTGGATAAAATTGGATAAATTTGACACTAATTTATCTTGTAAAGCGTTGAATATAATCTAACTACTTTAAATAGAATATCTCGGTGAACAGTGGATCTTTCTAGTTATATTCCTATATGGGTTTAATTATTACAATTAAGGTCAAAAGGGTATTATGTAATATTATAGGTGAGGGAGGGGTAAAACCGTCAATTTATACAGTGAAATTCACATGTTTCTCTCTCATTTTAGTACATTGCCTTCAGTTTTTAAAAAAACTACGAGATTGCTACTGACCAAAAATTGGATTTTTGTGGTTGCCCGGCCCAAACTAGCTGACCGCCCACATTTGATTTAGCACCTTGCCATCAGTTTTGTAAACAACTAAACCAATACCCAAAATATCGTCAATATATCTGATATATCGCCGATATATATTATTTTTTTTGATACACCGATATGGATATATTCGATATATCTCAACCGAATATTGAATCTTTTTTTTTCCGATATATATTGCAATTTCCGATATAATGATATATATCGACCGATATATACGATATAAATTGTTGACTTTGACCGATATTGTTGATTTTGACCAAATATTATTGATTTTAATCGATATATTGACGATATCTTCTATCTAATAAAACACAATGGTGTGGGGCCCGCAGAACCTCCATCCAGTGGTTACCATTGTTTTTTCTAAGTTGTGACATGGCACTTTCAAATTCATCTAGGTGGTGTGCTGCATTTCTAAGCTAATAGCGGTTCCACGATATCTCTTCTTCTCTAATTTAGGGTAAAAAAAAGAAATAATCATTTCCTTCCAACATCTGCCCTAACCGCCGCCATCACTCCCACCCATTTTCTCATCTTGTCGAGAACCCGCGGTATACGCCTCAGTTTCGAGAACTCGCGGTATACGCCTCAATTTCGAGAACTCGCGACTGAAGACCTTTCCACAACAACCACAACCCCAGGTGAGTAACGAAGACCTTTCTTTTTTATTTGCTTTTTTTTGCACCCCCAATTATTTTCCCAATTGTTATCGTGGTCCTTATCATTGGATATTGAAAACATTCATATATTCGAATCGGCTAGGTCCATAAGTGGATTATTTTAATACTTTAAAATCAACTAAGTATAACTTAATAGAACTTCTCAGTAATGTTTTTCCGTTTTGGAATAGCTGATGTGGGTTCACCCTTTCATACATTCTATGATGTTATGTCTTCAGTACTGTTGAAACATGGACAAAAGCTTCAAGCAACACCTGCTAGAACTTCTCAATAATGATATTCCGTTTTGGAAAAGCTGGTGTGGGTTGACCCTTTCATATTTTCTTTGGTAATATTTGATATTCATTTTTTTCCCTTTGGGATGAACATACGCCCTTGCCTACAAGCGACACTAATCTTAGTAATTGCATTCAAGGGAATGTGATATGCATTATTTGAATTTTTTGGTATTCACCTATGCCAAATAGTAGTAGTCGAGTATCTCTAGAGTAGTAGTCAAGTATCTCTAGACACAAAAGAAAATAAATTGTCCAAGAGTTATGAAAATAAATGTGAGGACAAGAGGATATGAGGTAGAAGTGTCCAAGAGGTAGCCATGAACCATCTATGTTGTTGGTATCTTTGTGGTATCTTTTGATGCCTTTAATCAAAGATTCTTTGTCATCCGTCTATATTGAACCCCTCGACTTTTAGTTGTGCAAATGTTAAGTCTATATTGAACCCTCCGAGTATGTTGTTTCCTAACCACCTTAACAATGGAATAAATTTTTGGAGTTCCCACAGTGTTTTTGTGGTGTCCATGTCTAATAGTGATTGTAAGCGTCAAACTTCTTTCACGCCAATTAAGCAAAGATTTAACAAATCGTCGGCGTCGAGGTAGCCATTGTTATATTCATTCTTTGCTATAATAATACCTTTTGTTGTGACGGTTGACATATTATATATTCTAATCATGTACATTTTTTTTTTTTGTGCAGGTATGATGAAAAAATAAAACAACACAAGTGAAGCAATACTAACAAACAAAGGCATCAACAACTACACTAAACCCAATGGAACCACCAACACTATCATTATCATCGCGAGGGTGTTCCCGCTGCGAATCAGTCTTTTGCTAGAAGATATAAGTATGTCCGGCCACTTATTTTAACTCAACCTTGGTATTGGAGGTACTACTTTTATTTTACTTTCCTTTGTTATTTTTAGCCCTTGTTTCTTGGATCTTGTTTATTATTATTAAATGATTTGTATTGGAGGGCTTAGTTGGTTTTTAATGGTCAGTTGTCTTCACTTCTTTTGTAGTTGGTGGTGTTATGGGTGTCTACATTACAATTACGAGTTTCATCTTACTTGTTAAAATCACTGACATTTACTCAATTAGTAGGCCTTTTCTTAAAAACGACTTTTTTTTGTGTGGGAAATTGGCAATTTAATGACAATTTTGCAAAACTATATTTCTGGCTTTCCAAATATTTTTGAGCAGAATGTCGTAAAGTTTTTATGCATTTGTGATGCTGCTTTCTGCACGAGGGAAAACTATACTGCTATGGTTGAACCATATCGCCCAATCAATATTTCCCCTAGAACGTCGTAACATGTTCATGCATTTGTGATGAGTTATGTCTGCCTTGTACACAAGTTAAAGCTATATTGCCATGGCTATACCAGATATGTCGATGATGAGGTGGAGGTAAGAGGGCTATAAGTGATGTAAACGACCTTTGTGTATTATTCTTATAGGTCTGCCTTTTGAGTCGTATAGCTATGGTCAAGGTCCGATTGTGAATTGGCTTCGACTTGGATGTCTAGAAACTTTGAGGAGTTGTGTATGTTAGCAGGAATGATTTTTGGTCGTAAGGAGAATGAGGTCTTGGACCTTCTCAGGCTACCGGGACCATTACAAAAAGACAAAACTTCATTGTAACCATGTACACACTTAATATGGTTTGCCGCATATATACGATCCAGATGAACACACTTAATATGGTTCGTGTCCGTGTCCATCTTAAGGAAACACTTACGTCATGCATGCAAGGTTTAACAATTGATGGCAAAATAAATGTTTTTTTTTTTTTTTATGTTGAGAAGTCTTTGCTTAGTTTATGTCAAAGCAACTTCCAATTCTTTTCTTCTGTGGAATCTTCTATGAAGAACCCCCCACTTTTGGTGTTATAACCGTGCTTTTTGCCCGCAGATTGATGATTACATTTGTTTGTATGTGAAGTACAAGAACTTGATGTAGAATCAATTTTTATGGGAAGTGGGAAGTGTTTTGACCGGTGGCAATGTTGATATCTTTTCCCGTGATGCAACTGATTTGAAATTCTGTCCAGACCCTGAACATGGATATATACTCCGAGGAAGACTGGAAATGCCTATGCTTTGGTCTGCAGAGAAGTTTGAATCACCACTGTTTTTTTTCCAAACATTTCATGTTATTTCAGCTCTTCTTGAGATTTGAGAAGATTTATTGACCCATAGTAAAACACAAATTTTTGGTTATATGAGTATTGTTATATAGATTAATCCCCATGACCAGAAATTTTTATTTATGTTTGACATCTCGAAAGTATGTTTTGTTTCCTAACCACCTTAACAACGGAATACATTTTTGGAGTTCCCACATAGTGTTTTGTGGTGTCCATGTCCAATAGTGATTGTAAGCGTCAAACTTCTTTCACGCCAATTAAACAAGGCGAGCAGATGCAACGAACGTTGAGATAGCGCCGTAAACGCCTCGCGGGCCGTAGGCACGGGCATACCCTAGTTTTTTATATAATCAACGATATTTATGATATATCGAAATACAAAACAAAATTTTGACTGTCAACAAAAAAATAAATATCTCTAATATTTTCGATATATCCGATATATATCGGTTTTTAAGTACATCGAAATATGCACTGAATTCGATATTTTGGGCCTTGCTACGAACATTCATACAAGAGAACAGTCACAACACTTGAACCATAGTACAAAATATCGCGATATATCACGATAAATATCAAAATTTTAGAGATGGGTATATAAAAATCGCGATATTAGTTTGGATAAATACCAGTATAAGTATCGACAATATTTGTGGATATATCGTGATATTTCGATGATATAAAAAGTTTTTGTTTTAATCACGATATTTTCGAATATAATTGGTGGTGGTGGTGGTGGTGGCAAAGGAAAGAAACTTGGGAGGAGTATGTCCATCGAGCACATGGAGTTGCTGATCATACGGAATATTGGACATTTGAACAAATATCAAACCTTAAGATTGAGGTACTGTTTCGACCCCCACCTACGTGGCAAACGTTCATTAGTAGGGGTCTCTACTTTATTCGTTTAATCAACAGGGCTAAAGCCCAATTCGCAATACCATGAATCGATGTACATGCCTATTAACTCATGTGTTTAAGGCTGAACCTTAGCCACATGGCTTGCCACTAATGTACGTTAATTTATATCCAGATTCGTTTCTTATCAAAAGAGATAATTATCAGTTGAGAGTTATATTATATCACAATGACTCAAGCTACAAGAATACTTGAGCTATAAGGACTCTCTACTCTACCTATATAAATACCAAACTATTTTTTTATTCAGAACTACGTTCTTGAGACTTGATCCCACCGATAATTTGTGTACGTAGGCAACCGAAAGGTACAGTCTCATCATTCTCCCGATCACCATCACTTTTCTAACTACTTTTCTACGTTCTTCGTCTCTTTCGTCACCACTTAGTGTTTTGATCATATTTGGTCCAACTCTCTTACGCTTGTGTGTCCTGTACAGATAAAACCATTGTCAAATTCCAGTCAAGAACATGAAGGGCCACATGTCATAAACAAACACATAACAAACTCTTTAATCACTTTACCGAACAGTGATGATCATTGCACTCTCTTGGGTGTATTCTCACCTTTTTTAAGCTTTAGATGAAAGTCCCATACTAGATCAATTAATTAAACGCCAAGAATCCAATATACGTTTTTCGAGTATGATATATTTAGGAATTCTCCTTATCCGAAGGACAAAACCAAAAAAAAATCAAACAAGTACCTGAACTTCGTTTCCTTCGATTTCATCAACGCGACAACGTTTTAGAAGGATATGCCATGAGTGATGCAGGTATCTTACATCACGTACTTTCATCACTTGCTTTGAATAATGCTTTAACATTTCTTCTCGCGGTTGAAATTGCTAAATCTGGAAGTAATTATGCTGCTTGATTCTTTCATTGGTACTTCCGTACTTCATACTTTGGGAATTTAAGCTTTGACACTAGCAAATTTCAACCCTCACATGTGGCTTTACAGTATGGTTCCAAAGGATGAGTACTAGTTCCATACAATAGCAGTGAATCTATATACTCCAACGCATAGCAATATCTCTAGACCCAGACTGCTATACCCTTTATCCTAGATTCAATCAATTCTTTTTAACGCTATACGACATAGTATGTGGAAAAGACTTGAAGATTTTCCTCTTGGCAATTGTTTTCCTATAGACGTTGTCAGTAATTGGATGCTACTTCACCACGATGAATCTTCTATATCGCATACTGCCTTGCCAAGCCATATCTCACTCTTGTATATCTTTCTCTGCTTAGTTTTTTTTTTTTTTTTTTTTTTTTTCCTTTCGTCTACTGTTTTGTATATAAAGCTTAGCCAGCACTTATATAATATTTCTTCGATCTGGTTTTACATTGATGGTTGGATTATTATTTAATCCAAACTCTTATCTAATCCGAATTTTTATCTAATCCGAAATTGGCATCCAGTTTTAGCCACTAAAGTCTTCACCTTCGAATCTAATTCGTATTTACTCCTTTTCTTCCTATTATTACTAAAATGCCCCTATATTTAATTTTAACTGTCTAATCCTAATATCGTGATTCTGTTGGCATGCGTCGTCGAAATCAATTTTTGTATTATTTCGTAATGCGTTCGGTACAGTTTCGCCCATCAATTTCTTTTGCAATTTTTTCTGTGCATTTTCAGCCATTTTTTTATTTAATTACATTGCGCCCCGTATACGTTAGTTTGATATTATTTCGTTCCCGATAATTCACGAATTTTTTCCAACTGTCCATTTTCCTATCATTTACATTCACACGACACTTTGTTATACATTCCATTTCACTCTTTTCTTATTCTATTTTTACTTATTTTTTTTTTCTCTTCTTTGCCATATGAACTTTGTTCAGATGCCAAAGAGGAGTGTGTTTTCGACCCCAACCTACGTGGCAAACGCGTTCATTAGTAGGGTCTCTACTTTATTCGTTTGACCGGCGGGGCTAAAGCCCAATTCCCAATACCATGAATCGATGTGACAGCCCATTAACTCATGTGTTTAATTTGAACCTTAGCCACATGACTTGCCACTAATGTACGTTAATTTATGTCCAGATTCGTTTTTTATCAAAAGAGATAATTATCAGTTGAGAGTTATATTCTATCACAATGACTCAAGCTACAAGAATACTTGAGCTACAAGGACTCTCTACTCTACCTATATAAATACCAAACTATTTTTTATTTAGAACTACGTTCTTGAGACTTGATCCCACCGATAATTTGGGTACGTAGGCAACCGAAAGGTACAGTCTCATCAATCTTCCGATCACCATCATTTTTCTAACTACTTTTCTACGTTCTTCGTCTGTTTCGTCACCACTTAGTGTTTTGATCATATTTGGTCAAAACATGTACATTTTTTGCCTATTTCCACTGCTATTCTATGTGGTCTAAGTGTCACCTTCATGCGTTTGTGCAGTCTAACCTTTTCTTCGGGTGTCCTCAGGCAAATCCAGACACACCGTCTTTTATATTCCTATGGGTTGGTGATGGTGTGGGTCTTGAGCAGGGCCGGCAGTGCCTAAGAAAGGTAAGTATTGTTTGGGTATATACACATATATCATCACACGTGTAAAACACATTTCCGTAACTGAATTTTTGAGTTTGATATTCTCGTATTCATTTCACTAGTCATTAAGTCAAACATTCAAATCAAGAACTCTTAATTAGCAATTTTCAACATATCCTCCGTCCTCTTTAATCGTTAGTGACTCAGTGTCAACATTTTTTTTTCACTTGGACTATTTAGACATATAGAGAAATATTTCTTTTTATGTTTTGCGAGTGTTTTTATCTCGAAATCTCTAGCCCTCTCATTGTATTATTTCGGTAAAGACCATCAGGTTTTATAGTATTACTGTTGGAGTTTCAGTAACTGGGTTTTAGCTTTTTAAGTTTGATATATTTTCTCATACTCGTTTTACAAAGTCCTTATATCAAATAAGGAGCTCTTAGTCTATGAAGCAACGACACTCCTCTAGGGGCAACCGGCAATGTATCTGACATCGGCACTCCCCGACACGCCTCCAACACGTGTCCGATACTCGATTTGGAGTGTCAGATTTAATAATTAATTTTTAGAATTTTAGACACTCTGTGGACATGCTGGGGACACTTCTACAGTTTATTTTTATTTTTTAAAAAGTGATTAAAATACTTAAAAGAATACATGACTTGGTAGGGGTTTTTGAAATAAGAAAAATGAGGCACAATCAGGGGCGGATCTAGGATTTTAGATAAGAGGGGGCTGCCATAGAGTTAACCTTTAAAGATTTTTTTAAGAACCAATAAGCTAGCATTGATAAACAAAAGAATTATCACTTTTATTACCTTACTCAAAATGGACAAAATAGTGTTTTCACTATAGACCTAGACAAATATAATAAAAAAATGTGCAAGAATAACATAGCACATTAGCATCATACTAGTAAAATTTTGACCTGCGTGGATTCTTATCAAATACATCTATTATTGGATACAAATCAACTTCTCGCTCAAACCAAACCCGAGGCCTGAGCTAACACCAAGTCCAGAGATTGGTACTTTCTTTTTCATTAGAAACCAACTATCTTTGTTTAATGATAATACAAGGAGTACATATGCCTCTAGGCTCTAGCATATAAATATACAAAAGGAGGACTACGCCAACAAACAGATGAAAAAAAGGGTAGGAAATTCAGGTCGAGAAATGGACAGGTTGAGTTTTTGCTGTATGATTGTTCCTGCATGAATTACTCGCAACTAGACTGGCAGAGGTCGCTAAAGAATCTGCACGTGCATCATGATAACCTTTCGTGCAATCTTTTCAAGAATCAGTGAGATCCCATAGAGCAGTTAGTGATTGTTTGAAACAGAAGCTGAGAATCTGTTTTATTTCCACCTTCCTCGCATCCAACTGTAAGACCAACATACCTGGAAATTCAGCTATAATATTTGCATCTTGAAAGATCAGTATGGCAGCCGCCATAATAAATTCCCCATTCTCATTCCTAAGCTTACATCCAGCTCCAGCATAACTAAAATTTCCAATTGAGGCTCCATTTGTATTCAGTTTAGTCCATTCTGCACATGGTGGATACCAGTTCGCATAGTACTATCACCTATGGGCTAGTGTGCATAGTATTATTTTTTTTTTGGAGGAAGTTTGGGGGGGCTGTAGCCCCGGTCAGCCAACCTTTAGATCCGCCCCTGGGCACAATGCATGACTGCACTTGATGATTGCCAATTCCTTTTTTATATATATTTGTTATGAATCTTCTATAATTGTTATTTCTTTCGTTGGCATTAGCTTGTATTTTTGGACATGTCCAAAACTAGAGTTCATATTTTGATTTAAATTTGTCCATGACGTATCCGTGTCCTATCTTTTTGAATGATGTCGTGTCGTGTGTCAGTGTCCGTGCTTCATAGCTCTTAGTTAGCCCATTTTTAACATCACAATATGGGTTCTCTTTAGAATTTTAATCATTCATGTCAATGATTCTTCTCTTGGAATATTTTGCTGTTTTCTTTTGTACCTCTTGTGGAATGTCTTATCACAATTGCCCTCTGGCCGCTCTTCTCTTTTTGCATTATACTGCAAAGTGCCATCAGGTTTCACAACAACATTGCTGTTGGAGTTTCTTGATGGAAACAATGAACTCTCTTTAATTCTTATTATAATTCTAACTGAAAATGATTCAGATTTGATGGAGTCACCCACCATCATTCTTGGATTGGAATGATTCCTGTGACCAAATTGGATATTATTTATTAGATACTTGGATAGTACTTCTGTACTCTGTAATTCTGTATATAAATTGTAATGTTGTTTATGCAGTGGGGATTCCAGAGGTGTGAGGATATATGTTGGGTGAAGACGAACAAATCAAATGCAGCTCCTGGTCTGCGGCATGATTCTCACACTTTGTTTCAGCATTCAAAGGTTGGTTATATCTTCTCTTATGGTTTTTGACATTTGTCATTATTGGCTTCCACACATAGAAGTGCCGTTATCACTCTTCAAGACAACTCATTTATTACTTTTCGAAAGTCTCTTATCTGTAATGTAGGAAGATTGTGGGCATAAACGGAACAGTACGTCGTAGCACGGATGGTCACATTATCCATGCAAACATTGACACAGATATTATAATCGCAGAATAACCTCCTTACGGTGTGTATATGTCATACTTTACTAGAGTATGACAACAAGTTTTGATGATTTCACTCATTGTCATGGCCCAGTGCATGTTTTTGTATACATGAATAGTAAAGCATGGATATCGGATTAACTATTCCTGCTTCATTTCAAGTTATATATTTTATATTTCACTCCATTGTGTATCAATATTCTGCTTATATTGCTGCTGAGCATGGTGCTGAATTTTGTAACCAATTGAATGGCAGGTTCAAGTAAAAAACCAGAATATATGTATAGGATTATTGAGCATTTCTCCCTTGGGCGCAGGAGACTTGAGTTGTTTGGTGAAGATCATAACATTCGGTCTGGTTGGCTGACTGTAGGAAAATGATTATCTTCTTCAAACTTTAATGCAGAGGTAAAGTATCTAACGAACCCACCTTTCTTTCCTCTGAAGAGCATGACACAAGATCAATTGTATGTTTAATCCTAGGGAGTCAAAATCTGATTTGCTAAATCTTTTTGGTTGTACTTGTATCTTGTGTCTGACTTGGAAAGGGGGCATGACACAAGATCAATTGCATGTTAATCCTAAGGAGTCAAAATCTGATTTGCTAAATCGTTTTGGTTATACTTGTATCTTGTGTCTAACTTGAAAAGGGTTTTCCCTAAAAAAAATGCAGGGTTATATCAGGAACTTTTGTGACAAGGATGGGAAAGTTTGGCAAGGAGGAGGAGGATGGAATCCACCACCCGAAGCACCTCATCTAGTGCTGACAACACCTGATATAGAGGGCCTCCGACCTAAGTCTCCAATTCAGAAGAATCAGCAACAGCCGCAGTCATCGTCCCTCTCCCAGACAACAGTCACTTCAGTCAACAAGAGACCTGCAACAACCTCTCCACAGAATCGCACTATTCTGAGCCTGAACCAAGAAGGTTCCAGCTCAAACGCTTCAATGCCGGTCCAGTGGATATCACCAATGGTTGGCATTAAAGCACCAGATACAGTGAACGTGGTCCGAGATGACAAGTCGTTTGATGGTTATGGATATGAGCCGTCTGGCGGACAAGCAATTGGAGACCAACTAAATTTTGTATCTCAAGGAGCCAATAATTTGTTGTAATTTAAATTATAGTATAGCACCCAAATGGTGTGCTATTGAGGTCTGTAACTCTTTTTTCCTGATAAATGAATAGGAAGAAAGCCCTATGTATCCATTATTAATTTTGTGCGTCTATGCTATTTTGCTTTTTGTTGGTGATCATTGTCCTCAAGGATAAGAAAAACCAAAAGAATCACAGGGGAGGCTAGTGAATCTCCTGCGTAGCTCTACTCTCTCCTCGGGGAGAAAATATGTTAACTTTGTCATTTTAAGGCGTTATTTCCCAAGTCCTTGACCGTCATTTCATTTTGTGAGTCCAGAATGTTACCAGAGTAGTAATTTGTTGTATCTCATGTACTACAATTTCATTTTGTGTAATTTTCATTTATTTTATTTAATGTATTTTGTTATGAAAGTGGATATTTAATGTGTTTGTTGAATATCTCGGAAGTGGACATATATATATAAATAAAATACATTAAATATCCACTTTCATAACAAAATACATTAAATAAAATAAATGAAAGTTACAATTCTCCAAGATATTCATAACCTTAAAATCAAAATAATACAATTCTCATTGATTCAACATTTCCAAGATATGTATATATATATATAAAGTGGAGTATATATATACATATCTTGGAAATGTTGAATCAATGAGAATTGTATTATTTTGATTTTCAAAGTTATATTGATTTACGTGTTTTAAATGTCGAAAATACAGAGGAGATTCTGCCGGATTTTATAAAATAAAAATGATGATTTATCATTAATTTTAATTAATTAAAATTGAACGTAGTCCTATTAACGCTTTGTAATATTTCTTTAATCCTGAGGCGTTACAACCAGTGTAGTAATTTGTATGACTTTTTAAATATTTGAAATTTCGAATATGACTTTATAACGACATATAATCATCCTAAATATGTACAAAGAAAATATTAAAAGTATGACCACATTCAAAGAAACCTAGAAAGTAGGCCCGTGCATACGCACCGGCTCTTTTGCAAACATGTTCAACAATCATAATTATATACATATAGAAATTTTCTAACAAATCATGATTCCCGTTTTAGTCGCTAACCTATTGTAGTTTCATAACAAATCGTTTTAATTAAGTTTTAAAAACCCGTTTTAATTTTATAACAAATTGTTTTAATTAAGTTTTATAAATCCATTTTTTAATCCCGTTTTAATAGTTGACTTAATTTAGAAATATAATTTCCGTTTTAATAGGAAAATGATTTTTGTTTTAATTAGATATGCTATATTTTTTCTTTTCAATAGGAAAGGAATTCCCGTTTTAATAGGAAAAAGATTTCCGTTTTAATTAGAAGTGTTAGAATTTCTTTTTTCTAATAGAGGAGGAATTTCTGTTTTAATAGGAAATTGATTCCCGTTTTAATTAGAAGTGTCTAATAAATAGGAAAGGAATTCCCGTTTTAATAGGAGATGATAACGTGGAATTTTAATAGAGCTCGAAAAATAGCCTTTGTGGGAGCTTTAATATTAAGACTAAAAAGTAAACCCGTGCATATGCACCGGCATTTTTAAAAACTTGCTCAACAATCATAACTATACATATAGAAATTTGGGTTGGTTAGACTTACCCCCATTACTAGTTGCAATTAGTGTTACCCCCTCCCCCCCCCCATTTTCAAAAATATTAGTGATACCCATTTGAGTGATCCAACGGTCAGATTTCTTCATCTGAAAAAAAAAATTCATCTCGTAACCGTTGGATCTTGCAATTGGGGTATCGAGGTAAGTCTAATTAACCCTAGAAATTTTCTAATTGACTAATTCGTTATTCATGTTTTCGTTGCTAATCCGTTTTAATTTTATAACAAATTGTTTTAATCAAATTTTAAAAATCCGTTTTAATTTTTCAACAAATTATTTTAATTAAATTTTAAAAACCCATTTTTTAATTGGGAGAGAAATCCAATTTTAATTTAGAAGTGTGATTCCCGTTTTAATTAGAAGTGCTAGAATTTCTCTTTTCAATAGGAGAGGATTTTCCATTTTAATAGAAATTGATGAGGTGGAATTTTAAGAGAGCTAAAAAAATACTCCTTGTGGGAGCCTTAATTTCCTAACAAATTGTTTTTATCAAATCTTAAAAATCCATTTTAATTTCTCAACAAATTATTTTAATTAAGTTTTAAAAACCCATTTTTTAATTTGGAGAGGGATCCTGTTTTAATAGTTGATTTAATTTAAAAGTGTGATTCCATTTTAATAGGATAATGATTATTGTTTTAATCAGAAGTGCTATAATTTCTCTTTTCTAATAGAGGAGGAATTACCGTTTTAATAGGAATTGATGATGTAGAATTTTAATAGAGCTAAAAAAAATACTCCTTGTGGGAGCTTTAATTTCCTAACAAATTGTTTTAATCAAGTTTTAAAAATCCATTTTAATATCTCAACAAATTATTTTAATTAAGTTTTAAAAATCTATTTTTTAATTGGGAGAGGGATCCCGTTTTAATAGTTGATTTAATTTAAAAGTGTGATTCCGTTTTAATAGGAGAAAGAGTATTGTTTTAATCATAAATGCTAAAATTTATCTTTTCTAATAGAGGAGGAATTCCCGTTTTAATAGGAAAATGATCCCCGTTTTAATTAGAAGTATCTAAATTTTATTTTTTCAATACGAAAAAAATTCTCGTTTTAATAGGAGATGATGATGTGGAATTTTAATAGAGCTTGAAAAATACCTCTTGTGAGAGCTTTAATATTAAGACTAGTTTTCGAACCCGTCTTACGAACGGGTGCCGTTATATTAAATTATTCTAAAAAATATTAGTAACTATTTATAGCTATGAGATATGGAAATTATATTAATCACTTGTTCAAAATTTCTTGCATCACTCTCTATCAAAAGAAAGCACCAAACCTTGGTAAAACTCATCGATTTATTTTTGTTGTTATGTTTAATAATAGAAGTTTGATTGAAATTTTGTGAGAATGCCCAATGTGGCGAAGATGATATTGAAGCTACTTAAATAGCAAGACATTCCCAATCATAATAAAATAATTATAATAAACACTACTTAAAATGCAAAACTATACTTGTTGAGATATTATATTCTCCCTATATATAATACAACTATGTTTCGAGGTTAGTTTAATGTATTTGCATCAAGTTTCTGATTTTACGTTAATTATTCTTTGAGGCTAGTTCAATGTAGTTGGATCAAGTTTCCGATTTCCCATTAATTATTCTTTGAGGTTAATTCAATGTAGTTGTATCAAGTTTCTGATTTTCCGTTAATTATTATTTGAGGTTAGTTCAGTGCAGTTGCACCAAGTTTACGATTTTCCATTAATTATTCATTAAGGTTAATTCAGTGTAGTTCCATCTAGCTTTAAATGTTTCGTTAATTACTCTTTGAGATTAGTTAATTGCATTTGCATTAAGGTTCCAATTTCCCGTTAATTACTCTTTGAGGTTAGTTTAATACATCTGCATCCAGTTTCTGATTTTCCGTTAATTATTTTTTAAAGTTAGTTCGCATCTAGCTTCAAATTTCCGGTTATTTATGCTTTGAGGGTAGTTCGATGTAGTTACATCTGGTTTCCGATTTCTAGTTAGCTATTCTTTGAGGTTATTTCAATGCATTTGCATCCAGTTTCTGATTTTCCGTTAAATATTCATCAAGGATATTGCATCCAATTTCTAATTTCCCGGCCTGTTAGTTAATATATTATTTTAGTTTAATACAGTTGTATCCAATTTTCGATTTTCCATTAATTATTCTTTGAGGTTAGTTCAATGCAGTTACATCCAATTTTCGATTTCCTGTTAATTGTTATTTGAGGTTAGTTGTTTAATGCATTTGCAGCAAGTTTTCGATTTCCCATTAATTTTTTTTAGGTTTGTTCAATGCAGTTGCATCAAATTTATGATATCCCGTTAATTATTCATTGAGGTTAGTTTAGTGCATTTCCATCCATTTTTTTGATGTTTCTATATTCGTTAATTAGTTTTTAAATTAGTTCATTGCATTTGCATCCAGCTTCCGATTTCTCATTAATAACTCTTTGAGGTTAATTCAAGACATCTGCATCTAGTTTATGATTTCTGATTATTTATGCTTTTAGGTTAGTTCGATGCAATTTCATCCGGTTTCTGATTTCCCATTAACTATTTTTTGAGATTATTTCAATGCATTTGCATATAGTTTCTGATTTCCCGTCAATTATTCTATGAGGTTAGTTCAATGCAGTTGCATTTGGTTTTTTATTTCCTATTAATTATATTTTGAGGTTAGTTCAATGCATTTCCATCCAGTTTCTGATTCACCGTTAATTATTATTTGAGGTTTGTTTGATGCATTTTTGCATACCATTTCCGATTTCCCGTTAAATATTTTTCAAGAATTTGCATCCAATTTCTAATTTCTCATTAGTTATTCTCTGACGTTAGTTTAATGCAGTTGCATCCAATTTCCGATTTCTAATTAATTACTTTTTGAGTTTAGTTTATTGCATTTGCATAAAGTTTCTGATTTTCCATTAATTACTTTTTGAGCTTAGTTCAATATATTTGAATCTAGTTTTCGATTTCCTTTTGATTATCTAATGTGGTGTGTAATACCAACTTTCTACCTATCTATTTGTAGTGTCCTTGCAAACATGACATAAAAATAAGTCATGTTTGATATACTATATAGGATCATCAAAGATTATTCAGTTCCCAATTTCCCGTTAATTATTCTTTAAACTATATACCTGACTCACTATGTGGGATCTTCAAAGATTATCTACGAACGGGTCCTGTTATATTAATTATTCTAAAAAATATATGCATAACAATTATATACAAATATTATATTGGTCACTCATCCAAATTTCTTATAACATGAAAACCCCACGTACGTCTCTATTAAAAAATAACTCGCCATTGATAAAACCCTTCAACTTCATTTGTTGTTTAATAATAGAAGTTTGATTGAAACTTTGTGAGATTGTCTAATAAGACGAAGTTCATATTGAAGCTACTTGAATAGCAAGGTGTCCCCAATTATTAACGAAAAAAGATAAGATAAACACCGTTTTAAATGCAAAACTATACTTATCGAGACATTCCCACAATATATAACACAACTATATTTTGAGGTTAGTTCAATGCATTTGCATCCAGTTTCTAATTTTCTGTTATTTATTTTTTAAGGTTAATTCAATGCAGTTGCATCCAGTTTTCGATTTCTTGTTAATTATTCTTTGCAATCAGTTTAATGCATTTGCATCTAATTTTTAATTTCCTGCTAATTATTCTTCAAGCTCAGTTCAATGCATTTGCATCCAGTTTTCGATTTCCCGTTAATCATTTTATGAGATTAGTTTAATACATTTGCATCCAGTTTCTGATTTCTCGTTTATTATTCGATAAGGTTGCATTTGCATCTAGTTTCTGATTTCCCATTAATTATTGTTTGAAGTTAGTTCAATGAATTTGCATCCATTTTCCGATTTTTCGTTAATTATTTCTTGGGGTTAGTTCAGTGTATTTGCATCCAATTTTCGATTTCCCGTTAATTATTTTTAAAGATTAGTTTCACGCATTTGCATCATGTTTCCAATTTATAGTTTTTTTTTAGGTTAGTTCAATACAGTTGCATCAAGTTTCCGATTTCCCGTTAATTTAATCTTTGAGGGTTAGTTCAATGCATTTGCATCCAATTTCTTATTTACCGACAATTATTTTTTGGTGTTAGTTTGATGTATTTGCATCCAAGTTTTGATTTTCCGTTAATTATTCTTTGAGGTTAGTTTAATGCTTGCATATGCATCCAATTTCCGATTTCCCGTTAAATATTATTTGAAGTTAGTTCGATGTATTTGCATCTAGTTTTCTGTTTCTCGTCAATTGATCTTTGACATTAGTTTTCAGATATATATATTTTAAAATATTTGTCATTATTGGGGGGGTTTTTTTTTTCATTTGTTATTATATATTTTGTGATGTTATTTTTTGTATAATTTAATTTTCCATATGTAATTTGTTTTGGTTTGATTTGGTTTGGTATATAATTTATTTAAGTCCAACGTCCACTTTAACTAAATCAATAGTTATATGATTTATTTAAACCAACGTCTGTTTTAACTGAATCCGATTATTCCGCTAAAATTAGAAATTATAAAATTCATAAATTTAATTAAAATATGTCGTAATTATTGTGGCTTATGGTTTTTGAAATCCTTAACTATGACTCACCTCAAATTGATCCAACTTTATTTGTTAGGGCCATATATATAATCCATATAATACAATTTTATTGTTTTGGGTATACACTATTACTTATTTTGTGATTAGTTTACTTTTTTTTTTCCTTTTTTCCCAGTCATATATGTGGTTAACAAATGTATAAAGTAAATGTTCAAGCAACTCAATTCATTTTTTTCTTTGTTCTTTCATAGCTTCATTATCATTTTCTAGAAAGAAACTTTGTTATGTTAAACTTCACCTGAGATTAGTGTGGAAACTATTCCTTTTGGTGTAAGGCTTTTAGGAAAATCATTTTTGGTTGAAAATAATGTTTTTTGCAATTTAATATTTTTTTTTCGTAATTAGCTATATTGTTTAGAAAAAGTTGGTGACTCTGTGAAACTCTAGATGGGATTGTTTTTTTTTTTTATTTATATCCTACTTTTTCATAATTAGTAATAGAGTTTAGAAAAAACTGTAGTCTCTGTGAGTGCTCCAAAAAATAGAATGATTGGTGAAGGTATAATTATAATATATATCTAAGGATTTTGAATTCTTTTTTTTTCGTAATTAGTATTAGAATTTACAAAAAGTCGGAGACTCTGTTAAGCCTTAAAAAATAGAGCCAAGAGGGTATAGCTATAATATATATCTAAGGATATAGATAGATATAGATGATTTGTGGATATTTTTTGCAATATTGGTCAATATGTCACGATATATCGCGATATATCTACGATATTTATAGTTTGCAATACCCACACACAGTCAAGTGATATTTTACGATATTTGTTAATATATCTCGATATATCTACGATATTTGCAAATGCCCCAGTGTAATATATCCACACAGGGATATATCCACGATAGATATCCATAAATCAGAGATCAATATTTTGTCATATCCTAATATTTTGTACTATGTTTGAACATTCATTCAAGAGAACAGTGACTAACACTTAAACTGTCTTAATCGTTGGTGGATATGTGGGCCCATGAATGATATATAGTTTCCCATCACATGTACGTGCAAAGCGAAGTAAGATCGACATTACGTATATCTTTTTTTTTTATAAGTTAACGAATTAAGATCGACATTACGTATATATCTTTTTTTTTATAAGTTAAGAGAGTTGTTCACACCAAGTCATCAGGACTCCCGATTCCTAGTGCACCATAAAGTCTTCACGACTCCCGATTTCAAACCAATATTGATACTCACGTACATCTTAGTCGTGGGTCTAGGTGGAACTGAAAATCTGAAACAATTCACACATGCAACGAGGGGCACGTAGGGCGCGTGCATCTTAGTCGTTGGTCTAGGTGGAACTGAACATATAAAACAATTCGGCCTAAAACAAATCATTCCAACGCAATAACTACCATTTCTATGAGCGTTGAATTAAACATGTATTAAGAAATTTCTTGACAATTTGATAGAAAAAGCTAAATATGTATGGCGTTAAGAAATTATGCTTATTTATTTTTTTGATAGTGAAATCATGCTTACATTTTGGAGTTTGGGACTTTGGGTGGCTTCATTTTTTTTTCCGTTAAACCAGGGCGGTTTCCAAGGTAATTATCAGCCACACACGTCTCATTTTTTCCATAAAAATAGGGTAGTTACACATCGCACAAAATCCTCAAAATCCTCAATTTTACTAGTTCATCCCTCAGTCATAACTAGAAAGGAAATAAAAAGAAAACGGAAAAAAAAAAACAAAAAATATGAATTAAAATAGGGTGATCTTGGACACACCCATAAAAATATTCCCGTACCCCATGACTAACTAAGTTTTTGCCATACCCCAATAACCGCTTCAATCCATTTAATATCTCCCAAATTAATTTGTCGTATTTCCAATAGGGGTAAAGAAAGAAAAAAAACAAAAAAACTTATTCTAAAAGGAAACAACAAATAAAAAAATGTGAAAGTAATACTCTAGAGGGGCGACCTTGAAGAATCTTTTGTGTTCTGATTGTTCTTGCTTAAAGATCAAGACTATAATAGAACTTCTAATAAAGGTAAAAGAATACCCAAAAAACAAATTGTCTTTTTCTTTTTCTAGAAATTGCTTCAATTTCGATTTTTTTTATTGCAGTTACTTCTTCTTTATAATTGTAGAAGGGTTAAAGGAGTTTAGTAGAAATATATCCAATTGGAAATTTCTCAAGCGAAAAATTAGAAAGAAAAAAAATGCATTAATGGCTGATAAGTGAAGGAGGGTTTGTGTTTGATAGAAAGATAAACACTTATTTGGATATACTTAATAAAAGAAAAGATAATTTAGGAATCTAAATGTGTCTTAAATAATTTTATTTATTTATTTTAAAGTTGGGGTACGGGAGTATTTTTATGGGTGTGTCCAAGATCACCCTTAAAATATGAAAAACACGATGGATGCATTAAGAACAAACTAACAAGAAGATGATATTATTGTTATTAACACGTTTTTGCGGGAAGAAAATGAAGAAGAAATACACACGCTTGTTGGTTTATTTCACTTTACATTTTTTTTTATTCTTTTTATTTCCTTTATGAGGGGCAAACTAGTAAAATTGGAAATTTTGAAGATTTTGTGACGGTTGTAACTTCCCTTTTTTTGTGGAAAAGATGAGACGTGTATGACTCAAAATTCCTTTGGAGCGCTTTGAGGAACCAACGCTGGGAGCAAAACATCACTCGTTTCATTCTATTGCCCCATTAACGACATTAATGGATTGGGTCCCAGTTTGTTTTTGTTTGTTTGTTTGTTTGTTTGTTTGTTTTTTTTTTTTTTTTGGATTCATATACGATGGATTGATGGAGGACAAAAACGTAATTCAAATAATAAAACAATGGCAAAAAAGGGAATAAAATTAATGATGTGATGAAAATTATTGTTACACCCTCGGTTTTCTTTAAAGAAGTAAGATACTAACTTTGATAATTTTGCTTCTTTAAAATTTCCATGCAAGACAACACTTCTCTACTATATGATAGCCGGGTCTTTAATTAGGAGACATATTTCTCAACCGAACAATGTATTTCTAATCTATCTATTTTAAAATTTTAGAACCACCTCCCTCAATTATTATAATCAACTCCCTCATTCTTAAACTATTTATAAAAACCTCCCTCACTTCATTGAAATTAGAATTAACTTCGTAATATTTAAAATAATTTAGAAAACCTCCTTCACATTACTGAAATTATATTAAACCCCTCCTAATATTTTTATATTGTTTTTTAAAGTAGAACTAGAATTCAAAAAATCATACTACCCGATAGATGTTAGAGGTGACAGGTTTAAAGACTTGAAAAAAAAACCAATGTGTAGCACGGTCCACACTCTACTATATGATACCTGGGTCTTTAGGAGACACACTTCTCAACTGAACAGTATATTTCTAATCTCTCTATTTTAAGATTTTAGAACCAGCTCCCTTCTTTTTTAACTATTTACAAAAACCTCCCTCACTTCACTGAAATTAGAATTAGCTTTGTAATATTTAAAATAATTTAGAAAACCTCCTTCACATCACTGAAATTATATTCAACTCCTCATAATGTTTTTATATTGTTTTTTAAATTAGAACTAGAATTCAAAAAATCATACTACCTGATAGATGTTAGAGGCAACAAGTTTAAAGACTTGAAAAAAAAACCAATACGTAGCATGGTTCGCATACTTGTTTATATGATAGCTAGGTTTTTAAGAGCCACACTTCTCAACCGAACAATGTATTTCTAATATCTCTATTTTAAGATTTTAGAACCACCTCCTTTAATTATTCTAATAAGTTTCCTCATTTTTAAACAATTTACAAAAAAACTCCATCACTTTACTGAAATTAGAATTAGCTTCATATTATTTAAAATAATTTAGAAAATCTCTTTCGTATCATTGAAATTATATTCAACCCCTCCTAATGTTTTTATATTGTTCTTTTAATTAGAACTAGAATTCAAAAAATCATACTACCCGATAGATGTTAGAGGTGATAGGTTTAAAGACTTGAAAATAAACCCAATATGTAGCACGGTTCTCATACTTGTTAATTAAAGTTTAAACCACCATCTTAATCGTTGGTTTGGGTGGTCCTGAAACATATGTAATGAGTCTATACTAACCTTGGCGATTTGCTTTAAACCACCGTCTTAATGGTCTGGATGGGCCTGAAACCTATGAAGTTCACCCAATTGGGAGGACTAGTCCGCCAACGCATTGTGTAAAATTATGAAGGGAATATATATACCGACCTTGGCGATTTGCTACTTTAAACCATCCATGCAGGACAACACTTTAAACAACCATCTTAATCGTTGGTCTGGGACTCTATCAAAAAAAAAAAAAATCAACACTTTAAACAGCCATCTTAATCGTTGGTCTAAAAGTTTTACACAATTGGGAGGACTTGGCCTAAAAGTTTTGCTGACCCACTTTTGAAAATCAAGACAGGAAAGTAACCTGGTGAATTAATATGATCCTTGAAAATCAAGAGAACTTTATTATCCTAATTCTACAAAATGCTATTATAGGTGTCAACAAGCTTTTTTGACCCGTCCGATTACAGGCTCTAGTTTTATTTTTATTTTTCTCATCATGTTTAAGAATTATAATAGGAATTTTGCATGATAGATTTTAATCATAATAAAAATTAGAAAATTCATCTTACTTAAAAGTTAAAACCAACAGTTTGTAACCACTACACCTTAGGATTCCTTTTGCTTACAACATAGTTTGGAAACGCTATGAGAAACAGATTAAAAAGATGATCTAAGAGCATTCCCAATGCAAACAACTTTTCACCTCCACGTAGGTGTCACATAGGATTATTTCCCCTCATAGCTACTTGTTGGAGTTATCCCTCACATAAGGAAGAGAGAGAGAATCCGTGATGTTTGCGTAAAGAAGTTTGAGCGAGCGAACACTCGAAACTAGTCTTGTCCAAGGAGCCTTGGAGAAAAAGAAGATAGTTTTTTTTCTCAGCTTTTTCCAAAACAAGTCTACTGGACTTTTTTCTTAAAAAATCGAAGAGGGCGCATGCGCGCTATTTTTGGTTAGTCTAAGGGCGCGCCCACGCTCATGCCTATTTTCGTCAAAATTTCTATTTATGAGAACCGCTAGTTTGCAGCATAAGAAAAGGGTTTTTGGCAAAACCTAAGACACGAACCAAGTAACACGAGAGAGAAAAACCCAATTTTAAGAGCTATCAAAATTGAGAGATAACATTTGCAGAGAGGTGTAAAGAGAGAGGAGTGATCTAGTAAGATGAGAAACTGAAAGGAGTGATTATAATCTTCCTTCCTATGTTATAAAATGATTAGCTCTCGTGGAAGTATGCATCATTGGCCGAACCACGGTATATCTTTGTGTTGTGGTATGCTTTTACTTCTTTGCATTATTATATGTTGTTAATAGTTGTTAAGAGAGTTGGGCATGCTAGGTTGGTTGTAGTAAATATTTAGAATTAGTATGGAGTAGTTGTTGGTGCATATTACAAGTTATCTGTGTAGTCAGGATCGATTGGTATCGTTATTCCCCAACAAGTGGTATAAGACCCAGGTTAGATTAACCTAGGTTGTTATCCAAATTTTGCTTAGAAGGTGTTTGACGAAATTCCTGACAGAAGATTTGAGTTAAAATAACTTGTAGAGCTAGATTATTCCGTGAACACTCGCATGATTAGTTTGAATAGAGCTAACTACACCATTTGGAAAGCGAAGATGGAAGACTTGTTCTATTACAAGGACTTGGCACAACTCATTTAGAATGGAGGAGAAAAACTGAAAGCGATTCCTTTGGCAGAGTGGAGCAAGCTTGACAGAAAATCAATTGGGTATATTCGACAGTGGAGTGACGACAGTATCTTCCACCATGTATCCCAAGAGACTACAACTTTTGGCTTGTGGAAGAAACTCAAAGACCTCTATGAGAGGAAGTCGGCCGGAAACAAAGTGCTGCTCATTAAGAAGTTTACCAACACGAAGTACAAAGAAGATTCTTCAATGTCTGAGCATCTTCAATGAAGTACATAATATCATCAATCAGTTGCACCTGATGAAAATTGATATGGGAGACGAAGTTGAGGCTTTGTTCCTATTAAACTCTCTACCCGACAATTGGGAGACGTTAGCAGTTTCTCTTAACGAAGCCGCTAAGGATGGAGTTATTTCCATAGAGATAGCTACCGGGGCATTGTTGAATGAGGAGACAAGAAGGGGTTCATGAAGTAGCTCCTCTCACTCAGAGATCCTTGTCACAGAGAAGCGGGGGAGAGGTAAAAGCAGAAACCCATCTCATTCTAGAGGTGATGATAGAAGCAAATCTATGAGTAATGCTAGAACTCCTAAGGCAGAGAGACAATGTTACTATTGTGCTACTAAGGGTCACTTCAGGTATGAGTGCAGAACACTGAAGATGGATGAGAAGAATAACTGTGTACATAAAGACATGGTAAAAAGGAACGGAAACACAAGCAGAGATACTACCGCACTAGTAGACGATGATCTAGTGGGAATTGTGTCAGAATGTGGTGTGTGCTGTCTTAGTACCTCATGCCAGGATACAGAGTGGGTGATAGATACAGGAGCATCCTATCACGTCATACCGCACAAGGGATTCTTCACTACCTACAACTGTGGTGAGTTTGGTGAGGTAAAGATTGGTAACAGTGGCGTCTCGAAGATTGTAGGTTACCAATGTCGGCTACACCTTGACACTCAAAGATGTAAGACATGTCCTTGACATTCAGCTAAGCCTAATTTCCACTGGGAAGTTAGATGATGATGGCTTTCTAAACTCGTTAGGTAATGGGGTATGGAAACTGAGCAGATGTTCCATTGTAGCAGCCAAAGGGAAGAAAACTTGTTCTTTTTACAAGACACAGGCTAGTCTGTGTACAACAGAAGTAAATGGGGCAGAAGAAGAAGCTTCCTCTGAACTATGGCACAAGAGACTGTGTCATATGGGCGAAAAAGGCATGAAAGTTCTTGCCAAGCAAAAAGGACTTGCCAGATATTAAAGGTACGCATTTAAATAGATGTACTCACTATTTGGTAGGAAAGTAACACAGGGTGTCTTTCCAAAGATTCCCGTCTCACAGAAAGGACAATGTCCTTGAGCTAGTTCATGTAGGAACTGTTATTTCAGAATGACTATTTCTACAAATTGCAAACACCACGCGCAGCGGAATTAATGGGTGCCCATGATTTGTGATTGGAAAACATACTGTTAAATCCGATTTAGATAACTTTGAGAATCCAAGCTTTATCAAATCCGAAATCAACAATCAACTCCTTGATCTTCTGTTGTATTCCTTTAGAATAGATTGGACGTTGTGTGAACAACGATCTACCAATCCCCTTCTTTCTCTCAAGATCATATCAGAAACGAATTCAGATCTACTTTTCTTTCCTCTTTTTCAGAACTAGTGAATAGTGAATTTCAGCCAGAGAGAAATAGTATTCTATTTATAAGCTACAACAGGGACCATGAGGAGAAATTAGGGTTGGGCCTCCCCCGGGCTTGGGCTTCCCATGTTAGCCGAAACACGCGCCCCAAGTCCGTCAACAAATGGCTTATTCCACTAAAGGCCATTGTTGCACTACCGCCTCTAATCCCAAATTACGGTCGGCGTTTATGGGCTCCATATTATATTCTCGTTGATCTCCCGTGTTTAAGATATCGAATGTCCGTTGATTAAGTCAAGTTCATCGACAACTACATTAATCAACTTCTTATGTCCTTGAGTAGTACCCTCAACCTCATTGTCATGTCGGAATAAATCCACCGCAGGGTTTGCATGACAACCTTTTTTGAGCTCCCTAAGGGGGACATCATCAACCCGACTTTTGCGGGACACGATTCCTTCTATAATCAAAAGACACCTTACATACAATGTCATTACCCAATCCATCGAAGTTTGTTGATTCACCAATGAATCTCACTCATTGATGATTTAAAGTAATGTACAATGTATGTAAGTGCCCGTTATTATATCCGGATTAGGAGGACAAACATCCATAATAATGTAGACGCGTTTGTTCTTTTATATAGTCAAGATAAGGAGAAACAACCTCACTTGGTCCTGTTCAATACACACAAAGTGTACTAGTGTAATCCTATAGTCAAGATAGACTAATACCAGATTATACTACAACCGTACCAATGGTTTGTCTAAATCCATCTAGGTTGTGAACGATTACTTATACTTTATAAGGTACTGATGATATGATCTTCTATGTGTCCACACCATATCATCTACAATATAAAGTATTAGACACATGCATATAACTAATAACATATATAATATGCATAACATTTGCCCATATGATTCTCATTCAAAATATAAAGAATTAGAGTTAATATAAAAGTAATGTTTTTAGTATATAACCCTATCAGTTCACACTGACTTATGTGGTCCTATGAAAGTAAAGTCCCACGAGGGAGCTTTGTACTTCTTGACTCTCATTGATGATGCATCAAGAAAGATATGAGCATATAGTTTGAAGACCAATTAAGGATGATGTACTTGGCATGTTCAAGACTTTCCATAGCATGAAGGAAAAAGAGACAGGGAAGCTTTTGAAGTGTATTCGTCAGATAATGGGGGTGAGTACATAGGGCCATTTGAAGAGTATTGCAACATAATGGTATAGCCGAGAGAATGAATCGTACTATTGTAGAGAGGATAAAATGCATGCTGTCTCACTCTAAGTTACCTAGAAGTTACTGGGTAGAAGCAATGGGTACAACCGTGCATGTGATCAACCTATCGCCGTCAAAGCCTCTGAATAGTGATTATCCAAAGAAAGTATGGTTAGGCAGATATGTTGATTATGGATACTTGAGGGTATTTAGGTACAGAGCATTTGTTCATATTCCCAAGGATGAGAGATCCAAGCTTTATGACAAAAGCAAGCAATGCATTTTTCTGGGTTATGGGGATGAGAAGTTTGGCTACAAACTCTATGATCCGATTAACAAGAAGGTAATCCGAAGTCGAGATATTGTGTTCTTAGAAGACTAAACCATAGCAGATTTTGAGGAGGGTGAGAAGCTACAAGCTTTCATTAATGATCTTGTTGATTTAGAACCAGAAGTTCCTACTGTGGAACGTGCAGAAGGCATTGAGAATGCAGAGAACCATGAGTTTGAAGCTTATGATGATGATCCTATTGCTCATTATGGGATAGAATCTATTGATATAGAATATGCAGATGAAGTGCATGAATCACCACCTGAGCAAGCAGAAGTGTATCCTCCTTAGCCACAAGAAGCTAGGATAAAGAGGTCCGACAGAGAGAGACAAGCTTCAACCAGGTATCCACCACATATGTATATTTTATTATTTGATGGTGGAGAACCTATCTACTATAAAGAGGCTCTTAAAGGTATAGACAAAAAGAAGTAGTTGAAGGCCATGCATGATGAGATGGATTCTTTACATAAGAATCACACTTATGAGTTAGTTGAGAAATCGAAAGGAAAAAAAATTCTCAAGAATAAGTGGATCTACAAAGTCAAGCATGAGGAGAATAATCCACACCTAAGGCACAAAGCTCACCTTGTTGTGAAGGGATTCGGTCAAAGGAAAGGTATTGACTTTGATGAAAATTTCTCTCCTATTGTTAAGATGACTTCTATCAGGGTGGTATTAGATCTGACCGTAGGTATGGACCTAGAGGTTGAGCAGCTAGGGTTAAGACAACTTTTCTTCATGAAGACCTTGAAGGATATGTCTATATGGATAAACTAGAGGGGTTTGAGGTCAAAAGCAAGGAGCACCTAGTTAGCAAGCTGATAAAGAGCTTGTATGGGTTGAAGCAGGCACCAAGACAGTGGTACATAAAGTTTGATTCCTTTATGGCGAAGCAAGGATAGAAAAAGTCTGCTTCCGATCATTGTGTGTTTGTTCAAAAAAATTCATATGGGGATTTCATAGTGCTCTTGTTGTATATGGATGATATGTTGATAGTTGGACCAAACATCAACAAGATATCCAAGCTGAAGAAAGACTTGAGTAAGTCCTTTGAGATGAAGGATTTGTGTTAAGCAAAGCAGATACTTGGGATGCGGATCACTCGTGATAGAAAGAGTGGGAAGTTGTAGCTTTCTCAAGAAAGCTACATTGAGAAGGTGTTGAAGAGATTCAACATGGGAAGTTGTCCGCTTAGTGGCCAGTTCTGCATGACCAAAGAGATGTGTCCAAAGGGTGAGCATGAGCAGAGTTAGATGGAAAAGATTCCTTATGCATCCGTAGTGGGCAGCTTGATGTATGCAATTGCGTGTACAAGACCGGATATTGCTTTCGTCATTGGTGTTGTAAGCCGATTTATGTCAAATCTGGGTAAAGAGCATTGGGATGGTGTTAAGTGGATATTGAGATATCTCAAGGGCACTTCCAAATCATGTTTGTGTTTTGGTGGGAGTAAGCCCTTACTTGAAGGCTACACTGATGCAGACATGGCAGGTGATGTTGACTCGATGAAGTCCACCTCCGGTTATCTGGTTACTTTTGCAGGGGGAGCAGGTTCTTGTCAATCTAAGTTGCAAAAGTGTGTTGCCCTCTCCACTACAGAAGCCGAGTATATTACAGCCACTGAGTGTTGCAAAGAGATGCTATGGATGAAGAGGTTCTTCGATGAACTAGGGCTAAAACAGAAACAGTTTGTAGTTCTATGTGACAATCAGAGCGCCATCCATTTGAGCAAGAATCTGAGTTTTCATTCTAGATCCAAGCACATACATGTGTGTTATAATTGGATTAGAGAAGTACTCGAAGACAAACATTTGTTTATTGAGAAGATCCATATCGACAAGAACGGGTCGGATATGATGACCAAAGTCTTACCGAAATGTAAGTTTGATGTTTGTTGTGCTACCACCGGAATGGTAGCACACTCCTCTTGTTGATTTGGAAATTGTATGGAGGTATCCCCCCCTCACTGTTTGGTAGGGAGAGATTGTTGGAGTTATCCCTCACATGAGGAAGAGAGAGAGAATCTGGTGGTGTTTGCGTAAAGAAGTTTGAGCGAGCGAACGCTCGAAACTAGTCTTGCCCAAGGAGCCTTAGAGAAAAAGAAGATAGGTTTTTTCTCATCTTTTTTCGAAACAAGTCTACTGGACTTTTTCCTGAAAAAATCGAAGAGGCCGCGCACACGTTATTTTGGCCTGTCTGAGGGAACGCCCGCTCTCATGCCTATTTTCGCCAGAATTTCTATTTTTGAGAACTGTGAGTTTGCAGCATAAGAAAGGGATTTTTGGCAAAACCTAAGACACGAACCAAGCAATATAAGAGAGAGAGAAAACCCAATTTTGAGAGCTATCAAAATTGAGAGATAACATTTGCAGAGAGAAAAGTCTGTAAAGAGAGAGGAGTGATTGTAATTTTCCTTCCCACGTTATAAAATGATTAGCTCTTGTGGAAGTTGGCATCATTGGCTGAACCACGGTATATCTTTGTGTTGTGGTATGTTTTTACTTCTTTGCATTATTATCTATTGTTAATAGTTGTTTAGAGAGTTGGGCATACTAGGTTGGTTGTACTGAATATTTAGAATTAGTCTGGAGCAGTTGTTGGTGTATATTACAAGTTATTTGTGTAGTGGGGATCGATTGGTATCGTTATTCCCCAACACAATTTTGCTGGTGAAAAGCTATCAGGTTGCCCAATGTAGATGTGACTTTAAACTTCGGATGGAATATTTCATTCCGTCTCGTCTAAATGCATTTTATACCGAGACAGAATGAAACATCCCGTCTGGTATTTTATACCGAGACGGAATGAAACATCCCGTCCCATCAGTCTAGTTAACATACTCGAATCAGACAAGATCACTTCTTCTTCTCCACCAATTTCTCCACCTCCATTACATTTTTTTTGCAATTTCCTCAATTTAACCTCACACTTAATGACTTATCAACCCCCAGTGATTCTCCACCTACCTCACCATATCAAGAGCGTAGTAGATGGTTTGGAAAACGCAAAATTACACAAAAAAAGGGCAAAAAGGATCGTCATCAATGATTCAAAATGTGGACGAGGATGACGAAATTGAGCTTGGTTTTAACTTTCCACCACGTTGTAAAGTCGACCAACACTCACCATTAGCGTCAACATCCGTCCAACACTTAGAAAATAGAGTGGCGGCATCATCTGTATTCGCTGCTTCCACAATCAAAAGAAAATATAGGTAGGCTGTGTATGGTTTAGACCGAGACGGAATGAAACATCCCGTCTAGTATTTTCAACCGAGGAGGAATGAAATATCCCGTCTGGTAAACGACACCCCTCCACTGTGGCTTCTATACATTGAAATTATTTATGGTACTATTATTGAGGGTGCGTATTGTCATTTAAATCCATCATGATCAATGGTACATTTGGATAGAATGTGTTGTCAATTGGAGAGTGGTCCAAAATCTAGCTATCACATGTGACCTTACATATTTCGTTTTACTCTTTTTCCAGATCAAACAACCATCTTCTTCCAGATAAAAAAAATGTCTAGACAAGATAAAATTGCATACAACTAAAGTTTATGGGCATCTAGTAGTAGTAGTTTATCTTCTGGTACTGACGCTCAAACTGCTTACATGGAAAGAGTAAGAGATGAGCATATTGATATGGTGAGGTGAAGAAGGAGGAGGAGGCAGTTATTGTACACTGTTGGGGTGTTAATAGCTCAAACAGCTCAAACAATCATTGAAAATGATATGGAAATAGACAAACGAGGTGGATCTGTGTTAGGCAGAGTATATACATTTAGAGATTGTGGTGATGTACGTAAACAAGCTATACTAAGGGATTATTTCACAACACCTTGTAGGTGGCCTCCTCCTAAGTTTAGGCGAAGGTACAGGATGCAAAAAGAATTTTTCTCGTATATGTTGAAAACTGTTGCAGGATTCGATGACTACTTCCAAGACAAGGTGGATGGATTGGGTCGACAAGCAATTTCTGGGTCGCAGAAGGGATTAGCTGCAATTGAACAATTAACAACTGATTATTCTTCTGATTCAACTGATCAATATTTCCAAATTGGAGATTCTACAGTAGCTGAATCTCTGAAGCATTGGTGCACTGCAATAATCACAGCATTTGAGGAAGAGTACTTGAGACGACCAACTGAGGCATACTTGGTTATAATATTAGCTGAAAATGCTGAAAGGCCGGGGTTTTCCAGGAATGATTGGATCAATCGATTGTATGCACTGGGTGTGGAAGAATTGTCCAATAGGATGGGCTGGGCAACATGTGGGGATACAAGAAGGAACCAACTATTATACTTGAAGCCGTTCCAGACAAACATTGCTGGATATGGCATTGCTTCTTCGACTTACCAGGTTCGCATAATGATATTAACGTGCTTCATCGTTCTCGTGTTTTTGAATCATTAGAGCAAGGTGAGTCTCCTGCTGTTAATTTTAATGTGAATGGTAATGACTACGATATGGGATATTATCTTGCTGATGGTATTTATCCTAAATGGGGCACATTTGTGAAATCTATTCGTTATCCAACAAATGGTCGTGAAAAGATCTTTAGTCAACATCAAGAAGCTGCAAGAAAAGATATTGAAAGGACGTTTGGAGTTTTGCAGGCAAGATGACATATTATTAAGGCTTCTGCGCGTTGTCATAGTGTTATTGTTCTTGGGGATATAATGAAGGCATGCATTATAATACATAATACGATTGTTGAGAATGAACGTACAAGTGGAGTGTGGAATTGGAAAGGTAGGAAGACTGAAAATCCACTTGAGCTCTACCAGGAAAAGGATGGTTTTCATTTTGTCTATCAGATGATTCAAGCAAGAAATAAAATTAGAAATGAAGTTACACATACTAATCTTCAAAGGGACTTAGTTGAGGATGTGTGGAATTGGACTGGTATTGATAATGTACCAGCACCAATTTATGATCCAAGTTCGTCGGATGCAGAGGGAGAATGAGGGGAAAATGAAAGTGAATGAACGTGAACTAAGTAAATTAATTTTATGTTTTAATATGATCGAGTTGTCTTTTATGTAATTCCATAAGTGAACTATGAAGTTCCAAAGTGTAATGTATTTCCTATATTACAATGTATTTTAATTTTATTGGTAATTGTATTTCTATGAAATGAATTATCTTGATTAATTAAACATAGTGCATAGTTCATTAATTATACACAAAGAAAATACGTAATACATTAAAAAGACGTTGAAATTAAAATACATAGTGAATTAATTAAAAATACATTTGTAGGGGGGATTTTCTATCACTGAACAGATTACACGTGTATGGGAAATAACCTAAGACTATAGATGTCCAGAATGAGACGAGGACCATCGAATTAGTTATGTGAATAAGTGATCTCGTGCTCAGCACGAGTGTTTAGTGGACATGTGCCAAGCACATGACTGACCGCCTTCAAGCATAACAGTTACCCAGTCGTTAGGAACTGATATAGATAGTTCCTAAACAGAAGGAAATTGAAGATGGCGATCTTTAATGATAAGGAAGGAATCGTGATGACATATCTTAGGAGTTTCCTTTTGAGATATAATCTTCCCATACATGATGTGACATTATTATCAACAAGGAAACTTACCTCTCGTAAGATATGGTCTAGATTCAAACTTCCATAAGAAGATGAATCCTAATAGGAAGGCAGAGTCCAAAGATGGAAGGGAACTCATAAGCGGTGAAGACATCCCTAACCTTAGGACTCTCGTAGCTCTTCCTATATAAACCGAAGGGATTCGCTCTTAGGAACTATGCAAAATAGGGTTTGATTCTCCAATAGAACAGAGGAGATACGTAGGCAGCCGTTAGACAGTTCAACCTTGAACTCACCATCATCTCATCCATTCTCTATTCAGCAAAGGATTCTAAATCACAAGGCACAGAGGAAGATCAGGAGATACACGAAATATCCCCTACATCTTTTTGCGCCGTCTGTGGGGACGATAGCAGGTAAATATTCGTTTTAAACGATTGATTTATTCTAAAAAATCTTACCATTGTGATGGCAGGAGCAAAGAAAACAAAGGGTGGCGCTACCACGCACAGCGTCGCCATTAGGGAAGAAGTGCACGAGATGCTAGAAGGGGGTGAGAACATCAGTCATCAAGATGTGAATGATCTCCCCCAAGGACCTATGACCAGCTCTAATGGACCAGTAGTTCCTAGAGCAAGTCCCAGAAATAACACTCAGGAGGAACACCAAAATGGTGAGAATGTTGTCCTTACCAACCCAGAGTCTGTTCAGGCAAGCCAGGCGGTGTAGGCTCTGGAACAACAAAGAAACAACCTTGAGCGAGAATTACAGCTGCTAAGGCACTTATATTGGTTAGACACTGGAAAAGAACCACTCATCGATCTCGATGATGACGACCTTTCAGAAGGTGGTCGTGCTAGGAACCCAAGGCGTGGGGATCCAATACAAGGTGAGCCATCAGAGTCAGAGTACAATAACTTAGATGAAGACTCAGGAACAACTTCAGAACCAGGGTCCTCTGACCATGATCGTGATGTCGACCCTCGACATCGGAAAAGAGCTCAGAGCAAGAAACTTTCTACCAAAGAGAGTGCATGGGAAATTGAGAAGAATGACCTGATCCATTAGATGCATCAGACAGGCAAGGGGAGAAAAATGTAAGACTCCCTTGTTCAATCCGCCATAATGGGGGCAGGCAGATCTCCTTTTGCATCACGGGTGATGAGGAAGCCATATCCCCGTGGTTACAGACAACTAAAGTTCAGTGTCTTTAATGGAAAATCAGATCCGGTGGATCACATATTCAGATATCGTGCCACTATGGGACACTATGAAAGATATGACAATGTCATGTGTCAGGAGTTCAAAGCATCCCTGTCTAGATCTATGCTCCAGTGGTACCACAGATTACCAGAACATCAGATCAGGTCCTCAGAAGAACTATTTAGGACATTTATAGACAGGTACTCATGTATTAAGCATCAGCCAAAATAGATTGATGCACTATTCAACATCAAGAAAAAGGATGGAGAGACATTAAGATCCTACATGCAACGGTTCATGGAAATTTTAATCTAAATAGAGTCTTGTGATGAACAAACTGCTATAATAGCTTTCAAACAAGTGTTGAATGAAAACAACGCCTTATTCGGATCTCTCTCCAGAAAGCCACCCCTCAATTTAGAGGAACTCCTTGACAGGGTTGAAACTCATGCAGGGTAGGAAGAGGATGTCCTGAACAGACGTCAGGAAGCAAAGAAGACTAGTCGGGCAGTTCCTGGGCTTCCTCGAGAAAGGAATGGGAATTCTTCCCCTCAAAACTCAAAGAGAGATCGTAATCGTAATCGCTAAAGGGCCGAATCTCCATCAAAGGGACAAATGCCCATAGGGAAATACCATAATGTAGCCAGTAGTGCAGATGGAAAACCACAAAAGAAGCCATGTGTGGAAGGAACTGAAGAAGCTCTTCCCTCAATGGACAGAAACTTCGCCCATCTGAACAAAATACCTGATGAGGTTCTGGACTCGATAAAAAATCAGAGTTACCTCAAGTGGCCAGCTCTGCTAAAGCCAGACTCCCTGGGTACCAGAGACCAAAGGACATACTGCAAGTTCCATAAGAGTAAGGGTCACAACACCAGAGCCTGCAGGACCCTGAAAAATAAACTACAGGATTTGATTGAAAGGGGGTATTTGAAACAGTTTGTGGCGCACAAACATGCTAACGCAGTACAGCCTGAGGAGATTAGCACGTCAGTTCAGGATCCCCTAGGTACTGGACCGCTCAAAGACCGGCTCCAAATAAATATGATTTTCAGAAAAGCAAGCAAACGAAGTGGACAGATCACTGAAAATGGTACACGATACCAAATGCGCATCGCCAAGCTGATGATGATCATGAACAGTGAGTTGACTACATGAGCTCAGGTTAATGCGGTGCCTCACAAAGATCCGATCATCCTCTTCACAGAGGCTGACTGTTATAGCATCCAAAGCCCCCATGAGGATGCGCTCGTCCTGACACTTTCTTTTGGAGATTATGATTTACATCGCATATTGGTTGATCCAGGCAGCTCGGCAGATGTGCTATACTACGATGCATTCAAGAAGCTGCAGCTTCCTGATTCTGAGATGGTAGCCTCCAACTCAAACCTATATAGATTCAGTGGAGACAAAGCTCTGACAGTTAGGGATATCCAACTACCCGTAGCTACTGGTCCGGTAACTCTCATTATAAACTTTGTAGTGGTAAAAGTTAACACACCCTATCATATGATCTTGGGGAGGACCTGGCTGCACAGACTCCGAGCTGTTTCTAGCACCTATCACTAATGTCTGAAGTTCCTTCATAACGGGACAATTGAGATAATCAGAGGCGATCAAGTGGCTGCCAAAGCATGCTACGCGCTGGCGATGAAGCAGTCCTTACTCCCTTTTGAACCAATGAGGTAGGGCGACCCACCAAATAGCAATTACAGTTGGATCCACCTCTCCCAGACCTGGTCCTATGAGAGAGGGAGGATCCCCCCTCACTGGAGCTGTTAGAAGAAGTGGAAATTGTAGGTGGTAGCTCGCCAAAAACCACCTCCATCGGCACCTTGTTGAGTTTTGATGAGCGCCAAGCTCTGATACAGTTCCTCCAAGAGCACAGTGATGTGTTTGCTTAGTCATTCACAAAAATGCTAGGAATTGACCCCCACGTGGCATGCCACTGGCTCAATGTCCGCAGTGATGCAGTAGTAGTCAAGTAGAAACCAAGAAGGATAGGTGTTGATAGATCCAAGGCGGTGAAAGCTGAAGTTGAAAAACTAAAGGCGGCTAATTTTGTCAAGGAAATCAATGTCCCCACCTGGATCTCTAATATTGTCCCTGTAAGAAAGAAGAATGGGTCGTGGAGAATTTGTATTGACTTCACGGATTTAAACCGTGCATGTCCAAAAGACAGCTACTCTCTGCCACAAATTGACAAGTTGGTGGATGCGACGGTTGGACATGAACTGCAATCTTTCACAGATGGGTCGTCAGGCTACAACCAGATCCCTTTACATGAAGAGGACCACAAGCATGCCAGTTTCACAACCGAGGATGACCTGTATTGTTATCAACTCATGCCATTTGGATTGAAAAATGTAGGAGCCACATACCAGTGTTTGGTAAACAAGATGTTTGAAGGACTAATAGGCAATATTGTGGAGGTGTATGTGGACGATCTCCTGATCAAGAGTCTAAAACGGGGAGATCATCTCTCCCACTTGAAACGTGCATTTGACGTTCTTCTAGAGTATTGCATGAAGCTCAACCCTGCAAAATGTGTTTTTATTGTATCATCAGGAAAGTTTTTAGGGTACCTAGTTACTAAGAGAGGGATTGAAGCAAACCCAGATCAGATCCGAGCACTCATAGAGATGCTCTCACCTAAAAATATGAAAGAGGTTTAAAAAGTTATAGACAGGTAAGCAGCTCTGAACAGGTTCATCTCCAAGAGTTCAGATAAGTTCAAACCCCTCTTTCAGTTACTGCGAAAGAACACCTCCTTCGCATGGACATAAGAGTGCCAAAAGGCATTCAATCAACTCAAAACATACCTGGGGGCACCACTGATCCTTGCAAAACTTGTTGAGGGAGAAGTCCTGGGTCTTTATCTCTGTTCCTCTGACTACGGCATCAGTTCTGTACTGATTCGCGTGGATGAAAAGAAGATTGAAAAATCTGTCTATTTCTTGAGTTGGACGCTCCTACCAGCAAAAACAAGGTACCCTAAACTTGAAAGAGTTGCTTTAGCACTTGCTTTTGCAGCAGAGAAATTACGACCGTACTTCCAGTCCCACACCATCAGAGTGATCACAGACAATTACGATCAGTTCTGGAACGACCGAACAGGTCAGGAAGGCAAGCTAAATGGTCTATGCAACTGTCAGAATATGATATTATTTACGTCCTCAGAATCTCAGAGAAGGGTCAGGCACTAGCAGAATTCTTAGGAGATTTCCCAATGACCTACACAGGGTACGATTCAACCACCCCCAGTTTCGATGATGGCATCCTGCCTGAATCTCCAAACTCCCGTTCAGACCCATGTGAGTCGAGCTCCGGATGGCGGCTGTTTGTTGATGGATCTTCAAATGATAGAGGTGCAGGAGTTGGAGCTGTGTTAGTTACTCTCGACAACATGCGACTGGAAAAATCTATTCAATTAGGTTGGAACGCCTCTAACAATGAGGCAGAGTATGAGGCGTCATTTGCTGGCCTCACAATGGCCCTCGATCTGGGCCTAACACACCTCACAGTTTTTAGTGACTCACAGCTTGTTGTGTTCCAAGTTGATGGAAGGTATGAGGCTAGGGATGAACGAATGGCCAAATACCTGGAACTGGTAAGGGGTATTCAAGAAAAGTTTGAGAACATTCAGTTCCATCAGCTGCCTCAATCCGAAAATTGACACGCAGATGCTTTGGCATATGTTGCCTCGATGCTGGGCAATAGTGAGTTATGTTCCATCCCTATAGATTTCTAGGAAAAATCTAGCATTCAGATCCCAGTTACGACAGTTTGTGTTGTTCCAGCTATTACTCCAAGTTGGATGGATCCATATAAGTTCTACCTCAAAGACGCACTCCCTGAGGATAATAATGTAACAAGGCGTCTGCTTGTAAAGATACAAAGATTCACCTTCGTTGGAGACGATCTGTACAAGAAGTCCTTTCTGGGACCTCATCTCAGATGTCTCTCCCCACATCTCGCTGAACAGGTTATGCAAGAAGTACATGAAGGAATTTGTGGCAACCATGCTGGGGGCAGAACACTAGCTCTCAAGATCCTAAGGCAAGGATACTTTTGGCCTTATATGTAAAAGGATGCACAGGTTTTTGCCCGCATATGTGAAAAATGTCAATAATATGCTCCTCTAATCCATGCTCCATCAACATAACTGCACCCGTTGGCCAGCCCATGACCATTTGCACAGTGGGGAACTGACATCGTAGGACCTCTACCGCCTGCTTCTAGCAATGTCTGATTCTTGTTGGTTGCAATGGATTACTTCACCAAGTGGATAGAAGCAGTTCCCCTTGTCTTCATTTAGAATAGGACGTCAAAAAGTTCATTTGGAACAACATTGTCTGTAGGTTTGGTATACCCAAAGTTATCATCTCAGATAATGGGCTACAGTTCGTAGGAGGATTGGTCGCAGAACTCTGTGAGGAGTTTCACATTACCCACATGTTCTCAACTCCGAGGTACCCATAAGGGAGTGGCCAGGCTGAAGCCTTTAATAGGGTCATCTTGGATAACATGAAGCGTAAATTGGACGACACAAAAGGCTTATGGGTTGAGGAACTACCTAAGGTCTTATGGGCATACCGAACTACACCCAGGTGGTCAACTGGTGAGTCCCCATTTTCATTGACTTATGGAACTGAAGCTGTCATACCTCCAGAACTGGTAGCTCCCACTCAGAAGTCAGATGTTGTGCACACTCTGGACAATGAGGAATTGTTATGTAGAGAAATGGATCTCTTAGATGAAAAGCGAGAAGGTGATGCCCTTCGCTTAGCTGCTAACCAACAGATTCTGAAGAGATCATACGACAAGAGAGTCTGGATTCGATCTTTCAAATATGGAGATCTAGTTTTGCGCAAGGTCCCAGAGCCCAATGGCAAGCTTGGGCCTAACTGGGAAGGGCCATACATCATCGACAAGGTTGGTTGAACTGGTTTTTATTATCTGCGCACTGTTGAAGGGGACGTTCTTGTCAAACCATGGAACGCGCAACACCTTCGCAAGTACTATTAGTAAATTGTTATTTTATTCTTTTTAACGCATTGTTTACTCCTCTCTAAGTCATCAATAAAGTTCTCTAGATTGCCATTGAATCTATTCCTTGCATTAGTTCTTTATTTATGATTCATAATGGATTAAGCCTTTAGGGAATTCTCTTCTCACTATCTGTTCAAGAATATTGTATGCCAATTTGCTTTAGAACCAGTGATACTGAGTATGGGAAAGTTGTACTGTATGACAGATCCTTTCCCATTCCCACACAACTGAAACTATACGTCAATTCTTTCAAACTGCGATTATCCAAGATGGGTTAAGCCTTTAGGAAAACATACCACACTAACTGTTCAGTAAACTGTATGCCAGTTTGACTTGGAACAAGTGATAATGTTCTTGAGAGCCTGAATTGTATGCCAGTTTTAGACGCTCTCGAAATATCAACATAGGAGTTGCTAGGAAAATCTAGGTTGGATCCAAATCCTAGCACGCAAATCATGGGCCTAGAACTGTATCAGCATGATGGCACTGAGGAAGATGATAAGAGCCCAAAACTGTAGTTTTAATCCCTTAATATCATTACATTTAGACCAATTATGTATATAATAAATATGAGTTAGTACTGTTTACGTGCGTTTATGTATTTCAGCCATTGGAGTCAAATATGTGAAGAAACATGTCACTTTTGCAAAATAAAGGAGCAAAGGTTGGTTGCTAAGAAGTTCTATGATTAAAGGCTAAGATTCAAGGAGAAAAAGCCTTTTTAAAGCCCGGTCAAAGCTGAAAAGTCAAAGTCAACGTGGACAGAAATAAAGCAGAAAAGTCAATAGAACTTCCGCAGGCCGTATATTTGGACTAAGACCTCAGAATTGGGCCTATTATATGTCAAAACGACTGGCTTGGAAAGAGCTTTCTAATGGTTCAGGCCTTGACCCAAGCAGAGGAGCAAAAGTAGATGAAAAGACTGTTGCATTAAATTCTAGTAGAAAAACCCTTTTTGGACTTATGTAATTAGGTTTTGGGTTTGATTTAAGAGCTCAAAACATGGCTCCAAAGCTCCAAAGAACAAATTGTAAACCTAGCCTCTCTTATATGAAGAGGACTAAAGCATAACTCTCAATATACTTAGACTTAGATAGATATAATTAATTAGAGATAGATAGTTAGGACTTAGACTTAGTTATTAGATTAAATTTAAGTTAAGTTATTGTTCTTCAGTATTCATTTGAGTAATAAAAGAAAGTTTGTTCTTCATTATGTTTCATTCTTATTTATATGTTCATGATAGTCTAATGACTTCTAGCTAAACCTCTATTAGAGGGATTTGATGAAGCTTGATGAAGACTTGATGTGATAGTTAGGATTATTGCTTTTAAGAGTTTCACTCTAGTAGGATAGTTGATTCGCCATGAGAATGGGTTGGACTTCCTCACATACTAATTATTAGTTGGCAGAGATTGTCATGAGTAATTAGGAATCAAAAACTTAATCTTAGTTTATTAGGATTGCAATAACCTACACTAGCATATTAGGGATACATCAAGTGGATTCAAATCCCCCTAATCCCTTCTCCATAATCACATTTCAATATTCTATTATCATAGTATAAGTTAATACATCTTATTTAAGTTAAATTGTAATATTAGTATAATTTAATTCATTACTCTCATTCATTTTGTTAGTATCGATTAAACTAGCGGAAACTTACCTTTAAAAGACTAGGAGTGGAACGAATCCTCTACTCTATTTATTGCATGATTCACGAGAGTAGATAACTTTGATAGTTTAGAGTAAATTTGAATGTTTACTTCTGTTTAAGTTTAATTAGTTAAGTATGAGTAAAACACAGTTTTTACATTTATCAAATGGCGCTGCTGCCATCTTAGCTCTGTTTAAATTCGTTTCCTTTAGTATTTTCGTCCCTACCAACATCCCATTAAACCCACCTACCCTTGTTTGGTTCTGATTGTGTTTGTTTGGTTCAGAAAAAAAAAATCAGAAATCTACACGGAGCGCGCCCGCCCTAAAAACATTGGACATTGGTAAATGCAAGAGCGCGCCCGCGCCCTTCTACGCTTAGTTCCAAGCGCGCCCGCGCCCACTTCTGAATTTTCTCGATTTTCACAGGTTAGTTTCCAACTTATTTCATTGAAGTTATTCAGTGTTTCTATCTTCGTGAATACATTGTGATTGTGTATACAAGACATTATTCAAATGCGTAGTAAGGAGGCATTCAGGTACTCCTGCTTCCACTCCTCGCCTCTCCTGCTAGAGGATTTTTTCTAGCATATCAGGGTTGTTTGACTGTTTGTTCATGGTTTGTTTCTTATTGGCCTTAACATTGTATGAGATTAAGGTCCGGTACTAGTAAACCATCTTCGGTTATTTATCGTAAATTTCAACGCATACGCCTATCTAGAATACCACACACTACACCTGCACCAATGGCTAACGAAACAAAGACTCCTCTCTCTAATTTTTACAAGGCCCTTAACGATAGCCCTAAGTCATGCAACGTTCTTGCAGACCCAGTGGGGGATTTTCGAATCCCCCCGAATATATTTAATTTGTTACCAGTTTTTCATGGGTTAGACCATGAGAAGCCTTATCAGCATATGCGTAGGATAGAACAAGTTCTTACCACATTTCATCATCCTACTGTTGGTTCGGAGCAAATTAAATTGAGGGTGTTTTCTTTCACCCTCGCCGATAAGGCGACATCTTGGTTAACTGCCCAAGCACCTAATTCTGTGGACTCATGGGCCAAACTTGTTCAATTATTGAGTTTATGACTATTTAGTACTACGAACTTTCGCTTTTTTTCCTAAATGGTACTCGAACTTTGTTTCTCACCTATTCGTACCACGAAGTTTCAATTTAGTACCTCAGTTAATTTTCCATCCAATTCCGTCCAATTTCACTAACGGCGTTAGCACTATTCACACAATACTATTCACGTGAACAGTGTTTTTCACTATTCGTGTGAACAATTTTTTTTTGTAAGAATCTTAAAAATAAATTCTTTAATGAAAAATAATAAAAAACACTATTCACGTGAACAATTTTTTTAAGATTGATTAAAGGTTATCACAAAAAACATTGTTCATGTGAATAGTAAAAACATTGTTCACGTGAATAGTGTTTTTTAATTATTTTTCATTAAAGAATTTATTTTTAAGATTCTTACAAAAAACTGTTCACATGAATAGTGTTTTTTTGTTTTTTTTTTAAAATTTGATTTTAAAAAACATTGTTCACGTGAATAGTGATGTATGAATAGTACTAATGTGAATAGTGCTAACGTGAATAATACTAACGCCGTTAGTGAAATTGGATGGAAAATTAACTGAGGTATTAAATTAAAACAAATTGAAACTTCATGGTACGAATAGGCGAGAAACAAAGTTTGGGTACCATTTAGGAAAAAAAACGAAAGTTCATGGTACTAAATAGTCATAAACTCTTCAATTATTCATAAAACAGTTTTACCCACCGCTAAAGACAAATGAAATGCTTCAAAAGATTCATTTCTTCCACCAGAATCCTTATGAGTCCTTTTCAAAGGCCTGGAATCGGTTCACTGATCTTCTCATCGAGTGTCTACATCATAACCTTGCGAAAGACACGCTTGTTCGTGCCTTTTTCAAAGGGCTTTTACATCACCATAAAGAGGTTCTTGACATAATGATTGGGGGTAGTTTCCTTAGTAAAGGTGCCTCTGAGGCTTATAGGTTCTTAGAAAATCAATCTAAACGTCAAAATAATAAGTAAATGTAAATGATATCCCTGCTCTAGTAATTCTTTTTCCACAGTTAAGGCGTATGTTTGAGGTTAAATCTGATCTTGAGCTTAAAACTTTAATCAAATCTCTCACTAAAAAGGTAGAAGCCATTTCTGTCCAACAACAACCTACTCCAATCATGAACGTCAACACTCTTCCATGTAATTTCTGTTACAGCCTTGAGCATCCCGACTCCTATTGTCCTCTAGTCTATGAACAACCATCCGCTCAACCGGAAAATGTTTGTTCTATTAATAGCGAAGCTAACGCGCCATGGAGACAACATCCTAACTTCGGTTGGAAAAATAATCATCACGTTACACTTCCAGGGTTTAATAATCAAAATGTTAGGCAAGCGCCAAATTACAATCAAGCTCCACCGAGACAAGGACAAGGACAAGGTAATTATAATAATAATTATAATGCTAATAAAGATATCGTTCCAGTTACTAATAACTATCGCAACCCACCCATTAATAATCAACGTGAGATAGTTCCAGTCACACCACCTGTGCCCACTACACCTTCACAATCGGATCGTCTCGACGTCTTCATACAAGTTAGCCAACAATTTTTCCAATCCATGAATCAATCTAACCAACAGGTTTTACAATCCATTAATCATTCCATCAAACAGTTAACCCAAGAGAAAGCCCTACCAAAAGGTGTGTTTCCAGGTCAAGTCATACCTAATCTTAAAATGTCAAACACATTCTTTGAAGTAACTGGTAATCCTAGTAATGATAATATCATTGTAGGTGAGCTACATGCCATCACCGCTCTCCGTTCTGGCAGAGTGGTTGATAACGCCGTAACAATGCCTGTCATTACCCCACCAGTGGTCCCTACCCCTGATATTTTACTAGAAACCGAAATCGTAATTGATGATCCTACTCCTGTAGAGGTACTAGTTAAACCTCAACCCAAGAGGAAAACAACCAAGGTTAATACTCCTATTGATCCATATGCTAAATATAGAGAGTATCCACCGTTTCCCCAGAGACTAGCCATGTTACACAAGGATACTAACTTTGATGAGATTAGGGAAGTTTTTAAAAATCTAACGATTAACCTACCTTTTCTTGACGCTATTAAAAAGTTACCACAACATGCTAAGTTTCTAAAAGAGTTGTGCACTACTAGGCAGAAGACCAATATACCAAAAAGATGCCTTTTTAACTAAACAGTTCCCAACTCTATCTGAACATTATAGAATCATTAAGTACAAGGACCTTGGTCGTCCTACTGTACAATGCACCTTGGGAGATGCCCACATGACGACTGTGCTATTAAACCTGGGGGCGAGTGTTAACTTACTCCCTTATTATTTATATAAACAAATAGGTCTACAGGAAATGCAACCTACTAAAATGACGTTGCAATTGGCTGATCGATCTATTAAGTATCCTAAGGGTGTTGTTGAAAATATGCTGGTTAAGGTTCAAGATTTTTACTACCCAGCAGATTTCGTTATCCTAGACACAGAAGTCGCTAACGACTCTGTTCCTATCATTTTAGGGCGTCCTTTCTTGGCAATTACCAACGGGCTCATAAACTGCCGCGATGGTTCGATGTCCATGTCCTTTGGTCATCTTTCTATTGAGGTAAATGTTTTCAAGATGATGAAACAGTTACCCGATTCATTTATAGATGGGGAAGTTAGCATGATCAAGAGCTTAGCTCAAGATTATTTCAATAATACGTTTCCAAAAAATCAGATGCACCAGTTCCTTTCCTTCGGTAGCTCCGGCTTCGACGATGACTCCTACTTAGAGGAAGTCAACGCCCTTTTCGAGTCTACCCTTGTTTTAGATCCTTCTGACACTCTACCTTCCGAGTTTGAGGACCTCTTACCTAAACATGTCTTCACTACTCAAGACGAGGATCCTCCAGAATCCTTTTTACCAATTCCTCCCACCCCTATACTCAAACCTCTTCCTGTTGAGTTGAAATATATCAAGCTTAATCCAGATTGTAGTCATCCGATGATCATATCTTCTCAGTTATCTGCTGATGAAGAAGCACATTTGATTAGGGTGATTAGGGAACATCGTTCCGCGATCGGTTGGTCCCTGGATGACATTAAAGGGATTGACCTTGGTGTATGCACGCATCACATACATTTAGAGGATAATGAGAAGACGTCAAGCGAACCTCTGCATCGCTTGAACCCTGCCATGAAAGAGGTGGTCAAGGAGGAAGTCTTACGGTTACTCATCGTGGGGATCATATATCCCATCTCCGATAGTGAATGGGTAAGTCCTATTCACATAGTCCCTAAGAAATCGGGGGTTACCATTGTTCGTAATGCTGCGGGTGAATATGTTTCCACGCGTGTTCCTATGATATGGAGGATCTATATTGATTACAGACGCTTAAATGCCATGACTCAAAATGATCACTTTTCTTTACCCTTTATAGATCAGTGCTCGAACGTTTAGCTGGTCATGCTTATTATTGTTTTATAGATATGGCTAGTCTAGCTATTTTGAGATCATTATTGATCCTAATAACCAAGGCAAGACTACTGATAACCCGTAAAAACTCAATTAGATTACTCTAATCTTATTCTTACGGTATCAATATTTTATTTCCTACTCACACATATAGATTCATGCAATATATATAGAGTCAGGATTCGTTCCACTCTTAACTCTCAAGACTTAAACAAATTCAATTGAACAAACACAAAGAACAATGGTAAGAGTAATGTGTTATGTGAAATTTCTATTATCTGATTATACTAATGGATTCAATTTATACTAACAAGATAACGATAATTCAACTACGTAAATACTACGTTGATTCTATGATAAGGAATTAGGGGATTTGATTCCACCTTAACTCAACTTAACTTGCTAATCCATTAATCGTCAGAAATCGAATTGAATCGCTAAGAGAAACAATTGATTCTTCTTAATCCCTAATTACACATGACATTTCTACCAATTATAACTAGCATGTGAACGATTAAGCCCATTCTCATGGTGACTAATCATTTCTAGAGTGGAAAGGAATTACGACTATTCTACGCTAACACAAATCAAGATTTCATCAAGGCTTCGTAACCCCCTCTAATGGAGGTTTAGCCGAGAATCATTCCGCAATCATTTCCATATGAATCTAAACTAAACATAATATCAAGATTCCAACTTTACTAATTTAACAAACAATAATTGAAATCTAATTAATAATTAAGAAATGATATCAACAAGAATTTAAACTAGATCTATAAATGTAATGACAAAAAATGAATTGAATAATAATAAACTATTTTATTAATCTAATCAAATGAATAACAATAATGTAATACTGAAATTGAACAAGAATTAACTAATGAATTAATGTAAAACTAAATCTAGATCTAAATTATTCTAATCTAACCCTAGCTACCATTACAAGGAACTAGTTTTCTAAATAAAACTAGATAACTTAAGAACTAAGCTTTTCTTTGTTTTTATATGTTTCAGATCCAAAATCGTGCATGGGCTTGGAGCCATGTTTTGGGCTAGAGAATCAGGCCCAAAACCCAATTCTTTCAGTCCAAAAAGGACTCTTCAGTTAGAGTTGGCTTTGACAAACTTTTCGTCCACTTATATTTCTCTGATTGGATCAAGGCTTAGACCATTAGAAAGCTCTTTCCGAGCCGGTCGTTTTGACGTAAGGTAGGCCCAATTCCGAGGTCTGAGTCCAAAGATATTGTCTTCGGAAGTTCTGCTGACTTTGTGCACTATTTCTGCCCGCGTGGACTTTGACTTTTCATCTTTTGACCGGGCTTTACAAAGGCTTTGTCTTCTTAAAAATTGGCCTTTAATCACAGAACTCCTTAGCAACCGACCTTTTCTCCTTTATCTCACTAAAGTGGCACATTTCTGCACATAATGGACTTTGAAGCCTGAAATGCATAAAAACACGTAATCAGTATTAACTCTTACTTATTATTCACATAATTGGTCTAAAAGTACGATTGTTAAGGGGTTAAAACTACAGTTTTGGGTTCTTATCAACTACCTTCACATGTCCTTTTGGAACATATGCGTATAAACGGATGCCTTTTGGTCTCTGTAATGCTTCTGGTACTTTCCAGCGGTGTATGCTTCATATTTTTAGTGACATGGTGGAGCGCTTTATGAAAGTTTTCATGGATGATTTTTCTATCTATGGAGACTCTTTTAGTGAGTGTCTGTCTAACCTTTCCCAGGTGTTGACACGATGTGAGAAGAAAAATCTGGTTTTAAATTGGGAGAAGTGTCATTTTATGGTAAAGAAAGAGATAGTGCTAGGTCATATTGTATCTAGTGACGGCATAGAAGTAGATAAGGCTAAATTGGATAAGATAGCGTCTTTACCTATACCACGGATTGTCTGTGACATTAGAGCTTTTTTAGGCCATGCAGGTTTCTATATGCGTTTTATCAAGGATTTTTCGAAAATAGTTAGGTCTTTAACTAATTTGCTTTTAAAGGATGCCATCTTTGATTTCAATTTTGACTACAAGTAGGCTTTTGCAAATTTAAAAGCCGCTTTGACATCTACACCAATTATACAGCCTCCCAATTGTTCTAAACCTTTCAAGCTTATGTGCGACGCTAGCAATTATGTTGTTGGTACAGTGTTAGGACAAAAACTAGATGATAAGTCGACTGTAATTTATTATGCTAGTAAAACTTTGAATGATGCTCAACAAAATTACACTACTACTGAAAAGGAATTTTTAGTTGTGGTTTATGCTTTAGATAAATTCTGCCTTTATTTGGTTGGTTCTAAGACCTTAGTCTACACCGACCATGCAGCTCTTAGGTACCTTCTTACCAAGAAGGATGCTAAACAGAGATTGATCCGATGGATTCTTCTCCTGCAAGAGTTTACCCTAGAAATTAAGGATAAACGAGGGGTAGAAAATGTGGTAGCAGATCACTTATCTAGACTTACCAATGACAGTGATAGTGATTCAGAGTCCATACATGACTCTTTTCCTAATGAGCATATTTATACTATTTTTTTTACACCATGGTATGCCAACATTGTAAACTACTTAGCTTCTTATATTATTCCTGATATTTGGTCCAGAAATGAATGTAAGAAGTTTATGGCCAGAGTTAAGCTATACTACTGGGATGAGCCCTGCCATTTTAAGTATTGTGCGGATCAGATTATTCATCGTTGTATTCCCCAGTGGGAATATTATGAGGTTTTATCCTTCTGCCATGACAAAGAGTGTGTGGCCATTTTAGTGGTATGAATACGGCAGCTAAAGTTCTTCATTGTGGATTTTATTGGCCTACCCTTTTTAAAGATGCCCAAGTTTATTGCAAGACATGCGTTCGTTCCCAACAACTTGGGCGTATTACTAAATGTAATATGATGCCTTTAAATCCCATTTTGGTGGTAGAAATTTTTGATGTCTAGGGCATTGATTTCATGGGTCCTTTTCCTATTTCCCACAGTTTTGTTTATATTCTTGTTGCTGTGGACCACGTTTCCAAATGGATAGAGGCCATGGCTTGCCGTAGTAATGACCATAAGACAATTGTGTATTTTGTTAAGGAATATATTTTCTGTCGGTTTGGCATTCCTAAAGCCATCACCAATGATGGGGGAACACATTTTTGCAATAGAGTTGTTGCTTCTTTAGTTAAAAAGTACGGACTTACCCACAAGGTGGCAACTCCTTATCATCCACAAACTAGTGGCCAGGTAGAAGTCTCTAATAGGGAAATAAAGAAAATATTAGAAACCATAGTAAATCTTGATAGGAAAGATTGGTCTAAGCGTCTTACTGATGCCTTATGGGCATATCGGATTGCTTTTAAAACTCCTATTGGTATGTCTCCCTTTAGACTTGTGTTTGGAAAACTTTGTCAATTGCCCGTTAAATTAGAGCACCATGCTATGTGGGCTATAAAAAACCTTAATTTTAATTATGATGAAGCAGGTGTCAGGCGCAAATTGCAATTAAATTAGCTTGAAGAAATCCGTAGCGATTCTTATGATCTCGCGAAAGATTATAAAGCTAACATGAAGCGTGTTCATGATAAACAAATTTTGCATAAAGAGTTTGTGGTGGGTCAAAAGGTCTTGCTTTACAACTCTCGTTTGCACATTTTCCCTAGGAAATTAAAAACCCATTGGTATGGTCTTTTTATGGTTACTGACCCCTTATGGGGCAATCACCTTGTTAAATCCCAAGGACAACAGTACCTTTCAAGTTAATGGCCAACGATTAAAACATTTTCACGAGTTAATGTCTCTTGATGTGGAAGATGTCCTTTTACAGGACCCTGTCTATGAGGACTGACCTTTGTTGTTGGTGTACTTCACTTCATTTCCATATATTAGTGAGTGCACCATTCAGATAACCAGGCCCTCCCTTTGGAGTGTGTGGCTGTAAGTACCGGATCTTAAGTCCACATTTAACATAATTCACATTTTCCACTCTTGCATGTTTTCTCGATTTTTTAGTCATATTTCTCTATGGTGTGAATTATGTCCTTATTGTTTTATTGTTTTCCCTTATATTAATCTGTATTCATAAAAAATAAAAAAATAAAATAAAGAAAACCATAAAAATTGTAATCTAGCAAGTCTCGGGAATCTTACTTTAAAAGACCCACGTGTTTAAACAAATTTTCTAAACCCTATTTTCAAAATTTGTTTGGGGGTATAGGGTGTTGGTCTTTCCATTTTTGTTTGCTCAACTTCCTATTATTGTTATTTATGTCGTTTAGTCATATTTTAATTCTGGTTGAAACTATTTATGAAATTAGATTCCTTTTGCTCACATAATTTATGTCATGCACGCACTTTGAGGTGTTTTTTATTTTCTTATATGTCAACCACGGTTAGATTTGCATTTTTTTTATAGATCATTGGATTGTACTCTCTTTGATGATCGTTTTCATAGCTCATTCACAAAAATCGGACCATTAATGAATCAGGAATCTTAGCTGTAATTTTCCACAACATAGGACGAAATGGGTATTCCGAAATTTGTTCTGGGCTTGGGCCCAACAAGTTAAACCCCACGCGTTTAAACCCCTTCGTGTTCTTCATCTTCTCCCCGCCTCCAAGAACAACATCGAACCAAAACATAAAAAATAAAAAAATAAAAAAGAAATCCAACAAACCACCACCACCCACTCCAATTTTTTTCAAAAGAGTTCAATTAAACCTCTTCCCCACCTAGCATTCACCCTAAATTCAAATTCCAAACCACAATGGCTTCCCAAAATTGAAAAATTCTTCCGGAACAAGCTTTTGTTTCGAAACAATTTTCACCCTTTTATGATATTGAGATGATTGGTAGGAGGTGGCAAGGGTTGTGGTATTCGGTGAATGATTTTTATCACACTGATTTGGTGTTGAGTTTTTATAAGAAGAGAGATTGAGGGTAGGAAGATTTTTGTGAGAGTGAATGGGAAGAGAAGGGAATTGTGTACGGGTGTGTTGGCTAATATTCTTGGCATTGATGCAAGGCGCCTCACACTAATTGAAGGCAAGAATCGGTTCGGGAGGAATCGAGGCTTTGAGAGAGAGATCAGATTGGAAGGGCGCGCAATACTTACGGTTGCATTGTGTTCGACAATCGTTTTTAAGAACCAACCAGCTGGCTGTAGCTCAGTGGCTTGGTAAGAACATCATTGGCACCTCGAAAGTCAGTGACATCGGTTCATCTTGTCTGCACGTTCTTTGGGTCCTTCAGGAGAAGAGGTATGAGTTTTGCATCCTCGACTTTATGATTGCTGAGCTTAGAGGCGTTGGAATATATACTGCACCCTTCCCTGTTTTGATTACTAAGATCATGCTGCATTTTAGAGCTGTTCTGCAAACTCAGCGAATTATGTTGAAGTTGCATGCAAATGCAAAGATTTATAAAGACTGTATTTAGAAGATGTGGCGGTTGCCTCAGGATAAGGGTGTTGAGACTGAGTCGGAGGATGATAATGATGAGGAAGACACGGCATGTTTTGAGGCCGATGCCTTGGAAAATGCTACTTCTGATGTAGAACGCATGGCATTGCTTCATCGTGGCCTATGTTCTCTTAATACCATTTGTGAGGATCTACAGACTAGGCAGGTTAACATCCATCAAAATTTTGAGAAGATCAGCGATAGTCAATGAGATATCCGGGCTAACATGGAGACTTTCGTCTAGCGTGAGGATGAACGTTGGGGAACCATGAATGCATTTATGGACCAACAACGCTGATTCCAAGTAAAAGTTCTACAATGCTTGCCACCTGATGGGGGTTTTTCTTCAGAGCCCTCTGTGAGGCATGAGCATCGTCGGTGCAGGACGGATGACTCTGGCCCATCATCGTCGCATGGCTAGTTTTTGTTTGTATTTTTGTTGTGTTAAGACTTGTTTTCTTGTTTTTTATAGATTTTGTTTCCGAATTGTTAGTTAAGTAGTTAATATTTGGATTCTGTAATTGTTATTTTATTTTAATCTAATTTAAAGTTATTTTAGTTTCGGCATATGTTATGTGTTGTACCGTGAATCCCACGCTTTCAACTTGTTTGGGGGTGGAATTATTTCTTTAGAAATGCCTATAATTATATCCACGTATTTTTTGTCGAATTATTATCGTCTGCTTGATAATGATTGAATTATGTGAGAATGTTGCTATTTTGGTGTAGCTAGAATTAGAAAGTGTTGTTTGGTGCAATCTCAAGGAGTCATAACTAGAAGATTGCTATTTTAATTCCAACCAAAAAGTTATTGGTTTGGTTTTGGGGCATGCCTCTTGTCTAGTTCTATTTTGGTTTTAGAAATATCTTTTTCCATCATGTTGTCTTAACTAGTTGGGAAGCTTGTGGAACTTAGAAACTAGTCCTCTATAAATCCTTGGTGCACTCTCAACTTCACATCACATCTCTCACTTTGCATCTCTCACTTTGCTTTTGAATTTTCACTTCATAGCACTCATCATACTCGGAGCGCGCACGCCCTCTGTTTTGCCTATACTCAGAGCGCGCGCACCCTAAAATCACTGGACATCGAGCAAGGCAAGAGCGCGCCCGCGCCCTCCCACAGACAAAGTTAAGCGCGCCCGCACCCTTCACCTCCGCAGCCACTTCCAATTCTGATTTTTTATAGGTTCTTCCTAGGTTGCTTTCAGCAGTTCTAGAGTGTGTTGTGTGATATAAAGTCCCCTCAGATCATATCGGAGATGTCATTCAAAGATTTATTCGCGAGTGACACGTATGGATCTTGGTTCCACAATGTGATTATACAGGCAAGATGGCAACCTCTAATGGTAAGCCCTGATGAACTATATTCTCCTGCACTTACAACTTATTTTTATGAGCATTGTACGTTCTTTGAAAGACCGGATGGAGAGCATGTGTTCTCCGTCACCATTGAGGATGATACGATGGATATAACCAAGTTCTTATTGATGTTTGCCCTTGGACTGTCTATGTCTACTGAAATTCAAGACCATGGGGCTATTGGGTAGATAATATGTATGTCTACACCTATGAGTTTTTGCATAAGGCTTATGGGGCATGAATTTTCTGTATAGAGGACCAAGGGCAATATAACGTAGCCCTTGGTAGCTTATCCCTTAACGTGGGCATGGTGATATTTTTTTATCATGCTAAACATATTAGGGGAATGGCGTTTTTCTTCTGTGAATGACGTCACTTGCAACATCTTCCTTATTTTAGCCACGGGACGTATGCTCTATGACCTTCTCCGGACCTTAGTTTCTAGTTTAGCTCGAGCTCACAGTATGAGGCATAAGTATCTTCTTATGCCTGTCTTAGTTTGTCGAATAATGCTATGTTTCTTTCTGGATTTTTGTGCCCGTTTCACGAATTGGGTTGGGGTTGACACTGTGCGACCCACCAACTGCATTATACGCTCATTTCGTGCAATGACTTGGCCACGGTGGAAGCTACAACCTAATAAGGTTGTCCCTTACACCCTATTCGACCAAGTGGCGCTTGACCGGTTAGCAATTGTAGATGATAAATGGCATGAGGCCTGGCAAATTATCATAGCATGGCAAGATGCCAAGGAACCTCAATTCTTTATTGAGGAGGACGACGACAAGTAAATGCAGGATATGAGGTAAGTTTTTATTTTTGTTAGTGTCTGCTTATGTCCCAAGCAAGTTAATTCTTATTATCCCCATAACGGGTGGAACTCATATAGAGTTGCATCTGTTTTTATTTATCTATATTAGTATGTTTTAAATTTGTTTTGCAGGTGTTCTTCAATTTTCACACATTTCCATGGTATTTCCTACCCTTCTTATTTTAATACTTTGAGGACAAAGCATGTTCTTGTTTGGGGGTGGCATAGAAACACGCATAAATTAAGGCACCTGATAAGAGCCCAAAACTGTAGTTTTAACCCCTTAATAATCATACTGTTAGACCAATTATGTGAATAATAAGTAAGAGTTAATACTGATTACGTGTTTTATGCATTTCGGGGCTTCAAAGTCCATTATGTGCGAGAAATGTGCCACTTTAGCGAGATAAAGGAGCAAAAGTCGTGAGAACTTCGAATGCCATATCTTTGGACTCAGACCTCGGATTGAGGCCTACCTTATGTTAAAACGACCAGCTCGGAAAGAGCTTTGCAATGGTCCAAGCCTTGACCCAATCAGAGGAGCAGAAGTGGACAAAAAGTCTGTGGAAGCCAACTGCAGCTGAAGAGGCCTTTTTGATTTGAAGAATGGGTTTTGGGCCTGATTCTCTGGCCCAAAACATGGCTCCAAGCCCATGTACGATTTTTGGATCTGGATGTATAAAAACAAAAGCTTGCCTCATTGTTAATGGCAGTCAGGGGTAGTTAGGTTAGGTAGCTAGTTAGACCTAAAATAAGATAGATAATTCTAGATCTAGATTTACTTGTTTTAATTAAGTTTAGTTCCATTTAAATTATTGTATTAGATTAAACCTTTGAATCTTGTTCTTCATTTGATTAGATAAATAAAGTAGTATTCTTTATCAATTTCGATTTTGTCATTTCCAATTCTAGATCTAATTTCAATTCCTGTCCTTATTCATTTTAGTCTTTAAATTAGATTTCATTATTGTTTAATCAAGTAAATTTCAATGCTTTATATTATGTTTAGATTTAATTTAAATGGAAATGATTGCGGAATGATTCAAGGCTAAACCTCCATTAGGGGTTGAGAAACCTTGATGAAAGCTTGATTCAATTATCGGAGATTGTCGTAATTTCCTTTCCACTCTAGAAACGTTTAGTTCACCATGAGAATGGGTTTAATCGTTCACATGCTAATTATTAATTGGTAGAAATGCCATGTGTAATTAGGGATTAGGAAGAACCGATTGTTCTGCGTAGCGAGTTCAATTCGATTTCTGACGACTTCGTCGCTAGTGGATTAAGTTGAGTTAAGGTGGAATCAAACCCTAACTAACTCCTTAACATCGAATCAACGTAGCATTCCCTTAGTTGTCGGATAGTCGACTAGTTGCATTTTAATTGGGTAGTTGCATCGTAGTCTAATTCCCTTCGTAAAAGCTCTCATTGACTTAAGACTGATTTCTTAGACTTAGAAAACAATCCATGCTAGGGAACTAGGAGTGGAACGAACTTCTTACTCCACTTAGTGCAATTCGCATCGAGAGTAGAAGCTTTGATAATTAAGTGTAAAAGTCTAGTTTTAGTTTACTTACGGATTGAATTCATCGTTCATTTCATAGGTAGACTATACATTTTACAGTTATCAGCACCTATTAGGATAATACATGTATAATATGCACTTGTTTTATAGTAAAAAAATTAATTAAAAAAAATCATAAATAAAAATAAAAAGTTTATGTTATACACTTAGGAATATTGGTATTGTTTCTTTCTCTATGATGATAATAGTATAGATATTTCACATTAGCTCTTATATTATAATAGTTTTTAGAAATTTAGGTTAATTTGTAGGTAATAATCATTGCATCTTTCTATATATATATTGTATGAGTATCTATGATTGTTTGGCAGTAAGTTTATGAAATCTAGGCTAAAGTACTTATTCTACAAATCCAGTGAGAAAATAGCCTAAAGCTTTATATGAGTGAAATATTTGAGAAATGACACAAAGGAGAAGTAAATTCCGAATAGAAAAATCACACGTCCACTTGCTTGATCACTCTACCATATCCTAAGCGATAATTTAGGCCTTCTTTGGATCAATATAGCCAGAAATTCAAACCTATGAAATTATTTCCGCTTGTCTCCCCTCTGAGCCTTTCTTTAGCCTTTCATAAACCGTAAATCTTTTACCTTTTTACAAAACAAAATAAAAATAAAAATCAGCCTACCCATCTTTGAATGAGTCTGAGAATAGATATGAAATGAATAATAGAAAAGAGAAAAACCTTTGAAACCAAGAATTTGTTAGTTGCTTCAAATAAGAAAAGAAAGTTTCCATCCAGAGAAAAGAAAAAATAAATAAATAAATAAAAAGTAGAACTCCAAAAACATAATCAAAGGAGTCAAAAGCCAAAAGAAAAAGAAAAAAATGCCTAAGGATGGAAACAAAGTGTAGAAGCAAAGTAAAGAACAAGGTTTTATCTAGTTACATAATATGAAGACTCTATTATCTCAGACTTGTCCTTTTTGAATATCCATTTCCTTCATTCTTAAACCATCACCTAATCCCTGCAACACCTAATAAAGACCTCTAGCTCAATTAGGAATAGGTTAGTGTGATAGTAAGTGGCAGATGTGTTTGATCGACTTTGGCTTCCTTGTGTGTTATTGAGATTGTAAGGTAAAGTGTGCCCACTGCACACTAGAGTGAGCGAAACTTGAGTGGAAAAATCATAGTGGTTTTTGTCTTGACATATATGTGAGGACCTACTTAAGAACTATATTCCAAAGTTTTAGAAACGGATTTGTTATTGCATTTCATAGCATAATTCATTGTATATATGTTTATTCGTAGATGATTGATTATTATGCACGTATTAGTTTAGATTTCGACTTGATTATTCTATATTCATTGCTAGTGAAATGTATAGATATCTGAGAATAAAGTAGGAAACAATAATTTTATTTCTTAGTCGTTGTAGTATAGATGAAGTTTGTGAGTACCTTCGCTGGAAAACTCTCACGAGGCTGTAACTCGTCCACTAGGGAATTCCTAGTGGTTTAAGGCCTTATTGCATATGGTCAATGCAATCGTACTCGGTGAAAAGAGATTAGTTAGAACTCCATTTTTGGTCACTTATATTAATTTCTCATATTTGCTTGAGGACAAGCAAAATGCTGTTTGGGGGTGGTTTGATAAGAGCCCAAAACTGTAGTTTTAACCCCTTAATATCATTACATTTAGATCAATTATGTGTATAATAAATATGAGTTAGTACTGTTTACATGCGTTTATGTATTTCAGGCATTGGGGTCAAATATGTGAAGAAACATGTCACTTTTGCGAGATAAAGGAGCAAAGGTTGGTTGCTAAGAAGTTCTATGATTAAAGGTCAAGATTCAAGGAGAAAAAACCTTTTTAAAGCCCAGTCAAAACTGAAAAGTCAAAGTCAACGCAGGCAGAAATAAAGCAGAAAAGTCAACAAAACTTCCGCAGGCCGTATCTTTGGACTCAGACATCAGAATTGGCTTATTATATATCAAAACGACCGGCGCGGAAAGAGATTTCTAACGGTCTAGGCCTTAACCCAATAAAAGGAGTAAAAGTGGACGAAAAGGCTATTGCAGTAATCTCCATTAGAGAAACCCTTTTTGGACTTATGTAATCAGGTTTTAGACTTGATTTAAGGGCCCAAAACATGGCTCCAAATCCCATGCACGAAATTGTAAACCTAGCATCTCTTATATAAAGAGGACTAAGGCATAACTCTCAATATACTTAGACTTAGATAGATATAATTAATTAGAGATAGATAGTTGGGACTTAGACTTAGTTATTAGATTAAATTTAAGTTAAGTTATTGTTCTTCAGTATTCATTTGAGTAATAAAAGAAAGTTTGTTCTTCATTATGTTTCATTCTTATTTATATGTTCATGATAGTCTAATGACTTCTACCTAAACCTCCATTAGAGGGGTTTGATGAAACTTGATGAAGACTTGATGTGATAGTTATGATTATTGCTTTTAAGAGTTTCACTCTAGTAGGATAGTTGATTCACCGTGAGAATGAGTTGGACTTCCTCACATGCTAATTATTAGTTGGCAGAGATTGTCATGAATAATTAGGGATCAAACACTTAATCTTAGTTTATTAGGATTACAATAACCTACACTAGCATATTAGGGATACATCAAGTGGATTCAAATCCCCCTAATCCCTTCTCCATATTTACATTTCAATATTCTATTACCATAGTATAAGTTAAGACATCTTATTTAAGTTAAATTTCCATATTAGTATAATTAAATTCATTACTCTCATTCATTTTGTTAGTATCGATTAAACTAGCGGAAACTTACGTTTAAAGGACTAGGAGTGGAACGAATTCTCTACTCCATTTATTGCATGATTCATGAGAGTAGATAACTTTGATAGTTTAGAGTAAATTCGAATGTTTACTTCTGTTTAAGTTTAATTAGTTAAGTAAGAGTAAAACACAGTTTTTACATTTATTAGAAGACTCCCCCACTGCTGTTCTGGCGATACCCTATTTATTTTTTAAATAAATAGAACATATCGTTATTAAACACAGTGTCGTGCTAATGACACCAAGTTACTTTTGCAGAGACATGACTCTATTGCGATCGAACTCCTACTTACAGTTAACTTGAATGGCTTCCATGATATCCTGATCAGATTCTGGTCATGCCTCATTTTAATCTGTTTAGCCTAATAGGGTCACCTATTGTTGTTCCAAATGAACTTTGGGGTATCAGGTGTAAAATATGCATAATAACATATGACATATGACATAAAATGCTTCTAATGTATACATAAACTATAAGAAATGTAGAGCTCAGTAAGTAAATAGCATGCATAAAATAGAGGAGCTGCAGAGCTCAGTAAGTAAATTGTATGTGAGCTACATAGCTCAATATTACAGATCCATAGAATAATTGTTTGAAAATAATTGTTTATGAAAATCATCAATTGAAAAACTTATGAAGCAGGGGTAGAATCAAACTTCGGTTCACCATCAGTGCCTGCAGTTGCACCTTCACCAGGAACTCTTGCTTCACTCTCAAGAACAGGCCGTGTGGTTGGATTAGCTGGAATGGTTGAAGGCTAAACAAAACACTCACCTAAAACTAGAACTGGCAGAAAAGGAAGCTGAATGGGAGGCATGTCATCGTCAGTGTCTTCTTAAGAGGATGGAGAGGCATCAGGCATAAGTTCTTCCTGGATAGCTGAGATACTGGTGTCTAGATCAGGAAACAAGATGAAAGGGTTGGTCACTCACCCCTGAGTATCCAACTGAGAGACATATCTAGTAGCCTCAATAGCCTCCTCAAACTTAACTTGTCTGGCAGCATCGAAAGACTCTTAAGAAACATCAAGTACTCTCAAAGCAAAGCGAATGGCATTTTCAACTAACCTCTTTTTCACCTCCTTCACCACTTGAGAATAGAACTCAGAGGTCTCCACCAAGAGGTCATCAACCTTTTTATCCGAGCAAAGATGTTTCTCTTTTAGAGCCCTCTCATAGCCTGACATGACCTTATTTTCATGGGCAATAGCTGCCCCAAGGGTCCTCATCTCGGTGTTCCTACGGTTAAGCTCCCCTTGGACTTGGTCATGTTTTGCTTGCAGGGTAGTGAAGTGAGAGCGCAGTTCCAAGAACTTCACTTTCCAAGTGGCAGCATCAGCAGCTCCTTTTTTGGCTTTCTCCAAAGAACTCCGAAGGTTGGAGATAATGTCTCTCATATTCTTGAAGCCAGTATCAGATTTTTTCTCTTTCGCCAAGAGCTGGTCCACCTAGATTTGTAACTCCGCAGTTCTCTTCTTAGCAACCTCTTTCGCCCAGACCAGCTCACTGGTAGCTATGGTATCAGTGGATGAATCGGCGAAGGCCGTAAAGATGGGTTATTTCATAGTCAAAAAATTATTCACTAACTGGAGAAGAATACAGGATATGTAAGAAACACAATGAAAGAAACCAAACACTGAACAGAGAAGAAAGTCTTACCTTGGCAAGGTGAACAACGGATCGACAATAGGACAGGTCCACAGTCCCAGCTATGTTGGCTTCAGCCTTGTCAATAGGAAGTCGCGCAGCTTCCATAACTCCCAGCGTGATATCAACATCTTTAACAGAGTGCTTGTTGGTAACAGGTAGTTCATCAGTTCATCCCCAATGCCTCATCTCCACAATTATTTCCCTCTCATGGGAGTCTGGAGATCTTGGCGAATAGGGAATATCTTCACTCACCCCCCTCCTATCACTGGATTGAGGGGGGAAGCGGCTGATTCTGATGGTGGTTTCAAAGAATACCCTTCCCTCTGCGATTATCAAGGAGGAGGTCAACGATCGAAGGACATTATCACCAGTTCGTTCAGAACCTATAGAAGGATCTGGAACTGGTGGGGGTACAGCTACATTCTCACAAGACTAAACAGGTGGGGGAATACTAGCAGGAACTTTAAAAAGTGGGTCTTCACTGACAGATAAAAGGCGAAACTTTGTTTTCTTACCAGAGGGGACAACATCAGAAGCAGTATTAGATCTCTTTAATCTAGAATGGTTGGACGCACGAACTCCCCTTTTAAAATTGCTGCCCATCAGCAGTTCATGAGGCAGTTTAGGGCCCCTCCCGCCAGTGATCACACAATCATCAGCGGCAAGCTCTGGCCCGAACCCGGCGTCAGCGATCATCGAGGCCTCCTCGAACTCTTCTCCTTGCGGTTTCCTCTTCTTCTAGTAATTAAAAAGGATTCGTCCTGAACTGGAGGAGGAAGAAGTCCGGCATCCTGATCAACAGGAAGAAGAAGGGTTGTGCGCCCAGAATTCACAGTATTTATCCCAAAGGGGGAATAGCCAGGAACAAGTTGTAGCAGTTCTTCAGTAGACATGTTGAGATATTCAAAAAGATGGGTGGGATCAGGAACTATCACCCAAGGCATTCTCTGTTCCTTGGGGATCTTCTTGATCGTAGCAGCATCAGTTGCAGTTAGTTGATTCCAGGGGGAAGAGTCATCTAAGGAATAATAGCAAAAGATATTCAGGCGAAAGACTCTTATATCAAATTATAAAGTACTTGAGTAGGAAGACTTACTGGTTGGAGCATGGGTGTGTTTTCTGGGAATAGGAATTCCCATTGGCTCACCATCAGCATCGGAGGGGCGAATGTCCCACACATCACCCAACACACTGAGGTGGTAATCAGCCTAGCCTTCGTCACTCTGCTTCCCCTCAAAAAAGACGATCGGAAAATTTTTGTCTCTAGTTATGAGGTAATAGTACCACTGGTCTCGAATACGTCGGACCTCATAAAAGTAACCAAACACCCAACAGTTTAAAGCAAACCCATGTCTCTTGGCAAGAAGGGCAGAGTATATAATAGTTCTGTAAATCAAGGGTGTTGATTGACCAAGAGAAAGATTGAAGTGAATCAAACACTCTCTTAGCAATGGGTGGAGGGGAAGAGTGAGTCCGGCCCTAAGCTGACCAATGGTGATGAGTGCCACCTCCTTGTAAGCTAACTCATCAGATAACCTCCTCCACTCCAGGCCAATATCTTCAGGGATGTGAAATTTCTCGTGGATCAGTTCTAGCGAGGAAAGATCTCAAAAGTTTATAAGTGACCATTTGGGATTCATGATCGAGAAAGAGAAAAAGTTTCAAACTTTGGTAAAACCCTAACGGAAGATCAAAAGGTTCAGTGTGCAGAAAAAGGTAGCGGAAGAGATAATGAAAGTTCTCTCACCAGATCCTTTATATACTGATAAGATGGACGGTTAGGATGAGCCCAAGCAGTGCATCTTTTCGGGATGGAACTGCCATTATTACCTTTTTTGGGAAAAGACGTATCTGTTCGAGCCGTCTTTTTAGAGCCTTAATTAGTTGGGTACGTCAACAGTTCCAACAAACATTTTGGAAAAGGATTATCGCGCCAAAAGCAGCGTCGCTTAAAGTGCCCACAGGCTAGCTGGCATGAGCGGGGGCATCTATAGGGGGGATTTCCCGTCACTGAACAGATGACACGTGTATGGGAAATAACCTAAGACTATAGATGTCCAGAATGAGACGATGACCATTGGATCAGTTCTATGAATAAGTGATCTCGTGCTCAGCACAAGTGTTTAGTGGACATGTGCCAAGCATATGACTGATCGCCTACAAGCATAACAGTTACCCAGTCGTTAGGAACTGATATAAACACTTCCTAAACAGAAGGAAACTGAAGATGGCGATCTTTGATGATAAGAAAGGAATCGTGATGACATATCTTAGGAGTTTCCTTTTGAGATATAATCTTCCAATACATGATAGGACATTATTATCAACAAGGAAACTTACCTCTCGTAAGATATGGTCTAGATTCAGACTTCCATAAGAAGAGGAATCCTAATAGGAAGGCAGAGTCCAAAGATGGAAGGGAACTCACAAGCGGTGAAGACAGCCCTAACCCTAGGACTCTCGTAGCTCTTCCTATATAAATTCAAAGGATTCGCTCTTAGGAACTACGCAAAATAGGGTTTGATTCTCCAATATAACAGAGGAGATACGTAGGCAGCTGTCAGATGGTTCAACCCTGCACTCACCATCATCTCATCCCTTCTCTATTCAGCAAAGGATTCCAAATCACAAGGCACAAAGGAAGATCAGGGGATACACGAAATATCCCTTACAACATTGAAACTAAAATACATAGTGCATTAATTAAAATAAGATACTAGATATTACATAAACTTAGTTAGAGCTAGAACCACTTCTAGCCCTTGCCCATTCAGCATGTATTTCAACTTCTTGTTGCTCGATCATAAAAGCAGTATCAGGATGGAGGATACTTGTATCGGTAGCTAAAATCTTAGCTTCATATTGAATCTTTTGAAATCAATTTTTTTCTTCCATCGTCGCCAACTCTTTTACTATTTGCAAGCTCCCTTTCCCTAAGTTCTTCGGACCTTTGTATTTCACTTTCATCCTTTGCAAATTTATCCTCTAAACGTGTAAATAAACCCTCCAACATACCAACTGATTTTCCTTGGTTCCTGTTTGGCCTTGGCCTTCTTCGATCCAAGAGGACGATCAATTTCTTTATAACCCTCCACTTCAACTCCATTAACACATGGTGAATTAGAAATTTAATCTTCACTATCACTTTTGCGACCTTTTCCCTTTGTGGGGCAGCTTGACCTTGTCTCAAAAATGTTACTCCACTTTGGATTATCCTTGAGTATAACATAGCAATGATCAAGTGCAAAAGACAATTTTTCTTGTTGTTGGTACGTTATTCTTGCCTCAGACAACTAAAAAAAGACAAGAATTAGACTAAGATAATCATAAACAAAATTTATAAATTGATGAAATTGTAATTACCCGACTTATTAGTACCACTTGCATTTCGATCCTCCACCGCATTAACAATTGTAACAAATTTGTTCATCATTTTCGAAATATACTTCCATCTACCGGAAATTAAATCGGGAGACCTATTCGACCCATGCCCAGGTGTTTCATTGAACTCATTTGTTACACTATTCCAAAATCCTTTTGCATCTTGGAAAGTACCAATAACAAAGTCTTCACTGATTTTTATCCAAGCAAGACATAAAGCTTGATCTTCGGGCATGGTAAAGTGAATTGATGTCTTCTTTGCTTTTGATTGAGTGCTACCACTTACTTGAGATACTTGAGATGCTTGAGACGTCATTTGAAAGTAATTCAACTGATTTTGAAGAAGAAGAAATATGATTGTTGAAAGTGTGTGTTGAAATGGAACAAATGTTGTATATATACCAAAGTTTTAATTTTTGACCGTTTATGACCGTTCTGACTTTCTGGATATAAAACTAGCCGTTAGGACTCCGGACGGGATGTTTCATTCCGTCTGGAGAAAAAGAAATATATAGCGACGGGATGTTTCATTCCGTCTAGTGAGTTTTGTAATTCGCACGGAATGAAATATCCCGTCCGAAGTTCACAACTCAATAGCTATCTACGTAGCAACTGTTACCCTCATTGTCATTGAGTTACAAACTACCCTCATTGTCACCCTTGCATTGGGCAACCCCTTTTTTGCTCAACAAGGTGACAAGTTGCTATTTCCCCTCATAGTGACTTGCATTGGGAATGCTCTAATACTACTCACATGCATGCCATAAATTTTTTGTTTGTAGGAGTGTAAAACAATCTAATACTACTCCTGACTCCTTAATTTGAACTTCATTTACACTTGTGTTTGAAAATGTGTGGTGTTGTGGTGTCTTTACTCTTTACATATAGATGAACCAATGAAACTTGGATAGATAGTGTGAGGGAGTAATATTCACATCCAATGAATATCAAACACGTGTCCAGCACAGACGTGAATTCATATCGACCCTTGATCCTTGTCCTCGTAGCTCGCTTCATAGCGACTCAGCTATGGCAATCGATCTGACTAAATAGTATTCAACCGACCTGAAGTCTTCGTCACACGAGCTCGCTCCATAGTGACTATACACGAACGACCTCTATCGAACAGAGATCTCCAAGATTCTCACTCGCACCAACGGACAGTAACGTAAGTCTTAAATACCATCATCAAGACCGGAGCTTCAGGCACGCTTCACCATAAATGTCCTTAACTCGTCATCATGGCGCGCGAGTGACCTGAAAACCTGGATCTGACCTGATGTGCGAGAGCCAGAGGTGCGAACCCCTTGCCTATATAAAGAGGATGAGGAACTACGTCTGACCTGATTCAATTCCCCCTCCCCCCCAGAGAGAGAGAACTTATTAGTAGGTAGTTCGTCCATACAAACTCGGTCAAACCCAATCAACCAGTCTATCTTCTCCGATTTACACACATTTGTAAGGTTAAACGAAATATAACATTTATATTGGCGCCATCTGTGGCTCGATTTCTTGAGTTCACAAACCTTCAAACACAAAACTTTCAAACAAAATCTCAAACCCACGAAGCATGGATAGCCTTCAAGAACAACTGAAGATAATGGCTACCCAAATAGAAGCCATGAATGGTAGCATCACCAATCTCTGACAGGAGAACACCGCCCTCAAAACCCAAGTCGATTCCCAGAGCCCGAACGGGATTACTAATGAGAATGGGATCAATGAGGTCAACCAGCAGATCAATAGTCTCTTCCAGCGGATCGAACAGAGCACTGGGAAGAAGGACGCCATTCAGGTCGTCCACAAAATGCTGAAAATGTACCGGGCATCACCTTTCACGCTCGAAGTACTCAATAAATCCTCCCCCCAAGATTTCATGCAGCCTCGGTTTTCAATGTACTATGGCAGCACGTGCCCTGGTCAGCACGTAGCTCGCTATATTCAGAGCCTCGCACTCTATAGTGCGTCGGAGTTCGATCACCTGCAATGTCGCTTGTTCCCAGCAAGCTTAAAAGATGGAGCCCTCGACTGGTTCTATTCACTAGGACCAAACTCAATCGACAACTTCGAAAAGCTCACTGACCAGTTTGCTAGCTAGTACGTCCACAACAAACGTAAGACAGTCGACCTCAATTCACTCTTCCAATTGTCTCAGAAGAGTGACAAACCAATTTGCACCTTCCTGGGATGTTTCAAGACAGAGCTACTGTCCAAGGAGAGCGGCCTCAAGGAATCGTTCACCACAGTGGCCTTCTCCAATGTGATCAGAAAAAACACTGGCCTATCCAGGTCGCTCATGAAAGAGCACCCTAAAACATTGGCCGAAATGTACGCACGCGTGCAGAAGTACATCAAACTCGCGGAAGGCATCGAAAAAGAAAGGCTAAAGGTAGCAGGCGAAGTCGCTGCGATATCAGATAACGCCCCATCCTCCAACAAGCTACCCAGGCAACAGGGTCAGCAGATTAGCAACTAAAACCAAGCCAAAAGAAAGTTCGTTGTGCTTACACGATCTCCAAGTTACATACTGGAGAAAATTAAAAACACGACCTATTACCTACCTAAGGTAAAATGGCCAGAGGACACACCAGGGAAGCTGTACTGCGCTTTCCATAAAGCAAAGTGTCATGAGAGCGACAAATGTCGGGGCTCAAGTACTACCTTCAAGACCTCATCGAGGCAAGACATATCAAGCACTACACTAATATACCTGATGGTGACCTGCGCCACAAACTCATGGCTCACAAAGAGCGAAGCCGAACTCCACCATGCACAAGTAACAGAGCTCATTCTCATGGTAGAGGACGCTCAAATGAGGCACCGATAGAACCATCAACATGATAGAGGCATTCCTCTGACAGAGGCACCGATAGAACCATCAACATGATAACCTTCCAAGACGACTCGGTCATGTCTTCCAGGGAAAAAAGGAGATGAGTAGGTGCCCTTCACAAAGTTTACCAATTCTTTTCACAAGCGGCCCCCATCCCATGGTCAAGTGGTCGCAGCTCAGGAGACATCACCTTCACTGAGGCCGACCTCAACAGGGTATGCCTCCCACATAATGATACCTTAGTAGTCCACGTCAAAATTAGCGACTGGACTATCAAACGCGTCCTGATCGACCATGGCAGCTCTTGCGATATCTTGTTCTATCAAACTCTGAAAGAGATGAACATGCCCAAGTCAATCATGGTCGATCTGATAGCCCCCCTCTAAGGCTTTAACGGATCACGAGCCGATCCAATAGGTGACATCATTATTCTACCTGTCTCAGTGGGATCGCATGAAGACAAGGTCAACATCAACACACGCTTCAGCGTCCTAGATGTCAACTCATCCTACACGGCTATACTAGGACGATGTTGGATCCACAAGATGCAAGTAGCCCCATCAACACTTCATCAATTGTTGTGTTTCCCTGGCCCCAGCTCTGAAGGAACCAGCTCGATGCTTACAACTATAATCAGATCTACTCAGTTAGCAAATCTACTGGGGATTCCCTCAGCAACAAGGGAGAGATCGCCAAAACCAAGCTGGCAAAAGACTTCATCTCTGAGGTCAAGACATTGATCAATACCCCCTATAGCGAGGTCGCTAAAGAAAACACTGGGCGCTCGGCAAAAAACGTCCCTCCAGAACTCCAGCCCCCAGAAGTCGCTCCACCCATACAAGCGGAGGAGACATCGCAAGAAACCAAGACACCAGAGGTCGCCCAGCCCACCGAAGCAGTTACCCAGACTGAGATGAAGGAAAAGGTCAACCTAGGAATTAAGGATGACCCCAGGTTCAGAAAAGCAATAAATGACGAGATCGACAATCTCAAAAAAGTAGGCTTCATTAGAGAGGTGGAATACCCCGAATGGATTGCTAACATAGTAGCAGTCCTAAAAAAGAATGGCACAGTTCGCCTATGTGTCGACTTCACAACATCAACCAAGAAACCCCTAAAGATAGTTTCTCCTTACCAAGAATCGACCAGCTTGTAGACCAAACCGTTGGCCACGAACTCATGTCATTCATGGACACTTACAGTGGCTACAACCAAATTCCACTGACCGAAGAAGATCAAGAGAAAACATCGTTCGTAATAGAACAGGGCATCTACTGTTACAATGTCCTCCCGTTCGACCTAAAGAACACTGGAGCGACCTAACAAAGATTGGTCACCGACATGTTCTAGGACATGTTAAGAGACACCATGGAAGTCTACATAGACGACATTGTTGTAAAAAGTAAGAAATCTGGAGATCACTTAGACCATCTTGAAAAAGCATTCTCCATACTCAAATGAAGCTCAACCCCGAGAAATACGTCTTTGGCGTGTCCTCCAGGAAATTTTTGGGGTATCAAGTATCCTAACGAGGGATAGAAACGAACCCAGACCAGATTTGAGCATTATTGGATATGCCCGATCCAAAAACAAAACAACAAATACAGAAATTGTCAGGAATGGTGGCTGCCCTAAACCGATTCATATCGAGAGCGTCAGATAAGTGCCGACCTTTCCTACAAATCCTCAAGAAAGGTGAACAATTCTCCTGGAATGATCAATGCCACCGAGCGTTCTCTACCCTCAAGGAATATTTGACAACACCACCTGTGATGGCAAAACTGATTGATGATGAAATGATGGGGCTGTACCTAGTTGTTTCTGACTTCGCTATTAGTTCTGTTCTCTTCAAAGAGGACCAGAACGCAGAGAAACCGATCTACTTCACAAGCAAGACTTTGTTGCCAGCTGAGAAGAACTACTCCCACATTGAAAAGGCAGTACTAGCACTGCTTTATTCAGTAAGAAAGTTCATGCCCTACTTCCAAGCACATCCAATCAAAGTGCTCACCGATTTGCCACTTAAGAAAATCCTTCTTAAAGCCAATAAGACAACTCGCATAGCAGTATGGGCAGAAAAACTCGGGGAACACCACATTGAGTTTGCCCCAAGAACATCTTAGAAGGTCAAGTTATTGCTGATTTCTTAGCAGATTTCCCAGTTGACGACCTAAACTTGAAACCAAAAGAGAACATCCAGACTTCTAAACAACTGGGCCCATCGATATGGTCACTATTTGTGGATGGAGCTAGCAATCTAGGAGGCAGTGGAGTCGGCATAGTTCTGGTATCACCAGATGGCTCCATGGTGGAAAAGTCAGTTCACATCGATTTTGCGACCTCTAACATCGAAGCAGAGTACGAAGCCCTAATCATAGGACTCCATATGGCGCTAAAGTTCGATGTTCAGGAGCTCAAGGTCTTTAGTGATTCACAACTGGTCGTTCGCCAGGTCGCTCATGAGTACCTTCAAGTTGTAGATCAATTATTACCATCTTTCAAAATAGTCACCATACAACATTTTCTACGGGACGAGAATCACCATGCTGACAGCTTGACATACCGTACCTCGTAACCCAAACACCGAACTATGACCTTAGGAAACTACTTATTAAAGTGGTTGACTGACCTGCTTACCAAAATGAGTACGTCCTAGAAGTTACCGACCTCTGCCCACTCTCTGACACTCAGATGAGTCAAGCATAAATGCAGCCGATCATAGATTACATTCAACTAGGAAAAGCACCAGAAGATCGCACAAAGGCCAAACAGGTTCAATATCGGTTAGGTCGTTATTGCCTCGTCAACGACAAACTTTACAGAAAATCGGCTGGAAGACCCCATCTGAGGTGCATAAGCCCTATACAAGGTCAGACGATTTTCACAGAAATTCACGAAGGAGAATGCGGAAACCACGTAGGAGGTCGCTCTCTGGCTCATAAAGTGATCTCACAAGGATACTTCTGGCCGCAAATGCAGATCGATGCCAAGAAGTATGTACTCAAATGCGTTAAGTGCCAAACATTTGGCCACAACATCATTCAGCCAGCTCAGGAACTGATCAACATTGTCAGCCCTTGGCCATTCCACATGTGGGGCTTGGACATCATGGGTCCATTCATTCCACAGAAAAGCATAGGCTTTCGGTTCGTCCTAGCTGCAATAGACTACTTCACCAAATGGGTGGAAGGGATTCCCTTGGCACATGTCAAAGAAGCTAATGTCATAAACTTTATTTGGACCAACATCATTACCAGATTTGGCCTCCCCCACACATTGGTGATAGACAATGGCTCTCAGTTCAAAGGAAAAATGGTGAAAGAATTCTTGGCTAAGTGGAAGATCGTTCACGCATTCTCCACTCCCCAGTACGCCTAGAGCAATGGTCAAGTGGAAGCTAGTAACAAAGCAATCTTGGAAAACTTGAAAAAAAAAGATCGAAAAGTACAAAAGCCAGTGGCCAATGCAACTAAAAAACATTATGTGGGCTCATAAAACGACGGCTCATTCTAGTACAGGCGAGTCACCATTCTCATTATGCTACGATACTGAAGTCGTCATCCCTACTGAGCTGACAATTACAACGACTTGATCAGAGATCATCGAATCTGGTCAGAACGATTCCATTCTCGCTCGTGAGGTCGATTTACTTGAATAACAACACAACCTAGCAGCCATTCGAGTGGCATCCTACCAGCAAACCCAGAGGAAGACATACAACAAGCGGGTTAACCCTCGAAGTTTCCAACCTGGCGATCTAGTCTTGAAAAAGACTAAGGATGACTCGAAATTGGCACCAACTTGGGAAGTACCTTATATAGTGGAACGAGTCGTTGGTAATAGAGCATATTGGATCAAGACCCAAGATGGGCAGGCACTTCCACGCCCTTGGAATACTTTCTTGTTAAAAAAGTTTTATCAATAAAGAATGCCATTTTCATAAGTTCTTACTCTTAGTATATGTAGTAGCCGTTTTCATAGATGGACCATAGCATGTATTGGGCCAAGAGATAGGGTCTAGACCATAGTCTGTATTGGCCAAGAGAGTGGGCCCAAGACCACAATCGTGGCCCATGAAGTAAACCTAAGAGAGGGATATAAAAAAAGAAAGAGAAGAGAATAGCAAAAAGGAAGGTGGAGGTGAACCACGCGCGGCTTGAAATGAACGGGTAACGAGGGCAACCCTAATTGGTGCAGCCGGTCCAAAATACAGAGGGAAGACATGTAAAGTTAGAGGTCGCGGTAATGGGTGCGACAAATGGTGTCGTCTGTGGGGATCGAAACAATTGGGCAAAACGAGAGTGGAGAAAAAGAAGACAAAATCTACTTCAGGGAAAGAAGAAGTGGTACGTGGGTAAACTCGACCTGCTCATAGAACGTATCGATGTAAGTTTTCTAAGAAGAAAAAGAATACAAGTGAAGGCGAAAAGCAAGGTTCCAGAGAACTCAAAAGATGGTTCGAGTCAGTGTGTTGATATTCCTTAGTCACTTGTCGAAAGAATTTGCATACAAGTAACGCTCATGGTCTCTGCTCAGTCAGAGTTGTGTTGCCTCAATTTTGACTCTACGCCAGTCAAAATTAACTACTGTTTCCATCATTCTTGATACGAATGCCTCTCAATGTGTGGTTGCATTTTGATTTCACTTAAGTTGAGAACCCCATTAAGTAATACAATTGTTTCTTGTAGATGCTTAATGGTTACCACTGTTATAGTTAAAGGGTTTTCGGTGGTGATAGAAACCGATTGGTTGGTAGGGTGTGGTGGTTGATTCGGTGGTGACCGATTGGGTGTTGGCGGAAGGAGGAGACTATGATCCAGTGCTCCCAGAGGCTGAATAACCTTATTTAGGCAGTTGGGCTTGGTTTAGTTGGGCAGGGGGGGGAGAGAGTTTCAAGAGAGCGCCACCTTCTTCCCCGCCTGCGAGTATTCCAAAGCTAGTACCAAAGGTTGAGTTGCAATTGGGTCGGGGTGGAATCGGTTTTGGTTTGGGTTTTGAATGAGGGATGGATATGTTGTTGGGTGTTAAAGGTCAGGAGGTTGGGGTTGATGAATATTGGTGTTGGATTGGGTGGAATAGAGATGTCGGCCTGGCTGTAAATCGAGGTGAAGTAGATTGGGTCTCAAACTCCATACTTAATCATATCTCTAGAATAAGGTTGGAAGCAGTGCGGTGAGCTGAGACTTCTCCAAGAATGAGAAGGAGAATATTTGTTTTAATCTTCTTTTGTTGGGCTTTTGTCGCTGTCATGACCCCAACACTTGTTAGTTTGTCTGCCTATGCAAATATCAGTTCCAAAGATGAAGATGGGGTACGCGGCAAGGCTAGGAAAATGACGAGGAGTACATATGTAAAACAAAAGTTTGGAATTGGGGTTGAGATTAGTTGGGTTGTATGACATGGGGCTGGAAATCGGTGGTGTAGTGGGTTTGATGATTAAGGGAGGTGTGGTTAAATTGGTGGCGGTAGATTTGTTTGTGGGAGACTGATAAGAGCCCAAAACTGTAGTTTTAACCCCTTAACAATCATACTTTTAGACCAATTATGTGAATAATAAGTAAGAGTTAATACTGATTATGTGTTTTTATGCATTTCAGGCTTTAAAGTCCATTATGTGCAGAAATGTGCTACTTTATCGAGATAAAGGAGCAAAGGTTGGTTGCTAAGGAGTTCTGTGATTAAAGGCCAATTTTTAAGAAGACAAAGCCTCTCAGAAAGCCCGGGCCAAAAGATGAAAAGTCAAAGTCCGCGGGCGTAAAATTGATTACAAAGTCGCCAGTAACTTCAAGGCGTCGATCTTTGGACTCAGATCTCGGAATTGGGTCTACCTTATGTCAAAACGACCGGATCGGAAAGAGCTTTCCAATGGTCCAAGCCTTGGCCCAATCAGAGGAGCAAAAGTAGACAAAAAGTCTGTCGAAGCCAACTACAGCTGAAGAGGCCTTTTGGATCGAAGAATGGTTTTGGGCCCCGATTCTCTAGCCCAAAACATGGCTCCAAGCCCATGCACGATTTTTGGATCTGAAACATATAAAAACAAAAGCTTAGCTCTTTGTTAATGGTAGATAGTTAGGTTAGAAAATAAATTAGGTTAGGATAAGAAAAGTAGCCATTAAACCTTAGTTCTAGATCTAGTTTTTTAGATTAATTAATTAGTTTATTTCTTGAGTATTGAATCATTGTTTTTATTGTTCATTAGATTAATAAGTAGTTGTTATTCATTCAATCATATCTTGTTCTTATTGTTCTATTAGATTTATAAAGTTAATTACTTATCCCGTAATGACATGTTCTTATTATTGTTCTTGTGTTGGGAATGGTAGTATAGAAATTTCACATCAAATCATTACTCTCACCATTGTTCCTTTTGGGTTTGATTAGTTGAATTCAATTTAAGTCTAGACAGTTAAGAGTGAAACGAATCCTTACTCATTATATTGCATGATTATGTTTCGAGAGTAAGAAGAATTGATTTAAACGTAAAAAATGTAGGATTACGTATTAGTGTTGTTAACATTAATATTTTAGATTCTATTGTTTTTATGGTTATCAAATGGCGCCGCTGCCATCTTAATCTCGTTCAAGACAAGAATTCAATTGCTTGAATCCAAGGGGTAATCCCTCATTCTCTACCCACCCACCCTTTTAATTTTTCATTCTTATTTCTTGAATTTTCGAATCGCTTCATCTTTTTTTAGGCATGGGGGTCTGGATTCACGAGAAAAAACACCGCGGTGAAGGTTTGTTTCGAACGTCGATTTTTCAAGTTTTTCAGTGTTCTAACTTGTTATATACACTGAACACGCGTGAACAAGACGCTATTTATAAGCGAAGCAAGGACGCAATCGTATTCCTTCTTCCACTCCTAGCTCGTTTTTTTGTCGGAGGAGTTTTAATTCTAGTATAATCGGGCTTGTTTTTCGAGAGACATAAATACCACACGCCTATCTAAGAATTTCACACACACCACCCGATATAATGGCTGAAGAAAGAGAGACTCCTCTCTCGACTTCTACAAAGCCTCGAGCGATAGCCCCAAATCTTGCATCGTTCTAGCGGACCCAATGGGGATTTCGAATCCCCAAATATTTTAATTTGTTACCCGTTTTTGAAAAACCTTATCAGCACATGCGTAGGATTGAACAAGTCCTAACAACATTCCACCATCCCACGGTTGGTGCGGAACAAATTAAATTGAGAGTATTCCCTTTCACCTTAGCCGATAAGGCGGCGTCTTGGTTAACTGCCCAAACGCCAAACTCTGTGGACTCATGGGATCAACTTGTTCAATTGTTCATGGAACAGTTTTACCCACCACTGAAGACAGATGAAATGCTTCACAAGATTCATATCTTCAACCAAAATCCTCATGAATCCTTTTCAGAGGCCTGGAATCGTTTCACTGATCTTCTCATTGAATGCCCGCATCATAATCTTGCGAAAGACACGCTTGTTCATGCTTTCTTCAAGGGGCTTTCACATTATCATAAGGAGGTTCTAGATATCATGACTGGGGGTAGTTTTCTTAGTAAAGGAGCCTTGGAGGCTTATAAATTCTTAGAAGATCAATCTAAAAAGAACAACAATTGGGGAGGTAACGATTCCTCCCGCTCTCCTTCCTTCTCTTGAGGTTAAATATGATCCCGAAGCTTAAAACTCTTATCGATGCCCTCACTAAAAAGGTAGACCTCTGATGATATAGACCTAAGAACACTAGTTGAACATCATTCACCCACCTCACATCCTCATGTCACTCATTCACCTTCCATCACGAATGTTCCTCACCCTCTACCTTTTCAAAGAACCATTGAGTTTGTACTTGACCTTGGCGTTTCTCCTATGCTTCATAACTATCTAAAACCAACTGGTGAAGAAGTAACACCCAAGGACAAGCCACCTTTTTTTTTCATTTTTTTCCATTTTTCCTTCTCAAAATTATCCACATCCTACATATCTTCCACAACCATCAATTTTCTCACGTTCATTTACTTGGCATCCCCTTCGTAGGAGGACAAAGAAGAAACTGTATGCTCAATTAGGTTTTAGATCTATAAGGCTTTGCTCTCATTCCACTAAGCTACGTCATAGGAAATCTTGGTGCTTAATTCTGTTTGATGGTGCATTCCATGTTAATTATTTGTGGAAAGACCCACAACTTTTTCGATTGTTGATATATGGTAAACTGCATTTTAATACATATATATTAGATAAAGTCTCGAGTATCTGACTATAAAAGACTCATTTTATTCTTCGGTGTACTCCATTCCAATCTTATGTTATGGGAGTGCACCATTAAGGCAAACTAACGGACCCTCCTTTTTGGAGTGAGTGGTTTTAAGTGTCGGATTCTTAGTCTACGTTTCATGTGACTCACGATTTATCTCTTGCACTTTTTCTCGTGGATTGAGTAGTGCTTCTCTATGGAGTGAGTTTCATTTTTTTTTATTTCTTTATCGTAATTTTGTTTTGTTTTTCTAAAAATCAAACATATAAAAACTAAATAAAATAAAAACATAAACATATATTAGTAAGTCTAGAGAATCGACTTTAAAAGACCTAAGTTTTCGCATGACAATACCAACTTTCGAGAGTATAGGCCAAACAAAATTTTCAAACTTACAAAGAGTTTTCCAATTTTGTTTGGGGTTTATTTTGGTATTCATTTCAAATCATGTTGCCACCCTAAGCTTTGTCATGTTTACTCCAATAGAGTTTGTGTTAGTTAGTACGCACTACCAGTTTAATTGTGCTTCATATTATCATATCATCTTTTACAATATTTATTTACAGTAATCGCCAATTTTTGCCACGTTTCTATGGTAAATTCTTTTCCTTATCTCTTTACACTTTGAGGACAAAGCGTTCGATTGTTTGGGGGTGGGATAGAAACATTTGCAAAAATTAGACACTTTTAGGATGTAAATTATGCACTTTTATTTATAAAATGTTAAAAAAAATAAATAAATAAATAAATAAAAAGTTTATGTTATACACTTAGGAATATTGGTATTGTTTCTTTCTCTATGCTCTTAATAATCTAGAAGTCTCACGTAGCTTTTGCATTAGAATAGTTTTTAGAAACTTAGGTTAATATGTAGGTAATAATATTTGCATCTATCTATAAATATATTACATGAGTATCTATGATTGTTTGGCAAGTAAGTTTTGAAATCTAGGCTAGAGTACTTATTCTACAAATCCCTGTGAGAATATAGCCTAAAGCCTTATATGAGTGAAACATTTGAGAAATGACACAAGGGAGAAGTATATTCGAATAGAAATCACACGCCCACTTGCTTGATCACTATGCCATATCCTAAGCGAGAATTTAGGCCCTCTTTTGGATCGATATAGCCAAAAATTCAAACCTATGAATTATTTTTCCGCTAGTAAGCCCCTCGAGCCTTTCTTTAGCCTTCCATAAACCACAATTCCTTTACCCTGTTACAAAAACAAAACAAAATAAAAAATTCAACTTACCCAATCTAGAATAAGTCCGAGAATAGAATGAGTGAAGAAAAGAAGAAGAGAAAAACCTGTGTAAAAACAAAAATTAGTTAGTTGCTTCCGTAAAAAAGAAAAGAAGTTTCCATCCAAGGAAAAGAAAAAAAAATACGAAAAATAAATAAGAACTCCAAAAATAGAATAAAAGGGAGTCAAAAGCCAAAGAAAAAAAAAAGAAAAAAATATGGCTAAGGATGGAAACAAAGTATAGAAGCAAAAAGAAAAATAACAAGGTTTTTTCTAAGTTACATAATATATGAAGACTCTATTATCTCGGACTTGTCTTTTGAATATCCATTTCCTTCCTTCTTAAACCATCTCCTAATCCCGACAACACCTAATAAAGACCTCTAGCTCTCAATTAGGAATAGGTTAGTATGATAGTAAGTGGCGATGTGTTTGATCGACCGCTTCCCTTTGTTTGTCATTGAGATTGTAAGGTAAAGTATGCCCACTCGCATTAATCGGAGTAGCTTAAACTTGAGCGGAAAAATCAGAGTGGTTTTTGTCTTGACATTTATGTGAGGACTTACTTAAGGACGTTATTCCGAGTTTTCATAAACGAACCTGCTAGGCATTTCATAGTATTACTCATAGTATATATATTTGTATCATAGATGATTGATTATTATGCATATATTAGTTTAGGTTTTTAACTTGGTTATTCTTATTCATTTGCTAGTGAGATGTATAGATAGTTGAGACATGAATGAGGAAACAATAGTTTTATTTCTTAGTCGTTGTAGTATAGATGAAGTTTATGAGTACCTTCATTGGAAAACTCTCCACGAGGTTATAACTTCGTCCACTAGGGAATTCCTAGTGGTTTAAGGCCTTGTTGCGATATGGTCAATGCAATCGCGACTCAAACGAAAACGAGAGTAGTTAGAACTCCATTTTTGGTCACTTATTCTAATTTCTCATATTTGCTTGAGGACAAGCAAAATGCTGTTTGGGGTGGTTTGATAAGAGATTTAAAACTTTAGTTTTAACCCTTAACAATCGTATTTTTAAACCAATTATGTGAATAATAAGTAAGAGTTAATCCGACACGTGTTTTTATGCATTTTAGGCTTCAAAGTCCATTATAAAAAGAGAAATGTGTCACTTTATCGAGATAAAGGAGCAAAGGTCGGTTGCTAAGGAGTTCTGTGATTAAAGGCCAATTTTTAAGAAGACAAAGCCTCTATAAAGCCCGGTCAAAAGATGAAAAGTCAAAGTCCACGCGGGCAAAAACAGTGCACAAAGTCAGCAGAACTTCCGAAGGCCGTATCTTTGGACTCAGACCTCGGAATTGGGTCTACCTTATGTTAAAACGACCAGCTTGGAAAGAGCTTTCCAATGGTCCAAGCCTTGGTCCAATCAGAGGAGGAAAAGTGGACGAAAAGTCTGTCGAAGCCAACTGCAGCTGAAGAGGCCTTTTTGGACTGAAAGAATTGGGTTTTGGGCCTGATTCTCTGGCTCAAAACATGGCTCCAAGCCCATGCACGATTTTTGGATCTGAAACATATAAAAACAAAAGCTTAGCTCTTTGTTAATGGTAGATAATTAGGTTAGAAAATAAATTAGGTTAGGATAAGAAAAGTAGCCATTAAACCTTAGTTCTAGATCTAGTTTTAGATTAATTAATTAGTTTATTTCTTGAGTATTGAATCATTGTTTTTATTGTTCATTAGATTAATAAGTAGTTGTTATTCATTCAATCATATCTTGTTCTTATTGTTCTATTAGATTTATAAAGTTAATTACTTATCCCGTAATGACATGTTCTTATTATTGTTCTTGTGTTGGGAATGGTAGTATAGAAATTTCACATCAAATCATTACTCTCACCATTGTTCCTTTTGGGTTTGATTAGTTGAATTCAATTTAAGTCTAGACAGTTAAGAGTGGAACGAATCCTTACTCATTATATTGCATGATTATGTTTTGAGAGTAAGAAGAATTGATTTAAACCTAAAAAAGGTAGGATTACGTATTAGTGTTGTTAACATTTATATTTAGGATTCTACTAATTTTATGTTTTATCAGAGATGTTGGGTTTGTGGAAAGATTTGTTGGTGACGGTGAAATTGATTAATAGCAATATGAGATTGCGGTAGTAAATTGCGTCGTTGGTTTTGTGCAGGAATAACTTGATGATTTTGGTTTGTTGGATGCTGGAAAGTTGTGTTGTTATTCAATGTTACATACATTGAAGTCGTAGCTCTGTTCTTGTAGCTCTGTACTAGACTTTTTACATAAACTGCGGCAGTGGTTCCTCAAGTGGTTATGCACGGAGGTTGGGACTTAGATCAACAACTTGGAGCGGCCGAATATAGATGGTAAGATGATTACAGAAAAGGGTGGCCGGAGAGACATACACCACGGTAGGTAACTCGTTTCTTTTACCGTTATGTACATAATTGACGGACGAGTAGTGACTCGCCACCACCATATTACACCGGGGCAAGCAAGCCTTGTCCCCGTCCTTAGCAGAGATGTATGTGGGGACAGATTGGGATTGTCCCCAAACCTCGTGGTATTCCGCGAACCTATTCATTCTGGGAGGTCGCGGACCATGAATGAGAAACGTGGTTGTACACCTCAGGGTAAAACGAATAGTACACTGTCTGGAGCACATGATCGTCATTTTATTTATATGCAAATACATATGCAGAATTAATGTTCCTCGTTAAAACTCACGTGTTACTTGTGCAAAACTCAAATATGAAAGGTTCAGGTTATAGAGAAAGAGAAAGACATGTGGTACCGAAACTCTGGAATTCCGAATATAGTGTCGAAATAATCTAAATTCCGAAATAATTTGAAATTCCGAATGTAATAGGGTCGAAATTTACTGGATTTCGGTTTTTGGATTTATCGAAATTCTGAGAATTCCGAAATCCCGAACTATGGCAGTACCACAACAAAATTACAACAAATGCGATTGGATATGTTGTTACACTTTTTGAAGGAGAGCGGAAGGGTTCGAGAAGACCCTTCGCGGATATGTCATGGGGCTATCTAAATGAGTGCGGGGGGGAAGAGCCCTCAATGGATCCTCGTGTCCAAATCAAACATGGGGCAGGCTGAGCTGTTCCTGGATGTGCATTCCGAAGGAGAGCGGTGGGGTTCGAGAAGACCCTTCGCGGATATGTCGTGGGGCTATCCGAATGAGTGCGGGGGGATAAGCCACCCGCGGACCCTTGTGTCCGAATCAAACATGGGGCAGGCTGAGCTATTCCCAGATGTGCATTCCAAAGTAGAGCGGAGGGGTTTGAGAATACCCTTCGCGGATATGTCGCGGGGCTATCCAAATGAGTGCGGGGGGGATGAGCCCTCCGCGGACCCTCGTGTCCGAATCAAACATGGGGCAAGCTGAGTTGTTCCCAGATGTGTATGCCGAAGGAGAGCGGAGGGGTTCTATAACACCCCGTGTTTTATTCTTTTATTTTTATCCTAATAATAATAATAATTAAACTAGATAAAATGAATAGATATAGATAACTATCAGATACGGATAAAAGCCCGTAGATAAATAGATAAGTGTTGTCCTTGTTTTTCGGGGATGTTTTCTCCGCAGAGAGTTTTTGGGAAAAAAAAAACACAGCGAGGGTTTTAGAAAAAAATGAGAGTTTTACTGAAGGAAGGAAAGGAAGGTTTTTCCTGGTAGCTGGTGGATAATCGGAGCGCGCTAAAGGTGAGTAGCTATTTTGCTATATCACCGGATTTATAGTTTACGTATATCGGTGTATACTGTCTAATGTTTTTATACGCCTCATTGTCTTGTTTTTATTCTACGTCATGTCGCCGAAGTTGTTAAAACTCTAGAGAAACTCGGATTTGATATAGAAATGTCAAATCAGTATTCTTTGGATATCGCGGTTTGAACTGTCGGCTCTGAGGTCGTTAATGGCGGCGTGGAGCACGGAGGCGCCCTGTAATTCGTATTTTTAAATACGCTTTTTTCTATTTAATTAATTAATTTAATTATTTATTTTAAAAATTTGTCGGATTGGACTCGGGATACGTGGGCTTGGTTTTGGGCCCGAGTCGGTATTGGGCTTGGGTTTCGGACCCAAGTATATAAACACATTGTTCTAGAGAATAGGGTTTTGAAGATAATAAAATATAAAAAATGGAGGCGAGAAAGAAGCCGGTTTCTTTGGAGAGGTGGAGCACCTAAGATTCGGGCTAGGAAAATTCGTCGAAGTTGTTAGTTAAGGGTGAGTAGCTATTTTGCTATATCACCGGATTTGATTTTTCATATATCGGTGTATAGGTTTTCGCTTTTTATATATTGGTAAAACCGCCGGTATTAAAACGGATTTAAAATCTGTTGAAACTTCGAATTTGGCCGACGAAGCTTTATGGGCCGCGGCGGAGTTAAACTCCAACTTATTGAAATCGCCCTATTTCTCTGTTTCCGTTGCACTTTTCTTTACCGCGGGCTCAAGATTTGTTGATTTGTAGTATTGAAGTTTGGTTATTGTCATTGAAATGGGTGGTTGAACTGTTATACGTTTGGATGGGTGTTAAATTGATGTGGTGGTTTTGTATTGCGGGTGTGATGTTAGGACGCCGAGAGGGAGATTTAGAGTGTCTTTGTTGGAGCTTGAGAAGCTTTAATGGTGCCGACGCGTCCCACATCGGGCTCTTCAAGGTTTGGGTTTATTTGGTTGTGTTTGAACCGCGGTTTTGTATGGTGGGTTGATGGGATGATGTGTGTGGTAGTAGTGGGGACGGTTCAGGGTCGATTTAAGCTTGTAACAAGCTTTAATGGAGGTCGATTTTTTGTAGATCTAGTTTGAGGAAGAGGTTGATTAACTGAGATTAGAGTTTTTGGTTTTATGAAAGTGGTGGGGGTTTGTACCCTCTCCATTTTCGGTTTGTTGGAATTGGTGGTTGTGTGGAGGTTTGTGGTGGCCGGATTTTTGGTGGTGGAGGAGACTGTGAAGAAGATGGATGAGAATAAAAGTCGATTTGGGCTTGGGCCTTAATTTGTTTGTTTGGGCTTTAGTTCTATTTTGGTTTGGGCCAAATTCTTTTATTTAGTCTTTGGGCCCGGTTTTAGTTGTGATTGGTTGGGCCTTATTTGGTTTGTTTCTATGGGCCGATTTTATTAGTTGATGGGCCAAAAATCTAATTTTTGTTATGGGGCAGCTCATCTTAGTTTTCTTTGGGCCGGTTTCAATTAGATTTTGGGTCCGAACCATTACCTTAAATCATGAGCCTTGAGCCATGCACCTTTGACTTTGACCATGATGAGTTGATTTTGACCATAGTTGACTTTGACTAGAGTTGACTTTTGACTAGGGTTGACTTTGACCAGTTAACCCAATTTGACCTTTTAACTCGGATTATGATTTGGGCTATTCGGATAGGTCTAGGGCTATTAGCATGCTTGGCTTTAGGCTAAGACCTTTCTATATATACGCGGTGTCGCAGTATTAACCGCTATGTGATTGTCAAGATTATTTTATGATATACGGCGTTATGACACTTAGACATCAATCTAATTAATAACGCGTAAAACCAAAAATACATGAATCAAGATACTACTTCGCGTTTCGGAAATAATACATGCAATCAAGTTCAATAACGCGTAAACAAAATTACCCCTTCTTTTAGAACTCTCCACGCCTAAAATTTCATAATTGAGTTTTATACGACCGCTGATGTCATATGTTAGGTGGGCATTTATTGAATGTGTCATAAATGGCTCGTTAAATGCTATATAGGGTATTCATTGAATGTGCCATGAATGACTAGATTGTTTCGACTACCCTAGAGAGGAACTAAGGTATTCGGCCATGGGTTAGTTGTATTCCTTGAGTGTACAAGAATGTAAGGTTGGGTATTCCTTGAATGTGGCGGGAATGACCTAAGGTACATAGGTTGTGAAATATGTGTATAAGAAAAGTAATTGATTAATTAATAAGAGAAATTAATTTGATTGTGCGAGTGTGCTTGGGTTTACTTTTGAATACCTATAGGATATCGACAAATGTTAGAAGTTCTAACTTTCTTTTGCAGGAGGGTAGGACTTAATAACATTTTGTGCAGGGACGCGGTCCTACCCTTATACAGCAGTGGATATCGGTAAGTTTTAATTAAATGATTTAGTTATTAAAACGAGTGATTTGAATGAGTGAAAATAAATGGAAGTCTTGCTTGGGAAGAAGCTATGCCGGTTTGAAATGGCCGGAACTAATCCGCCTTTCAAGCTATGAATGCTTAAGTTATGGGAAAAATATAAAGTGATTGGTTGGAAAATTAAAGTATGATAATGTTTATATGTGGTTAGTCTACTCATACCAACAAATTCCATTTTGCTGACCCATGTTTGCTTTGTTTTGGCAACGTGGGTGTGTTCTTAGGGGAGCATAGGTGGAAGCTGATGGAACCGCCATGGCGTGTGATTGGGATTCTTGCCCGAGCAGTCCGTTAGTTTTCTTTTTAGGTCCGATTCTTATTGGAAGGATGTAATAACGTAGTTTACATTTTTGTATGACGAATAATGATGATGAGGACCTCGTTATTCTTATAATGTTATATTGATGATTTTTTATGGAAGATAGACTTGTATAAAGTAATAAAGAGAATTTTTGGAGATTGAATTTGTGGTTAAGATTGTTTATGATGTGGGTTTTAGGTTTTGATTTGTGTCAGATCCACCCCCGGCCATAGCCCGGGTTTTAGACAATTGAACCAAGTGATGTTTGAGATATTTATATTTCAAATATTCATTTTTTTTTAATTGTTTAGAAATTCGGGCTGTGACAGGTTCGAGAAGACCCTTCGCAGATATGTCACGGGGTTATCCGAATGAGTGCGGGGGGGACGAGCCCTCCGCGGACCCTTGTGTCCGTATCAAACATTGGGGCAAATGGAGTTGCCCCTCATCAGTCTCCACTCCAGAGCATAGACAACGAGGGGATGAGCCCTCTGTGGACATGAGATCTGAATCAAACGTTGGGGCAAGCTGAGTTGCCCCTCATCAGCCTCCACTTTAGAGCATAGACAACGGGGGGGATGAGCCCTCCGCGGACGCGAGATCCGAATCAAACATGGGGGCAAGCTGAGTTGCCCCTCAACAGACTCCACTCATGAGTAGATTAAGGGGGATGAGCCCTCCGCGAGCCGGAGTTCCAAATTACAATTGGAAGCAAGCAACATATTCAGAAGGAACAATACCATTGAGTTCTACAAAAGAGAAATAGAGGGAATGAGGCCCTTTACGGACGGGATATCGAGTTCCATGAGTAAGTGCAAAGGAGATGAGACCCTTGGCGGATACAATGTTGAGTTCTACGAAAGGGAAATGAAAGGGTGAGACATTCCACGGACATGGTAGTGATTTCTATGAAAGAGAGCTTATGGCTAGGCCGAGGCACTCCGCGGACATAACAGTGAATTTTGTGAAGGAGAGCTTATGGCTGGGCTGAGACACTCCACGGACAAGGTAGTGAGTTCCGAGAAAGAGAAACGAAGGGGATGAGACACACCGCGGATGTGGTAGTGAGTTCTATGAAAGAGAGATGGTGGCTGAGGTTAGACACCCTGCGGACATGGAGGCAAGCTGAGCTGTCCCTGGATATGCTTCGTGCTTTCAGAATGAGAGCGGAGGGGATGAGACCCTTCGCGGATACACTGCTGAGTTCTACGAAAGAGAAACGAAGGGACGAAACACTCTGCGGACATGGTAGTGAGTTCTATGAAAGAGATATGGTGGCTGAGGTTAGACACTCCACGGACATGGGGGCAAGCGGAGTTGTCCCTAGATATGCTTCGCGCTTTCCGAATGAGAGCAGAGGGGACGAGACCCTTCGCGGATCCAATGTTGAGTTCTATGAAAGAGAAATGAAGGGGACAAGACACTCCACGGACATGATAGCGAGATCTATGAAAGGGAGAAGGTGGCTGAGGTGAGACACTCCGCGGACATGGTAGTGAATTTTGTAGAGGGGAATGGATAGCTAGGTTGAGACACTTCGCTGGCATGAGGATTGAGTTTGAAGAGTGAGAGTGAAGGGGATGAGACCCTTCGTGGATACGCTAATGAGTTATATGAACGAGAACCGATGGATTGAGATACTTCGCGGACATGATGATTGATGTGGAAGAGTGAGTGCCAAGGGAAAGAGACCCTTCGAGGACTGATAGTGAATTCTGTAAGGAGAGCTAATAACATAAAGAGAATGAGGATTTCGGGTCACGCGACCAAGGACGTTTAGCAGAGAAAACACCGCGAAAGTAAGATGTCTTCAGTCCCAGACTATCGAAAGAGGGATCGCGGAGTAGAGTTTATTTACGGTTGACGTTCGCGGAACTATTGGAGGTTTGAAGAAAGAGCCATAACAAAGAGGCTAGAGCGATAGAGAAAGCGTAACCAAGGAAAGGGGTTAGAAGAGATGTAATGCACCTACATATAACATAAGCTTACGAAGATCTGAGATACACATAATTTACCGACTAAGGTTGGAGAACTCGGGTAAGTAGTGGTGAAGGAAGAGTGAGACGAGAGGAGGACTATAATACAATTCGCGGGCAACAAAGTCACAGAGTCAAGAAAGGTGAAAGTGTAAAGTGCCAGAGTACGCGGACAGAGAATAGGGACTGAGTACTTTACAGACATATGATCCAGTAGCAGAGTACATGGGTAGGGAACGTCTCGAAGAGAAGAAGACTGCATACAATCTTAGGATACTGCGGATATCTAGAGTTCAGAGAGAGAGACAAGGAAGTTCATACACTTCTCGGGCAAATATAGTAGTCGTTTTCATAGATGGACCATAGCATGTATTGGGCCAAGAGATAGGGTCTAGACCATAGTCTGTATTGGGCCAAGAGAGTGGGCCCAAGACCACACTGTGGCCCATGAAGTAAACCTAAGAGAGGGATATAAAAAGGAAGAGAAGAGAATAGCAAAAAGGAGAAGGTGGAGGTGAACTACGGCGGCTTGATCCCGAAATGGGTACGTAGGCAACCTAATTGGTGCAGCCGATCCAAAATACAGAGGGAAGACATGCAAAGTTAGAGGTCGCGGTAATGGGTGCGACAAATGGTGTCGACATAGCCTTAGCACTTCTCGCTAGTTGGAGACCTATATTTCTAGGGTCAACTAAGTGCAGAACGCTCTCTAAGAGCAAAACATTCAAACGAACTTAAACGCTTTCCGAAGCTCAAACGTTCTAAATAACTAAACATTCACTCGAGCTCAAGGCTACATAGCTCAAAGGCTACTTAGCCATAAAACTTCTCGCTAGTTGAAGACCTATGTTTCTAGGACCAACTAGGTGCAGAACGCCCTCTAACAACAACACGCTTACTTAAACTACAACGCTCACTCAAGCTCAAAATGCTTCATAGTATCCTATGTCCTCCTAAGACAACGGGATATACATTTCTAGGTCAAATTCCTTCGAAATTACACACAACAAGCATTCAGATCATACTTCAAAGTACACATGCATTTCATAAGTGCAAATACGAACGGCCTGAACACATTCAGAAAACCAATTCTTTAAAGCTACCAAACTGCCACTTATGTGGAAGCCAGTTCATCCCTACCTCAAAACTAAACCGATAGATAAGCGAACTGCCTAGGTTTCCCCAAGATATCAGCTCTTAATGTATCTGGGTCGAGCCCCAACCATTTCAAGAAGCGAACTGCCCAGGCAGGCCCAGGAAACCAGTTCTATTGTTTTACAACCACTTACAAACTCTAAAAATTAGAGAAACATTTAAAGAAACCTCACAAGGGAAGAAGAAATGTGGAAGCAATGGTCAAGCATCAGGAGTAACATGTTTATCTTCACCAGGCACAACAGCTCGATCAGTTGGAGCAGTACTGGTAGACGAAGCGTTACTAGCATCTCCAGGTATAACAAGCACACTCGTACCTAGAGCCCCGCGTTCACGCTCTCCTTTCAATTCAAAGTACGTCTCCTCCAGCAATGCGTAATCCTGGCACACTTTGTCATATGCCTTTATAGCATGACGAGCAACCGACTTGCATTGCTTGACATAATCGATTATCGGCCCCACCGTTCTTGCATGACAACCATCGGCCCGACCAGAAACGACCTCGACACCGGACCTCCGTCGATGCGCTTTTCGCGAATTCAACCAGTTCCTTCCTCTCACCTCTCGAGCAAGCTGCAAGCTCAACAGGTCCCGCTTTATCTTACCCACATTATTTTCCACAGTTTCCATAACTCAGGCGGAGTGCTTCAACTTGTGATACCCAGTAAGAAACTACAACAAAAACCTACATGTTACTCTTGCCAATAAAAGGAAAATGTACCAAAGAATAGTAAAAGCTTACCAAACAGCAAGCCATATCCATGGTCTACATAGTCTTATCCAAATCTTGGTCTTCCAGCATCTCCCTGCACCCTCCAAGACAATACCTTCCAGAAGACAGTTAGCTATGGGTGCCGACCCGAGGCTGCAGTCAGATCGTTTTACTGCACGTCTCTCCCACCTAGGTCGGCCCCACCCCTTTAACTCGGGACCCGAAACACCACACCTCCAGTTCGCTTGCGCGAACCAGAGGCAGAGCGACCCACAGTTTTAGATCGTTTCATGGCCCTCGTTTCAGCAGAGACCGCCTTCCGCTTACCTAGATCGCGTGAACGGCGTGGCACGAATTCAATCTCCTTCATGACGAGCGGAGAAGTCTCCCTCACCCCTCCCATTGGAGGGACCAAAGAGTCAAAATCGTCACCATCTACCCTCGACATGCTACACTCCATTGACAACACAAAAGTCAGCAAAAGAAGCATACTAAGCTTACATAGCACAAAGCAAAAAAAGGAACAGAGGTCGGAAACAAACAAACCTGAAGCGCTATAGCACTTTGGAAAGAGCTTCGACGGTACGTTGGCAAAACCTTGCACTATAAGAAAACAGGTTTTTGCCTACGGACCAAAACTGTGGCAAAAGACTTTTACCCACAGACAAAATCCGTCGCAAGACCGTGGGCTTTTTATGCATCGGCAAAAGTATGCTCATAGTCATGACCTTCCAACAATAGCCATAGTCATTGCGTCGGTCTCTGCTGTGGAAATACCGACGGCACAAAGCTGTGGAAAAAACTAAGTTTTACCTACGGTCATAAACTGATGCTCAGGCCGTGGGGAATAATACCATTAGCCACGGCTTTGGGCCGTGGCAAAACACTTTATTTTGTTAAAAAAAAAATAGGGGACATTTTCCCCTTTCAACCTGCTTCTACACATTACTCCCAATGCACAACCACAAATCATCCTCATCCACATTACTAAACCACAAATTCATTTACCAACAAATAGAATTCAAGTGCAAATACAAAACAAATAAACATAACATAAAACCAAAATAACAACAACTTGACGAGAAGAGATAGAAGTCATTCAATTAAAACAATGAAAGCATAAGTTACACTTAGCAACAAAATACAAACCATTTCTCTACTACAACATTTGACAAATTTCATTCAATGAAAACATAGAATTCAGCCTCGACCTCTTCATTATCCGACCTTCATGATGCCCTTAGTTTAATTTAAACTAACCCTTTAATGATACTTGTATTATGTGAAGCAGCTTAGCAACCTTCAAGCTTTTCAAGTTTTCTATCACCATGTTCCGGGCAATTGTCAGATGTAGCTTCAAAACAACACGCAAAATAGAATTAAAACCAAAAACATAAAGAAAAATATACTTGGTTTCGGCCACTAATATGTTAAGTTATGAAAGTCAAACCATTATGTACATGGACTTCAAATTTCAACATATTCAAGATCCACCTTTCATGATGCCCTTAGTTTAAATCTAAAGACTCTTGCAATACTTGTGTTAGGTGATGTTATAATTATCAGAAGTAGGAAACAAGATACAAATAAAAATTCATAACCAAGCTTCACATAAGTAATGAATTTAACTACTAGCTACTAGTCAATCTTAAGAAACTCAAAGAGATAATACCTAGCATGAATATCAACTTATGTATCGTGTCCTTGTACTATCTTGAAGAACTCCTAGAGCTTTCCCAAGGATCCGCAAGACATAGGAAGAATGAACACACCCTCGTTTAGTGCCTATATTTTAGAAGAATCAAACTCATTGTTTAGGAAGAATCAAAACTCCAAATCCACTTTTAAGTACCTATAAATTCCTATAATTAGTGGTTCAAAGAGCCCGCCAACCTCAAGTCAAGCACACGAAAGCCGTAGCAAAGTAAGAAACTAGTAAATGTTTGATCAGTAATGCTCACAAGCCATTGCAAATCGCCACCAACCCTACATTAGTAATTTGCAACCATCTTAGCATCTCAATGTCTTAAAACAAGATTACAAAATGTATAGTAATCGTAAATTGAGTAAACAACCAATATTTCTAACACCGAGAGGGGAAGGGGTCTCAGACGGTTGATTGAATAGGTTCAACACAATCTGTATAGGACGTATACATGACATAGGATGTTAGTGGGCACAATGGGGACGGATGATGTATATTTGGGGAGCAGTCGCACTGTGATCAGATCCGCGGTATCTCAACCGCTCAGAATCGCTAGCTGCGAGACATGGAGGATGGAGGGCGGAACCTTAACTGCGCAGGGTAACCGCCGCGACACGGAAAGAGGAGAGATCATGGAAGAGAAAAGAGATAAAAGAGAGATAGAGAGAGAAAAAAGAGGGAGAAAAGATCGAGAGAGAGACGAGCGAGATTGGTGGTTGTAATATTAGTTCATACATTTTGCACGGCCCGGGGGGAGAGAAGAAAATGGCTACGGTAATAAAGAGAGGAGTAGGAAGACCTAAGAAAGGACCAATCGAGAAACCATCGAGGAAGTAGAGTCTTTGGGATGGGAGTGGTAGGAGAAGAAGAAGTATCGGATGTGGCGGCAGACGCCACCGACTCTTAGGAGGAGATAGTTAGGTTAAGAGAGGAGAATGACGAGTTGAGAAAGGAGAGGGAGATTACACGGGTGGAACGGAGCAGGGGAACCCAGGCAGGATGAAGCGGAAGGGGAGAATATAGAGTGCCCACTACCGGACGCCGAACCAACAAATGGGCATTACTTTAGGGGTGGTTCGGGCTATGATCGAGAAAGATCGGAAGTGAATCGGTAGCGTAAAGAGTGATCCAGTGAGCTAAAGACAGTAAAGAGGTGGCTAGCCTCAACAAAAAATACCGGCTGGATTCAATATGGAATTCGAAGTTCCTAAGAGGTTTTCTCAGCCAGGTTTGAAGCGGTATGATGGGAAAGGAGACCCAATCGATCATTTGCATCATTTTCGCAAATGATGCCGTTATGGCAAGAGAATAAGTATGATGGACTACGTTGTATGATGTTCCCGCCAGCCTTTGGCGGGGGCCCCTGACCGGTATTATCGGTTGGCTTCAAAGCATAAAAAGGGTTCAAGAGTCGAACGCTACTTTCGTTGATCACTTCATTCACCAGAAGAGAAGAGTGGTTGATATCGCGGCCCTCTTTAACATAAAGCAAAGAGCCGCGGAGTCATTGAGGGAGTTTTTATGCAGATTCAAGGAGGAGACGCTGAGAGTGGAAAACCTGGATGAACATACGGCGGTCATAGCCTTCCAGCATGGTTTGAGATCGGGGACCAGAGTTCATGAGTCTGTGTCTAAGATTGAAATTACTACATTGCATGCCCTATACCCGAAGGTAGAGAAGTATATACGATATGAGGATATAATGCAGAGAACTGCTAAGGAACAGAAGAGGTCGGGAAAGGCAGTGCAGGAGGTTGAGAAAGATGATCGAAGGGGTAAAGGTAGAGTAGAGGACATAGAAAGAGGATCTTACAGAGGGGAGAAGTGAGGGCCAGAGAGAACACTTGATCGGGGAAAAAGAGAGGTGCGAGAGAGAAGGCCATACCGCGAAATGGAGCAGACTCCTCTTAACCGACCATTAGAGGAGATCTTGGCTCTCATTAAGGAGCACCAAAATTTTGAGGGGCGCAAGCATCCCAAAGAGATAGAAGGGAAACCATTTTGCGAAAGTATCATCAACCAAACCATGCCACGAACGTAATGTTATGCCTTGAAATGGTTAGTAGAGAGGATGATTGAAAAAGGAATGCTCGTGAGAGTTTGTCGCGGAGGTCGCGTCAAGCCGATAGAGTGCCGCCTCGCCAGAATTTTTGGGTACGATCAATGTCATCTTTAGTGGAGAGACTCGGGGAGGAATGCCCACGAGGGACAAGGTAAGGAAGCAAAAAGCCTCCGGCAAAGTTAATGAGGTGGTGAGTGTACCGCGGTTAGTTAGTGGAGCCGCAGATGGCCGAAGGGATCATTATGTTCACCCCAAAAGATTTGGAGCCGATAATTACACCGCATGAGGACGCCTTGGTAATCACCATAGCAATGGGGAATTATCTAGTTCGAAGGGTATTAATAGACTGCGGCAGTTCGGTTGATTTATTATTTAAAGGGGCCATGGAGGAGATGAACATCGACAGCAACCAGTTGAAAGTTCCCCAAACCAACTTTGTATGGGTTCAACGGCAGTATGACAGAGCCCATAGGGGAAGTTACGCGCCAGTGACTGCAGGCCCGTCGACGGTATTCACTAGATTCATGGTGGTGGACACTGCGTCCGCAAAGATAATGCAATTTTAGGAAGAAAATGGATTCACTAAATGAAAGCCATTCCATCGTCATATTACCAAGTGATCCGCTTCCCTACCAATGGGGAACATATGAAATCGGGGAGATCAAGTGGGCGTATGGTAACATCAAGATCATCGGTGAAGAGTTTCGCTCGAGGTACAATGAAAGGGTCAAAGACAGAACCGGGAGTTTCATAGCAGATTCATGAAGGCGATGACAAAAGTGGTGTGAATCGCCGTGGGACCAAAGACATTGGATGCGATTGAAGTAGTGAACTTAGGAGTCGGTTGAAGAGAAATTTACATCCATAGGGACTGATTTGTTCAAGAATGGAAAAAGAAACTAGTGCGTTCTTGACGTAAAAATTCAAGTGTTCAAGGTGGGTTATTGAGGATATCGGGGTTTAGACCAGAAGTTTGCATGCCACCATTTACATATGAATGAAAATGCCAAGCGGGTTAGACGTAAAAAATGAGAAGTTTACGTCCCAAATATGCCGAGGCTATTCGCGAAGAAGTGGCACGATTGAAAGGGCGGAATAATAAGGGAGGTCGAATACGTAATGGTTGTCTAACGAGTCGCTGGGTCAAAAAAAAGAATGGTAAGGTCGATGTGTGTTGACTTCACGGATGTGAACAAGGAGTGCCCAAAGGATTGTTACCCGATGCCGAAAGGGACGAAGCCGTGGGTGGACGTAACGCCAGGTTCAAAGTGTTCTCTTTCATGGACGCCGCCCATGGGATATAATCAAGTCGCATGATGCACGCCCGGATCAAAAAGACCACTTTCGTGGTAGAGGGGGCACATACCGTTACACCGTGATGCCATTTGGTTTAAAAAATGCAGGGCTTAACTTTCCAGAGATTAGGAGAAAGAATGTTTCAAGGAAGATTAGGAAGGGATGGAGATATATATTGATGATATGGTGGAAAAGAGTATGTCGGAAGAGGAACACTGGAAGGTCCGGCAGAAACTTTTCATATACTACATACCACATAAACCTGAAACTCAACCCCTCGAAGTGTACTTTTGGGGTAACTTCCCGAAAGTTCTTGGGTTATATAGTTACACAATCGCTGTATAGAGGCAAATCCCGAACAGATCAGATCACTAATAGAAATGCCGCCCCCGGAATGTGAAAGAGGTGCAAAGCTTAGCAGGAGAGTCGCTGCACTTAATCGATTCATTTCAAGTCCCTGATAAATGTCGACCTCTATATCGATTATTAAGGAAATCACAAGACTTCAATCGACCGCTGAATGTGAAGAAGCCTTCCAAGAGTTGAAGAGTTATCTAGGGAAAGCACCTTTATTATCGCGACGGAACAGGGGAAAAACTATATCCAGACTTGGGAGTTTCGAGCACGCGCGTGAGTTCGGTCTTGGCGCGTGGTTGACAAAGTAGAAAAAGCGGTGTATTTTCAAAGCAAGACCATGTTAGAAGCAGAGACCGACATACAACCGATTGAGAAAGAACGCTTTGGCTTTGGTATTTTCTCGCCTTTAAAGTTAAAGCCTTATTTTGAGGCACACCCGGTGGTTGTCAGAATAAATTTGCCTCTCAAGCAAGCCTTGGAGGCGAGAAGTCGTGAAGAATGCTAAAATGGGCGGTAATGCCGAAGTTGCTATGAAATTCATTACCAAGTCGAACCGCAAAAAAGGCACAAGCAATGGCGGAGGTATTGGCAGAGTTCCCAACCGAGGACCCAACGTGGGGTGAGGAGATGGTAATGGATCACGGCGAGAGATTAACCACCCACCCCTGGACCCATGGGATGAACGGAATGGATGGAGAGTTTTCGCAGATGGCTCGCTAATTTACGGATACTGTGGAACGGAATAGGCGTAGTCCCCGTGACCCGGAGAATACTAGGTCGGAATTGTCAATGAAACTAGGGTTCGCAGCCTTCAAACAATGAATCGAGTATGAAGCCTGGATAGCAGGATTAGATTTGGCACGACCCGGCGTGAGAGAATTATCTGTTTACTCGATTCTAACCGGTGGTGTGCCGTGAACGGGGGTTTTGTGGCTCGCCGCCGAGGATGGCAAGATACCGAGGTCTTACAAAGGAAAGCGAGCAAATTCAAGAAGATCAAATTTACTCATTTGAATCGCTGGAGAAAATCGACACGCCGATGCATTAGCTTATGTTCAAGCGGCGGTATTACCGTGGATCGAGGGCTTATCAATTGAAATAAAGGGTGTTCGACAAGCCAAGTACTGAAGGGGACTATGTTTGTCTCACCACCGAGATTGATATCGACCGATCGATAGCGCCCATCAAAACTTTTCCTGGGCCGGGATGGAAATTGAAAACACACAGAAAAGTAGAATGGAACAGATGAGCCAAAGATACACTCTATTAGACGGAGCCTATATAAGAGAAGTTTCGTGGACCTATGCTAAAATGCATAGGGGCGGCCGCGATGTTCGTGAACCGCCGCGTAAGTGCATGAAGGAGATTGTGGAAGTCATTCGCGGGGGAGAACAACCACACACCGATTGCTCTCCCAGGGATACTTTTGGCCACACATGAAGAGAGATGCCACAGAGTATGCCAAAAAATGCGCAAAATGCCAGAGGTTTGCACCGCTGATTCATGCGCCGGCTGAAATGTTACACAGTGTACTCAGCCCTTGGCCGTTCGCAATGTGGGCAATGGATATAGTTGGGCCGCTTCCAATGGCAAGCGGTAAAATAAGGTTCATGTTAGCGGCAACAGATTACTTTACCAAGTGGGTTGAGGGTGTGGCATTGCAACAGGTCAAGGAAGAAAATGTGATCAAATTCCTATGGGAGAATATCATTTGCAGGTTTGGATTGCCGCATACAGTCATAGCGGATAATGGGACGCAATTTACAGGGAAGAAAGTTCGGAAATTCCTTCAAGCGTTCAAAGTGAAGTGGGTTCTCAGCCCTACAATCCGGAAGGGAACGGGGCGTGCCGAGGCCTCAAACAAAGTTATCATGGATAACCTTAAGAAAAACTAGAGGAGCGGAAGCGGAGCATGGGTCAACACTTACCTCATGTGCCGTGGGCATACCGAACTACACCACCTAACATCTACTAATGAATCACCGCTCGCGAATGGCGCATGGAGTAGAGGCATCATACCAATAGAGATGATAGAATCCACAACAAGAACAAAGCGGTGGAAAGTGGCCTGAATGAGAGAATATTGGCCGCTAATTTGAATGTTGTTGAAGAAAAAAGAGACATAGCCCGGATTCGGTTGGAGGAATACCATCTGACTCTGCAGAGACAATATGATAAACGAGTGAAGCCAACGGAATTTCAATGTGGGTGACTATGTGTCGCGACGCGTTACTCCGGCCACCAAAATAGAGAAAGACGGAAAGTTGGGGCCAAACTGGAAGGTCCATATGTCATCAAGAAAAGGGTACATCGAACTTATGGATTGCGATCAGAAGCAGAGAGAAAAGATAGAGAGACCGTGGAATATCGTATCGCCGAAAAGAGTTCCATGTCTAGGACCTTTCTTTAATCTTTTCGCATGTGATAGTATTTTTATTTGTATTGTTTACTTTTGACTATGATATAAACAAGCATTCTTCTAAACGAAGTTAGAAATAGATAGTAGAATGAAATAAAAGGTGAATATAACTGCCCGCATAAGCAAAAGACGCCTATACAATTGAAGAAAGCGGGGAAGAGCCGCTTCGCGGACTTCGGTCCAAATCAAACCGGGGCAATCCCTAAGTAGCGCCACCGCTATACAATTGAAGAAAGCGGGGAGAAGAGCCTCTTCGGACTTCGTGGTCCGAATCAAACTGGGGGCAACCCTAACTAGCTTCACAGCCTATATGAAGAGAAGCGGGGAAAAGCCCTTCGCGGACTTTCGGTCCAAATCAAACCGGGGCAACCCTAGGTAGCTTCACCGCTATACAATTGAAGAAAGCGGGGAAGAGCCCTTCGCGGACTTCGTGGTCCGAATCAAACCGGGGCAACCCTAACTAGCTTCACAGCCTATACAATTGAAGAGAGCGGGGAAGAGCTCTTCGCTGGACTTCGCGGTCCGAATCAAACGGGGGCAACCCTAACTAGCTTCACGCCTATATGAAGAGCGGGGAAGAGCCCTTCGCTGGACTTCGTGGTCCTAATCAAACCTGGGGCAACCCTAACTAGCTTCACAGCCTATATGAAGAGAGCGGGGGAAGAGCCCTTCGTGGACTTCGCGGTCCAAATCAAGCCGGGGCAACCCTAACTAGCTTCACGCCTATATGAAGAGAGCGGGGAAGAGCCCTTCGTGGACTTCGTGGTCCCAATCAAACCGGGGCAACCCTAATTAGCTTCACAGCTATACAATTGAGGAGAGCGGGGAAGAGCCCTTCGCCGGACTTCTCGGTCATAATCAGACTTGGGGCAACCCTAAGTAGCTTCACCGCTTATACAATTGAAGGATCGGGGAGAGCCCTTCGCTGGATCGCGGTCCGAATCAAACTGGGGCAACCCTTGCGTAATGTTACGCTTACCGATACAAATGCAAATAAAAAGGAATACAAGGAAAATCAATTGATAAATACTACACAATAATGATATCTCGATCAAGCACAAAAAGACATTGTTCATCACAAACACAAAGGACACCGTTTCTTACACGATAAAGAAAGGGTTCAAAATAAACAAATCCAAAGGCATCAACAAAGAAAGAAACCGACATAAATCATTGTTGAGGATTAGTCACCGGCTCTTCAACGAAGTATGTTCATTTTCACCAACGACCATGCCGGGTTTTCATTCATTTCCATTGGTGAGGGTCGGGCGCTTAGTCATAGGTGTCGTCGCCGTGCCGTCAGAGGGCGCCTCGCCGCCTTCGAATGCACGGTTGGTAATACCAAGGAGGATCGGCAATGTGAATGGGCGGGAGAAGACGCCGCAGCTTAAGTTGATCAAGTTGTTGTTTTAATTCCCCGCAATTTTCTTGGTAGCGAGGTTTTCGACCGACCTGGGGCCTCTTGGACGGCCTTGTCTACAGCGGATTGGATGGCGAGCTTCTCCTTCTCTTTGAGGTCTGTCCATTTTAGAATTGACACCGCTACGTGAAGTCGCTGTGCTTGTCCTCACCGCTGAAGCTCCTTATGGATCTTTGACCGCCTTTGATCCGTAAGTCATCCCTTTCCTTCGGTGGGCATACTTCGCTTCCAGCCATCGTGACCATTAATCTCCGCCTTAGCCGCCTTCCAAGTTTCTCCATCGGCCGTAAAGGCCGCAAGCACATAGCCGATATCTAGGCTTAATCATGGAGACATACCGGGTTGGGTGGTAACACCAAAAATATAGCTATGAATGAAGTAAGAACACAAAAGATAGTGGCCGATAGAGTCAAAAACGCTGCACCTTCTCCCATCCAAAGTGTAAATGGACTTCTATGGGAAGCAACGGTACAGAATCTCCGTAAGCTTGATCCCGAGGAAGATGAGAGTCAAGAATAGTGGAGGCGGCGATACCGGATTGTCCAAAGCCGAAGTCTCGCCAGAGTAACATCGCGGTCCCTAGCCTTGAACTTGGGATGCCATACTTCAACAGAGGGGCCGACGTTAAAGGACCACCTGAAGAAGACTCCCCGTCTGGGCGGCGAAGATATAGCAGCCGTGGTGGTTCATTGCGCGGCCGGGTAGGTGGAGGAGCTGGTGGAAGAAACTTTAGCCCTTTTGGTGGGAGGGCTCTTGTGGGACATCTCGACCGAGCCGCCTTCATCGAGTCGCCGGCCCCAAAGCTTATACTTGTTCACGCCCATTTGAGGGCGTAAGGGAGCGTATAGGAACAATTTCGCCCTCCTCCCGGCCACACGAGAGTACGGGCGGTTAGGTGTCTCGGCCGTAGTGGTCTTATTTTTGGCGGCAGCCGCACGTGGGCAACGGCTCGCGGAATGAGAGATTTTGGTTGTATAGTTGAATGACTTGCAGCCGGACGCTTTCTTTTTGGAGCTGGGGATGGTTTGGGCTTTCTTGGGGGCGGCAGCGATAGAGGGGCCTTTGTATTTGCCAATGTCTTTTAGAGAAGCGGTCAAGTAAGAGAGGAGTGGCTTTTTCCGGATCGATACCAAGGACTTTCACGCGGCACTCCCTAGTTCGCGGAGGATTGGAAAATTTCGAGTAAACACCGTTGTATAATGGGATCGCTGAATCGGGTCTCCAACCTACATCACCAAGAATAAGGGCAAGTTAACGACAAGTGAAATCTACATACCGCTAATCAAAACCGCTTACTTACCGCTTTGTTAGGAAATGGAGATGCCTCAAAGAAACTTCGAGGGAGGTCCGCTGGATAAAAACTACCGACACATACAACGGTAATCGGTGCCACACCTTGTCGAGGTGGTGATGTGAAGAAGGAAAGACTTCTTTTGTGGACGAGTGCGTATGATTGATATCCCACACTCCCCCGGTTTAGTGCTTTTTTATATAGAAGTGGGAAAGGAGGATATCGGAGTTGGATTTTGGGGAGTGAGTCAAATTGTAGTGATTGGCGGCATACATAACACGCCAAAAGTTACCTATGCCTTGGCAGGAGGAATGTTGAAATGGTTACGCACTTCGACATCAAGGAGAGTCAAGGGGAACGAAAACCGCCGCTAACGTCCCCTACAAGAGCTTAACGAGATAACCGGACCATGTGGTGGTACAAGTGAGGAAAATGTGTGACACCGGAACGGTTCGAATTACGCCACTAGGTATGCCATAAGCCGCTTTAACGGGCGCCTAGATCGGTCTCTGCGGTAGTAAGAAGGCGGAGGTGGCAGAGAAGGTTTCCTTCCGTAGATGGATGGAGCGGTGGGATCGGTAGAATCGGATCGTTCCGCGGACTCGATCGGTCCGTGGAGGGTCGACTTGATCTATGGGTAGAGGGTCCGGATTCGCCGGATTTGGTGGCGGAGGATTGGGTGGAGCAGATAGCCTCACATTCGATGAAGACATAATGGAAACAAGATTAAGGAGGAAGTTTACAAAAAGATAGAAGCGCAATCTTAGAAAAGAAGAAACCGATGGAAGCAAATCGCCCAAAAATAGTGAATACCAAATAATGAGAGGAAAAGAAAAACAGTGTAAAGGGAAGACAAACCCAGAACGAGAGAGGACCAAAGCTATGGAGGCGAGAACACCCCCGGTTTGGAGAGCTATTGAAGAAAACAAGATGGGAACGATGAGGAAAGAGTTTGAGAAAGGGAATTTGAAGAGGTAATAAGGGTTCTTTGGTTATGAGTGGTTTTGAGGGTGTTGGGGTTTTAAGAGAAGAGAGAGATTTGAGCCGGATTGGAAGCGGGCAGGGCACAATGGTATTAACCGCCAGAGGACCAAGGAAGTGGGGACGCGGTTGGTCTCGATTTTCAAGAAACAAGAAACGAGGCGCGATGCGCCCGTATTTCCGATTTGGCAAGATAGAGGAAACACGCGGAGCACGCGCTACCGGAAAGAGGATAAGGGACAGAGTAGATGGGGCCGAAAGAGAAGTATTCCAAGAAAGGGGTATGGCTCGAGATCGGGTAGTTCTCGGCCACATTGAAGTTCGCGGACCATCAATGCAACCGGAGAGGGCATCCCAGATAGACGATACATGACATAGGATGTTAGTGGGCACAATGGGACCGGATGCGGTATAGCCGGGGAGCCAGTCGCACTGCATCGATCCGCAGTATCTCAACCGCTCAGAATCGCTTTGGAGACATGGAGTGATGGAGGGCTGAACCTTAACTGCAGGGTAACTGCCGCGACACGTGGAAAGAGGAGAGATCATGGAAGAGAAAAGAGATAAAAGAGAGATAGAGAGAGAAAAGAGAGGGGAGAAAAGATCGAGAGAGAGACGAGTGAGATTGGTGGTTGTAATATTAGTTCATACACAATCCTTACCATTTAAAAACACCCAGAGTGCTAATGCTTCAACTTGTCTTTAAGGGTAGAAATAGCTAGCTTGCCTTTGTATCATAAAATTCGAGGAAGAAATGATTCTTGGGGACTAACAACTTGGTCTCAAGTATAGTGGCAATGCAAAGACTTAATTTCTTGTTTGTGTCAAGGTTAAGGCCCCCAATAGATACCACCACCATAAGTGAAGGTTGCTTTCGGTTCCATGAATGCAATGGGAATGGATCCCCCAAGCACAATCTTTTTTCTTCATAATGAGAGTATACCTAAATTTGACTCTAACTATGTCTACATTTCACTCAAAATCACCCAAGATAAATCGAAAATTCAGTGAAAACAGTCCACCTTTCGATACCAGTAACTCCCAGCTCAAAAATCCAAATACCATGAAATTAGAGCCGTTAGAAAGTAGATACAGAGCACTAACTTTACTGCCAAGATCACTAAAACACAAATCTAACTCTAACTACTACAAAATCGAGCTTAATCGGCCGGGCGCAGCCTTTCCGGTAGGCTAGAATGCCATCTTTGGACATCGTAACTCCTAACTTGGATATCCAAATACTATGAAACTGGAACCCTTAGAAAATAGATTCAGAGAACTAACTTTTCATCCTAGGTCACTATATCCCAAAACCCACTCTAACTAAGACATATTATAGCACAAAGTCAGACCAGCAAGTCTGCTTTGAGCAGACTGCAGCACAAGTTTTGTATATTTCCAGTTTAGTAACAGACCTCCTTAATTCAATGTCAAACTTTCGGGAGATAGAGAACACTGGTTTAATGGTGATTCTAACTGAAATGAATCAATAATAACTTGCAATCTAGATTATATAACCTTCCAGATTACAAAGTGAAAGATAATATTAATCAAGCTCTTGTACATTCTTACCTTTGGCTCGGTGTGTCATACCATCCGAAGCATAAATCAAGACCACCAATAAAGTCAACACGGTAATCAACAATAACAAGTTTTTTATGGTGTGACCTGTATGTATCCAACAATGATCATCAAGACACTTGCCGTGCCAATGCCGATTAATCGTAACATATATCATTACTCTAATTAAATCCAACGGAAATTTATACATGTTTCCCAAATAAATTACATACCATAAATAAACTCCAGTTGAGAAATGGTCTTGGTAACGCTAATACTTTAACATTTTCATGAATGCTAAGAAGTCTCCGCTTTTACTATACACACTATTGATTTTCAAAGCAATGGCAACTTCCTTGTAAAGAAGAATGTAAATCCAAACAGCCACAACGCCATCGAGTCTAATAATCATTAAAAACATATATATCTAAACATCTCAATTCATCCAAGATAGATCTTAATCAAAAGGTAATCATTTTCTCCACATAAGCCGCTTACATGAGTACTTCAGATTTGCACATGTTATCTATGATATTTCACAGATTAAGGTAGGAAGAGCCTCGTGATATGTTCTAGTTAAGTAACATAAGACAACAGAATTCGAGAAAATCTGTTTTAAGGCCAATGAATTGCTTTCATATATTTGAATTCTTCCTCATCGTATACACAACCACATAAAAACGTTTACGGAAAACTAAACAAAACTGGATCGCTTTTGTTCCCTACAACAAAATTAAGGTTAAACAGCCTATTAGCATATGTTTGTCGACAAAGCAAGTGACAGGTGAAAAGCATGCAAGAACAAGGCACAACACTCATGGGGCAAAGAGTGTTATTTTAGCAGTGCGAACAACCTGTTGCCTTCATTCTTTTTAAATTTCATAACTCGTGATGTTCAAATGTAGATGAAATCTGATATTTCCGAGATGGACATTGCGAGATCTTATTGATTGAAACAAACTTTTTACAAATATAAAGTTACAATTTTATTTTCCCTAAACCTTTAAAAAAACCCGATAAAGGTGGCATTCCATCCCAAGACCTTGGGACCGGACTCTCAAGGCTTCAATTAAAAGACCGGTGTACCGAGTGACACCTATCTAAGTATCCACTATTCTATATAAAACATGAAGCCCTGTTGACCCCACTCTCCTATTTGGCACCCTCTTGAATGAACGTACCACGTAGCCAACTTACCAGCTCATATATACATATATGACCATTGTTTTTATCAAAAAGATGTAATACATTTTAATATCCAAAGCATATAGAAAAGGATGGGTCTAAAGATGTAAGGAGCAAAAAGCACCTGAACCACTTGCTTAGCTTTTGCCTCCATTAAAACATCGAGCTGAGATGACCCATGTGCATCAAAAGGATGTCGTAGATACGATTCGTGACAACGCCCACCAATCAGTAATGAATATCTGCAATGAACGTTCAAACATTTGAAACTTTTCTGATTAAACAAAAAGATAAATATTGGAATGGTTTTTAATTCAAACACACTCAGTGCTAAAGGAAAAAGACCTCTGACTTCGCTTCCTCAATTGCTCCAAATGCTGCTTGACCATCCACAAACCATTGGGCCTCACTACCGTCCTCAGTCAAACCCCTTGGTGGAGCAAAAGAACCAAAACGATGGGGGTGACACCATCCTTCAGGTGGCCTTAATCCAGCATCATTAATTGCAACAACCCAATATCTAACCTTAGAACTAGTTCTTCCCCTTAACTTTACATTCCGATTACCACAGGAAGCCTTTAAAATTGTGAATGGAAGTCAGATTGTGAGGAAAGCACAAGTACCTACTAAATAAGTCATGTGCATCATTTAACATAGTGAAGAGTATAGACAACCTTTTCAGACTTATACAGAGCTAAACACAACTAGACCCATCAACAGGGATATTGCAACTGAATTGGCATACCATTCGGGAACCAATCATTTTCTTCCCTTCCCAAAAGAAGAGGAACAATCACCATACTAGAGAAATCAGTTGCGAGATTACCACACTAAATCCAACTGAAAATTTCATAACGCTGAGTCGCGAAGTGAACAAATAGAACCACCAACAAAAATTAGGACATAAACCAATGCAAAGACTGTACCAAACTCAAAGAAACGAAGAACAAGAAGAATTTGTTCTCAGAAGAATTTCAACAAACAAATTCCCTACCATATTGAATCACCCAACAGTCAACACCCAATCAAAACAAGCCAATTAATCATCAACTAAAAGGAAAAGTAACAAACAAACCTTTAATTCAGTTTAGTTGCTGCGATGCGAACCAAAAACTCAATTAACCAAACCCTTTGAAAAAGACAACCAATTTGTTAAGGTTTACATAGAATTTAACTAGACATATAAACCATATACATAGAGGAGAAAGAAGAAGCTAGCTTAGAGTTACCTGATTTGTCTCCCTCATTTAAGAAAGCCACATCTGAAATGAAGGAACTCGAACAATATTTTATGCACCCGAAAAACGCCCAAATCAGAACCCAAAAGTAAAAATTAAAGAAATTATTGTAATTAAACATTACCCTCTTAAATCTAAAATAGAAGAAAACAACATAAAGAGGAAACCCCCAAACAAAACTATAGGAAGAAGAAGAAGAAAAGGAGGAAAGGGCTTTCACACGAGAATCCAACGGATAAAACCGTTGTGAACAGCCGCCAGTCGTGGGAAAGTATGCGACAGCTCCATCTGTGGCTAAAAATAGGGTTTTTTTGAGTTACCCCCAAACTTTTGGTCGCGTTTTGTGTTTAACCCCTAAAATTTGAATCTTCACAATTAGACCCTCAATCTGTCTCATACCTCTAAAAACACTGTTCATTTTTTCCATAATACCCAAACTACCCTTTTGAAAGAGCCGTTAGAAATTTCTGACATCCTCTTTGACTTATCCGATATTGGTTGACTCCTTTCTTTCCCAACCATATAAAAACCAACTCGCTTCTCTCTCCAACAACAACTAATGGATGGTGATGAACCAGCTAAGATGTCACTTGAGGTAAGTATCACTTTTGGCCCTTCAGTTGTTACTATTAGGGTCCTTACTATTACTGTTCTTGATTGGAGCTTCCTTCCTTGTTTTTTTCGTCTGGTTTTTTGGGGGTTAATTACAAATTAGTTACAAAGAGTAAGGGTTAATAACATAATTTTAGCACGTGATTTGAGGGTTATGTTTTTCTCTTTTCAGGCTACTGGTTGCTTTCAATGTGGCGATTTAAACCATTGGAAAGATATATGCCCTCACAGTTGTCTTTGGAGTTGTGGAAAAACTATGAAAATGTACAAGAGTACTAGGGAATGGAGTTTTGGACAGAGATTTCTAACATGCAAGAGAAATGGATGTAAGGGTTTTATTTGGATAGACAAGGGACACCTAGACAAAGACAAGAACAAAGAAGTTGTTGTCAGTACTTCAAAGGATTCAAAAAAGGATATGAAGTGCTAGGAGGGAAAGTTGTTGGTCTCAATTGAGGGTCCTATTAAAATGAAGGTGAAAGGAAATGCTAGTGATGTAATTGAACTTGTGAAAAAGTTGTCACTTGGATGAATTGTGTATGAAATAGAGGAATGGAAATGAAATAAATGTTATGTGTAATCATGTCTTGACAACTTATCATAGCAACATAGTAATCACTAAGAGATCATAGTAACATAGTAACCCTGACAACTGATCATAGCAACATAGCAACATAGTAATCCTGACAACTGATCATAGTAACATACTAATCACTAAACAGATCATAGCAACATAGTAATCATGTCTTGACAATTGAAAGCAAACCCAAGCATAGCCAAAATTCCAACAAAAAACACATTGAAAACATTGTTTTGGGCAAAAATACAAAAGCCGCAAAACACACAACACAGCAACTAACAAAAAATAAGCACCATCAGCAGAAACATTACTATTTCCCTTTCTTTGCTCTCTTTGCTGGTCTCTCATTAACTGAGCATGAGGCTTGGCTTGATATTACCTTTTCTGTTGAAGTACCTTTTATGTTGTTGTACCTTCTCTGTTATTGTGGCTATATGGGAGGCATAGCAGGTATCACCAATGGAGGTCTGACATTTGAAGTCTGTTGTGCTGATGGTTGTGGCTGAGATGGTTGTGACTGACTGGGCTGGGAATAGGCAAATGAGGCCTCAGTTGCATTATTAGAAGTACATATTCCCCCTCTGCTGCCCCTTCCCCCTCTACTGCCCCTTCCTCCTTTTCTACCTCTGCTGCCCCTACTTCCTTTTCCTCTTCTAACAGTTTCAGTGGGAGCCGGCCTCTCCTCCATTAACAGTGGGAGCCTCTCCTCTCCTCTGCCTCTTCCATCTTCAGTTTCAGTCTCTCCTCTGCCTCCTCCATTGAAATTTTGACTTTCAGTTTCACTTCCTCTACCTCTGCTGCCCCTGCCTCTTCCTCCTCTATTGCCTCTGCCTCGATCTTATTGGTGGAGTAGCTTGAGCTCCATCTTCAGGGTTGATTGGTGCCTACAAGAATGGATTTGGAAGTGGTCTTTTTCTTGGCCTACCTGGTCTTCCTCTAGTCCTTCTTCCTCTAACAACATTACCACACACTTCACCTCCTTGACACCCTCTTATATTATGGCCAAGTACACCACATCTAGAACACCTAACTAAGTTCTCATTTTCATTTGCACCCCTTTTCATGTTAACTCTAGGCCTTCCAGGTTGTCTATGCTTAACTGGAGGATAAACATAATCTGACATAGTCAGTCACGCATCAATTAAACAAAACACATGTCAATACTCAATCAATAAACTAGAAATTAAAAGAATTGAAAATTGGAATAAGAATTACCTTTGGCCAATCATCCTCATGAACCATTAGAGTTATGTGCTCACTATGTGCATTTCTATATGCTCTAATAGTGAAAAAAAGGACTACATAATCTAAAAACAAGTACAGCAACAAATTGCAATAAATAATGTAATTTAACACAACAAATTGCAATAGAACATATCAAATTTAAACTTACTGTGTCCAAGTGTCTCTCCTTGGCTTAATAACAGCAACAACATGAATGTAAGGAATTCCACATACTTGCCATTCTTTGCATGTACAACTTAATTGTACCAAATCAACAGTCCACCAATATCCAAACTTATGTGTCACACAGAACTTATCCTCATTTGAACCAGCAACTTCATAATCACCAATTACATTCTCTCTTTTTGCTAATATATCTTTCACCCTTGGTACTAGATCATTCTCATTTCAGTTTACAAACTTCCCCTTTCTATCATAGATCAACTTCATTTGTAACATCACTATCTTGGAAACCATCTTCACAATAGGCTTGTCTCTAGCATCCATTATAAAATTATTCCATGATTAAGAGAAGTTATTAGAGAGGTGGTCAGCCTTACATTCAATGTCAAAGTGTGACCTTGCCCACAACCTAGGCTCCTCAGTCACCAAGTAGTCTTTGGTATCACTACATCTTTTCTCAAGCAACTCTATATTTTTATTAAAGTCAGCTTCCCCAAATGTTTTTGCTGCATTCCATGCTTCCACTTCAAGACCCTTAAACCTTGTCTTCATGTTCTGCACCATGTGTCTAAAACAATATCTTTGATTGCAATCAGGAAACACTGTGGTAACTGCATTACCTAAACCTTTTTGTCTATCAGAAATTATGGTCAGTCTAGATGGATGTAAGTTCAAGGATGGTGCCATAATATCTAGAAATTCAGTCCAATTCTCAGTGTTTTCTGAAATACAAATAAATAAACCTAATGGAAACAATCCATTATTTCTATCTAATGCTAGAACAAACAGACATACACCCCCATGTTTCCCCTTTAAAAAAACATCCATCAAGACCTATTAAAGGCCTACACCCACTGACAAACTCATATAAACATGCTTTGAAAGCAATACAAACCCATTCAAAACTCATGTAGTTAGCATTTCTAGAGAATTTAGCAATAGAACCTGGGTTGGAGCTGAGAATATGCAAACAAAGCTGATAAACCTTTGCATAAGACTCATCATAACTTCCATGAATCATTTCCATTGCTAAGTTTCTGGCATTCCAAGCTTGTCAATACTTAATCTTAACTTGATATCTGTTCCAAATGATTTTCTTGATGTCAGCTGGTTTGTAGCTCTTGAAATGAAGTCTCATGTCTTTCTCAATATCTTTTGCTATCCAAGCTGCATTTGTCATAGAGTTTCTATCTTTTCTATCAGTTGTACAAGTGTGAACATCATTCAACATTCTTAATCTGAATGTACTCCTCTTAATCATGCACCTGCAATAAGTCCTCCATTTACAACCTTCCTCCTTACACACAACTTCAATCTGCAGAGCATCATTTTTCTTGAACTTCATACTATATTTTCTTTTAATAGCACATGACACGCGCTCCTTCTTGTGTATGGGATGGTATATAGATTATGTAGATAGATGATGGTCGTTGAACAAAATAGAAGCATATCAAAACCTAATTATCCCTCAATAAGTAAAGGATGAGTAGGGTATCGTTTCACTTTTAAATGTATATTATGTGAAGGACAGGACTGGAAAGAGGGTTTGACGAATTAAAAACTATGATTATAGATATTGTAGATTCTAATGTTAAACTAAACTAAACTAACTAAAATATTGAGAATTTATAAGAGAGAGAATTCAAGATATTAGAATTCATCGATACTTTTGATCTGTGACCTTATGCTTCATGGTTGTTCTCACAAGTAAACTACAATTAGACAATCGAGCGAGTGTCGATGCCCTCTTAAACAAAACATCGTTAACAAATAACTCTACTTAAGGTTGTTCATATATTTATGCTATTAATATCTTCTTTCCTTTTATGTGAGCTTGGGCAGCTATTCAATGAATCACCATCTAAGACAAACACAAAGAATATTTCCCTTACTCTAAAACAATACACAACTAAAAGAAAAGTAGAGAATAATAGTATAATATTCAATTACAATAAATAAAACCCTATTATAGCATTATATTCAATTACAATAAATAAAAGCATGTTACTAGCAAATATTCAATTGCAATAAATAAAACCCTAAACTAGCATGATTTTCGATTGCAATAAATAAAAACCTTAATCTATACTTCCATCCCCTGGTCTGGGCAATGGAACTAATAACTAAAAACATAAAAAACTAACCTGATTGAAGAACACCATGAACCAGAAAAATCATCAAACCATAGCACCGACTTCATCTCCTCCCTTGAAGGAGAAGATTAGCCTTCCATAAAGAAGGAAGAACACGAAGAACGAGAAGAAGAAGAGTCGAAGAACATAAGACTAGAAAGACTAACTTATTAAGACTCAACTAGTTAAAACCAAATCTTTTATTATTAATCTCTCTCTACCTCAAGTTCTAGAGACAAGAATATAAGTGAATTGGCAAATTACATTAGGCACTTAGGTCCTCTATTTATAGGGGTTACAATGAGTTCTAGAAGCATTCCAAACCACCATTTGTTTCCTAATACAAATCAACTTCTTTCAGAGTCCAATTTCGTCTCCAAAACTGAGAAGGAAGTGGATGATTGTCGTTTCATGCGGGCCGACGATGATCCTTACGATCCTTGCGTCCCCGCACGGGCGGAAGTCTATTTTCCCTCTTTTGCTCTATCCTTCTATCATCTTTTGTGGGCTTTGGTCCAAGCAACAAATCATTTTGCCTTGGGCTTCCAAATAGGCTTTAAAATAGGTCCAAGTCACATATTTAATAGCTTCAATTTCTTGGCCTTGTCCACGGGCTTCCCATGTGATCCTTAATACTCTTAATTGCTTCGTTTTACCCCTTTTTCTCTAATATTCCACAAAACTCTCTTTTTCACCTGTAGAATCATAAAACATAACTTACAAACACTATTAGTCCACTAAGATGACTAAACAAGAGGCATAATCAAGGATTAAATTGCACTTTTTGAGCACTTATCAGCACACAACCTCAGATAATCTCTACACAAGAATCTATCAGCCTATTTCTGACCTACAAACAACCTAACTGATGTATCATCAGTTCTAGTCTCTCCCTCATCAGTTGGAATATTAAAAGTGTTTTCAACCAATGCAATACATTTATTACATCATCATCCTCAACTGTTTGTGTCCTAACAGTTGGTTGTATCGGTTCATCCTCTTCAGCAATTGAACCATTTCCATCCTCTTCTTTAGCAAACAAAGATCCTCATCAAACAAAGACTGTTCACCACTTGAATTATTTTCAGAAGGTACATACTCCTCATCAGATGAATCTTGAATGTAGTAATGCTCTGCATCATATATCTGGTCAATGTTGAATTCACATCTAAAACTTTGAGTTCCATCAGGACCTAAATCATTCAAACAGCATACAAGAATTACAAAAGAAGTCTTTGGAAAAATTTGGATGTAAACAGCTATTAAAATAATTTGGATGTAATTACACATACCTACAACTCCGGTAGATATAGACAGCTCCTCAACTTCAATAGATGTGGGTTGTTGATCTTGTTCTCGAACAACTCTCTTTCCCTTTACTTTATGACTAGGGCCACTATCTTTCTTGTCTTCAGAATAATATGGCAATAGCAATGGTGGGGACCTCAAATTTGTTATCTTCTTCTTAACATAATCATAGTCTTCTGTAGTGGGCCAGTCATCCAAGTCAAACAACTTCCCCCTTCTACATCTTCTGCCATATATATATATATATATACATGCCAAATCATTTGAATGTTAATGGAAGACAAAAAAGAAATCAAATTTAAAACGAAACTATAAACTATAAACTATAAACCATAAACTCTAAACTCTAAAATTCCAAAGGAAATACTACAATAACAACAAGAGAAACCAAGTGGAAAACAACACTGTATGACCATACACACTTCCTTGAAGCTCCTTACCTCACAGAGTCCAAAGGTAGTTACGATCAAAAAGCTCTCTACATCATTTTGTTGGCTTCTTTACAAAACTCAGCCGAAGCTTTTTGAGAGTTTTCCTCTTCCTTGCCATTTTCTCTAGCAATGTCTACCTCTTAGGTTTCTCACTCTTCTTAGTTTTAGGTTTCTTAGCAAACCTAGGATCCACTTTATAGACAATTGGTTGCACAGGTAACTCTTTCTTCATAGCTTCTTTAAAAAGAGCATTAGCTCATTCCCCCCAACCATGAGCACATAATTTACCTATCAAAAGGTCATACGTCGGGACCCCAGGTTTACAACCATCAGACTTCATCTTCTTAAAGATCTCCATAGTGTGATCAATCCGTTCAATGCCACACAATATCTTTAAAAACCCATAATACGTCTTCTTATCAATAGCATCCCCAAACCCTGCAGACTTCATTCAATCAATCATTTCATCACCTTCCCCAACTCTTGCAGCTTGAAAAAGACTCCTTATCAATACAAGATAAGTTGTCGAATCGAGCACATTGACCCATTCCCCATTCTCAAACAAATTCAACGCCCTCCGACGGCCTTCGAGATCTTACAAAATTATTAATAAGCACATTAAAAGTCTCACGTATTTGCAGGGGTATCCCCAAGAGGGGCTATCCATTTCGAAAAGAATCTTCCGGCAAACCTAGCTCCAAGCCCCAATAACCAAGCCCCTAACCGCCCCTTTAAATTTCAACTTTCACTATAAGCGGATCCTTTTTCCTACAAAGCTTAACAAACACAATCTTTTGTAATTTATAAGCCAATGTACCTAACTTTCGAACCCTCCACATTTTTTTTTTTTTTTAAAAACCTTTCTTTGTGAAATGGGTTTAAGACTTAAAAAATAAAACTATAATCCTTTGATGGGGCATGTTAAAGTCCATAACTTATTATTCGATTAAGAACACCCCTTGCATTGATAAATTGAATTTTTAACAACCGAAAAGCAAACTAAAATTAAAGACTTCCTCCTCACCAAAACAAATCACCCCTAAGCGTAAATTTGTAACATAAAATCCAAAATAAAAGTTCCGAGGAAAAATAGTAAGTGAAACAAACATTTCTCCCCAACATGAGTAAAAGCTAAAGCATCAATGAAAACCAAATCACTTTTTAAATTAGAAAAAGATACTAGCATATGATTTCTAGATCATACGTTTAGTTATATAGAAACCAAAGCGAAGTAAATTAAAATTCTTTGCATTTTTTTTTTATTTTTATAATATTTTTTTTTTATTAACAAAAAAGTTGTTGTTATAGAGGACCCCTACCCCTTTTCATTAATAACGTAAAGCTTGGTTACATTCTCACATACACTTTTTCTATTGAATCCTCATACACAATTTTCCTTACGTCCTCTGAAAAAGAACTTGGAATTATATCAAGTTAACCGTCGGTACATTTGAGGCTAAAATATCTGCTAGACTATTAACCTCTCTGTAAATGTGTTTGATAGAAAACAACTCGGTTTGGCTAATCATACTTAGAATCCTCATCATTGTATGGTTTGCCTGCCATGGGTGTTGGTCCCTCTTTTCAATGAATGTAACCACATTCTGAGAATCTGTTTGTGCCCTTATTCTCTTCACTCCATGCCGCGAGGCCAACACCAGACCTTGTTCCAACCCTTGCAGCTCAATTAGTGCTATTGATTTGAACTCTGACTTCCCCTTGGCTGCTGCTATAACCACTCCTTGTGCGTCTCTAATGATTGCTGCCCATCCTCCATTGTTTCCTTACAATATACCGTCTATGTTGAGAGTGAAATCCCCATGTTCTGCTTTTTCCCAGCTGCATAACTTCATGTTTATTTTGTGTCTTGCTTCCACTCTGACATTCCATGTTTGCATGAAATGATCTCTTTCTTTCCCATATGGCATTTGCCTAGTGATTGAATGGATTTTTGTTTGTGCATCCCTAAAAATCATAGTTGCCACCTGTAGTGCACTGCATTGTTTGTTTTCAAAAATCTTGGTATTTCTTTCTCTCCATAACCAGTACACATATGCGTTGAATCCAAGCCTTAGTGCATCTTGCTTACACTCTTTTCCTTATGTTTTTTTCAGTACCCACTGTAATTCACTCTGCCATGAGTTGCGTCTGTTTCTATTGTAGCCACACTTTTGTAGAACTGCACTCCATACTGCATGAGAAAAGCTACAACCGAACACAAGATGCTCTTCAGTTTCACTCTCGCGCCAACATAGCACACATATGTCTGAGTGAACCACCCCCAATTCCTTCAGCTTAACTAGTGTCTTCAGTCCTTCCTTGAGCATCATCCAAGTTATGAAAGAGTGTCGAAGGATTTTATTGGAGTGTCATACCATTTTGTGCCAGTTAATTGGTTGCATATAAGGTCTTATGCCACGGTATGTATCCTTGAGATTATACACGCCTCTCACTGATACAGTCCATATCAACTTATCTTCCCCAGTTCCAATCTGTATCTCCTCTTCCATTTCTGCAGCAATATCATTCATATGCACTCTAATATAATTTGGAACATTCCATTTTCCTTCATGTATGATGTTGGAAACACAAGTCCTTGCATTGCATGTCGAGCATATAGTAGTATTGGAGGAAAATACTCTTGTAGGATACTAGCTGGGTGCTTAGGGTCTAGCCACAATTTAGTCTTCTTACCATCTCCAATCTGATGCCTAACAATGTGTTTGGCTTCCTTCCTTCCTTTTAAGATTGTTCTCCAGCTCCATGAACAGTCATGGGGAATGTTCATACTCCAAAAATTCTTGCTCTTTAGGAGATTGGCTCCCATTGCACCCATAACGTGTTTCTATCATTAACAATGTGCCATAAGTGTCTCAAATATGCAGCAGCATTCATGGCACTCACCTATTTAATTCCCAGACCAGGAAATTGGGTATAGGTACACAGATGCAAATTTTTTAAGTTAAGAAGAAATAGCAAACTTTTTTTTTTTGTTTTTCCTCTATAAAACTGAAATTTGACATTTGTCTCTCAAATTTTAGGTGAATTTTACAATTTTGACCTCTTTTTTATTAGTCCTTCTAAAGTCCTTCCTTACCAACAAAAAACTAGTTAACTAAAAAGAGAAGTGAGTTAATCAAAATAACTAAAATTCATCCAAATCTACAAAATTCCAATTAAAAGTGAGATGAATTTATGGAGAGACCAAAACAATGTGGAAAACATCAACTTCAAAAACGGAAAAATATTGATTACAACTAATTTCAAATCTTCCCCTTTAACAATCTGTTCTCCTCTTAAAATGCAGCAATATGATAATTTTGAATAGCATGTTTGGAACATTGATGTAATTCAAATGTATGAAATTTGAAAGGACAAATGGTTTTTTTTTTATAAGACAATTGTATTATTTGAGGAAAATACATCTTGGAGCAATACCAGCTGGGTGCTTAGGATCTAGCCACAGTTCGATTGACACACCATCTCCAATCTGATGCATAACAATGTTTGTATTATTTATTTTTTGAAGAAATTGTTCTCCAGCAAATGAAAAGTAAAAATGATAAATGTTCAAGTTTTAAAAAGTTAATGCTCCAAAAATTGGCTCGTGTTGTTAAAATTGGAGTAGAATCAAAAGATAATATTGTTCTTTCTCTAGACAAAAAACACACTAAAAAAAGTGTCTAGAGCTCAATTTCTAGATTCCCAAACCTCCTCCATCATGAGGAACACATGTGTCTGCCCACGAAATCAATGCATGAGAAGTAGCGCAGCCTGGCCCATTCCATAGAAAATTTCTACAAATGGCATTAATATCATCTAGGGTTTTCTGAGGTAGCAGGAAAGAAGACATCCAGTATATACTGCATATGATTCGTGATATGATCTAAAAACCTTTAAAACAAATTACCCTTTTCCAGTAAGAATAATAGTACGTATAAACCACAAAGAAAAACTGAAATACAATCAAACGTATGAAGCCCAGCAAGAAAAACTAAACCTTTTGATGATTAGATGAAATAGAAAAGGTTGGACTTACATCGCACGGATTTGTTGGACCTCTTGGCTGCCGGGACTTTTGAGAGAGTTGCCATTGAGAAATAGGAGAGAATGAAGAAGGTGCAGGTTGAGAATTAGAGGCGTAGGTTTTAGAGGGAAGACAAAATATTGGGGGAGCAAACTCTTGGTTTGGTTGGTTACAGACAGACAGTGGAGAGAGAAGAGAGAAGCCATGGTTTGGAGTAATCAATGGAGAATTTGGGAGAGAGTTGGAGCGATAGAAAGAGAGTTGGAGTAATCAATGGTTTGCGTGGTATTGTTGTAAGATAAAACTTTACAACAATACCACGCAACAGAATTCACATGCAACTTTAAAATCGGCACCTTGACATCAGTACATTAACCTCCGTACATTGATATATATCCTCCAATCAAATTTTCAATTACATACTTAAGTTGTTAAAAACTTAAAATAAATTACTTTCAGAAAGCAACATAAATGAAATCCATGATTAGAGTTCAGATCTTCTTCACCGAAGAAGAAAACTCCGTTAGAATGAACTTTACATGCCATGTCACTGTCAGCCAGATACTGCCTCTAAAACATGGCGAGCCCCAAGCTGAAAGGTATAGATTACAATGGCAGATATATCCAAATTATTGGGCAAGACGTTGACAATCCATCTCCTATCTTGATGACAGATGGCAAAACAAAATCAAATGATTACACTATCAAAAATATACATCATTTTTATAATGCCGGTGATCGTCTACAAGCTACAATCTTAGAATAGTTCGAAGGGTGTCGCAGAGATTCTGAATAGTCTGTTGTTCTTGTGCAGCTTGCATTTCCTGGAGAGGCATCTCTTCATAACACCTGCACCAATGCATTAAAAGGGCATACTCTTTATTAAATAATAAGCAGTAAGCTCTATTTCAATCAGGGGATAGAAAATGGAAGGTATGCAAGACATGCACTAAGAAACTTTTGAAGGGTTCAAAGAGTTTCTTGTGTAGGTTCCAGTGATAGTTCGGCACTTCGGGAGAATAAAAAAATCAAGCTAAGAGGTCAAGCGAAGAATTCAGATTGCATGCAGGATAATTAAAAACACTTACGTTTTGTGGTAAGCGAGAGCTTGTGCCAGATTCAGTAGTGTGGAGCTCGAAGTGAGTCGTTCACATACGCTTGGTGGTAGTGGTATCTGCACCACAATCCTTACACAATTAAACTCAATAAACACATGTAAAAGTCCCTAGTGTAAGGCATACAAAATTGTAAAGATACCTCATTTTGCCCTCTTCGCCCTTTTTTAGACAACCCATCACCACTGAAAAGTTCTTGAACTGTTTCCATTGCGATGTTGCCACTACTATCCCGCTGTCTGCAACCCAGCATGTTGTCCGATAGCAATGCTAGGGGAGATATGTCTGTTGCCTTTAAAAATGGTATGGGGACTGTATTACCAGCTGCATAGATGGACCAAAGCTGCAAACGAAACAAAAATAAACTAAGTACCTAACATGTGTTTGCATTTTATAGCACCTATTACACAGTCAAGATGCTATACTCTCGAATCTCGATGCACCTCGTGTCCCCAGCGGAGACCCTCCACTATGTTTTCACGACAGAAAGACCATAGTCTCTCCATCCATTGAGCCGGACAATTATAAACCTCAATTTTGGCCAGAATATGACAAGACACTGAAGCTTTCTGCGTTTTTTTTTTTTTTTAGGATAAATAAAAATGACGATTATATTGCTACACGAACAAGTAGTTCCATCAATACCAAAAACAAAGTCACTAACAACTTGATTTGGACAGATCCTACCACACAAAAGAAAAGCCCCAAAACAAAGAAGCAAAAACGAAGAAGATGAAAATTCAACGAATTCTCTACTAAAAATCAATTCAATTCAATCCATAAAGACTAAATTAGTTAAAGGCCTACAACTCCATATATAGGAAAACAACTTCTAATTCGCTACTGTAAATTTGGAAGTAAAAATAATCCCAAAATACCCTCATTAAATAACCTCAAACTAGTAACTATACCTTATTCTAATAATCACTAACCATATCAATATGTGACTCAATTAATTATGTGAAACCCTAACTCACATCAGAAAAACTACCCTAAAAAGGATCATTAAAAGAAACTCTAACTCAATATGTGACTCAATTCTGTGTCTCTTTAAATCGACAAAAAAATTATCATTCAACAATGATATGATATTGGTTAAAGTAAACCGGTTCCCATGCGGATCACTGTGATGAACACTAATCCGTCCCCTAAACCTCTGAACCTCAACAGAATCCCTGAGCAGAATGTCAAAGAGAAAACAGTAACAGATTTTTTGATCATTTACGTACTTACCATTCCACGTGACGTAAAATGCTCAGGTTTCTTTATTTGATGAGAAATATGTACGTGAGAGGAAATTTACCTTGTCTTGCACTGTAAATGCTTTCCGACTCACATTTCCACTCTTCAATGTGCTACTGCCAATACCACGGCCACCTCCAGATTGTAATTGAGAGAGGTCATCAGTATTCAGGGAACAATCAGGAGATCCATGTACAAGATCTGATGACCCTTGTATCGTCTCTGCATCTAGTTTTGGTTCTGCATTCTGAATGTTGCTAACAGAAGCAGTTGTAGCTCCTTTCCTGTAAAAATTAAAGTACCCCATTAAATGGTGTTGAACCCCTGAAGATACTAAATTGAGCAATCTAGTGAATCAAGGCATCAAGCAGAAATAGTAATTAAAAGTTACTGGAGACACTAGGAATTACTGCATATAATTAATATAAACTAAGGGGCTAAAGAGAAACAGTAGAGTCAAAATCGAGTATCTTGCTGGGAATGGGTTTTCTTTTTCATCAACACACTGTAGCTGAAAGTAAGCCATTTGAGCAGATATAAGACACAAACTTCTATCACGTGTGAATCCAGTACACAATCTTCTTATTAGTCCTCATACTTCAGTGGTCATTTATCACGTGTGAATCCAGTAGTGACAATCTTCTTATTAGTCGTCATAGTTTACTGGTCATTTTCCTTCTTTTCTAAATAGCACTTCTTAAGCACCTAAAGTTACTACGTCAAAATATATTCATTTTTCTTACAGGTCACTATTACTAAACATTGAAGAGAAGCTTATACGGAACATAGTAAGCAAATTAAAATAAAAATAAAAAGAGGAATGCATACAATTTTTCTTGAATGTGACAATAAATAAGGAAACAAATTTAGAGAGTCAGATAATTGAGATTCACTTATTATTCACCTGTTAGTACTTGATGAGTAAATATTATTTAAATACATCCTTCATTAAATTAGTTTATACAAGAATAAATAAATGTTCATCAGAAACAAATAGTAACCAAGGTACCATATTTCAGAAGATTCAACTCCTGATGCAATCAAGGGAGTACTTCCAGTGGTCCTCTGAGCAGGTAAAGATTCTTTTGCATTGGAAATGAATGCTTGATTTGCTGTCAGATCTAACTCAGCACCATCATGAATAACTACAGTCCCAAAGCCACCTGCTTTACATAGAATCAGCCGTATCTCAGAAGGATCTTTCCACAAATTATAAAGAGCCCCATTTCATTCAAAAGGTAAAACCACACCAATAAGTTGCATTCGCGGAATTTAGTGTTCTTTAAACAATCAGCGGATTAGATTCTATCACAACACTAAATCTCAAATATGCCAATTTTTCAGCAAATTTTAGTTTGTCAATAGTATAAAAATACCATTTCAGCTTTAAAAATTTCGGAAACATCGATTTCTTTGTACTGTCATATAACTGCTAATAGATCATGAACGAAGGTGATAATAATAGTTCACACAGTAACGTACAATTATCGCAACGAACGTTCCACCATTTATCCAAAGCAGGAGACGGTACTATAAGGTTGGTCCAACCGAAATAATGTTTGTTTTTATAGTTTTAAATGGTCGGCCATTGACTGAAAGTGGAAACAATCAGTCGAAGAAAAGAAAGTAGAAACAAGATGGAAACTTCTCTACATTCTGAGAGGGATAATACTCTACAGTCTGGTAGTACTTTTTTAAAAACAAATTCTACAGCCGCAGCAGCTATAGATTACATTGCCTCCAAGTTTCTTCTTTCTAATAGTTTGAACTTTATTCCCCAACCCCTTGAATTCCCTTTCCCCGGTGAAGGTGAGAATCAAACTCAAGACCTTGGACCCAACTTCCCAAGGCTCAACACCAGGCCACTGAACACCTTAGCATGCATATGTTAAGATTATGCGTCAAGGCAATCATCTGCGTACGAGGAAAATATTAACCAAAAATTCATCGTGTTGAATACCACTCATACCCAGAGATTGAAGACATGGGAAACCATTAAGAGTACAGCTTCAAACTGATAACAATGAATTTGCACCCGATCCATATCAGGTAAACATTACAATCTTCTATGTACAGACAGTGTTGCGTTATTTATCTAAATTATGCTATCAAAATGCATCCAAAAGAGAGAAACAATTTAACCTAGACACAATGCTTTAATCCTGAGTTATCTAACTCAACACCCAAAGCAGAGGTTCTAATTACCACCAAGAAGCTCTAAAAACTACCCTTGCTATTTTCTTGGGGGATTATGCAATAGGTTTGTACATGTAACTCTGAATTTGGAACCTCGTAATTCTTCAGCAAAAACAAATTTACACTATGAGTGTGAATAACATCTAATACATTAATGAATGTGAAGTTTACCGTCGTCTGGAAGTACCCCAGCTGATGTTTGGTGATCCCAAGAACTTTCCAATGGAAGATCTTCACTGGGAATTCCAATGTTTAGAGGCTTTGATGGAACAGTGTCTCCGTAGTCTTCATTCAATTTTGGCAGCGTCTCCTCCAACACCTGTTCATTATAACAAAAAATAAGAGTATTAAAAATAAAGATTAGACGCCAACACAAACAATGTCAAGAAAAGATGTATTTTGAAATGAATCCTAATAAGTTGGTCCCTGGAACCTGATCTTCTTCTTGGGCAGCCATCAAAGCTCGTATCTGCCTTGCCTTCTCGATCTTTTGCAGCATAGCAGAAGCTCCCCATTTGCATTTCTCAATGAATTTGTGCTGAATTTCAAATATTGGGAAAAAAAATTAAGTTTTCAGAACAATATGCATCCAGAAATTAACAAAAAGCTATTTAGAACAACATTATTGATGACAAAGGCTTCCTTTTAAGGGTATGGAAGACTTGAGGAGAAACTCACGTGCTAGAGAGCAACAGAAAATAAAACAAGCCAACAACTGTATGTTTGACTAAAGTTGGCAACCTGAGAAATAGGTAAAAACTTGTGCTATTGCCAAATATACCTTCAACATTTCTGGAGCAGTAGGACGTAGGCGCGGTTCTTTGGTAAGACATTTTGCCACAAAATCATGGAACACGAGGGACCTGCACAAGGTACCAACCGGTACTAAAAATAAAAATAGAAACTACCAAACAATAATGAGTCTACTAATGCCCTTCTGTGCACTATTGCCATATTATGATGAGGATTCAATTCGATATTTAGATGTGAATTGTCTTGTCCTATCCATGCTGGAGACAAACATGCACCAGGGGATTAATTCCTGCTTTCAAGGTTTTTAGTCTTGTTGTCTGTAGCGAACTTCACTTTACTATTTGGTGAAAGTGATAATATTTATTGCTAACCACAAGATGAAGATGGGCTTGTCTTCTTTGATGCCGCAATCACATACAGTTACTATCACCCACGGTTATGACAAAAAAGGACATCCAGCTAAGCTGTACAAGTTGTTTAGTTGTTGAAGTTGAAATGAGTAATTCCTACTGTCCTACAGTAGGAATAACCCTGACATTAAATAGATTTGGGTATCTAGTCAGATGCCATACAGAACTTGTATTTGGCTGTCAAGAGCTAGTTCTCTTTGTCCTACTTGTCAAAAGCTAGTTTTGTTCGTCCTGCTTGTCAACCTTGAAATTCTCAAAACTCTGGGAAACACGATCAACATTTAGACAAGGAGAAGTTAAAAGTCTTTTCATGATACACTTAAGTCGAAATAACTAAACCAAACTCCTGAAAATGTACTAGACAATTCCATTTGGAGAGAGGAAAAAAAAGAGAGGAAAAAGTTAAACGCAAGGACAAATCATTTCCCTTTACCATTTTTCTTTATCCTCGAGCATTGGAGCTGGCTCAATTGAAATCATAAACAGCACCTAGCAAAACCAGGTGAAAAGGAATTGCTATTTATGAGATGATCGAAATAATCAGTTTTAAGGCTCATAAAGGAATAACTGCAAAATCCCTAACCTACTGAAAGCACTCAATTTCCCTTACGACTGAATGTGGTGTTAGAAGACTGCAGAACACCACGATTTGAAATAGAGAAATTTTACTGACATGTGATCAAATACCCAGCATATTATGTGAATAGTTTGCATCTAAAATAAATGCACCGAGGATTAAGCCTCAAGGCATGCCTAAAAGTCATTTATGGTTTTAGTACCTTGAGGCTTAAGCCTTACATGTTTATCTATTTTTGATTTAGTCTATATTTTCAATTGCAGAATAAACTGAATAATGAACCCACCTCCGTCAGCTTCCAACATGTGTCTGGTTTTCAAGATCATATAGTAGCACTACAAAAACATGAAGTACATGCATTTGTTGAAAACACTCTTCCTTTTATTACATGTGTTTTATATAAGAACAACATAGGTAGCGATCATTTGAATTCTAATAGCAAAAAGGATTGGTGTTGTCAAAAGCAACATCTGAAATAAAACATGAATGATAAAAAAAAAAGAGTATATAGCAATAATTTTTTTTTCCAAAACATCTATCTTAAAACAGTTAAAAGCATTCATGTGCATGTACTAACTCTCATCGGATGTACAGTTGATCTTGGCGGCAACCCCTGAAAATTATATAAAGCAAGAAAATGTCAACAACCAAAGTTAACAAAATTAACAAATATTTTTCACCCAACAATTTATGCACTATAGAGACATACCTCAGCCATTTCAATTGCAGATACACCAAGGGCCCATACATCAACCTGGGGATGAAATTAACATAAGAAATATTACCTGGTTTTAGAAAACCAGAAGATAAGGTTGTAGTTCAACAACAGCAACAACAACAACAACAACCACAAGATGGATGCATCACCTTTCCATCATAGCGGTTTTCTTGAATAACTTCTGGGGCCATCCAATGTGGAGTGCCAATGAACTGCAAACCCGAAACTTCCAATTAAAAAATCGAAGAAAAACACAAACGCCTTTAAAACTTTCCAAACATAAGTTACAAACCACATCAACCAAATCATACTGTGTTAGGAGCAAGGAAGACCATTTATCTTTAACCTTTCCCAGATAGAGTTTCAACATTCTTTTTTTTTTAAGAGGTAAACGATCATATATATATAGGATGAGATATCCTACTAAGAACTGAAAGCAACAGTTTTTGAAAATTGGCATCCATTAGTCACTCACTAATTCACTGTGGTTGGGACAGTTTTGAAAGAAAATAAAAACAACGAAGAAGATGCACTTAATCTTACAGGCTGAAACAAGATAAGTGTACCGTGTTTCGTTTCGACATAGTTCTGGTAAGCTGTGCCGCAACACCAAAATCACCTGCTCATGTCAGCAAACACATCAGTAGCGGTGCTAGGGAGATGTCAACTTAACATACAGGTAAATGATGGTATCCTACTATGGAGATATTAGCAAACTTAGGTCCAGAACTCAGGGTGGTCAAGGGATTGCAAACTGCTGCTTACACCTACACCTGAGGATAACATGAACAATATTTACATGGAAATATGGTAGCACTAATGTGGGTGGGTGGGTGGCGAGGGAGGGAGAGCTGGGGGGTAAGCTGCCCTTTATCATAGAACTTATATCTGACAATGGCTCTAACAAATATGTACCTTACTTACCCAATTTGACCTCTCCTTGTTCCGTAAGCAAGATATTACCACCCTTAATGTCTCTATGGACCTTGAAGATTGAATGCAAATAAGATAGCCCCTACAACGTATAAGTCAAGTTAAAAATTAGTAAGACATGGCATACACAATAGAGACTAGGAAGCACATTCTGGTGGTCTCTTTCCCTAAATGGCGGTCATCTTCAAACTAAGCACCAAACCGACAGAGTACCTTCAATGCTTCCCTACAAATATAAGCTATCTGTTGCTCCTCCAATGCCTCCTCAGTGACGTTCATCAAGTCAGCAACACTTCCACCCCCACAATACTCCATTACTATCTGCCAAGACATGGAAACTATTAATTAAGAGCTGCTAACAGAACACAGAAAACACCTAAATGGCCAACAGGAATTCTTGACTTTATGTGCAAAACATGGGTGATGTTTTCATTTATAATAACCTAAATAAGTTAAATAACGAATATATAGACACTTGTAAATAGTGTATTTGCATATAGAAAGGCACGCGATACAACTAGTTGATTTTGGACCTACCCACAGGTATTCTTCTCCTTGGTAACTCCCAAAGTAGCGAACAACATTTGGATGGCTACACTGCTGCAACATCTCAATTTCACCACGAATTTCTTCATATCCCTCCTCCTGCAAAAGACATACACACTTTGTTTATTCAATTCTTTAACGCACCTAATATTAGATAAAAAGGAAAAGGTGATATAGCTCGCAGACCCCTTCACTTAAAGATATGACTTTGATGGCAACCAACTCCGAAGTCTTTATATCTCTAGCTTTGTAAACAGCTCCATACGAGCCTTTTCCTGATAATCCCAAAACCATTATCATTCACAAATGACATTACACATACAAGACAGAGCAGTCCCATGTTCTAAATTCCAAGGTTTTTAAATTATAGTAATAAATAAGATTTTAGTGATCAAGAAGCTGAAGTTTAATTCCTAGTTTTTAGTTCCTAGTTAGGATCGTTTTTCTATTAGTGAGTACGCTTCCTATGTTGACTACTTCAAAACATTGCTTTTGAAGCGATCATTGGCCCTGGGACAAAGTACAATTTTCAACAGTAACAAACTTTAAGCTCAACAAAGTACAATTTTCAACAGTAACAAACTTTAAGCTCATCCAATTTTCAACACCAAAACAGAAGCCAAGAAGAGAGGTTTCATGATCCACCTTCTACCACCCTCCCCGAAACCCAGCTTCTAATCCCTTACCTATTCCTGACATCATATATATATGCACATCATAGAGTATTTGCCGACCTAGAACTAGTTCTAACAGCATTAGAAGTCACTTTAGAAATGACTTTACCATTACAACACTAGATGCCAGACACATAATACCTTCAAAGCCTTAGAGCAGCAAAAATGAGCAAATAAAAATACATTGTAGCCTTAGTATCCCTCGCAGTGTTCAAAATATACATCCACACCATCCTAATGACCATCCATCATGTCTTTAATAACTCAATAAGGAATTCCAATCTCAACCCCCAATACTAATTGTCAACACAACTTCTCCTCACCAATGGGCTCACTGAATATAACGGCGCCACCTCCATTCCTGTGTTATATCTTATATAATATTAGCTAACAATCTAAACTCTGATTTCTCAAATAGACCATAGCTTGTAACTAGCAGTTTAAATTAAACAATGTAAGTTAATTAGTCTCCGAATTCTTTCACTCCATAAGCAAACACAATCCATTAAAACATAAATTCACAAATAAAAACAAATAAAATGAGTTAAGAAATAAAATCAAACCTAATTCATTGAGCAATTCATATTTAGTAGAAGGATCTTCTCTAGTAACACTATCAGGAATCGAAGAATCCGAAAACTTCCTCAACTGCTGCTTCCTACTCTCATCACTCTCATCACCGAAACTCCCATTCTTCCCTCCTCCTCCTCCAACCGCTTTCATACTCTCCACAGCTCTACTCATCATAGACATAGAACCAAATCTCCCTTCTCCACTATCATTCCTCCTCTTATTACTACTACTAACAACAGAAACAACCGTTTCATTTCTAACAACAACCGAAGACGAAGAATCACTAGATCGATTCCTATTTATTTTATTATTATTATTAGTTTTTTTAATAACAACTGTTCCTGAATAATTTTCATCATCATCATCATCATCGTCGTCATCATATTCAGAGTAATCTAGATCGTCTAGATCGATTCCAAAATCTTTTGGAAGTCTTTGTAATAAAGGTGGTAATGATGATTCATCTTCATCTTCATCTTCTTCGACTTCGACTTCGTTTTCTTCTGTGGTTTTATAACCTTCTTCTTCTTCTTCTGAATCTGAAGATTCATTGTTGTGAATTATTACTGTTGAGTAGAGTTGTTGTTGTTGTTCGGCTTTGTTTTTATAGCTTTTGCGAGACGAGTCCATTTTTCTGTTTTTTTATTTTGGAGAAAGAGGGAGAAATGAGGAGAGGTCTGGTTTTATAGTTGTGGATTCAATTTGGGCTTTGGGCCTTAACTTGGGGTGGGTCCAATAGATATTTGAGATGGGTTTTGAATTGTAACTTCAACTTTCAAGCCCAGTTTTCGGTACTGGGGTGGGCTGGCATTTCAGTTGCATCATTTCTGTGCCTATTATAATTCAGAAATAATTGGGTTGCAATCATTTGCAATCATTGAGAGGGAGAGAGGAGGCGGAGATTGAGAGGAATTGAGAGGGAGAGATTGAGAGGGAGAGGGATGAATAGGAGAAGATGAACAAAATGTTAATCATGATTCATGAGTAACACATAATTAAATGGCATGATGGCTTTGTTCCTACAAATCATGACTGTAAGTGTTGAACTTCCAGGCCAACTGGACAAAGTTAAAGATTGCAGTAGGCTTTCTTTTTTATTTTATTTTATTACTATGCACAAAACTGATACAGAAAGCTTGGTATAGTTGTATGTGACTATGTGTTGGCGATCATGGTTTTGGCTGTGACATTCTTTTTGGGTAAGTGGCACCTGATATGCAACAATAGTTTAATACCAGTATGCAACCAGCAATGTGATGATTACACGTGATTATTTTATATATACCAAATCATTCAGGCATGAGAACATCTAAGTCATTGAAGTAATATTCTTGGAATTTATATTTATATATATACTGTATTTTTAAATATTCAGGTTGGATTAAGGTTCAGGTGATGATTGTCTGACATCTGTTGCATTTTTTTCTAAGTGAAAAGTAGGCTAGTTGGCCATGAACCTTCAACACTAATATCTGATTATGAATTCTTAATCCAAACCTTATGAAAGTGATGTAATGATCATTAACCCATTTATCTCTGGTGTGAGTGTGGGACTCACCCACACTAATCTCATTGTGTTAGAACTTATAGAACTTAACCATAGAGCTTAGGCCTTAGGCAATGAATGTTTTGCTAAAAGCAGAATTAAAAGTACAATTTGGCCCAAAGAGGGGATATTTGGAGCATGTCTTCGCCGTCTAAAATCACACACGGGGAAAAAAAGAAAGAAATTCGATGCAGGCTACTCATTTTTAAAAGCCGTTAAATTCTGAAGTCATGTTGGCGTTATGACGCTTATGTACTGTATGTCTGTATGTTGACGTTATGAGGAACGAAATCAACGAATTTAGTTTCCTCACTTCCCTTTGCTCCAGTTTTCGGAGAGCAAAAGATAATAACATACAGACAGCTCAAAATCTCACAATCTGAAGTATGGTGTGTGTCTGTGTGTGTGACTCTGTGTTAAGTTTGAACACATTTGTATCCTTATTTACATTACAAATAAGGATAGCAGTAGAAAAAGTAAATCAAGCAAAATATTCTGCAGTGATGCACTCTGCCACAATATATTATTTTTTAGGTAAGCATATCTGCAAAAAGAATGATGTAGTATATATGACGACATAACCAGAAGTCTAGAATTATGTAAACTATTATGCTCCTGGCTAGATCCCCTACTAGCAGCCAGGGGAACCAGGATTCAAGTGTATGCGCAACGCATAATTGAGCTTTGGGTGCACTAATAGAACTTTTGTAAAAGTCTTGGGGGTTCAAATCCTTATGGTTTAGACAATTTTAAAGCTAATTACTAATAGATCAGTAATGGAGTTTTTCGAATCTTTGGGGGTGCGACGGCCCCCACCTGCACCCCCTGGTTCCATCCCTGCCCAGTGCCGACTAGGCTACTACTTTCTTATAACTTCCCCTATTGGTGGTCAAAGGAATATTATTGTTTTAATTACGATTATTGCTGCAATCACTTAGTCCATATATTGATTAGCGCATTGCAACTGACATAATGCTTGAGGAATAACATAGATGCTTTAAAATCTTTCTTTTCCAAGTGTTCACATCACCACACCATAACCCAAATCTTCCAGTCATAATCTGAGCTAAAGATCATGTTTTGCATACATAAAGAAGAATATGTACATATGAAATACGAGGGCACATAATCAAGTAAAGGAATGGAGGGAGACCTGTAATACGAGGACCACGGTATATGGTAAATGTGATTACGACCAAAGAGATACATACCCGCTAAAAGGCACATATAGGATCAATTCTACACTTTCCAACCAAATGTTTGACCAAAATATATAAGGTCGTCCTAATTGTGAAGAGAGCTTAATGAAAAATTCACCAAAAACGACAAATGATTTCATCCAGGGAAGCTGTTAAATTCAGATTTCACCATATCGTTAGTTGGTTTTAGATCTGGATATAAATTCAGTGTAGAATGTAGACACTTCTGCAATCTCTTCTATTGCAAATATCAAAAAATCAAATGAAGAATGGAGGGAGATCTGTAATACTTGGAGAGTTGGACCACAGTATGTCGGTATATCTGATTAAGACCAAAGAATTATGTGACACAAAGAAAAGTGTGTGATAACTCAGCACGCAATGGAAAAATATTCTGTCGATCAAACTTTTGCTTAAGATTCAGTATAGATCATTCGGTTATATACTGAAAATGGAATCCATTGGATTGAAGATGCCATTTCCTTCATGCATACACCTAGTACGAATGTGCGGTTCATTCTATACTTAGACTATTCCGAGGTCTACAAAAAAACCGCGTGGAGTTGTATTCCAAACCAAATCTAATAGAAGATGCAAAGGAATATTTAAACAGATGTGGGTAAGAATCAATGAAAAGAGGAAGCAGTGCTAGTTGCACTTAATTGGAAAGAATGGTGTTGTTTGGATATTCAAATGCCACATGCATCTCCTTTTTACAGGAGAAAAGGAGAGAAACTTTTTACAGACAAGTCGATCTTGAAAAATATATTCTGTGAAGGATTTGGATCCCCACAAAAGAGCTTAGCCATATCATCGTAAGTTCTTATTCTTCAATCATTCGGAGTTTATACTACAAACTGCAAATCAAATAAAGATATCTTAACAACAACAAAGATGATCGGTTTGTTATTAAATATAATACAGCTCAGAGTAGAGAATCTAAAGTTCATTTTTTTTTAACAAAAACTAGGTTTCATTCCAAACTCCAAAGCCTATATGCAAAGGGATGAAAGAATAAAGAGGCACAAAGCATGAGAATAAAGATAGAAGGAAAGTAATATATGATCATATCCAATGCATGAGGGTAGGGGTTTTCTTGGTTAGCTTTTACAGTAAAGGAGTCTAAGGTACCCTTCAAGGGGATACCTTACAAGTGCAAACAAGGAGGCCAGGGGGATGAACCGCCAATTTGATGGATACAGGAAAGGCAATGAACCAAATTAAAACCAAAGTATATCAATCGGATAAGACTAATACCGACATCCCAAAGAGAAAAATCTGTAACAGGATATTAGGATATAGAACAAGGGAATACATTTGACATAATTTAGATTGAATGGTAAATACATTGTGCGGATATATCATTTTCTCAATCATTTTGGAATATGCATTTTCTACTAAATTATAGATGCAGATTTATCTTGCAATTTTTGGCTGAAATTGACGTATTCAATGTACAAATGTAACGGGATATCAACTCGACAAGAGGTTTTAACCTGTAACCTGTCATTTTAGTGTATTCCAAAGGTATATTCAATCGATCCATCAATAAAGAGAATGTTCAAAGCCATCTTCAACAGTTTTCATCTTCCTAAGCTAAAAAGTTGTAGTCAATTTCTTAAGAAATATGCAATTAAGAGTATGATACCTGAAATAGGCCGGTTGAAAAACTTGCATTTATAAACATTAATGAATGCTAACTCTCACCTAAAAAGATGATTGTGAAGTGTGAACTGTGAAGTTGATCTTATCCTGGATAAAGCTGGTGTTGCTTGAAGGTCAAGTTAGGGCTGCAAATTGGATATCCTTTAAGAGCATTCCCAATGCATGTCAATGTTATTCACCTCTACGTAGGCAGTATTTTTTTCTCTTTTCCACCGTTTTAGTGAAAAACAAGGTGAGACTGCCCAATCCAAAGGTGAATATTAATTTCGGACGGGATGTTGGATTCCGTCTGAATGTAAAAATCGAAAAAACGCGACGGACGGAATGAAACATTCCATATGAAGTTAAAAAAAAACTGAAAAAACACGCGAGATGGAATGTTCTGGAAAAAAACCGAATTTTTAAAAAAACACGAGACGGAATCCAACATCCCGTCCGAAATTCACAACTCAACTACTATCTCGGTTGAAAGTTTCACCCTGATTTTGATTTGGAAAAATAGTTACCACTATATTCAACTTTGCATTGGGCAAAGTTTTGAACCATAAAGAGGTGAATAAATTCACATTTCCACAATATCCTGCCCATTGGTAATGCCCTAATGAATTTATTATGCTCCATCTATGTCGGATTTCATATTTGGCACATCAGCACATGTAAATTTAGCAAAATCATCGTACTTCGGGTGTTAGAAACTGCAATGCCAAGTTTTCAAGGAAGCCAGGCCAATTTCATTCCCAAGAAACTTTGACAAATTTAACACGATTGATAATTCCTTAACCATCCACTCAAGTTGATAATTGCATACGAAATGTTATTAAAGACGGAATATACTTGAAAGGCCCAAAAACAAGTTCCTTGCCAAATTATCGAAAGCATAGAAAAATGAACACGTCTAACTCCTTGATCAATCTGCAATTCCTAATTTAAGTAATTCCACGTCATTCACATATCGTTATCATACTCTCTTATTGAGTTCATTTCCAAACCAGTGTATTTTGACAAAGCTTTTTTGTTATAAATAGAAAGTCCATTTGATCTTCAATGAAAATGATGTTCATGGTATGTTGATTTCAGGTCTCAAAAGATGGAACTCCAGCACTATTACAGGATTTAACCCATCAATCATAGTCCCAAGTGCATTGTTTTCTTTGTCAGGTAACCAGGCCAGGTTAGGATTTCAACTCAAGAAGACGCCTGTAACGGGGAAGACACAATAAGACAATTGAATTTCACATGCCTGTGCAAAACTTTACGAGGATTAAGACTTGGAGCCAGCCATCCTTAATTCACAATTCACACGTCACAGCACAGTTCTATATTTGTGCGTGTTGCTAACTGAAACTTGGTCTGTACATGAACTATACGGCAGTCAATTTCCAACGCCTTTCAGGCATGCCATTAACATGACCTAACATCCTCAGATATACCCAAGTCATAAATCATGTACACTGTTGTCTGGACTGAAAGCATAAATTGTGAAGTTAAAATTCAAAATTTCAACTGCAGCTAGGTAAAAGTGTAAAACAAGTTCCACAAAACGAAGGAAACAAACTTTCAATCCAGGTATATATATAATAATATCTTAAACGTTTGTATACACTGCACAATAACTTCCATGTATACATATCAAAGCACCCACCAGATGATAACAAAAGGAGAATTGAAATACAGATCCTTGCATTAGTGCATTACTACTACTTTCTATGAAACTTTAAAGAGACAAAAAAGCCAAGGCTAAAAACATTTAAAGCCTGAACAACCAATAAAAGAAACTAGTTCTACCGACCTAAATATCTATACCTATTCCTTTGAGTTACCAAAATGATAGTAAAAGCATGCCTTGCTTCATTCTTCAAAACCAGCCAACCCCACCAGAGGTCACTCCACAGCGATCCTAGGTATAGCCCTGCAGACCAAAGGCTTCTCCATTTCAAGAGATAATTTAAGGCATTCAGACAAGTCCACGCCACTTTCAGAAGGAACCCATTTTAAGTTCTGAAGTAACTGAGCTAACCAGAGTTGAACAGTAGCCAGACCCAAAGCCTTCCCAGGACAGACCCTCCTTCCAGAGCCAAATGGTGCCAACCTCAGATCAGAACCCATAATGCTAACATCCTCGTCCATGAAACGCTCAGGTTTGAATTCATTAGGCTCAGACCAGACACTTTCATCATGGGTGATTGCCCACATATTCACCATAGCAGTGGTTCCAGCAGGGATAAAGTTCTTCCCAATGTGGACGTCATGGATGGCTAGTCGTGCCCACGACAAGAGCGGGCCAGGAGGGTGCACACGGAGGGATTCCTTCACTATTGCTAGGAGATAAGGAAGACTGGGCAAGTCAGAATCTGATACTAATCGGTTGTTGCCAACAAAAGCGTCAATTTCAGCTTGAGCTTTTGATTGAATATCTGGATGTAGGACCATCCTTGCAAGAATCCATTCCAAGAGGATTGCAACTGTATCAGTACCCCTAAATATCATTTCCTGAAATCACAATCATATAGGTCTTAATCAGAATATTTTCAATGCACTATGATTACAAAACATATGATTGCATTTTATACAAATCATACATTCGTGAAAAACATTCCTCATGTGATTCCATATTCCTTCCAAAGAACACTTTTGATATATACTGAAACAGTACCAAAATGAAACCACAAAACTCTCTAAGGTAACAGCACAACTACAACACACCATCAACATTCATGCCTACCATGACAGAACAAAGCTCATAACTCTTGAGTCTTGACAACCATAATGAAGGAGTACAACTCGTGAGCAATTGAGCGACATCATCGTATCAATATAAAGTTAAAAAAAAAAACAAATAGCAATATGTCAATACCTGAAAAGAATCTAAATAGGCCATAAATTAATTTTTATTCAGTGAAAATTTAAGGTAGTTCCCAATTGAGTTCCCAAAGTGAAGGCAACACATAAGTGAACAATTGTCAAATTAAAACTTGAAACTGATATTACAAAAAGTAAATGAAGAGAGAAGAACTTCTTACCCAGAGAACAGCAACCATATCAGAATCAGAGAGACTATTTTCCATTTCCAAGTCGAGCAGAACATCAACAAAGTCACCAACACACTCATCACCCAACTTCCCATTCACCCTCTTCATCCTATGTTCTTCAATGATCTTTCCAACAAAAACATTCACCTTAGAAACCAACTTCTTACATCTTTTCCTCACACCTTGAAAATCAAACCACCCCAACGCAGGAAAATGATCACTCCAGTTAAAAATCCCAAGTAACTCATACCCTTCACTCACCAACTCTTCAAGCTTAAACCCATCCCCAAAACCCTCATGCCCAAAATCATACCTCTTCCCAAAAACACTCATCATCACATTATTCAAAGACCCAAAATGTAAAACTCTCTTAACTTCAACTTCCCCACTTACCCTCATTACAGTTTTTATTTCCCCAATCATTTTCTCACCAATCTCACTTCTAAATGAACTGAAACTAGCTATTCTTCTTGGACTGAATAAATGGGTAGCTGAGATTCTTCTCAGATTCCTCCAGTACTCACCAAAAGGAGCAAAGCCCATTGCTCTATGAAACAAAAGTTCATAAGCAGACTCCTTCACTGGTCTATCAGCAAAAGCAGAACTATTTAATATCTCTTTAGCAGTTTCCACACTACTTGAGATAATAAAACGAGTAAAACCAACTGAAAAGGCCATTAGTGGTAAAGCTTGCAGAGTTTTTGCTAACTTTGCAAGAACTCTATGTGTTTTAGAACCAGTGAACGTTAAAACCATTCCCAGTAAAGGAAACCCAGACGGGCCTGGAATAGTTGAAGAAGTATGAGTCTTGGAAAGGTTGGAAAGAGCCCATGCTAAACCACCAGGTACTAACCATAAACCAAAAACAGCTACCAAGAAAAGGAAGCAGGAGTAAGAAAGGTAAGAAGCAGTTGAGGGGAAGAAGAGAAAGAAGTTATCAACAGTCGGAGTCATTTTTTTTTTTAAGGTGAAGGAAAAAGAAAGGTTTGTTTTTTGTTTTTCAGGAGGAGAAAGAGTGATGTGCTGATGAAGCGCAAGGAGACGAAGAGCGTGGGTGGCGGTTAAATAGGCGTTGAGAAAGGGCTTTGGGTTTGGAGTTTGAAATATTAACTATGGTAAGGACTGAAGGGTGGTGCCCATTTATTTCACTGTGGTTAAATGTCTTTTTTTGGACTGATTTGTCCTTTTTAACTAGGAAATGAACCGACTTTGTTTTAGGAGTCTCGCAGAATATCAACCACCTGATAATTATGGACGTATTTGTCGAAATATCGTTTTATATTTTAGTGGTTAGAAAAATATGAGGATGTATTCGGTATTCCATAATCCATATGGACATTTTTGGTTATGTTTCAAAATTGAAAGAGAAAAATATAATTTTGGTTGGGAGTAAATGGTAAAGATTATGATATGAGAGACAAATTAGGTTAAGTGAACAAATGAAAATTAAATAACATAATTACTTGATATCAATAATAGAAAACTTATTAGTCTTTTTTGATAAATAAAAACTAATTAGTTCAAATAGGTTTTGGAAAGACTTGAATGGTAAAAAAAATATGATAAAAAAAAACCAATGATTCTTTTTAAACAATAATATGTTTTTTTATAGTATCTGATAAACTTTTTATGTCAAACTATTTATTTCAAGAGTACATGTTTTTAAATTGGTTCATTCTAGTTAGTTGGAAAGAATTAGACTGGTCTGTGCAAACACTCAAATTGAAATGTGAAAAGAAACTTGTTGTTGATTTGTAATAAATTACTTTTATTTTATTTGCATTTGTTGGAAACAATGAAGATTTGAGAGAACAATACAATATTGGAAAAACTTAAGTACATGAACGACACAATGGAAATATTATTGATGTTATGACAGGGTCCGATTATTGCCAATGACCAAATTGCTTTTGTCAAGGGCCAAATACATATTCAGCAAAAATGCCCTCACCCCATAATAAATCATAAATTCACCACATTTCGTCTTCTCCAAACTTTCTTCCATTTTCTATTTTTTGAAATTATTTACCCTTCTACAATATCCGTTCTACATCAAAAAGATTATCTAATTAAAATTTAATAGTTATTTATTTTTTATATCTTTAATTACTTATTCCTAAAAATTTTTGAAAATATATTCGGACCATAAACAATGTGTAAACTAGAAAATTTCCTAAACTCATATCTTCATATTGAATATATATTATATAAAATAACCTCTTGTTCTCCCATGAAGTCAATAGTAGTATTTTTATTTAATCTTGTCATAGCTATATATGTTAGCGTGAAAAACCAAATTTTCTAGAATTACTTACTTGTAGGTTTTGAAGTTATCTAATTTTTATTCGATTTATTTTTCACGTACCATTAAATAAATATTATTAAGTCAAAATCAATATCTATTGATTATTCGTCGTAATTAATTAAAAGTGAATGGGGGCACCAAAATCTGAACAAATTATTCATTCAAATGAAAAAGGTGTTAGACCCTTATGCTATCCTTTCATGTCTAGACATATATCAAGTTCTCTTGAATCTTGCATAAACCGTAAGACTAATATTTACTTCTAATTTGTGCGTCTAGGCCCAAGGCCCACGGAAATAAAATATCTAGTCAAAGTAATTCTTTTGCCTGCATTGGTTATACTTCAAATAATTGAGTGATTTTTTTGCTCTCAACAGTTTTTCTCTTATTAGCGTTCCAAGCCCAATTTCTTCCGGGCACGTTTCACCCGGTCTCACTAAATTAGAAAAGCAACAGCTTGCAAAATCTAAGCCAACGATAATTGATACATAAATCTTCTATTTTTGTAGTCTCGTCATATAATATCTAAATGTATATTGTATCGAAAATCAACAAGCACAAGTAATTTAAAAAAAGGCTAACACATGCTAAATCTAGACCTAACACCACTTTATTTTTGGCCCTTCTTTTTTAGTTGCGCACGTTAATGCTCGTCTCCACTTGTGTGTAGTTTATAGCAAATTGGATATTCAATTCAATGCTATGACCGCATTAAAATGCTATTACGAAATGAAAATATTAATTAGGCCAAGTCAAATGGTTTTTATTGCACCTGCCAATACCATAGGCGTATAGAAAATGAAAATAAAATAAAATAACTAAATAAATCATAACTCTTAGCTACTATTGACATGGGTGTGAAAAAAGTCAAAAAATATAAATAAAAATTCTAACAGCCACTCTCAAAGGCGTATGCCAAATTAGTTTTTCTTTCTCTCTCCATTTTAGCCTTTTTTTACATCTTGTTCATCACCCAAAATAATATGATATAATAGTAACTGTATAAACTAATTTCTTCAAAATATAACTTAAAATAATTTTGGTTGGGACACATTGTTCTAACCACTATTGTGAGTGCCCGGTAGAAATGTTGAACTAAAATTATAGTCGCCATTATGTGAGGTGTATAGGTAAATTTTTTATACCCACCATTCATACTGGGTACACACTATATGTCATATCACTAAAACTGATTATATATATAGATAAATTAATGGTAATAACATTGGCGGGTTAGCATTTTGATGCATTATTAGATAATAATTTCCATTTGACTTAGTATTAGGCAAGCTACAGACTTCTAGATACTCAAGACAAGGGAAAGAAATACTAATTGTTAGATTTTATGCTTCCGACGAGTGAGTTGAACAAATCACAAATGGATGGCGCAATATTAAACTTTTTGATACATTCGAGACAAAAAATTATAAACTCAATACATGTGAAAAACTACCTTTAGACTTTAATCGATTAATTAAGGACAGCTTAAGAATGAGTGATACATTTGAGACCCAACTAAAAAAAGGAGCTCAATAAGTGTGAAAAACTACATTCATACCTAACTTTAATTGAGTAATTTAGGAAAACCTAAGAAAGAGTTTAGCTTCCCTGCGGTTATCATTTTGCATGGTTAACTGTAGGTCTGTAGGATGAATTGGACTGGCATATACATATGTCATAAGTGCCATATCTCGCAAGGAAAATTCTAGGATCCGACTATATACATGTCTCCTACGTGTCCATGCAGGTATCAATTTTTATTAAGAAATCAATTTTTCAATATAATTGTGTGCTAATTGTAAAACAAGAATGGTGACATGTATAATAATTTAAATCATTTAACTGTAAACGTGCTTCAGGTTTGCACATTGCAGAAGGACATAAGTTTATTTATAGCTCAATTGTTATACAACTTCCATTTAAATTATTTTATTGTATTTTTGTTCGTGAAGTTTTTTTAATTACGTAATGATGTTATCAGTTTATTTTTTTATATTTGTTTGTTATCATATAGAAAATGATTGGCTTCAAGCCTTCAATGATTTTTTGGTTCAGATTCTCCAAGTTGCAACAAAATCGCAAGCATGCTTAGACAGGAAGACACTTTTACGCATGCCGATTAACTTGTAATTTCACCATTTTTCAGATGGGGTTAAATACTTAAATGGTTCAAAAATGAAAAAAAAACGGATTACAATGGCAAAATGACCCTTCACGTTACAATAACAGTGCCAAAAATGAAACTCAATGGAATACTTGGAGCGTTACGTTGGAGTTACAAATGCTAATCACAGTGAATAATGAGAGTAAGCAAAGAGCTTCTTGTGGAATGTAACGCTCTGCAACCATTAATACGTCCAAGCAATATAACAGTAATAAAGGTGCAGCATCTGCATTTGTTTTCCAACCACGCCATTCTTGATTCTTCCGACTTTTCTCCTACTACGGTTACAGACTTACAGACTCATCACAGCTCATAAAAAAAAGTTAAAAACATCCCGCCACTTCACGCAGAAAAACCAAAGTCTTACACACAGCTACGTTACAAACAACAGTAACTTTGGACGCCGTGGATTAAACACGTGGAAGTCAAAAAGCTGAACTACGTATTGAATTCCCCACGTGATTGTCACGATTTTGTAACGTGGAGTGTAATGTAGGTTTTACTGTTGGAAAGAAAGATATAGACCCCAGCTCAGCAGCGGTAGCAGCGGCAGAGGCAGAAGCAGTGAAGGCATGTTACGGCGCCGCCCTCCATGTCAGTGATTTTAACGGTACGAATGCGATTTTGTGTACTGATACGTCCACGTCAACAAAGATGTGCTGCTTGAATACTTTGTTGATTGTTGTGTATATATACATATATATGTATGTGGTCCCTAGAGTCTGTAAAGGAGACACTCCCTCCCTCCCTTCCTTTTCTCACTGATCCCAACCCCTCGTTTTATTAAACACTTTTGTTTTACAGCGGCACGAAGCTGAGCTGCCTGTTGGGAGTTGGGACTAATGTTGTCAATTTATGATGATTCTCTTATTAATTTGGTAGGTAGTATATTACTAATTTGATTTTTATTGTGATGGACTAATGGACCACTAAGCAAATACAGCAGGTGCCGACTAACGAAGTCGGTAAAATTTGTGGGTGATAATATAAAAAGTCTGGAAGTCGAATTCCACCAACATCAACTTACAACAACAGCGTGATTAAACTCTATTCATTTAGTGATTTCGTGATCAAGTCCTGAAGCCTAGCTATTGGATCAAACTTAAGTATGTTCAGCTCGTTGTCCTTTGAGCTTTATAATATTTTTAAACTTGACACACGAGATAAGCTAATAGCTAGTCAAGCATGGATTTGTTCAAGGACGATTCGAGATAGGTTTAGAAAGTTTTTTATCAACAAAAAAAAATAATTAGATTTTTATTAAGTCTGTAAGTATGTTTAATCAATGTCTCAATAATTGTAAATGTTTGATTTTATTTTTTGGGATTAACATGACATTACACAAATAATTTAAGATTTAGCTCTAATTTAGGATAAAGAAATGGAATAATTTTGGTGGCTGGAAATAACTGTTCTTCATGAATAAAAAAATAACGACATATCCAATATTGTATAAGTGAGACTATAATCAAGTGTGCTGAAATCAAAAGCAATATAGTTATGAGGGTGATTTTTATAGGTATTGAGGGCGAACATCTAGTATGACAAGTGTGATGGTTTGGAAAAATGTGTAGTTAAAATGAGCACATATGTAATAGTTTTAGGTGTTAAGTTGTTTGAGCAGGCATATGATCTAACGATGGTAAAAAATACTATAATGATTTGGATATTACGGCAGGTAGAGGCCTAATGTTAATGCTAACAATAATGTGAATAATAAGTGATGTTGGCACGAGATAAAATCGAGTAACTAGTCATTGATGTTATTATGATTTTTAAAAGTGGATGAGTGTTTGTGTTTTTGGAGCCGATTTAGTAGAGTCATTGTGTGTTTGGACTGCGGCCACACCACGTGCTTGATAGAATGTCCCTTACAATAATAGTTAATATACGTTAGCCAAGTAAGTAACTGTTAATCCTTGCATTGGCTCTTAATCTCTGGAACAAATTGATATATATTTGGAGTTACCAAAAAAAATTGATATATATTTAGGCGCATTTGATATGATTCTAAAGTTTGCCACGGAACAGAACTGAAATTTAGACCCGGGTGCTCTTTGTTAGTGGAAACAGATTGGGTGTACGTGTGTAACACGCGTACGTATGGATGGAGGTATAGACAATAGACCTGAACATTTGTCATTTGAAATGCTTTCTCTGGTCCGGTTGAATATTCTGCATTCCTCAGGTCCTCTTGGACTATGCTGTCATTGCGTCAAATGCCAGCTGAGTGCATCAGAGACGGGTCACGTGTCAGCTAATCTGGTATCTTTTGACGCGAAGAAAAACTTTGGACTTGTGTCAAAGTGGACCCCAAATAATATCAAAAAGGACAATAGAATATACTTGATTTTACTTGCCTGTACTTTTTTTAGCTCCATTCCACTCCGCTGTCCTGGGTAGCAACAGTGGTGACTGGTGAGATATGATTCATCAAAGCAGAAAATCAAGTCAATAAAGATGGTGATGATTGAGGTTTGAATTCAATATTTTTCAGAGCATCTTGCCACTCCCAAAATCCTTCCATATCTTCGTCCTTTTTTGTTTTTCGCTGAATCCTTCCATATCTTCATCAGTCTTTACTCTTTACCACACCAAAAACAAAATAAATGACGAAGTGTGGTAAAAATGTTTTCCTTGCTGCGAATTCAATTCGGGATTTAATATCTTTTTGGCGCCAATAGTTTCGAGTAAAATAGCTCAAATAGGAAGAAAAACATTGCCCAATAGTTTTGACTTTTCAGTAAAATGAATAGAATATTTCTTGCATATTTCGCATTTTACATACCAACTTGTCTCGAGTCTTGACTATAAATTAATTAAAACTGGATATCCAATATACCTTAAGGATTTAAGGCATGGATCCAAGTTAAGAGCAAAGTATCCCTACACATTAAGGGGTAATAAACTAACAATACATACATATACAAACGATTATGTCTTAATATTGAAGCTATGTCTCTTATATATATATGGCTATGTTTGAACTCGAACTCGAGCTCAAACTCGAAAAAAATGTATATAAAACATTAAACCTTGTATAAAGTAAATTATATGGAATCTATAAATTCCTTGGGTTTAACTACATTGCACGAAAGTAGCTCACGAAAGTAACATATGATTATTTGGACCTCAAATTGTATCAATTTAATGTTTCTGACATTGGGTCTAATAAACTAACAATACATGAACAACGAAACATATATATGGCTATGGATGGAATTATCCCAACTACATATGATTATTTGGACCTCAAATTGTATCAATTTAATGAAGAGAAATTGAAGTGTTGGAGTTATCCCTCATATGAGAAAGAGAAGAGAAATTAGTACTGTTCGTGTGAAGAAGTCTGTGCGCGTACGCACTTAGATTGGTTTTGCCCTTGCCGTGAAAAAGAAGATAATTATTTTTTTCAACCTCTCACAGAACAAAGTTATTGGACTTTTGAGTTGAGAAAATAAGAGGGCGCGCGCGCACGCGCGCACAAGACTTCGAATTGGCATGGCCAAAAGCGCGTCCGCCATACCTAAACTTGTCAGTTTCTATTTTTCTACAGTAATCGCGAAATTACAGTTTACTATAAAAATAGAAGTAAGGTTTTGGAAAACGTAAGTCTTGAATAGAAACCCAATTTTGAGAGCAATCAAAATTGAGATAAACCTCTTGCAAAGAGAAAAACTTGTAAGAAGAGAGGAGTGAATTAGTAAGGTGGAGAGACTTGGGAAAAGTGATTGTAATCTTCCTTCCCATATTTATAAAATGATTAGCTCTTGTGGAAGTAGGTATCATTGACCGAATCATAGTATATCTTTGTGTTGTGGTATATTTTACTTGCTTTATATTTCTATTGCATATTAGTGATAGTTATATCCATAGTTTAGGATTGTGATTGTTGGTTGTAGTGAAAGATTATATTTTTTATTGTAGTAGCAAATTGTCAAAGTGCAAGCTATCTTAGTGTGGATAAATTGATATTGTTTTCCCCAACAAGTGGTATCGGTGCTAGGTTGGATTAAGCCCAACAAGGTTGTTATCCAAATCTTGCTCAGAAGAAGGTGTTTGACAAAATAATTTCTAATAAAAGATTTGAGTTGAAATAGCTTGTGGAGATGGACCATTATGTACACACTCGCATAACTAGTCTAAATAGAGATAACTATTTGGAAAGCTAGGATAGAAAATTTGCTATATTTCAAGGACTTGGCACAACCCATTGAGAATGGAGGAGTAAAACCAGACCCAATTGCTGCGGTTGAGTGGAAGACGCTTGAAGAAAAAGCGATTGGGTGCATTAGACAATGGATTGATAACAATGTAATCCGCATTGTATCCCAAGAGACCACCTCTTTCAGCCTCTGGAAGACATTAGAATACTTTTATGAGAAGACAAGAAATGACGCACAGAATAGCTCTTGTCACTCAAAGAGAGGCAAAAGCAGAAAACCATCTCATTCTAGAGGTGATGACAAAAGAAAATCTATGAGCGCAAGCAAACCTCCTAAGAAAGACTTGTTGTGTAATCATTGCGATATCCATGACCACTTAAAGTATGAATGCATATAATTGAAGAGGGATGAGAAGACTAGTACCGTACATGAAGACAAGTTTGAGTTAAAAGAAAGCACCACCAGTCAAGACGCCACTGTCATAGCTTTAGAAGGTGAAATAGGAATTGTGTCAGATGGTGACAAGTTATGCTTGAGCATTTCATGCCAAGGTACAGAGTGAGTGATATATATAGGTGTTTTCTACCACGTCACACCCCAGAAGAGTTTCTTCACTACCTACAAATCGGGTGATTTTGATGAGGTAAAAATGGGCAACAATGAAGTCTCGAAGATTGTAGGCATTGGTGATGTTCATGTAGAAACCAATGTCGGCTATACCTTGACACTCAAGGATATAAGACATGTCCCTGACATTTGGCAAAGTCTAATTTCCGATGGTTAAATGATGATGGTTTGTTAAATGATGATGGTTTTTAAAACTCGTTTGGTAATGAGATATGGAAATTGAGCAAATGTTCCATTGTAGTAGCCAAAGGGAAAAAAAACTTGCTTGCTTTACAAGACACAAGCTAGTTTGTGTAAAGCAAAGTTGAATGCGGCACAAGAAGAAGCTTCCTCCGAACTATGACATAAAAAACTGTGTTATATGGGAGAAAAATGCATGAAAGTTTTTGCCAAGCAAAAACCTTGCCAAACATTAAAGGTACGCATTTAAATAGATGTACTCATTGTTTGGTTAGAAAGCAACACATGGTGTCTTTCCAAAGATTCCCCTCTCACAGAAAGGACAATGTCCTTGAGCTTGTACACACATATTTATGTTGTTCTATGAAAGTGAAGTCCCACGGGGGAGCTTTGTACTTCTTGACTTTCATTGATGATACGTCAATAAAGATATGAGCATATAGTCTGAAGACCAAGGATGAAGTACTTGGCGTGTTCAAGACTTTCCATAGCATGGTGGAAAAAGAGACAGGGAAGCCTTTGAAGTGTATTTGCTCAGATAATGAGGGTGAGTACATTGGGCCATTTAAGAGTATTGCAAAAGTCATGGGATTCGTCATAAGCAGACCATTCCCAAGACTCTGTAACACAATGATATAGTCGAGAGGATGAACCAGACCATTGTAGAGAGGATGAGATGCATGTTATCTCATTTTAAGTTATCTATAAGTTACTAGGTAGAAGCAATGCGCACAGCTGTACATGTGATTAACATACCGCGTTCGAAACCTCTAAATAGTGATTATCCAAGGAGAGTATGGTCAGACAGAGATGTTGATTATGGATACTTTATGGTATTTGGGTGAAGGGCATCTGTTCATATTCTCAAAGATGAGAGATCCAAGCTTGATGACACATCCAAGCAATGCATTTTTCTGGGTTATGGGGATGAGAAGTTTGGCTACAAACTTTATGATCCGATCAACAAAAGGTAATCCGAAGTCGAGATGTTGTGTTCTTAAAAGACCAAACCATAGCAGACTTTGAGGATGGTGAGAAGCTAGAAGCTTTCACTAATCTTGTTGATTCAAAACCAAAAGTTCCTACAGTGGAACGTGTAGAAGGCATTAAGAATGCAGGAACCATGGGTTTGAAGCTCATGAAGATAATCTTATTGCTCATGATGGGATATAACCTATTGATATAGAAGATGCGATTAAAATGCATGAACTACCACCTGAGCAAGCAGAAATGCATCCTCCTAAGCCACAAGAAGATGAGATAAGGAGGTCTGACAAAGAAAGATAAACTTCAACTAGGTATCCACTACATACGAATGTTTTACTATCTGATGGTGGACAAGCTATGTACTATTAAGAAGCTCTTAAAGGTACAGACAAAGATAAGTGGTTAAAGGCCATGCATGATGAGATGAATTCTTTGCATAAGAATCACACTTATGACTTAGTTGAGAAACCGAAAGGAATAAAAGTTCTTAAAAATAAGTGGATCTACAAAGTCAAGCATGAGGAGAATAATCCACATCCAAGGCACAAAGCTCACCTTGTTGTAAAGGGATTCGGTCAAAGGAAAGGTATTGACTTTGATGAAATTTTCTCTCCTATAGTTAATATGACTTCTATCTGAGTGGTATTAGGTCTTACCGCAAGTATGAACCTAGAGGTTGAGCAACTAGATGTCAAGACAATTTTTCTTCATGGAGACCTTGAAAAAGATGTCTACATGGACCAGCCAAAGGGGTTTGAGATCAAAGGTAAGGAGCACTTAGTATGCAAACTGATAAAAAGTTTATATGGGTTGAAACAGGCATCGAGACAGTGGTATATAAAGTTTGATTCCTTTATGGTGAAACATGGCTACATGAAGTCTGCTTTCGATCATTGTGTGTTTGTTTAGAAATTTTCAGATTAGGATTTCATAGTGCTTTTGTTGTATGTGGATGATATATTGATAGTTGGTCAGAATATCAACAAGATATCTAACCTGAAGAAAGACTTGAGTAAGTCCTTTGAGATGAAGGATTTGGGTCAAGCAAAGTAAATACTTGGGATGCAGATCACTCGTGACAGAATGAGTGAGAAGTTGTGGTTTTTTCAAGAAAACTACATTGACAAGGTGTTGAAGAGATTCAACATAGATCAAGCGAAGCCAGTCAGTTGTCTGTTTGGTGGCCAATTCCGCATGACCAAAGATATGTGTCCAAAGGGTGAGCATGAGCAGAGTCAAATGAAAAAGATTCTTTATCCATCCGCAGTGAGCAGCTTGATGTATGTAATGGTATGTACAAGACCGGATATTGTTTTCACCATTGGTGTTGTAAGCCGTTTTTTGTCAAATCCGGGTAAAGAGCATTGGAAAGGTGTTAAGTGGATATTGAGATATATCAAGGGCACTTCCAAAGCGTGTTTGTATTTTGGTGGAAGTAAGACGTTGCTTGAAGGCTACTCTGATACAAACATGGCAGGTGATGTTGACTCTATGAAGTCCACCTCCGGTTATCTGTTTACTTTTGCAGGGGGAGCAGTTTCTTGGCAATCTAAGTTACAAAAGTGTGTTGCCCTCTCCACTACAGAAGCCGAGTATATTTCAGCCACTGAGTGTTGCAAACAGATGCTATGGATGAAGATGTTATTCGATGAACTAGGGCTAAAACAGAAACAGTTTGTAGTTCTATGTGACAGTCAAAGCGCCATCCATCTGAGTAAGAATCATAGTTTTCATTCTAAATCCAAGCACATACATGTGCGTTATCATTGGATTAGAGAAGTTCTCGAAGACAAGCATTTGTGTATTGAGAAGATCCACACCGACAAGAACGGGTCGGATATAATGACCAAAATCTTATCGAAATGTAAGTTTGATGTTTGTTGTGCCACCGCCGAATTGGTAGCACACTCCTCCTGTTGATTTGGGAATGCAGGGAGGTATCCCCCTTCACTGTTCTGGAGGGGGAGATTGTTGGAGTTATCCCTCACATAAAGGATGAGGAAGATGAGAGAAACTGGTACTGTTCGTGTGAAGAAGTCTGAGCGTGCACGCGCTCAGATTGGCCTTGCCCAAAGCACGTGCGTGCCCTTGTCGTGAAAAAGAAGATAATTTTTTTTCAGCCTCTCACGAAACAAAGTTACTAGACTTTTGAGCTGGGAAAATAAGAGGGCGCGTGCGCTCGAATTGGCCTTGCGGAGAGCGCGTCCGCGCTCATGCCTAAATTTGTGAGTTTCTATTTTTCTACAATAACCGCGAAATTGCAGTTTACTATTTTTCTACAGTAACCACGCGCTCATACTTAAACTTATGGTTGTTGGTTGTAGTGAAAAATTAAAAGTTTTATTGGAATGGTAGATTGTCCAAATATAAACTATATTAGTGGGTATCAGTTGGTATTGTTTTCCCATAGAAACCATCTCTTATCTATTTTGGAATGACGGTGAAACATTGGGTTTTGATCCTTCACACTAATTTGTATCGTACACGTATGAATGACGCCAAATGGTCGTAGTTGGCCTGGATCTAACTTTGCAAGAGTAACCATCCTAATGAAATGAAAATTTGAAATTTAAGCATAATGTAACATACTAATTCTTGTAGCGCGACCATTCTTTTGGAAATAAATTTGGTTAGATAAGATCATACGAAGACAATCACTATTACAAGGTTTAAATGTTCAAGTTTTTTTTTCCTAAAAACTGCCTGATTGTATTAATTAATAGGTAAATTCTTACCATCATAACAATTAACATCAAGCTAAAAACAAGAAAAAGAGATGAAATTAGAACAATTAAAACAAATATAAGCTGTAAATATATGGTAGTTTCGACATGAACTCTACCAGCTCCAAGCAACCAACAGCAACACCAAGACCACATTGGAAACCATCTGTTTCTCTGGACCAGCTTCACAGTTGCTCGTTCTTCCCTCGTGTTGCATCTCATCCCCAGGTGACAACTCACGAGTCATCAGGTTCTTTAATCGTAGTTGAGCAATTCTCATCTTTAGATTCTTATTGTCAATGAGATTGATATAATGGTTGTAAGTTGTAGGCTTGTAGCACATCCCCTGCCGGCACTGTCAACTAGGTATACATTACTACATTACTATTATTATGTAGTCAGGGGCCATGCTTGCAGCTGTTGATTGATAGAGTCGTGGCATCTCAATTATTTCCACTAGCAGCTAGAGTGGTGACCATTTTAGCGGTCCAAAGGCCCAGTGGCCAAGCCTTAAAAGCCTTGGGCCCCCAAAGTTTTGGAACAATTCCACATTCTTGATTCTTCTGAGATTTTCCATTCCACATACAATGCTTCTTTGGTCCATAAATTTTGTTTTCAGTAAAAATATTCAATGGCAGAATAGCTCAACAGCCCTGTTTAGAACATGAAATGTTTTATTAGTATAAACACCTAACTAACTTAAAACAAGTGCAACTCTATTTACTAAACTAAAAAAAAAAAAAATGGTACACCAAGCACAAATGTTAAAATGAGGTTACTACACTTTAGGAGGGCTAGCGGGCCAGTTTATGGCATTTCACTATTAATTGGTGGCTCACTGCGGACTAGGGGATGGTCGATTGTGCCAACTGAACTCCATGCAACCTTATTATAGAACAGACTTTACAGTGCTGGATGTCTATCTATATTAACTTATTAAAAGAGTACATGCACTCCAATTTACATCCTTTCCAAAACTACAGTTGGAGAAGACGGATGCCCTATTCTCACTAAGGGTTGTAATTTAAGTAAGAATAAACTACATTAAACAATCTCCCCTACTAATTCAGACATGCAAAATAATAAGCATACAACTATGAAGCACCGACACTGACACCAACACCGTGACAAGATCATATCCTAAATAAATAGGACGTGGAGACGGCAAGGACGCAGATATTAAATGATACTTTAATATATATTTTTGTTGATGTAATATTAGATTTTAGGTCATATCATATCAATTCAAAATTCATAAACATAGTTACAACAAAAGGAGAAATAAAGACATCTCACATAACTATACAAGTCATGTTGGAGTCCGTGTCCAAACCGTGTCCAAACTACCCTAGCATGTGGGACACACACGTGCCGCATTGGATACCTGTCCAAGCTGCGTCTGTGTCTGTGTCCGACGCGGACACAGTTGAATTTTAGACATGTCCGTGCTTTGGAGGCGTACAAAGAAAGCATAGAGCATGGAAAAAACTGTGTTACTTTTTAACTTATTAAACTCGAATGTTTAGCATATCTTGGAACTAAAATTAAGATTTATAATGTACATAAGCTACAAATTTTAACGGAAAGCAGCTTAAAGTTTTAAGCAATGCAGCGCAAACACAACCTAACTCAGATTAAAAACAAACATAAATTGGATAGAATTTTCTAACTTTCCCTGAGTTCTTGTAAAGTAAATTACACATTATAGTGTAGAAACAGTCATACATAATCTAGCAGACATACATAGCAATAGCATAAGGACTACAATCCAAAGTGAGATAAGAAAGAAGTAGGGTATCACAGACAGAATTCAGAACCAAAATCAAACAAGTATAGTCTGAACAAGAAGAATATGGCAGAAGTTACCTATTAATCTCTTTATTGATAAATAAGGATTATCAATAGACATACTAGAGATGTCATGTAGAAAATCTAAAGAAATTAAGAAGTAGCGTTAACTACATTGCAGAAAATTTTGAGTTTAAAGTACATTTCGGAATCAATCAAGATTCACTGGTAATATATACCAGCAGAGCTTGTAAAGGAAGTTTAAAGGATCTACGATACAAATCCATAAGGCATGGAAACAGTTAGAAAGTAACTGTAAATTTCAAGACCTTGCATGAGTTCCAGATATTGACAGGAGGAGAGGGATCACAATTTCACAGGCCCAACCACGTCAACTCCAACTTGCAGACCCCTTTCACATTCTTACAATCTATTTCATATATTCCTCCCAGTACAATAGCGAGTTGAACAAGCAGAATCACTAAACTTTTTTTCTTTTCTTTCTTCTTTCTCTCTATTTCGCCCTGTTTGCTAAGTACAACAGGGACCTATTGCACATACCAAGAGCATTGCTCTGTTGTGCCATCCATTGACATTCAACTCCAAAACAGGAGATGTGCTTAGTTTGCACCATTATTGCCCGAACCATAAACCACAGTTGCAGCTATTTAGGTCTTCAGGAGTTAAAATTCTCTTGTTCACAAGCTATACAGCAATGGTTTTTTGTTCACAAGCAATACAACAAAGGTTTAGTGGAGGTGATCAAATACCCTCTGCATGCAAGGCAAACTTCTTTATCAAGTATACAAAGTAATTCCATTATAAGTTCGGTTGGCTGGTTAATGATACCATGGAGGGTATTTTAACAGCAACAATCTTGACCTTACTTTAAAACGAAAGAAGATGCAGTTCATCAGGACAAAATGAAGGTTTTAACCTATTGCTGATTTTTTCCAACCAATTCACGCTGCTCATGTTTCTGCTCATGGAAATGTGGAAGAACAGCCTCCAATGGATCAGAAATAGACTCCATAAATAACTTCATATTTCTTATATCCTCTTCGGTGTCAGGATACTTTGGTGGCTTGAACAGCTTCCACAATCCACCAGGATGTCGGGGTCTAACTTCTTTGTCTTTTGAGAATCTTCCAAAGATCTCCTCACACTCTGGATATGGCTTGACATAAAGGTTGTAGAATCGAAGCCTGCTAGGCTTTATCATACCCCGCAGCCCCACTTCACAACCAAGTCCACCTTTCGACCTCAAATACTCGAGGACATTGTGTCGAAGAACAATCTGTTTATCAAAATTCACACCTAAATACTCTGGAACTCCGTTGAGGCAACCCACACCAAATCCCATCTTATGTTTCAAAAACTCAATCTTCTTTTCTATATCCTCTACATCATATAATATCACCCTCGGCTCTCTCTGCACTACCTTAAAAGCTTCTCTAAGAATCATCCCATGCCTGCATAGGCAATCTACTCTTCGTTTCACTTCAAAGCCAGCTCTGAAATACCCTTTCTCTAAAATTTTCTCCTCAATCGGTGCCCGACATTTTAAACCCTTCAGAAGTTCTAAACATCGAGACAGCTCCCCAACTTCCATACCGAGAATTTCTGGATTCACAATGATCTCATTTCTAACTACATTACCATCAAACCCCAAACTTCCAAATTCTTTAAACAGTGGCTTCAACCTTTTTTCCACGCCTAATCCTAAAACCAACGGAAACGAATAACAAATACCATCAATCTCTCGCCATGAAATCCGTAACCCCTTCAAAAACTCAATCCTGCCCTCTACATCCCTCAACCTCATAGTAATCACTCTAGGAAATCCCTCTAAAATCTTAACAACAGTCTCATCACTAAAACCCAAACCCTTTAAACCGCGTAAACACATACAAACATCACTAGGCTCAATATGAAGTTTCCTACTATGTTCAAGTACACTTTGTATTAACATTGTAGAAACATTAGAAACTCCCAACTCTGAAAACCCATTTTCCCATTTCTTCAAAAACCCAAGTTCTAAAACTCCAGGACAAGATGTCAATACAGAAACTAGTGATTTCTGAGTTAACTTGAATGATAAAAGAATGCCCAGAGATTTTTCTACATCTAGTAAACTAAAATTCAACAGAAATTTATTCTTTTCTAGAAAATCATTAACATTAGTTGGTGGAAAACCATACCTCTGTAAAAGACTTGCAAGTAATATTCTTTGTCTGTAATTTGGTGTTTCTGTGAATTGTGGTGAGAGTTTTCTTGAAAAGTATCGAAATTTTTGTGTTTGGTAATTTGAGGACAGCTGGAAAGTTGAAATTGAGGGATGGGAAATTAGTTTGGGTAATAACAACTTAGTTGCCATTGATAATAATAAAGCTTCTGAAATTTTAAGCTTTAACGGTCAACTATTGGCCCATTTCGCACTGTGAAAAAAAAGCCCAATAACCTTGAGATGCACATCCACAGTTTTAACGGACTAAATACCCATAGAGGACAAGAAGATGAACGCCAAATGCATGCTTGGGCAGTTGGGCACTCTTCATAACCTCACTCCCTCTTTCAAAGATTTAACCTTTACCACACCACAATGCAGAAACTTTACCTTCCTTACAAACTTCTCTCTCAAATTCCAGTAAAACATATTTGCAAGAGCATTGTTGTTGGTTCTATTACTCAAACAACCTTAAAACATAGTTTTAACTCATGGAGGTCTTATCATGGGTTTCTTGCAAATGCCCATTTAAGGAATCAAAGTAAAAAGTTCATTGATCATGTGCTTTTTATGAGAAGCCAGTTACAAAGAAGGGGTTATCAAGTTCATCGTTATAATACTCCAAGATATAATTGGTAATGCGTTTCAGCTCTTCATGTTATTTATTTAGGCTATACTTGTTTTATTTTTAGACTAGCATTGCAACTTATGATTTATGGTTAGACATCTACTTGATTTTTAATTGTTAAACATAATAAGCCTTTTGTCAAGACATTTGCAAGTGCTAGTCCAAAACCTGCACATGCTATGTCCTTGCATGATTTACTGGATTGGAGGAAAGTGCAATTGTACTAAAGTAATCCCAGAGAATGAGAGGAGGTTTGTGTAGATGGTAGTGAAGATCTCTTATTTTGGTCTCGAAGTGTTCGCAGCAAACTTTTGGAAAATGTGCACCATTTCCATCACTTTTCTCGGTGGTAGTGATTTGACATGTGAAAGCCCAATCGACCAAAACCGGTTACAACGCTAAACCCTATGTACCCAGAGATGGATGAATTCATGATTAGTTTCACAATTTGTTTCAACTCCGTATTAGTATGTCAATTTTGCCCTCTTGGGTTTATAAAAAGGTTACCTTATCCAGATGAGGGCTACTATGCCCGTCAAAGTATAGAAAGTCATATTACTAATTCCTTTTACGTAATCTGTTCTTCCTATTTGCAGGAGATCATCAATTCCAACGGCTGACAATGTTGTTTTGGGACTGATCTCCGCTAATGTTGCAGTTTTTATGTTATGGAGATATCTGGATACTTCATTTATGAGGAAGCACTTTATGGTCTGTCATACTTTAACTATCTATTGCACAGAAATGTGGTTTAATTCATCTTTAATATATTATTGCTATTGGGATTCAGTGAAAAATAAATAAAAAACCTAGTGAGGTAATAAAAAAAATAGTCCAATTTATTTTCTATAGGACCCTTAAGTTGTTTTGAATGAGTTTGATCCCATAACATCATACATTCAATCTCTTACAAGTGCTAACTTACTGATGTCTCTGGACTCTGGAGCAGATTTCAGTAGAAAACGTTCGCAATGGACGCGTGCATACAATGATCACTTCGGCATTCAGTCATATTGATGTGGGGCATCTTTTGTCTAACATGATCGGCCTTTATTTCTTTGGATCATCGGTATGTAAATGTACCTTTACATCTTTTACTCAAGTTTTTCACATTCTGGCTATTAGAACATTAAAGACAAAGAAAACTATAACATACAAGCTAATGCTTTAACATTTTAGTAAATTCTCTTTTAAACTCAAACAAATAATTTACATTCAAGCTGATGCTTTAACATTTTAGAAAATTCACTTTTATGGACTCAAACAAATAATTTGAAAATGTAAACATTTTCTAATGGTCAACTAGGCCTACCTCTTTAGTTCAGTAGATTCTCTTCATCTTCCTTGAAATGTAATAAGTTCCATGAATTTGATCGGCATTTGGTTGTATTCTGTTAACTAGTGCCTTCACCATCTGATGACACTCAAGCTTCATTAGTTGAAATTTTAAAGTATTGTACTTTCCGTCTGTCGCTTATGTTCTCCCGTTCCTTGACCATAACTGCTTATATTACTTAGTTCCATCTGTGACTTTGGACTCGTATTTTGTTTTGTCGAATACTTCAGATTGGAAGATATCTTGGCCCAGAATTTTTGCTGAAGTTGTATCTAGCTGGGGCACTTGGTGGCTCTATATTCTACTTGGTACAGCATGCCTTTATGTCCCCAATCTCAAAGGTACTTCCTGGGTATATTTGGTTCAGTTAATGTATATTATACAAAATTGACCTTTTGGGAATTAGGATACTAAGGCATGGAAACAGGCATGCGCAGCAGCAAAGATATAGTTACACCCGCTCGTGCAAGCAAGGATATACACAGGCACTATTTCTAAGTAACTTGAGTACAACTCTCAAGAGTTTTGATCTCAATTTTAGGTTTAAACTTTTATTATAAATTTCAGAATGATTATTTGAATTGTACCACCACTTGCTATATAACATCACCTCGACAAGGTATTAAGCTTCAATTGTCTTAAGGAAATGCCATCATTACAGTTGTAATAGTACAGCTACGCTAATGAGTAATGGCCGATTTCACTGTGCAAGTTGAAACTTATAGCAGACTCCTTATACATTGATTTATTTATTTACTTTTAAATAATATTGTTAATACGGCCGGAACACAATTAAAGTGAATTTATTATTATTTTATCTAATGTGGTGACGTTGAAGTGAAAAGATGAATATATGTACTATGAAAGTAGCATTGATTCGATGAAAGTCGAGTCAGTGATGGTTCGACACCTATACTTTGAAATAATTTTTTTATTGCTTACGAACACTGCATATTTATTTTGAACTGTTCTTGCATTGCTTGGTTTCCAGGGTTCAGGAATGTGGTATGAAGACCCTAAAAAAGTTGAAGGATTGGTAAGTATTCCATCAATTTTATATTTATCATGTTTATTTCTTTTATTGGAAGATGGCTTTATGCATTGTACCTACCATTTTGTAGTAGCACTTTGGTGCATGCATACAGAGGCATACATATAATGAAGTAATGACATTGATAGTAATATTGTCATACAACTATGCAACATGGAAGCAAGCCTCGATTGTACTCCGAAAGAGTGTTTTTGCATTGGTTGTTAAGCTAGTAACACCAACATCTATGAGTAAAATTCATGTATATAATAATGTAGATTTTGACTGGCGGAAACTTCAGTTAAATAAAATCTATACTTTAATTGAAACACAAATTAAAGAAGACCTAAAAATCTCTCTTTTATTGAATCTCACAACTCATAAACTTCAACACTGAGGAACCCTAACTACAAGCCTCTTATTTATACTAATAACAATAAAGTAGCAACTAAACTAGTGGGCTCACGGCCCATGGGCTTGGACTCGACTAAGGGGCGCGCCCTCAACATTAGCAACACACTAATGTTCTACATCATATAACACCAAGTTTTTGATAATGGGGACATTGACAAAGACCAAGTAAAGTGAATGAATATATTCGAGGCATTACATTGGTATTAAATTGATTCATTGGCGAATATGTTACTATGTCATAAATAAAGTGTAACGTTGAACTCGAATAAATTTAGGGAAGGATATACTCTCTCACTGGTGGCAAAGAAAAGGATTGTCCCTGTGATTTTTTTCATTCATATTCATGTCACAATACCTTATTCTAAATAAAAATCTCCTTTTTCTTCAACTTTTTTTGTGCTAAGCCTTCACACATTGCATTCTGAATAATGAACATGTATTCATTGTTCAGTTGTTTATAGCATAATGACAGATGTTTCAATAGACATGCATATATGCTTGTACTAGCATGCATCGGTGTGAATTCTTGTGCTTGTTATTACATTATCTGCTAATTGCTCAATGACCCTAGAAACTAGAAAACCGCGATGGGCGGTGAAGACCGACGTTAGGTTGAGGCAAGGAAGGAAGAGAAAAAAGGAAGTCACGAAGAAGAATTAAAAGAAAGGTGTGTGGGATATTGGTGGTTGGTTGAGAGAAAAATGAAGAAGAAGAATTAAAAGAAATGTGCGTGCTATTTTTGTGGTTTTGGTTGAGAGAATGAAGAAGAAAGTGTTACACACACATTTGTGATGACGGACAGGCATTGAAATTTTGGGCCCCTGGACCCAATAGACCTCCTAACGTTGGTAAAAAATCTGGCTTCAAGGTATCAAGAATATCATCTTGGTTATCCTGTTATTCTTTGTTTGATTAGACTCTGATCCATGTAGGGGGCAAGTGGAGCGGTTAATGCAATTCTGCTACTGGATATATTTCTCTTTCCAACAAAAGTTATCTACCTCTGGCTTGTAATACCAGTTCCAGCATTTTTAGTGGTAAGTTACCCATACATTTCTGGGTTATAGATGAAACAACATATTCTAGTTCATGCATCTTTCTTACTGATTATTTCTGATTTATTCAATCAGGGAGCATTCATTATAGGAACGGATCTGAAGAGGATGACTGAGGTATGTTTTCATTGCGTAAAAACCTTGAGTAGTTGGGGCCTAAAAAGAAAAAAGGATGAAAGGAAGAGTAGGATTTCATGGTTGCACTTTTTAGAACACAGTGATTTTTAAGCAATGGTTACTTAAAAACATCTATCAAGCCTAGTAACCAATGGTAGTTAATTTTGTTTGAGAATATCTAATATACTGCTAAGTCTTTCCAGTTGATGTGAAATTGTAAATTATATTGAAAAAAAAGACGTATAGGAGCTTATGAGTGAATGCATGAACTTGTTGGAATAATTTGAGAAACTACAACAAAAGTTGAGGTAAAAAACTCCAAAACACCCAAGTCACTAACACACCCCTATCCAATTGAAAAAAATAAAATAAATAGATGTGTAAATCTATAAGGTAATATGGATCTTTTTTTTGCCCATCCAATCCTGATATTTAGGGATGTGAGATATAGACTTTCGTTTCTCAGATAACTAATGTTTTCAACAGAACCAATATTTGAAAATGCCCCGGGAATATTTAGAATGTAAATTTCTGGGACCTGATATTTTGAGGTGACATTTCTTTCCTCCTCTTTAGAATACCTGATTTAACTATTTGATGTTTTTTGCAGAAAGACAGTCGAGTATCTGGCGCAGGTCATTTGGGGGGTGCCGCTGTTGCTGTCTTGGCATGGGCACGGATCCGAAGAGGACGATTTTGATGATTTGTTGAGCTTATAACTCATATCTTCTACTAGGTGAATCCTTATTATGTACCCAAGTGAATTGGATTCCCTCAGATTTTCTACTTCTTGGGGTTGCCAGCTTACGCATCTACATTTCTTTTGTTAGACCTGCTAGTTTTAAAAATGTTGTTGCTTGCCACGGGATATTTAGTGTAATTCTGGATGGCTTATACTTTTTAGCGGGAAAAATGCTGGTTTTTAACTTCTTGAGGCACTTTCCTTGCACCCTAATCTACTAATCTTGCATTTTTTCCGATTTAAAATCCCTTCTTTTAATCATGCTCAATGTATTCTTTGGTTGAGGAAGTGATGATGAGGAACCTTTGACCACCCCACATCCCCAAGTGCTTTACATGAATGAACTTTCATTTGTTTAATTCATCATAGTTACACAATCTGGCTTATACTATTCTGATCAAAGAAGAAGAATGTGGGGTGACTCTAAGCAAAAAACAAGTCATTCCACTTGACTCTTATATTCTTATTGAATTTAAAGAAATAGGCCAATAGAGGATAGTTTAGAACTTATGGGAAGAATAGCTGTACCATTTCTGAGTCTTCTTAAAAAGCGAACCACCAAATTTGAAGTTATATCCCCTCTTTGGTATTTCAAATATATCCAGCATGGTAGCACCACGCAGCAGGACTGTACTTTTCAACAGACGAATCGTCTGGAGTTATATAAATATATATGTACCGTCAGAATCAAGAAGGTTGACCCAGGTACATATCACAACTATTGTGATTCATGGGAACGGCATGCCAAGTCCAAGTCTGGCCTGTTGACAACCCCGTCAGGCTTGCCTTGAAATGTTTGGAGAGTGCTCCATTCCCTCTTAAAATGCTGGTGTAAAGCTAAGTGGCCAATTAAATGATCCCGTTATTATTACCAACTAACACCAACAAAAATGAGGTGGTGGAATTGGAATTCCACGCAACGGTAAACTTTTGGACTCGAGTTGACTAAGGTTCAGGAAAATGAACCCCAAAACCAATAAATAAAGAAATGCCAGCCCAAAGCCCTAGTGCCTAAATTGGGTTTATATTTCTGGACTTGCCCGATCCAACTGAGTTACAATCGAAACCTCGTACGCAAACCACCAAAATTGCTCGCAGATTCGCTAATGCAAAATCAACCAAACCTTATCACCTCTTTTTTTCAATTGCATGTAATTTAAATTTTACGTGATTGCACAATGTAAACGATCAAGATGCAAATAGTACATGACTAAGAGATGTAACGATTAGCCACCAACCACATTGGGAGTTCATAATTTTTTCATATCTTTGATAGAGTCAGGTGAAATTCAAAACGAAGTAAACCCAATTAAACGAGACTTGAAATACAGTACCCAAACTTTAATAGAGTTAGAAGCCCAGCCCAAAACTAGACTTGGATAATTACAAATTGCTGTTTCCCCCAAATATATATATATATATGTTTTGGTAATCATTTGCAATATTATTAATATGAACAAGAGGTTACATTAGCATTTCCTTGCTCTAGGATTTGTTTCATCCATATTGGAGCTATATCAATTGGTAGTACATACTGATAATCCCCCTCCAACGCCTTTATAAGCCAAGTTGGAGAGTCGTTTGTCCAGTTATTGGACTGTGGGTTACATGAAGCATAAGCTGCTAGCTTATGTGCTACAGTATTACCACTTCTTTGAACATAGATTATTTTAACAGAGTTAAAAAGTTCAAAAAGACTAGCTGCATCCAAGTGCATTAGTTGTGCTGGCCATGCTATATTGCAGGGATTGTTTTCCAAGTAATCTATTGCAACCTTTGCATCCATTTTCAATAGTAGATTGTTGGACTGATAGTTTGAGCCCCATCTGAGAGCTCTGAGTAGTCCGCGATATTTTGATTCCTCTACACTTGTTGACCAGCTGGTGGCTGTACCTACAGCAAAAAATTTCCCTTGGTGATCTCTCAATATATAACCATAGCTTGCTGAATTTTGTTTATCATTAAAATTGGCATCCACATTTAATTTAAGGAACTCAGGTGGGGGTGGTTTCCATTGGGCAGGAAGAGTTAAGTTCTGACAAGTCATTTCCTGATGTTGGTTGTTCTGACTGTCAAAGAACAAATAGATGAGCTTACAGATTCTAGTAAGAGATGGTTTATTCTTATGATGCAGGATGTTGCACCTCTCCAACCATATATTGGAATAAAGCAATAAACATAACTTAGTCCACTTTTCAATCTCTATTGGCCAATCTTTTGGAGTTTTAAACCAAAGATCAATCCAACTCTTTGTGGTGTAGTGCTGATAGGCTTTCAATTTAAATAACCATGATGTATGAAACCATAAAGCTCTTGTGAAAGGGCATACAAGAAGAAGATGATAAACACTTTCTTTTGCATTTCCACACAGTAAACATGACTTATCCTTTATATACATGATGCTCCCTAGTTGGTGTAATGTCATTATAAAACTTCCATGCTAGAAGAGCTTGTCTTGGTAAATTTGAATTTTTCCAGAAAGATAGGGTGGTAGTTGGGTTACCAGTATGACCTATATGCATGCTAAGTTTATGATACATGGATTTTACACTATAGATATATTTTTTTGTGAGATTCGAGTGAACAAAATCCACCAAATTTCTACGGGAAAGATACACATTATTTACATGCATGGCAGTGTTTATATCAAAGATAGAATGAACAACATTTAAGTTCCATGTTATAAGAACAGGATTTATCAATTGTGATACATAAGTAAAATTTATATCTACTGGGTGTGTGTCAGGAATTTTACCATGTGGTAACCTAGGTAACTAAGAGTCATTCCAAAAATTTATATTGTCACCTGTACCAACATGCCATGTAGAATTATCTTTAATGAGGGGTAGAATGTGCAACATACTTTGCCAGAACCATGAAGTGCCTTGTCTTTTATTATAAGGGAAATACTTACTTTTGAGTTGTGAAGCCAGCAAAGAATTTGGGTTAGTCAAGATTTGCCAAAAAAATTCTAGTGAAATGAGCTAAATTATTTAGTTTAGAGTCTCTTATACCAAGACCACCAGCTCTCTTAGATTGACATATGAAAGACCAAGTTTTGAGATAGCAGGAGTAATTTTATCATGTTGTTTTCCCCACTAGAAATCTCTCTAGATAGAATTCATCTTTTCAGAAATAGCCATAGGTAAGAGGAAATTGCTTTTCCAACCAGCTATTCTCCTATTCACTTTATTGATAATATCATTGAAAATTTCAGACTTAGGTTGCCCTAAGAAGAGTTTGGATCCCAAGTATTTTTCCCCTATCTCAATTTTTTTCATGTTCAAGATCTTTTGAATGTCCACTATAAGAGAGCTGTGTATATTCTTGCTAAAATGTACACCAGATTTGTCAAAATTTATTTCTTGTCCAGTTATATTACAGAATTCATTAAGAATAGCAAGAACCGACTTTGCTTCTCCAATATCAGCTCTACAAAAGATGAAAGCATCATCTGCAAAGAGCAGATGTGCAATGGGTTCACTAGTCTTAACAATCTTTATTCTATGAATGTTGTTTTCAGCAACATGCTTGTTTATGAGTCTAGAAAGAACTTCCATACCTAAGATAAAAAGGATAGGAGACGAGATCCCCCTGTCTTAGTCCTCTCTTAGATTTGAAGTGACCCTGAGGAGAACCATTTACAAGAACAGAAAATTGAGGTGAGGATATACACTTATATACAAGAGAACTCAAATGTAGATCAATACCCAGAGAGTTCAAAATATCAATCAAAATGTTCTAGTTGACTCTATCAAAAGCTTTTGACATGTCAACTTTGATTGCCATAAGGCCAGAAATGCCTTTTTTCTTTTACATAGTATGAAAGATTTCATGAGCAAGAATAATGTTATCCGAGATCTGTCTGCCAGTGACAAAAGCACTCTGGTAAGGTGAAATGCAAGGAAAAAAGACATGCTTGAGCCTATTAGTTAAAGTTTTAGAAATGATTTTGTAAAAGATGTTACATAAGCTAATAGGCCTAAAGTCTTTACTCTTTGTTGGATTTTGAATTTTTGGTATTAGAGCAATGTTTGTATGGTTGAAGTTTTCAAGGCTGTGTGAGGAGCTGAAAAAGTTTGAAACCATATAAAAAATATCATTTTGTATGAGTTCCCAAGAGTTTTGGTAGAACAAGGCTGGAAATCCATCAGGCCTGGAGGCCTTTAGGGCTCCCATCCCAAAAAGGACAGATTTGATCTCATCTTTTGTAACAGGTTGGAGAAGAACTTCATTTTCTGTTTGTTTGACTATTTCTGGGAATAAGGAGGGGATAGGGGTAGAATTTACAGTAGTGTCATCATTTAAGAAATTTTTGAAATAAGAAACCAGATTATTTCCATTGAGTTTAGGAGAGGAAATCCAAGAACCATCATCACAACATAACCACTCAATCCTATTGTATTTCCTGTGTCTTAAGGTCTTTATGTGGAAGTAGTGTGTATTCCTATCACCTTCTTTTATATCAACATCCCTTGATTTTTGTTTCCAAAGATTTTCCTCATATTCAAGAAGGGTTTCAAGATGATTTAAAGAATTTTTTTCATAAGAGATATTTCAGCAGTAGGAGGCAAATTTTGGAAAAAAACAATTTTTAGACGCAAGTCTTTTATTTGTTGAAAAATATTTCCAAAAGATGTTTTATTCCATTCCCAAAGATATTTTTTGTAGAATTAAGATGTTTTGAGAAGAAAAGATGATTTGGGTGATGGAAATCTTTATATATGTTGTTCCAAGCAGAGGTAACCACATTTTTGTAATCCACATATTTTATCCACACAGACTGAAATTTGAAGGGTTTGGGAGATGAGCTTGGATGGGGATTGGTATCTAGAAGGATGGGGCAGTGATCAGACCCTATAGCAGCTTTATGTACAATAGTTGTTTCTGAGAAGAGAGTGTACCATGTTGTATTAACAAGGGCTCTATCTAGCCTTTTTTGGATGTTATCAAGGTTAGATCTTTTATTTGACCCGGTGAATAGATAGCCTTTAAAACCAATGTCAATAAGACCTTTTTCATTTATGATTGTGTGTGCTGGTTCTCCATCATTGTATTCATAAGATTTACCACCTTTTGTATCATCAGAGGAGAGTGCTACATTTAGATATCCTATAATTAACAGAGGTAACGGAAAAAGAGAGAGCTCTAATCGAATCCCAGCTTCTATATCTAAGAGGTTTATAAGGACTTCCATAGAAAAAGCAAAGCAATCCAAGGGTGTTGGGATCCTTCATTTATTTCAGTAGTGATGGAATATATTGTATTGGAAAGCACTGTGAGATGTATGCCTGCTTTCCAGAGAAGAGCAAGTCCTCCTGAAGCACGAATGGAAGGCACAAGGAACTGGTGGGGGTAGTTGAATTGGTGAAAGGTGTAGTTTATGGATTGGAACTGGATTTTTGTTTCAGACAGGAAGAGAATATTAGGATTTTCTAATTTGATCAATTCTTTTAGATGTCTACTGGTGGATGGATTACCACAACCTCTACAATTCCAGCTTATGATTTTCATGTGATTATTGCTACGAATGAAAAGATAAATACTGTATGAACCACAAGAAAGAGCAGATTGGGACCATACTACTGACAGACATAAGATTTTTGTAAGTAATATCTACCATCCAGGGCCACCACATACAACCAGAAAGGCATGATATAACATAAGGAGAAGGGTGTTACTACAGTATTTATGCCTACTGAAGCACAGAGGTAAGAACAAGAATATATTGGCCTGATATATAGGAGAGTGCAGAGGTAAAAACATATAAACAGGAGGCAGATATATATACAGATTGCATACATAAAAAAGGTTGAAAGATGCTGAAGCATTTTTTGAGAAGTCGACCTTTCCATGTCTTACAAGTCCGATTATAAATACTAGTGAAATTAGTAAAATTAATTATCAAACGTTCGGAAAAATGATAGGTTTTCTTTTGAAGAATGCATACAAATGATTGATTCCAAATAGAGAAAAACATATATATGTCAGGGTTTTCCCCAAACATTCGAAACATCGAGTAATTTATCTGAGCCAAAACTTCAATGTAATTCTTACTTCATTCTCAAATTGCTGCAAAAAGTTACAACTAGTCTAAACCCTCATTTTGACTCAAATGATAGAGTCAAGCCTCATACTCCATAATCGTTCATCGGACTGTTAAGCCTTGCATTCCATGGGAAGCATCTTCAGCTACCTTGTTCACTTCAATGGTGCTCCTGACATTTGCAATATTGCCCTGAAAACGTATGTTTCAAACATTAAACCGCTATGAATACACAAGTATCCATCTGCTAGAAAACATGAGAAAAGATGTATAAACAACAACAGTACTAATTTTCAAAACAGATTCGCTGTGAAAATATGGCCTTCTTATAGTTGACAAGTTCATGTAATTGGTAAGTGAATTTTATGACACAGGAATAATTTCCAGGAAAATGCTATCTTCACATCTACAGTGACCTGATCCCAGCCCAATAAATCCTTGCCACGTAGCATTGATCCAACCAGGGTTCTTTTATCTGGCTTCTTTTTTTTTTTTTTCTTTTTTAATTAGAGAACAAAAATATGAACGAAAAAAAATACTGAAAATACAGCGGAAACACAAAGGATTTCTCTTCTTCCCTACACCAACGTACCTCTTAAGTGCTCTGCCAATCCGTCATGAATAATAAGTGTTTATGCTGCTATCTCTTTACGTCTTTTTTTTTCCAACATTTACTTTTTGTGTTTCTAATGATTGTTTGATTGGGTCTGTGTTTTGTGTGTTCAGTTCATGACAAGTGGTTGGTGGGGAGTACGAATAGAAGTGCTAAATTCACCTGGATTAAAAACAAAAATAAGTGATTTTGAAAATTTTGGGATTCCGATTCCAAGTTTGTCTTCAAGTTAGATGCAAATCAGAGATATATCATTTATAGGTAAATCATAAACTCTGTTTTGGGTTTTCATTATGGTGACAAAATAATTTCTTTCTTCATCACTTCTTTTATAATGATCTGTGTCTTTATTTGCTAATGAAGAGACCAAACTCTAATCTATGAAGCACCGATACGTCCCGAAGGGTGAAGTATCCGTGTCCGACATGGATATGCCCCGATACGTGTCGGATACACGATTTGGAGTATCCGATTTTATAATTAATTTTTTAATTTCCGACACGCGGGGGATATGCGGGGGACAGTAATCTCACACATACAAGAAATTCTTTTGGAACTTCAACAAAAAAAAAACAAGTGAAATAAAATCCAAGTTAAGAAGAGATGCAAGAGATGAAAGATGAAGTGAATCCAAGTTATACATGTAAGTTGCTGCTTAATGTGTTTGAATTGGTCATTTTATGAAGTAGAATTGCCATTTTAATTTGAATTTGGTGAAAAATTCTCAATTATATAATATATATATATATATATATATATATATATATATAATTATTCAAACGTGTCCATGACGTATCCGTGTCCTATATTTTTGAAAAATGCCGTGTCCGCGTATCCGTGTCACGTATCGGTATCCGTGCTTCCTAGACTCTAATGGTGATGCAGAGAAGACGAAAACGAATCCCCACTCTATTATATATTTCTTTGTTTTTCTTTTTAATCTTTTCTCTAATAAAACGAGAAAACTGAATGATTCAGCTGCCAATTTTGAAAAGGCATGGGAACTATCTGGGTCACAGTACTGTGACCATAGCATTACTAGTCATAGATGTATGCACCAAATGTTTATAGTCTGTTCTATTTCTTTAGTACTTGCACTTTTATATCAAACTTAAATTGCCCTGTTTCAACTGTGAAATCAGAACTAGTTGACTATACGCCTTTAATGGGCAAACAGTGTACTCTTTGTCTCTAAGGTCAAACAGTAAACTCTATAGTTCTACGGCCAGACACTGAACTCTTTCACATAATAACATAAAGAGAACGAAAATTTCTTACCCTCCAAGTAGTTAGCTTTGATTTAAGATTTTGCCACTGGTTCATTCCAAAAACACGCTCCGTACAACGGCTACAACAATCATCAACAAGGAGGTAAATTAATTGCATTGCACTGAAAAAATAATTATTTCAGTTCCACATATAAGCACAAGTAAACCAGATGGGAAGAGTATAATCAAGGACAGCTCACCTAACAATCACAATCTCATTCATCTGGTCCATCTTACAGTCAAAAATCTTTGCAGTTATTGCCTTGACAACCCACTGTTCTACCTCATCATCAGCTAACTGGTAAATTTAAGCCCATCGTAAGTAATGAAGGTTAAAGGCAAGCACAAAAAAAGATCAAGTCAAACAAGCTCACCTTTAGTTCATCCCTGATGACAGAATATGGAATCTCACCAGAGTCATTGGAGCCAAGATCAGCCAATGACATCAATCTCATCTTTGTTATACAATCATCATGAACAATACCTATTACATACAAGTACTTAGATTGGTCACAAAAAGAAACAGATATAATAGAAAGAAAAGGAAGATTCAGCCTTTCTTCCCAAAATTTTCTATCAAAAAAAATATTACCATAGGTTTTCAGCAAGGAAGAATTAGCAGCCTGGAAATCCAAGTAAGAGTCGAGCCTCTGTGTCAAAAAGATCTTCAAAAGCTGATAAACCAATGAATATTTTCCATCCTTCTCCAATTGGCTTACAGCGGGCATTTCTAGCAAATCACACTGCAAGAAAACAGCCGAGTAAGAAGAACCAACATGAACAACCACATTCCACAGTACTAAATCAAGGAATAAGGATACAAAAGAAGCATAACATAAAAAAGAGGAGTATACAAGTACCCACACACCAACAGACTCCCCGATCAGTATCACGCCACAAAATTTTAGGCATGACTCGCTTGTGACTGAGCATCGAGGAAATAATAATATAAACGACATACATTCTAGAGCCACATGACAGTGCATCAAAAACTTCATTTGTGAAACTGGAAATACCGATTAACTTTATCCCTAGTGCTATTGTATGGAGTTTCTAGAAGGAGAAAACTTGAGAATTTTCAAGCACAAGGATAAAGAAATACACAAGATTGTAGAAAAGGTCAAAGAAGTCTAGTTCAGTCGGGGCTAGTTGGTGTCCAAGCTTCCGGGGAGTGGGTTGTATAGATAATGAATGGAATTGAATTTTATTGACACGAAAAAAAAAAAAAAAAAAAAAAAAAAAACAAACTTTGTCCATGACAACAAATCATAATATAATATATAGTTATGACTTATGAGTCGTCATGTAATACAATGTCCGTGACACCAATATCATAGTTGTGATTTGCCTTAATCAGGCTAACATTTCAGTGTGAGCAATCCACACATTTCATTCTTACATTGTACATCATTTGATTGACTTAAAGTGGATATTTCATAAAAAAGGAAAAAAGCTTAGGGGAATACGTATCATGGAATCGATACCTGAAACACATCAGGTGCCTTTACAAACTCTACAATAGCAGACACAGCTTCCTCTTTGGCTTCACCAATGGCATGTACATCTTCACCCGAAAACGTTGCCAAGTACTTGGTCAAGAAGTAGAACGAATCCTTTGCCGAGCTGAGATTACAAACATGACTCAATTCAGTTCTTTCAATACGACTCAATTCATTTCTTTCTATTTGATTTACAAGAAGCTCTACCAGAGCTAACTATCAGAGGACAAAAGTAACACTTTGAAGATTACCTTTTATTTTCCTTCAAAATGTTAGAGATAGTAAGAAAGAGCTCTCTCTGATCAAGGGTCCCGACATTCCATTCTCTCAAGAAGCTATCAATCTTCTTGAACGAAGGCACAATATGTTCACTGACTTTACCGTTGACTGCCAAACTAAGGGCTTTCATGTAAACATAGAACTTGCTGTATGGGTTCACTAGAAGATTGTATAGGTTGAACAAGCTGGATCAAATAGACACAAGCATAAGATACTAAGAAAAAAAGTAAAAAGCTGAAACGAAATTGTTATTATTTACATCTTCAAGCGTAACGCAGGTTTGTCATTTGGTTGTTGGGTGACTTTTGCAGATATGAGCTTTGCCATCTCTACTGCTTCATCCAGACTTTCCGATTTAGTAACAAGGTTGCAAATGATTGTGAAAATGCACTCGAGATCTGCAACCAAGAGCGGTAATAAACAACCATATACGAAAAGAAATTGTTCTTCTTCTTATTATTAGACTTTTGGTTTTGTTAAAATATATTCAATGACCAAATAATAACTTTAGAATGCAATATGCGTAAGCCATAAAATTTCACTGTGTTCATATCAACATAAAAATTGAAAGTATGTTAGCAGGATCCTATACAACGTGAGGCTCCCAAAACCCCTAGGTGCGAGTGTTGAACCCGCTCCCAGGCAAGCCTCTGAAAAGAATTCAGAAACAAAATCAATAGACAGTAGACAAATAAACACACCTACTCAGGATTGTCAAATTGGTGTAGCATCAAATTACAACTAAAAGGCGCATACAAAAGATTATATCACAATCTCATCTCATCAGAAGTAGAGCAATTTTACACCTACAGCTGTAGGTGTGCAAATGTAAGGTGCACTGAAAAGCTAGAGAACAAACATAGCACTTTATAATTAGGAGCAACTAGGTACATTATTCATGAAGACATACGCCCCACAAAATTCAGAAGACGAGAGTAGACTCTCTTATTTGCTTAAGAGGTCCCACTTCAATCCACAGTAGACACTACTTTAACAAGAAAATTGACTTGACTGGATATATAACTGAATCTATACCTTTATCTGAAACCTTGGAAAATACCAAGTCTGCAGAAGTAAGGAGAAGAGATGTCAATTCCAACCATTTGCCCATAACAATGAATTCTTGTGCTTCCATACATAGTCTTGCAACTTGTGGTTCTGCAACCTAAGCATAAGAATATAAAATAAGTGAGCATGCTTTGTTTTGGGTTAAGCTTCTAAAAGCTAAATATTTTCCTAATACTAGTTTTCTTGAAAGCTAAAAATAACAAATCTCGTTCAAGATGGGGGAAGAATGTTACAAAAATTCTTCTATTTGTAATATACTTATATACCTTGTTGGCTCCTCACTAATGGTCATGATATTAGTATTTGGGACAATAACTGGGTCCCTACTCTTCCTTCTAATAACTAGTATACCGGTATCCGGTGGGATGAACAAAGTAGAAAGGAAGAAGAAGGCTGGAGGGGGGCGGGTGTTCTGAGGCTTGCTTTTTGTTGAAACACTAAAAGACAAACAAAATCGAACAGACGGCAAGTGAGTTTAAGCATCCCTCACTTCCTTGTAATAATTAGTATGGACCCAGACCTGACATTCAGTACGTTAAATTTGTGTAAGATATTATCGTTCAGGACATCATTGTCATCGACTCTTTGAGGACGAGATCCTGAAAACTAAAGTTTATCCTAATACTAGTATCAAGAAAATGTTTTACACCCTTGGCGCCTCACCTAAAGGAGTAACCACCTGGTGTAACATTATTTATAATTCAATATTACTGAGCTAAAAAATATGGCAACGGTTAACAGCTACCAATTTCCAAAAAGGCACTTTTGTATCAGGGTTGCAATTTCTATTGGTTGGTTCTTCACAGATATTTAAATCGAGGGCCATAATCCGTGGGTTTAATTTAATATGTATATAAAAAAAATAAGAGAGAGAGAGATAATTGAGGAAGTACCTCGGGTCCGGCATCAGCCCAAGCGAGTTCAGAAGTGAATCGGACGATGGAAAGAGATGGGTCTTCTTCGGAAGTGATAACAATTGTCGTCATTCTGAATAAATATGAAGAAGAAGATAAAAAACAGCTGATTCCTCAAAACTCAACGAGAAACCCTAGAACGAAAAACAGTGTGAAGATTTTAGGTGGATGGGCCCAGGCTATAAAGTCTATACCCGAGTCCGAACCTTGAATTTATAAATGGGCTTGGGCCTTGGTTCAGTTTTTAGAGCAAGTGGTTCTACAAGTACTTTACAATTCACTTATATGAGGTACATGCTAGACTAATCTTCATGGAATGTTTGTTGAATTGGAAAAAAATACTCCACCCCTTGAAATGGTGAGAATCATTTATTTAGTTAGATAAGTTGGATATGTTACTACATACACTTGTGTATCGGATTCAAAAATTTGCGAAGAAGAATGTGACTAGGTTTTTTTTTTGTGAACAATGATGCAACCACTTAGAGTTGGTTTTTCACGACTTTTTTTGTCAAATGTGGTAGTAAAGGCACTTGTTTGTTACTACATAGAGATGCTTTAAGGACATTCCCAATGCAAATAGCAATTTGTTACCTCCACATATCATAGACACCACATAAGACTATTTCCCTTCATATACGGCAGGGATTCGGGTCGGGTTTGACCCGAATCCAATCTGACCTTATCCGAATAGTTTGAGTCGATTTTCATATCCATTTATTTATTCGGATTGAGTTCAGATATAATTTTGGGGGTTTTTTTTTTAAAATTTTTAGTGTTATCCGATCGGGTCGGTTGGGTTCGGATTGAAAATTTCGGTTTGATTTGAATTTGGGTTCGGATTCAGATATAGCCATATCCGACCCGTCGACCTGTTCCCTGCCCTACCTTCATAACTACCTTGATGGTGAAAAGCTATCAGGCGGTGCCCAATGCAAATGTGTTTTTAAACTTCGGATGGTATGTTTCATTATGTCTAACTGTATTTTACACCGGGACAGAATGAAACATCCCATCTGAAATAAAATAAATAAATAAAACATGTGGGACGGAATAAAACATCATGTCGGGGAAAAAAAAACACGGGATGGAATAAAATATTCCATTTGAAGTTCAAAACTTAGTGACAATCTCGGTAGTAAGTGTTATCCCCATTGTTACCTAGTGAAAAGCTACCTCCATAGCCACCCTTACATTGGGCCATTGTTTTTGGCTCATAAGGGTGACAAGTCATTATTTCCCCTCAAAATCACCTACATTGGGAATGCTCTTAAGGGCATCTCCAATTAGGGGCTCTTAGTTCTAAATTGTCAATTTGTACTTTTTAAAGTGGCCTCCTTTAAAATCTAATTTTGTTTACATGTCTCAATTGGAAACTATAGAGTGGATAGTTAAGCTATATACATTTGTGTACAATCCTCCTCTCTCTATATTAAAACAAATACTATCTTAAGTGGATGGTCTTTTTCCTAGGCCGTCACCATTCTTGAGAAAGAGATATGCCACATGGACATACCTAAATTATTGAAAGTTTCCCAATATAACTACAATTCGAACTTTGTGTTAATATATAGAAACCTTCATTGGAAGAATCTAATTCGAATAAGTCAATAAGTAGTGGCTTATAATTTTCACTGAGATTTTTTAACATGACAATTTATTGGCTAAGGTCTCAAGTTTTATAGAGGATGGGTACTGGCAAATACCACACCGATTCAAAAGATACTACCCATAATTAGTGCAATACATCAAAGAAGAGGTGAACATCCAATCGGGTGAAGACGAAGTGATATGGACAGTTACAGAAAGGGGGATTATGAGATGAAGGACACATATGATAGCATCAGAATTGTCAGACAAAGCATTTAGTGGCACCATATAGTCTGGTTTTGCAACAAAATACCCATGTACTCCTTTATAACTTGGTTAGCGATGAGCAGAGGGTTGAAAACACTGTAGAAATTGAAGGAATGGAAGGTGGTGGCTAATGATGGTTGTGTACTATGCAATAGGGACTGTGAAACAGAGGAATACCTGTTCTTTACTTGCAGTTATGGCCGAGAGATATGGGAAAGGTTAATAGCAAGAGCTGGGTATCGAAGAGGGATAGAAACCCTTGGCAGCGTGAACAGGACTGGATAGTGCATAAAACTATAGGGAAAGGAGGCTACCAAGATGTGTTGAGGCTGTTGTTCACATGATACATTTATTGGACCTGGAAAGAGAGGAACAACAGATGCTTCGAACACAAGTTTGCGACTGCAGCAATAGTAACGCAACTGATCATAAATGAAGTTAAGATTAAGGTCCAAGCAATGGAGGTTAAAATGGAGGAGGGGCCTGAAAAGGAGAGGTTCGAACAACTGTGGCAGAAGCAAATAGAGGGGACTCGACATAAAAAAAAATCATATGCAAGTGGCAGAAGGCGAGGGAAAGCAATCACACTCTAAACTCTGATGGGAGTGTGAAAGGAACACAGGGACTGTGGGCAACAATAATACGAGATAGCAATGGGCTTGTAGTGGCAACAACCTATGGGCATTCAACATACAACAACATAGCAATAGTGGAATTGCAAGGGGTAGAGCAAGGGCTCGTTCTAGCCTTAGCACACAATGTCAGAAGGGTAGAAGCACATACAGATTCCTCTAACGTGGAAGCATTTCTAAAAATGAAGAGATCCCCCTGGCAGGTGAGAAAAATGATAAAAAACATAGAAGCAATGCAAAGTCGTCTCACTTTTTTCTCCATAAACCACATATATCGAGAGGCAACCCAACTTGCAGACGCACTCACTGCGAACTGCCCAAATGTAACATTGATAGAGCTTGTATCCAGTTGATGATTCACCCAGAGATGCCGAAAGGTACCGAACAAGAGTCATGGTGGACCTGGGTAACCACTTCGACAAGGACATCTAGTTCCAACGGTAAATCATGGACCGGTGTGGATCACCTTCAACTATGTGGGCATCCCTTTCCAAAATTGCAAAAATTGCTTCAGGTTAGGACATGACACGTACAACTGCAACATGGTACCTCCACCACGCCTCAATAATATTTTAGCAGTTTCACCACCGTAACAAGAGGTTATGCATCTAGATGGCCATACTACTCCAGCAGAGATAAAGGTCCCGCATATTCTGTACCCGAAAAAGAATAATGAAGAAGAGCGAAATCATTATCTAGCTCTCTTTGGGTTGGGGAGGCTATTTTTGTTCCAGCAATCGCTACTGATGCAGCTAAGACTACTCGGGTCTGCGGGGTTCCTCTTCATCTGATGGTTGCACCAATTACGATCCAACCAAGGAGAATAGGACACGATTAATTCTCCGATCTGCCCTCCCATCTGGACCTGAACCTATTGGCCCAATTCTGGGACCATGTACCAACCAGGCCATCCAGCGCCAGATTATCTCCATCTTTGGGCCTGATCCAACAAATACATCCCCAATCAACATCAACATCACAAATCAAGCCCTCCTAATCATCAAATCTCCTTCACCGATCTCACTTTCCCACCACCCCCAACGACTGCGAACATAACCCTCCCACCACCACCAATCTATCCAAATATCATATCAAAATCTCGCAGACAAACTAAGGGGAAATGTATCTTTATTGAACCCAAAGACAAACCTCTGAAGCAAATAAAAATCGAACCCAAAAAAAAAAAGAATTGGAGCCTGCAAATCTAAAAAACAAAAAGCTCAAATCATCAACTGAGGTTTCCCCTTATATTCTATCACCCCCAGTCACTAAAGCAAGCACAGAAGTGAGATATGATGCTCATATTACAAATCCACCTCTCCATCCACTCCGCATCTCAGACTTCCCTATTGAGCTGATTTGGGAATTAATCACAAATCCAGAGATCAATCGTCTCTTGCTATCACAAGGAGTGGTTCTCCATTCCTTATGGGGAGATGAAAAGTGGAATAATGAACAAGATATCTCAGCTGTCAGGCTTGAAGAAACAATGGTGGATGCTAATCAGATCCACCCCCAAATGCAACCTCCTCCCATTTTTGTTTTCGAAAACTTGGAAGAAACTACCCTCATCCCATCATATCCTGTTGAAACAAGCAATTATGGATCTCTCCCTTTGGGAATAGATATGTCTGAATCTTATTATCAGCTGCAGGAGGTGGTCACTGTCTCTTTTCTCCATGATCAGGTAGTTTATTCATGTCTTGTCATGTTCATTTACCACTCTATCACTAATTCATCGTTGTTATATACTCATTCATCTCATATCGAGGTTCCCCTCTTCTATTATACTTTTAATATAGATCTATGCACTACCTGTTCCTTCACACCTCACTCAGTTCTTTTTAGTCTATGTGTATCTTTCTTTATTTATCTATGGGACGTCTTATCTCCTCCTCTTTTGATCTCATCTCTTATTATAACATGTTTCTATTACATCTTTACAGTCTTTATCATTCTCACTATTGGTTGGTATGTATATTTGTATGACATCAGCTATCCTTATATCTTTTGGATTTTATCTGATTGGCGGTTAGTGACTAGACCTTTACAATCTCCAGTAGTGGTTATATGAAGACAATCAGTTGGAATTGTAGAGGGTGTGGAGGTCAATCCACTATTAGGCAAATAAAAAACCTTATATCTAAAGAGAACCCTGATATTGTTTTCCTTTTTGAAACAAAATTCAAGTCACAACACATGCAACATCTTTCTAACACTCTCAACTACCCCTTCTTTTTCTCTATTCCTGCTATTAATACTAATGGAGGTCTCTGCCTCATGTAGAAAGCAGGCCATGTAAATATTCTCAACTCTTCTCTAAACCATATCACAACTTATATCACCTATGGTAATCTCCACATTCCATGGATTGCATGTTTATTCTATGGCAGCCCCTACAAACCTAAAGACAGCAGTTGGAATCCCATTAGACATTTAAGCTTATCTCAACAACCCATTCTCATAATTGGAGATATGAACATCATTCGATCAACTGATGAACAACAAGGGGGCAGGGAATATGAATTCATAGATAGTTATCTAGCTCATGATATCATGAGAGACCAAGGCTGGTTAGACATAGGTTTCAAATGTTCTCCTTTCACTTAGTCAAATAAAAGAGTTGATAGTGATAACATACAAAAAAGATTGGACATAGCTCTCTCAAACTCAGAGTGGCACCTTCTCTTCCCAAATGCTACCCTCCATCATCTTCCAGCTATTGAATTTGATCACTGTCCTATTCTTCTTAATACACACCCCACATCTCTATCAACTGCCACTCATTTTAAATTTCATCACATGTGGATAGATCACCCAGACTATCCTGACATCATTTCTATGCATGGCCTGGCATAGGGTCCCTCATTCTCTTCATCCTTCCCTACACTCTGTCTCTAAACACCTTGCTTCCACCAAAAAAGCTCTCAAAATTTGGAACCAGTCCACTTTTGGAAATATTTTCAAACAACTCTCTTTATTAAACAACAAAATTGCTTTCATTCAATCCAAAGCACCTACTAAATAGAATGTTAACTTGGAACATAAAGCCCTTTCTGAACTTGATCATCTCCTTGCCAGTGAAGAAAAATTTTGGAAGCAAAAATCTAATGACAAAGACATCCTCGAAGAAGATCGGAATATTAAATACTTCCATATCAAAACTCTGAGACATAGACACTTTAATAAGATTGTGACTATTAAAAACTCAACCCACTCTGAGATTGGTTCCACTGTTCCCTCTCATTTCAAATCTCTCCTCTCTGACAACCTAGAGGGTAACATTAATCCCATTCAAAATCTATTTCCTAACTCTATCTCCTTCAATGATAATAGTGCTATTCTTTGCCCTATTACTATTGAAGAGGTTAAAGAGGTAATCTTCAGTATTGGAGGCCTTAATGCTCTTGGCCCTGATGACTTTCCAGCCATCTTCTACCAAAATTTTTGGGACATTGTGGGGCATGATGTTCATAATATGGTCAATTTTTTTTTAATCAAGGTCACTCTCTAGAACACATAAATTAATCACACTAACATTGCTCTTATTCCCAAGATTCCCAACCCAGCTCAATGCAGCGACTTCAGACCCATTAGTCTATGTAATATCTCCTATAAGATCATCTCCAAACTTTTCTCAAAAAGAATAAAAAACAGTGTGTCTAAGTGCATCTCTCCTTTTCAAAGTGCCTTTGTTCCCAATAGACAAATTACTGACAATATCATCATGGCTTATGAGATCATGCATACTCTTAAACACAAGAATGGTAAGGCTGGGCTTATGGCTATTAAGCTAGACATGTCAAAGGCTTTTGACAGAGTTAACTGGAAATCTCTTATTCACACCCTTACTTCCTTAGGTTTCGATCATAAAATTGTCAATCTCATTCACCAATGCATCACCTCCCCTCATTTTTCACCTTTAATCAATGACAACCCTTTTGGTCACTTTAAGTCTTCTAGAGGTCTTCGACAAGGAGACCCCCTCTCCCCTATTATTTTTATTCTCTGCATGGAAGTTTTGTCTAAGATTCTGCAACAAAAGATTGATGAAAATAAACTGCATGACATCTTTATCTCCAGAAATAGTAGTCCCATCTCACACTTGCTTTTTCCTGATGATGCATTCATTTTATGTAGGGCTAATCTAGATGAAACAAGAGCTCTCCTTGATGCTCTAAATACCTTCTATTCCATCACTGGTCAGGAAATAAACTTTGAAAAATCTGGGGTTCATTTTAGTAAGAACACTGGTCCTGATATTGCTTTTGACATAAGACACCTGCTTAACATGAGAAGTATTCATATTGGTGAAAAATACTTGGGTTCTCCTTTATTCCTAAGACAACCTAAGTCTGTGATTTTCAATGGTCTCATCACTAAAGTCAACTCTAGGATGGCAGGTTGGAAGAGTAAGTTGCTTTCCCAGGCAGCAAGAATTGTATTCATTAAATCTATCTCTTATGCTATTCCAGTTTTCCACATGAGTACATTCTTACTGCCATATAATGTTACTAACACCATTAATGCCTTTCAGAGAGACTTTTGGTGGGACACATGTAATGGTAAATCTAGACCCCTATATCTTAAAACTTTAAATTCTATCTGCCAGTAAAAAAAAAGAGGTCTAGGAATCATAAATATGGAATTGGACAATAAAACTCATTTAACTAGAATATTCTGGTACATTATTTCTATTCCCTCTTCCCTCTTATTTCAAGAGCTGAGAGGTAAGTACTTTAACTCTTTTGTAAATATGCTCAATAGTGATCTCAAACCAAGTTCTTCTTGGTTCTAGTAAGGTATGCATCATATTAAATCCCTTATAGTTGATAACTCAATGTGGCAAGTAGGTATGGGGGTCAACATTCATATTTGGAAGGATTCTTGGATTCCTGGGAGTCCTAAGGGCCAGGTGACATCTCTACCACCACCAAACCATGTCTATAAGTATGTGTCTAATCTCATTTTACACTCAACTAGAAGTTGGAACATCCCTCTACTCAACTATCTCTTTGACACACATACTAGTCAGTTAATTCAAAATATTTATCTTTCAAAGTATCAATTAGAAGATAAAATCAAGTGGAAACTGACTAAAAATGGAAAATCCTATGTCAAATCTATGTATCATAGTCTCATTGCACATGTATCGTCCCTCACTCATTCAAAAAGCAATCTTGCTTTTTGGAAAAAAAAACAAACTGTCCTTGAGCCTCTCTGCATGCATGGAAATGTTATTATGACTCTCTCCCTAATAGAGTTCATCTGGCTAAACTTTTCTTTATCCCTGATAAATCTTGCATTCTCTGTAATATGCTGCCTGAAAGTATACATCATCTCCTCTTATGTTGTCCTGTTACTAGAAACTTATGGTACTTTTCTCCATAACATCTCAAATTATCTGAATTTGAAAGCTTACACATCACACAATGGATAGACCTATGGTTTAATCCACCATTAACATGCAGGGCCGTCCCTGAGTTTTCAATGGCCCTGTGCAAACAGCGAAATGTGGCCCTCTTCCAATACTCTTCTGCAAAATCATCAATGAAGCTTTCAAAGTTAATTTTTTCTTTAAAAATTCATTTTCAATAGATATTAACGCTTAGCCCATTTAGTCTTTCTTGTGACATAGTCGATCTAAGATATGATTTCAATAATTTTAATTTTGAAAAACTTCTTTCTAGCAGACGCGGTGATGTTGGGAACAATCAACAAAATTTGTAAGCTATGCATGCATTAGGAAAACAATCGTGTGTCGTTTCAAGAAATCAAGTATATCAATAGCTTTATTTTTATCTTTTGGTAACACCTCTTTTAAGACTCTTAGTTCTCCATATAAGTCTTTCCCATCAAGATCAGAAGAGTTTTCATGTTTTAGAATAGTTTCAAGACGATCACAACATGCTTCCAACTGATTATCATCTAGTGAATTTAACTTCTCGATCTAAACAAAACCAAAAATATCCTCATATGCTTTTAGTTGCTCAAACCTTTTATCTAATGAACTAATAGCTTGATCTACAATAAAATAGAAATATTGATTTCTAAATGAGTCTTCCGCTGATTGCATTGACTCCTCATTGGCATTCTCATCAAAATGTCTCTTTCTACGAATTTGACGTTTCACTTGAAACACAGGATCAATTTCCATTTCAGTAGCAATATCTTTAGCAGTTATCATGGCTTGTGTGAGACCAGTTTCTCCATACTTTTTAAAATATGTAATCAACCATTTTATTTTATCAATAGCCATATCTATTTGCATGTCTTCAGATTGTAAGGTTTTGCTAATTGTATTAACGGTAGACAATATCTCATACCAAATAATCATGCCTAACAAGAACTCAAAATTTCCAATTCCATGTCTAGCTAAAATCGAGCTTCACTCTTTATTTTAGAATCATTATCGGTTTCACTAGGTTGAAGTAAAGCCTCTCTTATTTCCGGGAGCTTGATATCTAATTGCTTTAACACTATCAACACGACTTTCCCAACGGGTAGCCGATGCTGACTTAAGAGTAAACTCTTTCAGATTCTCTTCCAAAATCTGCCACCGCTTTGTAGATTGTGAAAACAATGTATAAATTCGTTGTACAACCCCAAAAAAATCTTTTGCTTTACCACAACAATTAGCCATATCACAAAGTGTTAAATTAAGACTATGACAACCACAAGGAGTATAAAATGCTCTAGGGTTAATATCTAGTAGTTTTTTTGTACACCTTGGTGTTTCCCTTTCATATTAGACCCATTATCATATCCCCGACCTCATTACATCATCAATATTAAGATTAAAATTTTAAGCACATTTTGCAATTCTAGAAAAAGTCCCCTTGGATGTATCATTCACTACCATAAATTCTACAAAATACTCATCTACTCTTCTTGGACAATTCTAAACATCCACACATCTCAATATCAAAGTCATTTGTTCTTGGTGACTAAAATCTGGAGTGCAATCAAGTATCACAGAGAAAAATATTTTGCTTCTTTAACTTTTTGAATAATTGCATTTTTTAATTTCAAAAGCTAACATACTTATCAATTCATTTTGTATTTTATGACCAAGATAATGATAATGAATTTCATTATTATCTATCGTTCGAACATGTTCTTGCATTATTAGATCCCATTCGCAATCATTTCAATTATGCCTAAAAAAATTTCCATTGTTTTTTTCATATAATTTCTCATTTGTTCCTCGTAATGCCAAGTTATATTTACCAAGATATTTCACACCAAATATTATTCTACGTAATACTGCCTTCCAATGTTCTTTCTCTTTGTTAATTTGGTGTTGAACATATTTATCAATAGTTTCTTCTTTTTCCAATCTCTTACATAAGTCATTCCAAGTGATCATGTTAATGATGTGGTTAGTGCATACTTGTTTCATGTTGATGAAGCCTAGTACTAAGATGCCCCCAATCATTATACCCTTCATTTACCAACAAACCTTTTTGAAAACTTTTTTAAAGAACTTGCAACAAAACAAAACACTTTATCCATTGCCTTGTAATATACTAACCATTTTCTATCCTCCTGTAAACTTGGGGTAAATGTCGAGTATAAAATGTTGAAGAGAAACGTCTATAACAACTATCTTTAGGTCCTTTTCGACTAATAGGTCCCTTATAGGACCCCTTTTTACTAATAAATCTCTAGATAATGTGTCAAGATTATTGTCCCAAGTTCTTGGGTCATAAATGTCTAAGGAATGGATTGAAGTTGTCAAAATTCGACTTGTTCATTTTCAAGATGGCCCATAACACCGGCATCCTCATTGTTATCATTTTCAATAGGGTCGGGATCACTAACATTTTCGTTTCCATTGTTATCTAGATCATCAACATTTTCGGTTTCATCTGAATTTGTTCCTAAACCTTGTGGTTCTTTAAGAATAAATTTATCAAGGGCTCCTTTCTCGAGATTGAGTTAGTTCTAAAAGTCTTTGTCTCTTTTACGTTTTCATGTCCAGATTGACACTTTCTAGGAAGCATTTAAAAAAAAAAAAAAAACTAACAAGAAATTGAGTTAGAACAATAGAACCTGATATGTTTAATGCTTAAATGAAGATGAAAGATTGAAAGATAGTGGTATGGATCTGCCTTGCTGAAGTCACTGACTCACTGCACACTTCACAATTCACATGACAATTTGTAATGCCTGCAATTAAAATATATATACAACACTAAATTAGTCTAGATTACTTTGGAATTAAATTGAGTTATTAAAATAATATTTAAGAAAGGGAAAATTGATTTTAATTTCTAACTTACTTGAAGAAGAATCAAAAGTTAGGTGAATAATCAAAGTGAAAACTAATACAAATCCACAATTGTAAAGAAAGAATTTTGAAAATGAGATGATACTAGATGATCAGAAGGTGAAATGGTGAATGAGGGGTTTTATTATTTTATTTCTTTTACTCTTTCTTTTGTATTTGAGTAATTGACTAATTTAGGCAAATAATTAATAAGGTATCTAGTCGTTGAGAGAGATATCTAGTCGTTGAGAAGAGATATGTTTTTCTTTTTTTCGATACTGATCATTTATTACATATCTTATTTCCTATTTTTACGAAAATAATTAATGAAGAAAGAGAATATGAGGGGATATTTCCGTCGTTGTTTATTGTGATTTGTGAAATTTCCAATTTTTTGGGCTTTTGATTGGTTTGGGCTTGTGATTTGCCAAATAGGCTTTTCTACAATATACTATTTTTGGGGCCTTGTATATTTTGTGCGGTCACCCACATTGCACTTCCGGGGCCCCATTAACATGGCCAATTGAACGACATGGATCGAAGTTACGTCTCTATCTAAATCGACAAATATGGCTTGAAAGATGCAATGTCTTGCATACCAAAATGCAGCCTAATTTGTTTAAACTACAAATGTTAGTCAACAAGTTCTTCCAATCAACTACACACTTGGAAGTCAAAACTCCCATAGTTATGACAGGCCCAATGGTTCCCAAACATGTGAGTTGGACTCGACCACATTCCAACTTCTTCAAACTCAATACTGATGCTTCCTTTGTTAAAGGGAAACAATCTAGCTATGGCTATGTTCTTCGAAACTCTAAGGGTGATTTTATTGTTGCAGGACTTGGGCATGGATGGGACCTCACATCAGAAGATGCAGAAAGCCATGGAATGCTCCAAGCAATCATATGGAGTAGGAAGTTCAGACTAATGCAATTGGAAGTTGAGACTAATTGCAAAAATGTTAGCACTTTTTTGGAGAAGGGACAAGCTAATGTCTCTTGGACTTCTCAACTATACCTTAATGATGCACTATCTAATTTGTCATTACTAGACAAAGTTAGCTTTACATGGGTCATCACGACATCTAACAAAACTGCTCACACCATAGCTGCTTTTGGAAAACTACACTTTAACTCTGCAGAATGGATACTAAACCTCCGTTTATGGCTTAGGGACATTCTGCGAGAGGATTGAGTGTCTGTAAATTCAACCTCTGTAATATTTCCTTCTTAATATATATCTGATGACGATTGTCAAAAAAAAAAAAAGAGTGAAAGAAAATAGCCTATGATGATGCTATAGGAAGAGAGTATGAGAGATGTAACTGAAAGCTTTTTTTATTTAATGAAAAGGGGTAGGGGACCTCTAAAACAACCTCGCTTAGGGCATCTCCAATGGGGGGGGGGGGTGTAAACTGTATAAAGTGGAAATTTTACACCCCAAACATAAAAAAACTCTCCGATGGGGTGCTTATATGAAGTAGGTAATAGTGTATTAGCTAATAGAGAGGGTGGGGAATTCCCCCTCTCGCTATTAGTTAATAAAAAGCCCGGACGTCACTTAAAATAACGTCTGTTTAACTTAAAAACTCATATGCCACTTCAACATACGTTTGAAGCTTTATTTTTCTGTTTGCGACGGTTTAAGTCCGTCGCTCAGTGATATATTAAACTTAAAAACACGGACGTTGCTTTGAATGACGTTTGAAAGTGGACCACTATTTGTTTTAAGCTTTTGCGACGGACCAAATCCGTTATTTTACATTATTTTGAATGGGCTGTGATAGTTTAAGTCCGTTGCTATCTATTTTTACACATTTGCCTCCACCTACCATTGGAATAGCCACAAATAGTAAATATACACTTTATGTATTTGGAATTTATCTAAAGTGTATAATCCTAATGGCGCCTATGTGGAGGTGGATTTTTCCATTCTCCATTGGAGATCCCTAATGGAGGGCATCTCCAATGGAGGGTGTAAATTGTTTAAAGTGTAAAATTTATACTCTAAATGTCAAAAAAACATGTTTCCAATGGGGGTGTAAATCAGGGTGATAAGCTAATAGCTAATAGAGGGGGTGGGGAATTCCCCATCCGGCTATTAGTTAATAAACATTTCGGACGTCACTTGAAGCAACGTCCCAATTAAAAAGAAATTCGGACGTCACTTAAACTCACGTCTGTTTTATTTTTTTTTAGAATTGTAACGTTTGCGACGGGTAAAGACCGTCATTTATTGGTTGGCCCAGTTTTAATAAACTTCGGACGTTACTCAAAGTGACGTGTGGTTTGTTTTTTTTTGTTAAACCCCTTACGACGGACTTTGACCGTCGGTTTTTCTCAGTTTTTTAATTTTACAAATTCTTAAACTTTGTTGCATTGGAAACCATTTTGGATGTGGAAACTATTAATGTGTAAGAGGGGCCATAAAATCCTAATGGCACCTATGTGGCACTTATGTGGAGGTGTATATATACACTCTCCATTGGAGATGCCCTTACCACCTAAAAAAAAAAATTATTGGCACCTAGTGGAGCCTTGAGGTGTAATTTTACACCCCGTTTGGTATGAGAATGTATGTTTATCCGCAATCTTTGGAGACAGTTGTCGAAATATCAACGTTGTTATATACCGGTGCACGTGCCACCAATACAAAACACGGGCAATCTATTATTAGGGTTTTGCAATTTGACCTCGTCGCCGAAAATGGTAAACCTCTTTCTCTCCCTCCCTCTAATGTATTACCGATTAATTTAGGATTAATATTATATTATTGTTATTGTAAATTATTACAGCCGTCACACAAGTCATTCATGATAAAAAGGAAGCTAGCCAAAAAGATGAGGCAGAACAGGCCTATTCCTCACTGGATCCGTATGCGTACTGACAACACCATCCGGTACATATTCTCGATTTACTTTATTATATTTATTTATTACTTTGAAAAGTTACTAATCTTTGTTTTTTTACAGCTACAATGCAAAGCGTAGGCACTGGCGTCGTACTAAGCTTGGGTTTTAACTGATGCTGATGTGGCAGTGTATTACATTGAGCATGGTTAGGAGACACTTGTTTTTCCTATTTTAGATGTACTTTAAAAACATAGCTTGGCTACGTGTTATTTTTTGGATTATATTGAAAAGGTGAAATTAGACTGCATAAGTTGGCATCAAGTATAATAGGATGTATCAATGAAATGTTTGCGACCCATAACTTTAATATTCCACATCTAGAGTTTAATAGTGCATTTGGTTGGTATGTTTCTGGTTTGTGTATAAAACTTAAGGTTAAACCCAATGAGATTGGAGGTCTTTTCGGTTAACTACGAGCGAACTCAAGTGCCTTTCACCTCCTTTGTGGTGGTTTTCTCTCCACCAATCTCTATAGCGAAAGCTATTATTACCACTTGCCTTCTTTGTCTACCAACCAATCAGTTTCGGGCTTGTTTTCCAATCAGAAAAACAAACGGCCTGTTAGTCTGAATTTGTAAACCATGTATGACGTTGTTCATTGTTTACTATGTGTTGATCAAATGTGCTTATTGTGGTCTGTGACTTTGATAGTTGGAAGTTGGAACAATCATATCTCGTGAGACACTTATCCAGTGTTAAAGCGTTCTAGACGCATTTAGAGTTTAACAAAGAAAAATATTGCAAATACTGTTGTATGAGTTAGTTGGATTGCATTTGAAATGTGTGAATTGTCTGTTTGTGTTTAGATTATATTTGAAAGGTGTAGCCAGTGAGCATGACTTCTTATTACTCGATGCCGAAGGTATCTGTAACCTTTACCAAGAGTTAAAGATCATCTCACGAGGGGTCTTTTAGCTTAAAGTACGACTGAACACAAGTGTTTGTGTCTCTTGTTTGCCCTGTCTTCTGTTTCGCTTCTTTCTTTTCATATTTGTTTCTATATCATTTTCTTTTGAACGCTAGTCTATGTTCATGTAAATTTGTGGAGAAAGTAAAGTTACAATTATATTTAACTATTTAAGAACCTTTTGTGTTTCTGATTTTAAATTTGTGGAGAAAGTAAAGTTACAATTACATTTAACTATTTAAGAACTTTTTGTGTTTCTGATTTGAAACGAGTCCAAATCTGATTGGTTGAAGTGGGAGAGATGCTGAGTGGTAGTTGGGTTTTCGAAATGGAGAGTTTGGTGGAGAGAGAACTCTCCACAGAGGAGATAAAGTCTGATTGAACAATTAAGTTTGAAAATTGGACTCAGTCAACCCTCCTTTCTCTGTGAACTCTCCATCGTGAAAGCTCTTATTACCACCCTCCTTTCTCTGACAATCATTCAGATTCGGACTCGGTTTTAGATCAGGAAAACAAACAGGTTCTTATTATGAATTTGTAATCCATGTCTGACATTGTTCATGGTTTGTGTTCGTCTCTTTGTTTGCCCCATCTTCCTTTCCCCTTCTATCTTTTCATATTTGTTTCTACCACAATTCTCCTTTGATGCCAATCCATGTTTCTGTAAATCGGGTAGGAAGCATAGTTACAATCACATTTATTCTGAAGTTGTAAACCATGCCTGACATTGTTTATGGTACCTTCTGACGAGTTCCTATGCTCACTATTATACCCTCATCGTTGTACACTCATCCTTGTCTTGTTTGAAATGCTACCTCCAGTGCCAATCGAAATTTTGTGTTCTCTTGCTATTTGAATTTTGAAAGAAACAACAGAATGACTGGCGCCAGCAAAACAATGAGGAAACACCAGTTGGTTTTCACTTTAAATCAACGATTTGCAAACATGGGTTGCAGAACCAGTATACTCCTTGTAATAATGAAGGGTTAACTAGTATTACCCCCCCCACTTGGGGCGTGTCCATGTCCTTTCAAGTGGTAAATTGTCTGGTGTTCTGGATCGCATTTGTAGGACACTTTCAGTAGCAAGTAGACGGCTGTTTAAACTACCGTGCCCAACGATGCATATTTATGGTGTAAGTGGTATTTGCATGTGTAGTCTTTATAGTTTATATACTGCACACTGGATACTGTGGATGCGAACGTAATTGTTTTTAGGGTTAACTAGTATTACCCCCATGAGCCAATTAGGATTTCCCCTCCCACTAGATGGGAAATTAGGGTTTCCCCCTAAACACACGGTCAACTTGGTTTGACCGTTAACTTTCAAGTCAAATAATTGAAAATTACACAAATGCCCTCATTGTTTTTAAAAAGAAAATGGTTTTAATTAGGTAGGGGTATTTATGTCATTTTCAATGGTCAAATCAAGTTGACCGTGTTTTAGGGAGGAGACCCTAATTTTCCATCTGGTGGGGAAATCCTAATTGGCTCATCTAGTGGGGGTAACACTAGTTCACCCTCGTTTTTAAAGAAGAACAGAACGCATGTTTTACAAGGGTAAAAGTTAACTATTTCATATTTTCATTTTAGTCAAGAATTGCCTGAACGTGGCTTCTCATGCAGTGGCCTTACTGGCCTAGCTTGAAATTACTTGGAAAACTGATGAGAATCGTGCGTGCTGATAGAATCGTCGTAGGTCTTCCCAGGGTCACGTTAAGTGCTGGGGAGTTTATGTACGTATAAATCGCATTGTTTAGCTACTAATTTCACATCAACGTTTACGTACTTCTAAGAAGTTGTCGGAAAATCTGATAATGTAATGAACGCTGAATATCAAAAACAAGTCTTACACTCTTACCCAGTTTATAGTTGATGCGATGATTTCAAATTCCAATGGGTACTGTTAAGACTCCACAGCAATTGCACGTACTAATAAATATCCCCAATACGGTAGCTGAAGTTGTTGTTTTACCCTTCACAGGCAGCCCTGGGACGAGTTACCATCAGAACTACTAGGAGTGTATGATAACACCATTCAGGAACTGGTTCATAGTTCTTCATCAATCTTCCACGCATATCTGCAGCCTAATCGTACGTCTTTGACTTCCGTATATTTCTAGATTTTCCTGATTGAGCTAGAGAGGTGTAAACACGGATCGATTTGGTCAAAACAATTAAGCCACTATGATGACAAACTTGGATTATGAAGATAGAAAGAAAGGATAAATGATTAAATGTAACTTCCACGGAAGAGATCAACATGTGAGAGGCGCTGTTGATACAGCAGCAAAACTCATACACAAAGAAGATGCTAAGGTGAACGTGAAGCGGTGAAGGCGTATGCTCATCAAAAATTGAGTAGTGTTGTGCTCTGTTCCAGTAGAATCGTACAGGAGTAAATAGGAAATTTATTTGCATCATGGAGGTCTGATCTAATCTGGGATAGCGTAGTATGCAAAACGTGGTAACCAAAACAAAGGATTGTTGCCGTGTTACTCCTCTTGGCCTATTCTCATGCTCATCCAATAAACTGTACATACATTTACAAGCAATCGATCATGGAACATTGACACTGACAGAAAAACATGGGATATATATGTGCAGCAGTGCAGGAGAGATAGAGATATGGCTGCATGAATAAGAGACCTGAACATTGAAGGTCATCACTTTTAAGGAGAATCTACAAGGTAGTTCCTGAATACACCACCCTTCCATATCCTAACAACTGAATATCAGAAACATCACAGGGAAACATAAGAACTGCCAGTTTATGTGATCGCGGAAAAGCCATGTTAGTTTCATCTTGTTCTAGCAGGGGAACCGGGACGAATCAAGGTATTTGTCAAAATTTCTTTTAACTTCCAGAATCAGTTGCTTTTATTGGATGAGCTTGGAAGCATCATGGTGGCTGATACATTAATATTACTTCTTGTTGATGTCTACTTGAAAAAAATATATATATGACCTAAAGTCTGGCGATGGAGGCTTACCCCTCACAACTAAGGTGTACGCCTCAATGCCTCAGGAACGCCTCACACACAGAAGCGTACGGCTCCTATGCATATACGCATTACTCAACGCTTCTAGGGCATTATAGGTACACCTCGCCTGCGCCTCAAGGCCTACGCGCCTCAAACACTTTTTTAAACATTGCTTAGTAACACTTTGGCCAAATTTTGTAAGTTGCAATCCATCTTCTTCAACTATAAACAACGAGATTTACATACACTTCAGAAAGAAAGACCAAACTTGAAACAAAGATATTCACAGCAACAATATATACAATACAGAGACCATTGATTCGTTTTACATATGCTTTGGAGTTTCAATTCTCTATAAAAAAAACAAGAAGAAGAAGAAGAAGAGACAATACAATAACGGAAAAGATGAATAACCGCCCATGGAGAAAGCACTTCTGTCAAATTTACACAAAGGTCTACTAGGCGGAACTCTCAGAAAACAGGGCATCCTTTTTTTACAATCCCAGGAGCAGTAGGACAAGCAGCCAAAGGACAATGATCATCGTAATCTAAACCCCACCATGTGATACCATTTATATCACGCATTTGGAGAGCGAAGTAGGCAATTGTGGCCATGAAGGCGATTCCTGCATCCAAGCCAGCCGATAGTATGTAATTGTGTCGTGCCCACCATGCCTTGTGTTTCTTATATATGTAGATGTTAAAGAAGACGCCCCAAATTCCCCATGTAATGTAGTTGATTGCTCTAGCAGGGGGCATCATACTTGTGGCTGTAAAGATCACAGGAATGTTGATCGCACTGATAAACTTGTTCCCTGGAAATTTTTTGGTAAGAAACCAGACAATGGCTGGCGCTATAGCACCAATTAGGAAGAACCAATTACTAAAGAGATAGAGTCCAAGATTTCCGAACATGCGCTGGGGGCCCACAACACCCCATATAATCGAAGCATTGTAGAAGACTTCGTCCCCAGGACAAGTCCACGGACTTCCTTCAGGCAAATTGTCTGTATCACAAATGTGTGGAATGGTATTAAGTAACCACTGTGCTGTGCCAAAATAAACCGTTGTTGCAACCACTGTGCCTGCCAGCTGAAATAGAAATCAGTGCAGAACAGGTCAGGGAGCACATGTAAAATTAGTAGTACAAAGCTGACTATATATTGAAGTGTAAATTTACCTGAGCGTGGAACATAGATTTCGGAGGGATTTTCATGTAGTGGCCTAGTTTGAAATCACCCAGAAAACTCACTGCCTGAACCATGCTGATATAACCATAGGTCTTGAAAGCTACGTTAGCAAGAGGCCTCCCAGGGTACAGATATCCAATGACCATTTCCGTAATCACGTTCAGTCCTGGGGCCTTCACACAAAAATGACATTGATTAGGTACTTTTATTTTCTTAAGTAAAACATGGTTAACTACTAATTATACATTTGCAAAACGTGCTTTACATTAGTCATTGGAAGTGATTGTATTATAGAATGAACTATGATTATTAAGACAAGTCTTACCTGGTTTGTTGTTGATGTTAGGATTGCAATAGGTAAGGTGAAAAACAGAGCCATGCCAAGCGCTAACAGAAGTCCCCACCAAGGTAGTTGAAGCTGTTTGTTAAACCCTTCACAAGCTACCAAGGAAAGAGCTATCATCAGAACTAGGATTGTGTGAAACCACCATTGAGGAACTTGTTCATATCTCCTCATCAATCTTGCATGCACATCTGGAGGTTGATCATGAGCCATTGTTCTTGTTTGTTTCCACGATTTCCAGATTGATCTAGAGAGGTTTAGACACAGATTTGGTCAAAGCAAAGTTATTATGACAATAAACATGGGTTAGGAAAATAGGAATAATTGACGAATTGAAGGAATGTACCCTCCATGGAAAAATGCAACATGGGAGATTGTCGCTGAGAGGGCCGCGAAACTCAGACAGTAGCTGAAGAGAAAGAAGATGCTAAGGTGGACTTTACTATAAGCATCATAGCCCACTTGGTTAAACCCGAATGTTTCTTCGTCTAAAATTCGAGAAAGGTTGTACGTCTTCCCAGTAGTGTCAAACAGATGAGAAGAGAACAAGGGAAATTTCTTTGAATCAAATGAATTAGTCCAGTATGAAGCTGGAACAAGGACATATGAAATTAGGAAGAAACCAAAGAGTACATTAAGGATGGTAAATCCAGGGCTAGCTAAGGGACTTCCCAGAAAACTAACTGCAGTATTCCAGTCAAATGCTATGGAACCGATTCCAAGACCCTTGAGGCCTGATCCAATCTGCTGCGCTGTGACCGAGTCTTTCCATATCCAACAAACAAAAGATAGAGAAGTAATCCCTGGGAACAAATAGCCTGGGATGATGTAATATGAAAAACTTGCTATGAGGACCGCAAGAAAGAATTGTAGCCTTGATAGTCCTCCCCTCGGCCTTTTATCTTTCTCATGCAACGCCCTGTATAATATATGCAAACAATTGATCAGAAAACAGTGAACATATATAGAAGGATCGAGATGGCTGTCTATAGGAGAGATAGAGATGCAACACCTGAACAGAGAAACTTGAACTAAGTTTGATGGCCACCACATATAGGGAGAATCCACAAGATATTTCCTGAATATACCAGCCCATCCATATCCTAACAACTGAATTTCAGAAACAGCAAATGAAACATAAGAAAGAGGTCGCGGAAAGCCAGGTCAGTCTCATCTTGTTCAAGAAGAATCAAGGCCTAGGAAGAAATTATACACGCCACTAAAAATTTTAATTTACTGTGGCAATCCCAGCAGAAGTTACAGAACCACCTTAACTCGCACTATGAAAAAGTTTTTGAAATTGTAACACTATGTACCTGAGTAGTATGGCATAACAAGAAGGCCGCAGTAGGATTAAGTTGTTTACGGTAAAAAGCTTTAACAATGGTAATAATACCAACGGCATACACACCACCTGAGCCTGCACTTGCCATTATAATGATTAACACATGCTCTTTTAGATTGAACGGTCCTGGATTCAGTGAGAAAGACCATTTCGTCATTGGAATTCTTATCTGTTTGGTTGGCAGAGTTGCTGCCAAAAACCTTCCAATTGGGAGGGCAACAATTTGAACAGAAACCGAGCCTAAAGAAAGAGGATTTTGCCGGTAGCCAAAAAACTGATTCAAGAACGCAAGAATTATACATGAAGAAATGCCTATAAGCCATGTTCTGAACGTTAGACATGGTAAATCTGGATCGTCCGTAATTGGAACTGTCAATCTGACTTCTTCTATAGGATTGTCATCAACTTCTTCTACTACTGCAGGGTAATACATGAAAACATTAATAAAAAGAAAATAAGTTAGTATTGCATATGGTAGGCATGCATGGTGAAATGCTTAGAAATAACTTGTAAAAGTTAGTGCTGTTTCAAATACTATCAACTTTTGCAAATGCCAAACTTGTTGCAAGCTTTTGATATATATAGATGATCCATTTACCATTATGTAAATGTAATATATTCTCCCTACACTATACACTAGATGAATTATTTCCAAAAGGATTCCATGGAATTGTTGAAACAACACGAAAAACGTTGTTAAAACAGAAAAAGCAGTTTCATTAATAAAAAAAGTAGGGACCTTCTGACGTCTTTGAATGTTTTTCCTTGGACTCCTGGTGGTCCTCTCCCATGTCTCTTCTTGGCCGAGGACCAACATGTTCTATTTCCATGGACTCCTGGTGACCCTCTCCCATGTCTCTTCTTGACCGAGGACCAACATGTTCTGTTTCCATGGACAGTGTCTGTAAATTGTAAAGTCTGCCGAGGGCTGAAAACATTGTTTTGTAAAGTTGACAAAGCTAAAAATAGAAAATTCGATTAACATAACTAAGATTAGATATTGATTCTCTACCGTTAAGGACGACCATTGAAAAAATGGGAATTTTTCTCTTTGCACTAGACTAGAAAATTGGTCGATATACAGAAGATTCTCAATATAATTAAGGACAGATATACTTATGATAGAAATTGCCTTGGGACAGATATACTTTGTATGATAGAAATTGCCTTGGTTTTATTCTATTTTAATTTCTTTTCCTGCTCTTTTTGGTAATCCAACAGGTGCAGGGTAGTTCATTTCTTTAGATGAAAATTCCAAAACAGATTTATCCAAAACAGAATAGATTCACTTTTGGGCAGGGTGCGAGATTATGTGTACACCACCCAACCCAAAAAAAAAAATACTATTCATTTTTATTTTTATTTTTTATTATTTTTATTATTATTATTTTTTTTTCTTTCTACAAAAAGTCTAACCAATAAAAATCAACAAAATTATACATTTATTTCAATTCATAAAACTAGAATGCGTTCAATACTAAGAATTTAATATAGATTAGCCATTTGGCCTGGCCGTGGCCAGACTTACTACATAGATAGCTAATGACTCAAAAGCCTAAAGTATACTTGAATAAATAATATATGTATATTGATAGCTAATGATTCATTGTTTATAATATATATATTTTGTTTGAAGGGTTTATGTTTTTCTAATTTTTTTTTTTTAAAATGGTTTTATTTCTAGTTTTGGGTTATTATTGTTCCTGTTGCAATAAGTTGTCAGGTTGCCGATGAAGGAGTATGGGAACCAAGTTAAGTAAGCTACTCAGTAATCAGTAAATCATACTGAAATAAAACTTGTAGCATAATATGAGACAATAGGCAGAACACAATCAATTCAAATAATATAGGTAAAACAACACCATTGTAAGAATGTTTCTATAACTACTATAGAAATATAACCAACATAGAATATGATATGTTCATTGAACAGCCGACTAAAAGACTCCAATGAAATTGACTACCAACATATGTTGCATATTGGAAAGACAATTGACAAAATATGTTTGGTGCAGTAAGCTTCATCACAAATAGTTTAAATGAAAGACAATGACAGAAAAGTGAGTTTAATGTAAGTATATTATCTCTTGGAATAACAAAAAAATCTAATAAAAGTAACTTTCAATATATAACTTGAGCGGTAAGCTTCATCACAAATAGTTTAAATGAAAGACAATGACAGAAAAGTGAGTTTAATGTAAGTATATTATCCCTTGGAATAACAAAAAAATCTAATAAAAGTAACTTTCAATATATAACTTGAGCATTTTTTTGTATGTCTGCAACGTAAATTTTTTGGCGCACTTCATTGTATATGTCAGGAGTCCATTGATGAGTCAATCACAATCTTTCCTGCAATAAGAATAATTTTAAGCGTCAGTTATTTATTATTTCAATATTTTATTTATGACTATTATTGAATGAGTAAATTACCTTAATTCCTAGACATTATTTCTTGGTATTTGGTTATTTATCCTCTCGTTTGATTTTAAAGCGTTGTTTTTCAAGATAGTAATAGAATATGTGAGGTGTATACCAAAACGTAGCAAAAACATTTTACAGGCAAAACTAAGATAAACCTATACAAATGTTCCCTAATATATATATATATATAAGAATAATACTACAATCTTAATACAACAATATCAAGAGGCGAGTACCAATTTAAACTAACTAATATAAGAATGTTATTCAGATAGACTTGAGGACACATGACCATCGAAACAAAGAAACGTATTCAAATAGACTTTTGCAGAAAAAGTGTCAATCCACAAAAGTTCTTCATTACATATATAGTCACTCGGTAGAGTGAGTAAATAGAAGTTTAACAATAAAAAAAAGAGTATAAATGGAATGAGCAGTTTATAGAATCCCCCATGAACCAATTTGCAATATAATCACTCAAAAAGTTTAGCCAACATACCTCATCACCAAAACAGATAGGAACTTTGGACGTTAAATGTGCCAAAATATAGGTTGAGAGGAACACCTTGTCAGCTGCATTCAATGACTTGTATCATAAATACCCCAGAGAGTTTTTTCCATTATACATTCAGTGGAGGGGCAAAGTTCAAAATAGCATCATCAACCACACTCAAAAACATTGCTAGCAAGTCTAGCTACTGCTTGATTCATTACCCCCATAACCCATGATGAATCATGTAACTGGTAGCTTCCTACTTATATATTTTACCATATTAAAACAATACCAAGGTGCATGTCATCTGCCTTTTTTTTTTTTGCATGCAAGTAGGGAGTATATTAAATAATAAAGTTTTGTTACAGAGATGTCAAGAGATTACATTAAGACTAGCTTAACAAAACCTGTAATATGTCCTAACTGGTGATTCCAATCTAGAAATAAAATCAGGTTTTGTAGTACTCCAAAGCACTTGATCACTATCCAAAGTTGAGGCCTTCCTTGCTGTTGCATCCGCTCTAAAGTTGTCTTCTCGACTTATGTGAGTTAGCTTAGATGTAACTCGTTTCCATCTGGACCTTAAATTCCAAGGTGTATTGTTCCCATTAAGACTATGCACAACTGCATTTGAGTCACATTCTATCCAAATGCATAGCCAATTGTTCTCTATTGCCTTCTCCATTGCTAGTAGAACTGCCAAGTATTCCGTCATCATAGTTAGTTGCAACACCCGAGCCCCTTGAGCCGATCTCAACCACCGATTTGTATTGTCCCTCGAATATTACTCCAAAGAGCTTGTTGTTCGGGTTTCCAATTGACGAACCATCAGTGTTTGCCTTGATCTCTTCTGCTTTAGGTAGCGTCCAGTGTACCTCCTTAATGATAGGTGATGGCCTTGGTCTACAAGTAACTCCAAGTCTGTGAAGCACTCGCAAGTCCAAGACATTGTTGTGCATAGTGGCTTTGCTCAACATAACAGCAACTATGATACCTTGAAGAACAGATGTCTAGATGTGTACCTTGTTGTATGTTAGTCCTTCGAAGAATCTTTTATTCCTAGTTTTCCATACCTGTACCAAGACATGTATGACGGCAGCATTCCAAAGATCCTTGATAATAGGACTTCTAGACTTTGTTGCAATGATCAATTCTTTGAAGTTATAACACCTAATGGTAACTTCAAAAACTGATGCAATCCAGTCCCATATCTCTCACAGTCTTGGGCATTCCCAAAGCAAGTGGTCGATGGTCTCCTCGTTGCATTTACACAGACAACATCTAGATGCTAGACTGACGCCGACTTTCTTCACTCTATCATCTGTGGGAACAGCTCTCTGGATGAGTTTCCACGCAGTACCAGCTGCTCTAGGATGTATATGATCAACCCATATCCATTTGTACCATCCCACCTTATTGTTCATCTTCCTTATAGAGTCGTGAGCAGAGTGCATAGTAAAGAGGCCATTTTTATCTGGCTTCCATATTCTCTGGTCGTGTTCATCTCCAGTTGGCTGCTGAAGCTCCATAAGATTTATGCCCAGCCTGTTGAATACTTCTAAGACTTGTGCAGGGAAGTCCCAATGGTTATTAGAAATCAAATCTTCCACCTTTGCTTTGAAACCTCTCCAATTTACATGAGGCAGGCAATCCGCAACAGACTTCCCGACCCATGGATCTCTCCATAAGTCAATGTTCTTGCCTTGCCCTACCACCCATCCCATGTTTGTTCTAATTTCAGAGAGAGCCCACCTGATCCCAGGCCAGATAGTAGACATTTTGTGATAAGTGAGCCATTGCCCATCATTCATTCTGTATTTTTGAAGCATAAATTTGCTCCAATCATTGTCCATGGTGAGAACTTGCCACACCGCCTTCATAAGGAGAGCGAGATTGATATCCCTAAGTCTTCTTAGACCCAAGCCCCCTTCTTCTTTAGGTTTGCAAACACTCTCCCATTTTAAAGTTATTTTTTTCCTTGTCGAAGGGTCACCCGACCAGAAGGTGCATGTCATCTGCCATCAACTATGTCACGCCCCAAATTTTATAATGACTGATTACCAAAGACACATGGCATCTACAGTCATTATGAAACTCGGGACGTGATCGGACCAACTAAGCAAAACCAAACTAAACAAAGACAGAATAATCATACAAAAATTTCGGCAAAGTCTCATTTGTATTTTCAACATTTCATAAACTTAAATCATGTCATAACCTGAAAATCATAACAATATAGATATCTCATTGTTTAATCCAGTTACTTAATCATCTTGACGAATGCCAGAACAGTTAAATAACCCTTACGCCTCGAGACAATTTAGTTCCTTCCCTAAGAAGGCATTAGTTTCTCTAGCGCGTTTAAAATGTACTAAAAACATTGTATAATTTACATCATGACTGTTAGTTCCTCTATACATTGTGAGACGTCCTTTTATCAAAGTTATTCAACAAATAAAATAGATTTAGCTTGTCCAAAAATCTTTATATGGTAATCCACCCCTACAAAAAGGATAGTATACTTACCATCCTGCAAAGCATATTTATATTGAGTCTGAACTAACCTCCACATTAGTGCAAATCACCTTCAAACAACCATTAGTGTCTGCTTCCCTTGCTTATAGTTCTCTAAGTGAAAGCATGAATTTCATGAATCCTTGTCAATTTGAAGAACCCTATATACTTAAGGTCATAAGATCAAAATCACAGCCATCTACAGGTATGCAATTTCAAATTGGAACCAAAATAAATGTAAATGATCGAAATAGTATATGAAAATGGTGAAGGAGAATTATCACAGGAAAATATTTAGAAAGGTAACTTTCAAGCGAAGAGGAAAGTACTTAAACATTTAAGTTAAAGAAATTAAAGTTGGTGTGAAGAATTCAACCCCAATGACAATTAAACAGAACTCAAAGTCTATAAAAGTTCCGAGTATCCAAAATCCTTAACTTAACCAAGTATTCCTTAACCAAGTATCAAAAGCTTTGTAGACTTTTGATATGCATTGGGGGTTACACTAAAATTACGAAAATTAGGTGTTTCTACAACAAATTAATCATATACCCTATAATAATATATGTGATTTGCATAGAATATGTACTTAATGAAACATCAAATAACTACACAAATTATTATTTAACTCAAACAACATGCAATGAAGCATTGTTTTCTCAACGGTGGGAGCATACCTGCCAGTGTAGTATGCCGGTGATTTTGGGCCTTTTGAACACCTTCACACAATGAACTGTTTGTTTTCCAGCTAAAAAGAGGCGAGAGCACGAATTATATTTGTAATAAAGCATTTGACATTTTATACCTAGACCTTTTCACTTTCTTCAAGAATTCTTGTAACAAAAGATTTTTAATCATGAGTTCGATGAAGAATAGCTCAATCAGTATACATTTGATTGTGTTTGGATTTTCAGGTGAAAACAAAACACATAAGAGGAGATTACTTATTTGTTAGTACATACCTTCCAGCGATGGATTGAGATGAATTGCAAAAAATATGTGTGACTAAACTTGGTCTTCTATGGGAGAGAAGAAATTGATACTTGCTCTTTAACTACGGGAGAGATAAGTTTCAACGCTAAACTTTTGAGTTCTATCCATTAAATAGTGATTTATATTTTATTGTTCGAAGGATTTTAACAATTAAGACCCCAATTATTTTTTAATCCTACTAACACGGTGATCGATGCATTACACATAAATAATCATATGACCTTGGTACACCTACAATGTGGTAACTAAGTTTCCACTGCAACCATTTCCTTGAAATTGGACGAATCCAAATCAAGATACAGAAAGTCAAAAATGAACACAATTGAGGTTTACAAATTAAAGATCAATGAGTACCTTGAAATACAACTAAATGGTGGTCAAACTCTTTCAAAGAAATAACATTAACTATAGCGAGTAATAATGTTTTCAAACTCTTTCTATAGGCTGACTCTCCAAGACTTTACTATCGTCCATTTCTATAGCCATTTGAATCACAAAACATGTAACTCCTTGAAATTAAAAATTAGCTATTACCTTTTTATCTACGTTTGGCTAGCATGTAATGATATGTCCCAAGTTTACTCAATAAGGAAATGAGCAGTGGCCTAAAGAAAGTGTCATGGTTGACTGTCCTTCCCTTGAAGAGCATGGGTGGCTTGAGTGAATTTATTTATTTAAAGCATGTGTGTGTTTGTCTAGACTAAACCAAGTTGTCACGACTTAATGCCAAAAAGACATTTTGAACCTAACAATTCAACTTCCAATCCACTACAAATATCAAACTATAAGAACGGGATTATATATGCATTCCCCCTTTATAAGTAGCATCACAAATTTTATCTCTAAGTACAATTTCATAGAGTCGAATGTGTTAATGGAGTAAAGCATTTGCATAGTTCCCATATACCTCTAAAGCATTTTATGATTCAAGTTAGTATAACTATACTAAACTTTAATTAAGTATCTTTAACTAAACAAGATCATCTTTTGAGTCACAGTACCAATTAATATTGTCTTCTCCCTTGTTCTTTCCTTAATCTCGTTACCATCCAAACCAATTTTTTTGACAGACATACCTAAGTGTTAATTGTGTCTACACTAAAAATATTCAAGCAAGACCAAGTCAAATGTGTTCAGTAAGAACCTGAGTTAGTACTTGTAGGAGTGTGGTAGGATATGCAAAATCTAATAGCGTCATAATAAATCAGAAAGAGAAAATGAGTAATCGAATGGCAATCTAAGCTAACTTCCATTCATGCACACCTTAAAGACCAATTACGGGCTTAACTATGGCTTTGACTATTCCACCATTTCAAAGTCTTCAGAGGGTATGAGCATGACAATTAACGTAATGAAACTTCCTGGCCTAAGCAATTTGAAAAGCAAGGTATATATACGATAATCAAGATATCTATTCATGTATGAAACAGTGTAAGATATTTACTTCTCACCAAAATGAACGACGGCCATCACACCAAATATAATTACAGTATCCACAAACTCTGAAGTGGGAAAGTACAGCTGCAACCCAGAGTACATATAAAATGACAAACTGCCACACGTCCAGATGCCATGGCCCCTGTCTCTTTTTTAACAAATCTACTTGCTCAACTACTTTTCCACTGATTGTTGTCACTGGAACTTAAGAAATATAGTGGGATTTAAAAGTAGTGTAAACAAATACAAAAAATTTATAACAATTCTGCAATAAGTATATTAGCATTATCACATTTACTACTGCATGGTACCTAGATACCATAGAAACATACTAACAGACATAAAAAAAAAACATATAAGTGGGGTTTTATTGATTGGAATAGAAGAGGTGTTTTCGAACCAACACAATTCAATCAAACACAAGAACAATTTTGTGAGTCCTCAAATTAGAAAGTGCATTCTTGTGAGACCTATGCATTAAGTTATGATTATGAACTACCTTGCTCATACCTTAAGGTTTATACAAACTTCCAATTCCCTCATTCATAACTCAATTGAAATGGATATTTTCAGTTCCTATCATAGATGAGATGAAACTAATACTGATCATAGAATGGAAATCAAAACTCATTTTAGTGCCCAAAGATGTCATTTATGATCTACCGTATGCATACCTAGCTTAGTTACGTTGCTTTTCTCATTTGTGAAGCGTTGGATACATAGAGTCAAGTTTGTTGTACTTCTCAGTTGTCACCGTGCACTTCTGTTAACCCATGAAAGGCTTTAATTTATTGAACACATACAGATGTTACAACATCTGCATTGCCTTTGAAAAAACCATCAATGTGAATCAATAAATGAGCCTATCAAATCCAGTTTGAAATGTTAAACAGGAATGATAAAGGCTTTCCAATGACATAGGTCAATATACTAAGAAGACCAAGTAGAAAAAATCATCAGAGCCTATCTCAACGTTATATAAAGCATAACCAATCTGACATTCAGTAAGTTTGAGAGAAAGCTCCTAGGATTTAGTGTCGGTATCTACATAAGCAAAATTTTGCAAGATATTTCACTGTTACACGGTTAGGTATTACAATGTTTTCCAATTGCATGCCCCATTTTTCTTAAAAGAATGAAAATGACAATATTTGTCAGTCACATGAATTCTATTTTGGTTTGAATTGTTAGCCACATACATAGACTAATATCAAATGAAAGAAAGGATAAATCATTGTAAAGAAAAGATGAATTTGGAATAAATATTAAAGCTAAATATATAAACTCAATATACTAAAATATCTAAAAGACACAGACATACTTGAAAACTTATCCAAATAAGACTTTATAGTCTAATTTAATAGGGAAAAATGCAACCACATTCAATTACATAACAATGTAAAGGAGAATGCATATGGTGCAAAGGAACTACCAAAGTGCACTATTAGCCCATTACCATTACAACCACCAGTGGAACCAATGGTTCGACACACAACTATTGGTGATATCAAAGAGTTTGATCCTTCAATATCATCTTTCAAAGCAAGACACAACTATAAATGACTAAAATAATAACATAATATTGTAAAAAAAAAAAAACCAGAAAATCCAGCTTCAAGCCATTATGTTTCTTGTGGAAGACACAGATGTTATTAATTGATGATGAGGCCTTTTGGAATCTGGCTCTTCAGTACCATCTTTCTGGGCTTTTTGAACTACACCCTCATCTCCATAATTTAGTATGGACCCTCATATTCACAGTCAAGCAACATGGAGTTGTCTAAAAAGACGATTTTAACATTGTAGTATCGATTTAGCACTTCAAACCAATTTACGCAGGAAAAACATGGTAAGTTAAACCACCCCAAAACATAAAGGGGGACTACTAAATTCACATACAATAATAGGCAGGGGAAAAAAGGGTATACTTACTCTTGAATTGGGGTTGGTCCTTGCAAATAATTTTTTTTAGCTTTTAACTCATCAGGCCCTTCAGAATCAGGAATAAAACCCAATGGTACAAACTCTTCCCTCCATTTCTTCCATGAAACCAACATCTTAGCTGCTTTCATTGGGTTCATCCACCTTGCTACTAAAAATCTCGTCAACATGGCATCACCATAGTTCTGTGAAAGCACCATACACTTGATTACATCAAAACTATAACGGTGTCTGCATTTTATAACTTGGGTATTTAGCAAAACACAAAAACTTACCTCGATTCTTTGAGCCTAAGCTGCTCTCTAGTGACTTCCTCAATTATGTTAATAGTGCAGCTTCTTTTGTGTGCTCCATTGAGAGAGAGAGAGAGATGTGTAGAAGGGAAAAGAAGAGTGAGCAATTACATAAAGAAATATTAGTGTTGACTTTTGAGGAAAGAACTTAACAGAGTCCTCAAGCAGCCAAGTAGCTGTGAACCACCAGTTTCGTTCGACAGCCCAAAGTTTCAACGAAGATTTTGGATTTTTGGAGAACTTTCGTTGCAGAATTCAACGAAAAGTCTTGATTAGAATATCATCAAAGGTGGATTGGATTCCTTCGGAAAAAAAAAAAAAAAAAAACCCTAATTGAAATTGAAAAAAAAAAAAAAAAATGTGTCGAAAGAAAGAAACACACCTGTTCTATTGTTGGAATAATAATTATCAAATTTAAATTTGCTTCAGCAACTTTAAATGAATCCGTAGAAGAACCAATAGATATATAGGCCCTACTTTAGGTACAAAATTGACAATAGTAACTTGAATCTGATGGTTAACAGTGTTTAATATAACTCCACATCCCAAGTTTCTGTGCATCACCAAACCATTTGCTCATCAAATTAGATACCACATTGATAAATACAGCTCCAGATTCTTTTGCAATGGCCTTGGCAAGCATTGTCTTTCCAGTTCCAGGTGGTCCATACAATAACACCCCTTTCTGTGGAGTGAGAAGCTTCCCATATGAAAATAGCTCAGGTCTTCGTAGTGGAAGAATCACCAATTCATATAATGCTTGCTTAATGTTATCCAAACCCCCAATGGTCTCAAACTCTACATCAATATGATCAGGATTTATGACATCGCATGCAATTACATCCTGTAAGAGAAATAAAAGACATAAATATTGGTACTCTATTTTCACCAAAAATGCTTTTACCAAAATATTGTTACACTATCCCTAACATTAAATAAATATGCAGATTTCAACAGTTAAGTTGGACTTTTTACCATCCCAAGGTCAACACTTAAAAAACAAATCAACATTCCAACAGGCTTAATGAAAAGATTACAAAGACACCATCTGTTGCACAGGTCTAGATACTGTTCAATCATCAAAATGGAAGACTTAGAATATAACGGCCAACTTGTAATATCTTGACAAAGTTCATCTCTCACTGCCCCAGAGAAAGGTATGGTAACTAAAAATGGCTTAAGTAATAGAACTCAAGCTCAACCTTAGCTTCGTTTTTAGAAGTAGATAACTAACCTCTACACACTGAGAAAATGGCAAGTCTCAACCCACGGGGTTTTTGCTTTTGCTTTACTGGTTAGTAAAAAATATGCCTTTTACTAATAAAAATAGATGACAGAAAATGGTCTTGGGTAGTGCGGTAATGGGTTTAGAGATAACTCGGTTCTGACACAAAAAATAATTTATTTAATTACCATGCTAGGATGTTTGTTTTTCTTTACTAATCTTCTGCTTGTTAGGATGATATCAACGACCAGTGATATGATGTCCTCTGTCTCTTTTGTCGGTTTAATAAGTCTCTCATTTTCTTTCTTATTACCAAAGCAAAGAAGACATGTGCATAGTTTCATCGGTGAGTAAACTGAGTATGAAGCATAGTAAAATTCAAAAAAGCCAATAAAGAATGGCATCAATCAATTAATATAAAATAAAACACCGGATGATGATGGTACCTCGTAAGCATTAGTGTGGATAAGAGGACGACCTAAATGTTTAGAATTCTACTTTTTGTGTTCGAGGGCTTTCTTACTTGATTCCCAATTAGGGTCAAGTTGACGGAGACCAACGAATAAAACCAATGCACTCAAGGCTGCGCTCGATATGTAAAGTAACAGTTCCTGCAACACCTTCGTATCTCTACCCTCTCCCATCTTCCTTCCTTTTTTTGTTTATTATTTAATCTCTTCTCTTTGATCTTATTATTATTTTTGGTTTTTGTTTTTTGAGGTTTTGTTTGTTGTTTAGAACTTTAGATTGGGGAAGAAGAAATAAAACGCTTCTTTTCCTTCTGCTGACGTCTCTATCTCTATTTTGCGGATGGATTGATTGGAAGAAGTTTGGGTTATAAGGTTTTACTGACGAAAGGTTTTTTTATCCTCTTTTTTTTTTTAGATTCTTACGCGAACAGTTCTTAAAACTGGGCGTGAGTTTGATTTTTTTGGTGCCGAATGATTATAAAAGCTGAGGTGTCAAGCTAAGAGAAAAAAAGGGACTGAGATGGCTTCACGGGAGCATTCTCAACTAAGCAATAACTCCACATCGGAATACTGTGACCAACTAAGTGGATTCTAAGAAGTAAAATTTCGGAAGATTGATTTAGCAAGTGTAAATCACAGTATTTTCAATACATATTGTGCATAGATTACATTTTACAATTCAAATGCACAATAGCAAGTGAAAAGACAACAAACCTCTTGGCATCCAAGAACCTCTAAACACATTCCGTTTTCTACTGATTGCTACTGATTGGTTGATATTTTTATGCTAAAAAGTTACTGATATTTGGTTCTATTCTTGATGTCATTTCTCTTGACGAAATTCATCTTCATCCATGCAGTTATCTAGTTCAGGTTTTCTGGGACGGTCTAGTGGATCGTCAAGGCGAGCTGCAGTCTCTAGCAGCCGTGATGCAATGGTGGTTGGGAGTGAGACCGACCCATCTCGTCCCCGTACTACAGAGGCAAGCCCAGGATCACCCAGGAAGGTTGTAAGTGGGCAGAGAAGTTCGTCAATAAGTTCTTTGGATGCCAAGCGCACATCTTCTAGCCGGAATCCCACAAACATAAAGAACTTTGAGTCAACTCTCAAGGGCATCGAAGGTCTGAACTTTGAGAATGATGAGATTGCATTATTAGTTACCTGCTGCAGGTTGATTCAATCTCCATCTGTTGTAAATCATAAACTGTTGGCCCACTACTTCAGTTAAGGTGGGAGTTCTTATTCTGAGTTGTTTTCTGAGGAAAGCTGTGATTTCAATCTGTGTTACAGCAGATTGGGGACTGCGTCAAAAGTAGGTAGAGAGCCTTGAGGAGCTTTACCCAACTGAAAATCAACCGAGCTAGTCTCGCCAATGACTCGAAACTTCCCTTAATGTTTCTCCATTATTTTTCATAAAACCAGTATAAACTCCAATAACAGCAGGAAGCTTAATTTTGTCTCGTACCACTTTTAGGTTTGCTCCTTAGATACCCCTGACTCTTTGCCAATGTCAAGTCCATCTCAACTTCTGTAATCCTCTTGGCTCGCATATCTTGAACAATTTCTTAGTTTAATGAGACTCTGTTGATGCTTTTTATGGAAAAGATGATTTCTCTTCTATTATTATGAGGGTTTGAAGAGACGAATTTTTCTTTGTAGAGTTGGAGGTGTTTTGTAGATGGAAAGAGGTTTTAGTTTTTTGAACAGAACAATTGAAATGACAAAAAAAAGGTTTTTAGAATTATTTTTGAAAGAACAATTAAGAAACAATTGAATTGGAGATATTTTTTTTAAGAACGGAGTAAGAATGGAGATAAAATTTAAGAATTGAGATAAGATTTAAGAAAGGTTTTATCTACTTATCTATGGGGTACGAACAATTGAAATGAATGGAAAAAAATTAGAATTCATTTTTTAGAGCCGTGAGTGAGAAAAAAGAGGAGTCGACGTGGGTGCCTGGGAGCATTGGCTAGTATTAATGGTCTTAGATTAATGGTTTTGATTGATGAAGTTCCTTAAAGCATTTAAGCCATTAATTGATATACTATGTCTATATATATCTACATAAGGGTTCAACTATGGTTTGTTTTATTTAAATCTAAACTCTCTAGTGTTTTTCGAGACGGGAATATGCGGTTGAAGTGGTGAATGCGATCTTTACCGATCAAAAGTGATCAAACTCATTAATCCATCGAGGAGCTCAAAAGGGATCGGAAGGTGGTGGTGTAGAAGAGATGAACAGGAAGCTGATAGATATGACATAATTTTCGTTTAGGAACACTTCTGTAACAAGGAATGAATGGGCTATAAAGCTAGCAAAGTGGGCTAATTCTGATGGTCCTAAACAGTTTTATTTGTACTGCCCTAGGGATATTTTACCTATTTTAATATAATGTATGAAGGTTTTATAAAAAAAAATACATAATCTAGTTCACAAGTCTACAATAATTCAACAAATTGTTAACTTCCTAAAATGTTATATAGACTTATAAAATATTAACATTGAAAATAAAAAATTACATTGTTTTTTTTTTTTGTTTTTTTTGTTTAAGTGAAAATTTTATTGATAATGAGTTTTACAAATAATTAGGACAAGCGTGCAACAAACTGCATTGCGCCGCAAGTCCTTTATGAATTTGTGTTTTTTGTTTTTTTTTGGGTTGAGGTTTGACCATTTGTTTAAAAATTGAGAGTGAAGTAAAGTAAGGAGAGCATACGAGTTTGTTATGGGGTGGGGGTGCAAGTTCCTAGGGCTGGTAATGGGTTGGATCGGTCCAGATATATGTAAATTCAAAACAGATCCACTTTTCAACCATACAGACCTAGAACCGGACTGGACCCGAATGGATATTTGAGTTAGAGAACCAAAACCGAACCGAAAACTTTTTTTTAATTCCGGATCCGATCCGTTCTGAACCAATAAGCTCAATTTCAACCCGGTGAACTGAGTTTTTTATAATTGGATCCTAATTTTTGTTATATAAATATTAAATAATTTTTTTTGCTAAACACAAAAAACAAAGTACACAGATCCAAAATGCATAATGAATGATTTGAAATCCAAATTTGTAAGAGAGGCCGATTTTCCTTTAGATAGAAACCATATTTTTATTATGTAAAAAACATATCGTAATATTACATATGTATTTTTAAACTTTAAATATTGTAATGTTGCAAAAGGTAATAGAAATATATGGTGGAGGAAAATTAGGAAGAATAAGACTAAAATTTTTAATCGGATCAGGCCCATAACGGTTCGGTACATACTTAATCCAGAACCAATCCAATAAGAGTCCGGTTCTGATTTTCAAAACCCAAAACCGGTCTAATATGCTAACTATCTATTCCAGACCCGCTTTTATTGGTTCGAACCGGATCGGGTATCGGTTCATACTGACCCATTGCTAGCCCTACAAGTTCCAGATCAAATGACCTGGATACTAGAATCGTGTCATACTCAAACTTTACGTTTCTGATAAAAATCTTCCGGTTTCTTTAGGAAAACTAATCAATGTTTAACAACTCAATCTCAACAGAAAAAGAAGTTAAAATGGGGCAATCAAAATCCCTTAACTTAAGGACCAAAAACAATTGTGTACGTAAGCACACCTTCTCTTATTGTAAACAACTATATCTTTCGTATATACTCTTTTCGTGTTTCACTCATACTCCAATATGGGAAAAACTACTAGTTCTCCAACCACTGAATCTAGTGAAGTTGTTGAAGTTAATAGTATTGATGCTGATGAAGAGTTTCTCCAATCTTTTCCACCTGGGTATCGCTTTGCTCCTCGTGATGACGAGCTCATAGAGCACTATCTTATGAACAAGCTCTCCAATCTCAACCTACCAATCAATAACATTAAAGATGTAAATATTTACAAGCACAATCCTCAGGATTTGACAGGTATTTTATACTAGTTTTATCGAGTTAAATCAGTAGAAGTAAGTCTATGTTATGTTCTAGATCATTTTTTCAGTTAAAGCACACCCTTTACAATAATTAATTTCCATTGCAACTCACTTATTAGTATGAACTTTCAGAACTTCATAGATAATAGTTGTTTAGGTTAGTTATATATGTTATTTGACTTTATCACACTAAAAAAGGTTTATTTTTCTTAACAAATGTGTTTTGTTATTGTTGTTGTGCTATTGTTCAAACTTTACACGAATGCGGTTTATATAGCTTTACCTTAAATGTTGTGCAGTGTCAATTTTGGTGGAAGGTTTATACGCTACCATGAATTTTAGAAGTCTTATTTTTCATGCAACTTTCTTTATTCTTAGTCTTTCAATGATCCATAGATCTTTACAAGAGATATGGTGATGGAGAGAAACAATGGTACTTCTTCACACCTAGGGATCGCAAATATCCAAATGGAAGCCGTCCGAATCGCGCAGCTGGCAATGGATATTGGAAGGCCACTGGAGCTGACAAAGATATCACAACAACTAATACCAAAGATGCCAAAAAAATAGGAGGAAAGAGGAAAGTTTTGGTCTTTTATGTAGGGAAGGCCCCTAAAGGAGCTAAAACAAAGTGGATCATGCACGAGTACAGAGTAGATGATGAGATTCCTCGGAGTAGAGCAGGATTACATGACATGAGGGTAGTAAGACAAATAATTTTTTATCTTTGTTTAATTTTTTTTTGCTCACTCTCAAAGAAAGCAATTCACTTCACTATTCACATTTTTTTTCTATACAGTTGGACGACTGGGTTTTATGTAGAATTTATCAAAAGGTCGATAAAGGTACTTCTAAAGTGTTGAGAAAAAGGAAAGGCGAAAAGGTTGATAAAGCTGCTTCTAAAGTGTTGAGAAAAAGGAAAGATGAAAAGATTGATAAAGCTGCTTCTAAAGTGTCGAGAAACAGGAAAGGTGATAACCTCATAGAAGTTCCATCTATAGATGTTGCATATAATTCAAATCCAGCATCCACCCCAGAGTCCAATGGCAATCTTATTTCTTCTTTCGAATCTACTAAGTTAGAACCAATCTTTGATGAAGACGGAAGATATCATATAATGACAATGTGTGAAGGCCTGGGGTTTGACGCCCCTTACATTGATGAGGCATTGAGCTATATGAACAACTCCTATAGTTGTTACAGTGTGAAAGGCCAGTGAGTTCAGACTTGGCTTATGGGGAACTCAGTGAGGTCCTTTTAATTTATATATGTAAGGACCACTCATACGGTCCTTCAATTAGTTTGCATATTGCTTCTATCTCTTTTCTTTTCCGATTTTTCTTTCTTGATGATAAAAAGAACCAAGTGATGCCCACATGATGATCATGTCAATTTCTATGAACTGTCTATTTTTTTTTTTAATTATGAAAACTGGTTGTTAAAGACATCACCAATTCACCATATTATTGCACCAAGAAAACTGTAGTACTAAAAGAGGGACGATTGGGATTTTTTTTAGCCTACACCCCTTCTATAAGTTCTAGATCTTGTCCAAAACAATAAGTGGTTTAGTAAGTAATTTGGGGAGTGTATAAATCACCACCCTAACATAATATTAATTATTGTGTAATTTTTTTTGTTTTCAACCTATAATGGTTTTCGAGATGATAAAACTTGAAAATTCACATGGTTTTGGTGTGAAATATCTCTTTGTGGAAACAACTCATTATACATGTTATGAGAAGACAATTCAATACGGATGATCATACATATATGATATGTGATTTGCCCTGAAGTTTTTCAGATTCTCTAATTGTCTGGTATGATGCCTATAAAGCCATGACTATTTGTCCAGTTTGTAACAAAATCATAGAAAGAAAAAAAGCTAGAGAAAGAGAGGTAAAACCAATAATGTTTTTCATTTTCACTTTTTAAATTGTCAGTTTTATGGTGATGCCTATAAAGCTATTACTACTTGTCCAGTTTGTAACAAAATCATAGAAAGAAAAAAAGCGAGAAAGAGAGGTAAAACCAATTATGTTTTTCATTTTCACTTTTTAAATTGTCAGTTTTATGGTGTTGAGAGATTGGAGAAAATTGAAAAGAGACTATTGTCCGAAAAGGAGAAGTAACTGAAGACGGAAAATACCAATGATCCATAGATCTTTATAAGAGATATGGTGATGGAGAGAAACAATGGTACTTATCAAATGGACGCCGTCCGAATCGCGCAGCCGGTAATGGATATTGGAAGGCCACTGGCTCTTAGAATATCCTACAGATTTATCTCAAGATTTTTTTATGGAAGCTAACTATACAGTTCAAAGTGGATCTCCTCAGTCTGAAGCAAGGAACAATGTCAAACTTGGCCAGAAAGGATAGTCTGTTAAGCTTCCCTCCAATCTAGCTATTTATAAAGTAGGATTGAAAAAAATCTGAAGTAGATAGTTGTGGGGAAAGTAGTTAGTCTCTTAGCCATTTTCCAAATCCTATTCCTTTGAAATATGAATACACTATTCAAATATATACAGGCTTTAATTTATACTACGATCTATCAAGGATTATACATGACAGCCATGTTGTAAATTCAAAATCAAACAGATTTTTTATTTTCTCACTTGTTTCTGTATGTGAGAAGTTCTGCATAGTGCGAAGTTTAAAAAACCAGGTCTATGTGAGTTCATAAAATCAGTTGATTATATATTTCTTACTTATACAACATAATTAATCAGTCGTTTATATCGACCCAATGATAAACAATCTTTGATCCTCCCAGCGGAGGATTTCAGACTTATATTGGGTTATACAGGAGAAGAATAGAAAAGGCTACTACTTTAGGGTCACCAGACACTTGTGAAGAAAGTTTGCTTAAAATTGCTCCATTGTCACCTTCATAAATAAAGCAAGGTAGTTTACTAGGTACCTAGCTAGGAAGTTTGGTAGACTGCTTCATTGGGAAAATGATGGTTTGTTTATAATTTTCACATCATCAATTTCTTAGTGTCCAGGGACATATATGAGAAATTTACACAGCTATTAAAGAGGGATGACGATATATATATATATATGCAAATGAAGAAAATTCTACTAAAGCACATTTCAATTCACGCACTTATCCTATCAATGCTATGCTTATTACTATACTAACAATCATATAGAAATTGAGGGCGAATGGCCCAGCACAAAAAAAAAATCCCAAGTCTGCTGTGATTGGGCTGTTGGAGAGAGAAAATAGGAGAGAGAGAGTTTGACTCGTTATTAGGTTTTTTTTGTGCTGGGTCATGTGTGTTAGTTCTATCCATAGAAAATTAGCGAAAAAAAAATCATATAGAAATAATGTACATTTTCCTGGAAAATGGCCAGAAAGAAACACAAAGATCAAAGTTCATCAAACACCTTTCAATTGGAAATTTGGAATACATAATTGCGCTGGGGCTGGGGGTTTTAGTTATACTCTCCCGGCTACTCTTTGGCTGCCCAAGTACTTAATTGCTTCTGGGCGAGCTAGGTGTGGTTTAAAAGGATTGTTGCCACTGTACAGTTGAACTTGTATGAAGACTACGAACCCACTTTCTCAAAATTTAGATAAATATTCCTAAAAAAGTTGAATAATCGAGTGAGCGGAGCGAATGATCTTTGCAGAAAAGGGGTTATGCGGACAAAAACCAAATTGGTTGGTTTCTGTCTGTCCTCACCTTTCTTTTTCTCTCTCTCCTTCCTTCCCTCCCTGTCCCTCTCAACCAAGCCCTAACTCTCTCTCTCTCCACCCACAAACCCATTTCTCCCTCTCTTCTCTACCTCCACTCACGCCCCCACTGCTTGCAATTATCTAGTATCAACAACAGGAGAGACGATTTTTAGTTCTCACTAGGTTCTCTTTGAAATTTAATGGACAGTTCACCTTAATTTGTTACATTGAAACTTGAAAGAGGTCACTAGAAAGAGGTTATTCAAAAATCTCAAAATGGAAAATCTTCAACGGTTAGAGACGGTAAAAGTGCAGAGAACATCAAAATTGATTGATCAACATGTACACGAATCTTCAGTCATAAGCTAATATCAACTGGTTTGGAAGCTGGAAAAACTAGTGTAAGTTCGCCTCCATTTTGTTGTATTACCCTTGCTTTGGCAACAATCAGTCAATCACGTAGTACTTACATAACAAAGCTACAGCTATACAATTGTATTTGTTGATGGCCGTACGTGAGTCGGACATTCCCATTTCTAATATTTTCATCCAGATTTCAGATGGTAGAGTTTCCATTAATTGTCCCTTGACTTGATTTCTCTGTCCTGAAAAACTGAAACCTATGAGAGCATGGAACAAGATAAAAATAATACTGAACAAAACTTGCACCAGCTTCGCCTCATCAATATTCTGCCTTTTATCTCCATCTAATATTTTCCATCCAAATCTCATCTTGATTACTCATTTTTCTTGAAAATTCGAAACACTAGAACCTAGAGCACCAAAATACAAGAGGGTGAAAAGGAATGAGTAAAGCAATACAGGATATGCAACAAAACATCTGCACCTATTCGCCCAGTTACAGGGTGGTCTACTTGTCCAAAAACTTGGCAGCAAGAGAATGGCTGCATAGTCAGTTGGAAGCCTGCCTTGAAATGTCATGAACACACAATATGTGCACCATCTTCCAACCAACACACAACCAAACCTAACATCAACTATTCTATGTAAATATTCTGCAATATAAACTTGAACTTATACCAAGTAGAGCCTTCATAATAATGCAAGCTCTAATATGAAGCATCAAACATCGTAAGATTTACATACCAATCTCTTTATGTTAGACTTTTCTCCTATCCCGTGACAAATAGATTCCATTTGACAGTAGAAAAAGATATCAGCGGAGAGTAAAGCAATCATCATCAAGTTGTACTATGATAGTCTAACTAGACTAGGCAGAATCCAAATCAAACATGCATTTCTTTCTTTCGCTAATACATCAACTACATACAACATCAAGCATAAAAGATTAGATCATATAGTAAAATTAAGTAGCCTACACAACTTGAGTAATAAGGTCAAATCAGCATAAACCATGGTACATAAAGGGCTTACTCCAAAACGTCAAAAGATATTCCAATTTCCAAACATTGACAAAACAGTTATAAATCCCTTGTCAACATAATGCAAAGAGCCTTTTGAGATTATCTTTTTCATAATTCTTCGGATTCATAAACAAATATCATTCAACGCATTTAAAATGTCTTGATGCTCCTTTAGAATCTCCTTGCGAACTGCAGAAAACCTAAAAACAATGCAAACAGAAAGAGGATTTCTCACATATGTTGGTCGAGCCAAGATAGTTAAGCTTCAGTATGTTCAAAAATAAACGAATAGGGTCTAGAAACCTGTCTGCTAAGTAAGAGTGCCCAATAGCTTATTGGCAAGTCCATACTCGAGTACCCTGGCAATGTGTCCCTAGTTTTACTAACATGCTCTTGATCGACTTGTTTTCTATGTTCAAATGCGCATATGGCTAAATGAACAATCCAGATTCGAGCTGAACTCCGAGCTAGAAGTAGCTCGTTAGTTTACCGATGCCCAAATCGAGCCAACCAAGCTTAAAAAGATCCAACAAAAGGCAAAACTATTGACATATTTCCACACTTTATATATCAAAATATGAAGTAAAAACACCTTGCTATACAAATTACAACAGCCAGAAAACAAACAAATAGAATACCTGTCTCTGAGCACAGCGGGTAAATCACTTTCCTCGCTTAGCTTTTCAATGTGCTTAATTTCGAGTTTCCACCTTTTAGGATTTTCAGAAAAATGCCAGATTCAAGCATTAAGGCTAATGTATCTCTTAATCTCTTATGCACGTCAATGTAAAGGGTCTTCTTAATAGTAGTGGCAGTAGTAGTACTAGCACCATCTTTGTTATTTGGAAATCTTCTGGTTAGTAAAGTGGACCAAAGGGTGTCTTGGTTGGCTAATCTGTTGAAATATTTTGCAACACAGTGAAAAAGAGCAGACATCTCTGTGACCCATAGCTGAGTTGGATATTCCCATTTCTAATATTTTAATCCATATTTCATCTGGTAGATTTTCCACACATAATTTTTTCATTGTCCTTAGATCACTTAATTTACTTGAAAGTTTAAGCCATAGTAGAGCGTACTGACATTTCTTTTGCAGGATATGCATTGAGACATTGAGTAGCTATATTCTTTAACATCAGTAAGCAATATGCTGTACTATGAGTCAGGAGGTAAGACTTAGGACAGTACACATCACGGGATTTTCATTCCCTTTTTCCTTTGTCAACTACAAAGGATCATTCTTACGACACAGAATATCACAAGATTAAACACAAAAGAACACATAATATAGCAAAATGTACTAGTCTACCAAACTCAAGTATGGCCAAATCAACATAAAGGCTCACTCCAAAACATCAAAAAATAGTTTCAAAGATAGTAGGGTACAACGATTACAGTAGAGGGAAATGTATACGCAGTGGTAAAACACAATGACACATCCGTTAATTGTATGATAGGTAAGAATAGTGAGAATTGAAATCACACATTAACAACACTGAAGGATGAACATTAGAGAAACTGATTTATTCATTTTGACAGTGACCAAAAACTGCAAGCAATATCGAGTTCAGCATGATTAATGGGGGCATGTACGGGAACAATACAACAAAGCATCAAAAGATATTCCAAACTTACAGAAGTAGTCAAAAATTCAAAATTCCTGATCATCCTAATTCTCAAAGCCTTCTTCAGATTCTCCTTCCGAGTTTTCTTCTAATTCCTCTTCAGAGCTTTCTTAATATTGCCTGGTACTGCATCGTCTTCAAGGACATTAATGTCCTCGCCAACATCACTTAGCACATACTACAAACTCTAGTAAGGCCAAATCAGCATAAACCATGGCACTAAAGTTATGAAAACACTGAAAATATATCTTCTGGTTCATAAACCAATATCAGTCAATCCATTTAAAATACTCTTATGCTCCTGCTTCATCCTGGAAAACTCGTCACGACATGCAACAGACCTGAAAAATGATGCAAACAGAAAAGGATAAGTGAAAACAGTGTAATATAAAAACTGAGAAAACAAGGAAAAACTAATGAGCACCTGGCATTGAGAGTTTCGGGTGAATGTTGCGGGTCAAAATCCTCAATCTGCTTAGCTATAGCGTCCATTTCTTGATCCATCTGATCAAGTTTTACAGAAAAATGACGCATTCGAGCACGAAGGTGAATGTACTTGTGATGCACGTCAATGTAAAGGGATTTCTTAGAACTAGTACGACCGCCATCATCCTGATTCGAACCTGGAAATTTTAGGTCCAGTAAAGTGGACCACAGGGTGTCTTGGTTGGCTAATTTGTTCAAATGTTTGCAACAAATTGAATATGAGCAGACATCTATGTGACCCAAAGTATAGTTAGATATTCCCATTTCTAATATATACATCCAAATTTCATTTGGTAGACTTTCCACACATAATTTTCTCTTCACTAATAGATCACTCATTTTTTTTTTGTTTTTTGAAACCCTAGACCACAGAGGAATAGAGGGAAAAGAATATGGGTTGGAGCCCATTTATCTCATGAGGGGGCTGAGGCCCATTAAATTCAGCTGTTGTAGTCTACCATGGTCATAGAGTTGAGTATAAAATGTTTACCAACCACCAGAGTATATATGGAAAACATCTGTAATTTAAGCTTCATTAAGTCGTTCTAAAGCGTAAGACTACAGGGTCGTCGTCAACAGATTACTTTCTACACAAGTGCACAATGCAGGGAGACTGTCTGTAACTATGATTGCACCAGGGGAAAAAGGGCCTCGCCAAGCCTTTGTGTCTTCAACTAGTTGAGTTAGAAAAGAAAACTGAGAAGGGGTAGTTATATAATTGTAGGAGTGCCATTCAGCTCTTCATTTGCTCACATATCTCCTCCTTAATCTACTATCCCCTCTCTCTATATTATGGGATCACCTCTCTCTATTATCTACTATCACATATGACGATCCCATATACAAGCTTTTGAAATATATGTTTCGGTAGTGATTTAGTGAAGAGATCAGCAAGGTTGTCACTGGAACGAACTTACTCGACCTGTTATAGAAGGTAATTGGCAAAAACTATGAATATGCCCAATTAATAACCTTATCCATACACATTCACGACTTGTTTCATGAAGAACTAAAATTTCAGAGTGGTTAGAGGAAGTTGTCACTAAAGTTTGTTTAGTGGAATGCCAACAAATAGCAGTATTACCACTAAGAAATACATAACCTGTTTGAGAGTGACCCTTCTGAGGGTCAGATAGATAACTAAAAATTGCATAGTCAACTAGATCATAGTCATTAGCGGAACCATAAGAATAAAATAGTTTCATACCAGTTATTCCATAAAAATATCTCAATGTGTTTGACATCATTCCAATGTCTAAGTGTATGTACACAATTATATCTTGATAAGAAACTAATAGAAAATACAATGTCTTATATTGTGTACGTATTGTGCTAGATACATAAATGCTTCAATATCACTCAAGTAGAGTATTTTTAAGACCAAGAACTTCCTCTTGTTCTTTCTTTAGTCGAAATGGATCCTTATCCAAATCCAAGTTCCGCACAACCATGTGCTTTGTCCATTTCATTTCAAAAATCTATAGTCAACAGTTTTCTCCAATTTCTTAGGTGTCCCAATCAAGTTTATACTAACAAAACTTGCTGCTACTATATTGAATCCAACCTCGGATTTTACTATAGGTCCACACCACGTTTTTCAAAGAGTTTAATTATGCTTGAATAGCAAATTCCAGATTGGCCAATCTTTCCTTTGTCGACGAAACACGTGGTTCATTTATTTTTCATCATTGTCCTTTGATGTTCCAATAGTTATACCAAAGCTAAATATGTCATCCATGACAAATGTTTTCCTATCCCATAATTCACCTGAGCATGCATGAAATATTGAGATCGATCTCTTCATTTTCAAGTACATGTGTCTCTCCATGGGCAACCATAGGTATTTAAGTGAATTTGGATATTTGCACATTTTCATTATTTGTTTATGGAGCTCTAGCCATTACCTGGCTATTATTTGGACAAGATGGTTCCTCAATTCTTCTCTCCTAGGAGCACTCTCTTTGGATCTTATAGGTCTACCACGCTTTTAGCATATAGTAGATTCATTTGCCACCATGTTTGGACCCTATCCAAATGGAACATCAATTTTGGCTAGCACATTCATGATTACTTTTACCATATCATTAAATGCTTAGGTATTTTTCTCTGCAACCATTTGCAAGTGTATCATTCTCCTTATCTCATATAGTCACATTTATTGTTTGGATCCTTAATGAGATAGTGGACGTGATCCACGTTACTTTACGTCTTTCTTAGAGCAACCATTGCTTTTCTCCCCCTAACGACAGGAAAACTGACTCATTAAATTGACAATCATGTAATACAGACTGTCTAAGTGGGCTTCTTGCTCCCAACGTTTGATATGATGCACAATGTCTTTCTCATTTATGGGTATAGTCTACTAGATATATATCCATAATACTTTTCTCCATTTATATATCAATACATTTAAACATAAAACAAAATAAATTTGTAAATATTGATACTAGCACAACACAAGTATATATATTAAGAAAAATAAAACTTGAGATTCATAATAAATAAATTCAAAATATTAATGACAATCATGACCTAGACTTTCTATGAAGAGAACACAATATTAATGGTAAACGGTCCATGAACTGATAATAAAAATATAATTAACTAAATAAATCATTCCAAGGATGAAAACTTGCTCATCAAACTTGCCCATTTGGATCTTCATACTGAACCTTAAGGAAATTGAAACAATCCAAATGAGTACCATCATTAAAGTGGTCACTCTTCCAATTCTCTATCACATTTGTTTCCATTTTCCTAGAGGCTTTATACTTTTCAACCTCTTCTATAAGAGCTCGGCAGTATTTTGCCTAATGTCCATCATTACCCAACCACGTCTATAGCAAATATCACTTCTCTCCTTTTGTGTTTTATGCGGTGGAGTTGTCCACTTGTTCCAATTACCCTTTTGTTGGTCATTAGTATTCCAATGGTCCTTTTTTCTATTACCATTGCCATCTTCATAAGGATGATAACCTCGACCACCTCTCCCAGTATTTCTGCCTCTTCCACGCCCTCTCCCATGTCCTCTACTATGACTACCACTAGCTCGAAAGCTGGTATTTGCTTTTGGAATTGTTATTGACCCAGTTGGTATGGAGTTGTGGTTTTTCATGAGAACATTACGGTTTGCCTCTGATACAAGAAGGCAAGTCACAAGTTGAGAATATTTCTCAAATTTTCTTTCACGGTATTGTTGTTAGTTGCAAAAGTACATTATTTGCGTGAAAGGTGGAGAGAGTTTTCTCAATCATTTGTGACTCTGTTACTGTTTTACCATACAGTCTAAGGCGAGAAACAATATTGAACAAAGAAGAATTGTATTCTTTCACAGTTTTGTAGTCTTGATATCTCAAGCTCAACCATTCACTTTGGGCAATTGGGAGGATAACCATCCTTTGGTGGTCAAATCTATCCGTTAAGGATATCCACAAGCTCAAAGGATCAACCTCGCTCACATAGATACTCTGCCTTCAGATCATCATGAATATGATGACGCGGAAATATCAAAGCCTTAGCCTTCTTTTCAAGGGTTGCAGTGTTATCTTCCTTGACAGCATCGCCTAGGACATTGGACTGCAAATGTAACTTCGCATTCAATTGCCATGACAGCTAGTTATCGCCACTCACATAAAGAGCTTTGAATTCAAATTTAGCAATGCTCGACATCTAATTAACACAACTAATTAATTAATCATATATAATAAAATTATGTAGACACTCAACCTTATTTTAGATAACTATTAAGAATGTACGTAGCGTTTAGCTCAGAAAAAACTTCAAAACAACTATTATATGTTAGGTTCTAATCTAGCTAGCCATGTATATAGGATTAAATATTTGAATAAAAGAATTAAACGTTGATTATAAGGTTAAAACGTCTGGCTCTAAGTATATGAGAACTTCTAGTTCTTCATAGAAAACTTAACGAACTTCTGATTCTTTAAATAAAAAAAAAAAACTAGTAAATGGAAATTCGAGTCTCGACAATATCAAAACTTTCGCATTCAATACAAGAATTTATGGTTCTATTTAAAAACTACGTTCATGATTTTGGAACTTCAAGTCCTAATATAAAATAAAAAACTTCAGGTTCCTAAGAATTGAATCGTGGAACTTCAGGTTCCTAAAAATAATAGATATTAGAACTTCAGGTTTTTTTTAATCTTGGAACTTCAAATTTCTAAAAATTGAATCTTGGAACTTCAGGTTCTAAAAAAAAAAAAAAAATCTTGGAACTTCGGGTTCCAAATATATCGTAGAACTTTAGGTACATAATTGTTCAAAAGTATACATAAAAAAAAAAAAAAAAAAAAACAAAATTCGAATTGAAGTCATAGATCAAGTATGAACAGTAACGTTTTTTATTTTATATCTGATGATCTAACCGTTGGTTTTTCCTAAAATTTTGATATGTTTGTACTTCATGAGTCGTGCATCTTTGCTTTTGTGTAGTAGATGATGAATAGAAGAATATGGTATTTAGAAGTTGATAGCTCCTAGAATTTTCGTGGTGATAATGTGTTAAAATTTAATAGATTTAGATAGAACACCACACTAACTTAAATAGATTGAATCATGAAGAAAATAAGAGAGAGGGAAACTTATTGAGTTCAGTAAGTATAAATGGGAGGAGGTTACCTTTATATATAATTAGGTAATCTCCTTTCCAAGATGGATAAACACCAAAATAAAAAATTACCAAGATAAACACATATGAGGAGATGTCCCATATAGGCTCAATTGTGGGCATCCATATAGGCCCACGGATTTCATAGCATATATTGTGTTATAACAGAATGAAATCTGGACGAAGATATTACAAGTACAAAATCCAAATCATGACTATGAACACCCAAAGATATCCAAATCATGACTATGAAAGGAAATGCACCCAAAGATCTCTGCTCGATTTCAACGTGATGGCTCTTGGTACATGTTTTCTAAGCCTTTTGGTCGCATATATCACAACTTGTAGTCAACTGGAAAAAATCTCTGTAGCAAATACAATTTTTCTAACACTGGGGTTACATAAGTATGCTGGTTATTTATTAGTCATTAGAGTAGAGAGAATGCATAGACAAGTGTCTGAGTACAACGACACATCCACGGCATGGATGAAAGTTACAAAAAGAAAAGTACAAAATAGTACATTTATTTAGTTTTACAGAAGCCAAAATTGTTACATAAAATGTCAAGATCGTCTAACAGTCGCCCAAACCCAAGCAACATTGAGTTCATCATGAACAGTGGGGCGTGTAGGGGTGCACTACAACATAGCATCAAAAGGTGTTCCAAATTTGTTAAAATCCCAGTTCATCATATCCTAACCCTAGAAGCCTTCTTCAGATTCTCCGTCTGAGCTTTCTTCAGAGCTTTCTTCTGGTTCCTCTTCTGAGCTTTCTTCAAAATCCTCACTACTGCCTGCTAATGCATCATCTTCCAGAAGATTGGTGTCCTGACCAACATCAACTAATGCATGGAAGTCACCATCTTTATCCATGATTGTAGTTCGCATACTTGTAACTTCTTTCTGAATATCCATATGCTCCTGCTCCACGTAGGCAAGCTCCTCGCGACACACAAAATACCTAAAAAGTGTTGCAAAGTTGCAAACAAACAAAACTCATATGCTAGGTTGTAACCAAGGTTAAATACAAGACGAGATTATTAGTAAAGGAGTGTCTAACTAAGAAATGACTTGATACACAGTAACACAGTGATAGAAAATGTTGCAAGACACCATTGAAATAAAACCGAAAAATAGCTTTTGCTTTGATCCTAACACCACTCCACTCTCCCCCTTCGATAAGAAACTATACACTTTAGTTTATTAACTGTGTGCAGACGAAATGCATATATACAACTGATCACTGAAAGCTTTACTCAACTTGATTGCTTATGTATCTCATTCACTGAAACCTGAAATTAAAGTTCCTTGATCTAGAGTCTCGAGTCTATTCTGTTTTACTTTCTCACAATTGACTAATAGATTGATCTGCAATCATATCTTAGTTTTAGTTTAGTAGAAGAAACGTTTAAGGGAGAAACTAGTGAGTCGGTCGAAAGGACACAGAACCAAGGAGCATAAGCACAATTCCTAGGCAAAGAGGAAGAAAAAAACAAATAGGAGAAGCAAAATACAAAGTTACCAAAAATATCGGTCTTATGTCTTTATCACTTTAAACTACCAAGCTCATGCAAACGTTATTAAAAAAGTAACTTGAAATATGAAATGTTGCATTGCAATTTGATTCAAATATATAGTCAACGCCTAAAGTTCAAGAAGAAGGGAAGGATGCCTACTCTAAACAAACAGCAGGTGAATGGATACTCTTTAACAAACAGCAGACAAACTACCATATTGAAATATAGTAGCACAAATATTCTGCCCATCAACTCTTCTAGTGTGAGAACTTCCTACCTAAATCCAAAACCCCTGCTCGAAATTCTGCAGATTTACTGGAACAATCACTCTTCTCTTTACGTCTTCAATAACGAAAACCAAACGTTTGCTTAACATTTTGACCACTTCAATAAAAATGTAAAAATAATCAAAATATTCAGAATCTATACTTCCTTATCTCGACATCACTCTCCACCTTTTAGCTCAATTAACTTGAACATAAAACACATCAACTCAAATTCTCAAAATATCCCAATTTACGCATAACGCAATAAACAGTGACCTATCTTAACAATGCAGCAAAAAGTAAAATAATTAAAAGTCATGGTCCAACTAATTTATACAAAATTGCAAAAAATAAACAAAAAAATTGAGTACCTGTCCCTGATCATATCAAGTAAAACGCCAGAATTCTCCTCCATTTGTTCATTTATAACTTTCAATTCACGTCGAACCCGTTTAATCTTTCTACCCAAAACACCCAACCTATACTCTTGATTGAAAACAGTACGTCGTATAAAATCCCGTTCAAGTTGACGGTATATTTCAAGACGTGACTTATACAGATTCTTCTGAGATTCTTCTGATGATGACGTGTCTTCGTTTTGGAAGTGTGGGAAATCAAGGGATAATAAAGTGGACCAAAGTGAGTTGTCATTGGATAATTTGTTGAAATTTTTGCACGAAATTGAGAATGAACAAATATCTTTATGGGTTAATATCCATTTCTCGATTCCGGTTTCTAATATCCTTATCCAGATTTCTTCTGGTAAAACTTCCATTAACTTTCCTTCTTTCATATCTCTCAATTGAAAAATTATCATCGTCATCATAAGATAAGTTTTTATAGTCATGGTCATGCTACTAAAATTGACCAATGTTGACCACATAACTGTAAAAACGCCAAGTCAAGTACCATTCTTTCTAAGGTGATGACAACAAATTAAACATTAGCTACGTGCCTACATCAACCTACACTACTCATACGCCATAATAATGCTAATAAGAAGTGATACATTGGTATGGACTTTACAACATCGATACATATTCAGCAGCAAAACTGAAAATGTAGAACCAGAGAAGCAGATAGCACTTAGGAGCAACAAGCCAACAAGAACACCCCACCACTAACCCCGGCAATAATATGAGCTATTCCTTCATTAACAATGAAGATCATGAAAACTATAGCTACACAAGGAAGATCTTTCCTCAAAAGACTGAAATTCCTCACCGATTGAGAGAAATCTGTAGGATAAATAACAGCTTTTGCGGCACACAGGTCTTCGTGTGTATCTGCAACAAATGAGAATCTGTGATTTTCTTGCGATTTGAGAACAAAAGCCATTCTAAGGCAAACAACCACACTTTTCTAGCAGAAAACACCCAACAGTATACGGAAACCATAGACATTACAACGAAGATGAGAGAAAAACTAAACCAAACTGTGTTGAGGATGGCGATTACAACACTAGTAAGGCCACAGGAACATGGGTACTCTACCAAATTATATGAAATAATGAAGCACCCATTAGAGAAACATAGAACAGATAATAGCAAGAGAAAATCTGTGAAGGAGTTTTTGTAATGCTTATAACACAGGCTCGTCATCATCAAACTTGGAGTAGAGAAAAAGTTCAGCAAATAAAGGATGAAGTAATTGATGCATGGAAGCGAACTTGTGTGTAAATGCTAGTATATATAGATGAAGTTGGACTTCTTGACATTAACTGGCACTAAATTTCTTGAGCTTGGAAAAGAAAGCTTGAGAACACAATAAGCTTGAAAGAAAACAAAGGAGTAGAAGTAAATTAGGTAGACGTAAAGATTATCAAGTATCAACTACTAAAATGGGAAAATCTTCTGTTGCAGAAGTAAATTCAATAGTAAGTAAAAACTTTTACTAGATAAGAAAATCTCCTTGCAGAAGCAAATTAAATAATTAATAGGAAAGGCACTGGAAAGTGGAAACATCTTATGCAGAACCAAAATTTGCATGCGACTCTATAAGAATGTGGCATTGATTTCAAACCTTTTTCAGTTGATGTACCAAGTTTGACATGGACAGACGGACGAATAAACTCCAATTCAATAGAGTTAGCAGTTTGATTAAAGATTTTTTTTTTCATAAAACAATTTTAATGCATCACTTAACAACAAAATCACCCCACAGATGACACCCCCTAGTTCACTTTTAAATCTAATAACTCCCTTGAAATTTCAAAACTCAAAACAAAACATTACTTTTCCCTTCACTTACAGAAACACACATGGTCAAAGCCATTTATTTATGGCTAAATCTATGGTGCGCAGGTCGTATCAAATCTGGGCCACTCATACCAAGGGGTGCGTGTGTATTGCATGGCAAAAGTACTGATTCAAAGGCCCACATTACCTGCGCACCATACGACCTGCGCACTGAAGACATGCTCTTTATGGCTAACACCAGAACAACCCTTTTCTCCTTTCCCTTGACTAACAGGGCCTTCATGGCAGGACTTACATAGTGGTATGCTACATGCACCAATATATGTTGCTTTCTGATCTTGAAGTACACCAAATAGGGCCTTCGTCACAGGACTTCAAGAAATGACAGAGGATCCACCCCAGACCCTCAACATTCGCACTGAATTTGATTTATGTCCCCTCATGCACGATGAGCTCAAACCATTTCTTGAAGTCATCTCCCACATCGGCACCTTTAGAGCTCACATCAGTTACTTATTTAACGTCAATTTATGTTTTGGTTAAGTTGTGTATGAAGCTTAAGTTGACTCCAGAGATGCAGATGATGAATCCAAATGGATGAAGTGGTTTGGAAAAATCAGTCTTGTGCCATGACTCGAGGGTCATAAGAAAAAAAACAGTATATACATAAAATACTAGAAAAGGGTCAACTCCATAGAAGAATAGATTTGAGGTACGAAGTTTTCGAGATAAAACTCTACGTATAAAGTGTACTCACCACAACAAATGGGACAAAAATTGTCAAATGCTATGAATACCAAAGACGCCATACTTAACCAAAATGTACCAACCGGCAACAAATAGACAGGCTAGAAACAACTAGAACAAAGAGCTATAAGAAAAGCCGGTCCAAGACAAAGTCGTCTCGAATGAGTAAACAACTGGGGTACCAAACATAATAAAAGGCAATCCTAGACGGCCAATTAACGACTTGGATGGAACACAGTATGTTAGGTGGGGGCGGCAGAAGTGGAACCAAATACTGAAAACAACAGAATTTCTGTTACGAACTCTGAAGGCTTTTACCCCACCACCGACCATACACAAACTCCTACCAACCATTCAATCGTTGTTATGGGCTTATGGCAATATTAACCATTAAGTAGTATAAAGGAAACACCATAAAAGCAAGTGTCATATGATCAGTCTTCGGTGATTTCCTCTTATTCATTTCCCGAGCCATCTTCAATATCTTCACCAGAGCCTTCTGCAGATTCTTCCTCCGAGCTTTCTTCGGATTCAGCCTCTGAGCTTTCAACTGATTCATCTTCCGAGATAGTGTCACAGTCTTCAACCTCAAGGAACTTAATGTCCTGACCGGCCATGATTTTAGCATGCAAAAATTTAGCTTTTCTTAAACGATCCGTATGGGACTCTTGCACATTCTCAAGAAAATCAAACCTGAATTGTATCATGTATTAGCACAAAGGGTTAAACAGTGTTAAAGAATGTATATTGAACTATTGAAGAATGTATTATCTATATTTTTATGACATATGAATATGATATACAATTAAGCTTATGAAAATACTAAAGCTCTCTCCTTGTTAATGCTTGCTGTAATCCTAGATGTTTAACCATAGTGTAGATCTAAGTAACCGCATTCTTATAGTTAAATAACTTACTATCTCTATACAAACTCACTGCACCAAAAGCAAACAAATTCTGATCATGAAGCAAAATTCTTAAGTAGGGGTTACTATATCTCCTGCAGTAAAACCTAATATTGAATTAAGGGTGGGCAAAAGTCTAATTACCCTATTATCACATGGCCAAAAACTAAAAACCACAACAATAAAACCTTTTAATCTAATGGAACTAAACATCATCCTGGAACTCTATAACAAGTTAAATTACCTTTTAAAGGTTTTAAAAAAGCATAGACACCTAAGATCAAAAGCAAGTGAAAAAGAAAAAGAAGAAGGGATTTTCCCCACATTCCACTTACTGAATGTTTCTTCTCGTTATGATTGAGCACGTTAGGCACAATTCCAACAAAGGGGAATAAAACATCTTCTCTGTCCACTCCCCTAATCTTCTCCATTCTTCATCGTTCTCAAAGAAATAATTAGGTAGTGCTTTATTTTTAGACTCCTAGCATGTCTAGTTTGATTATCTCAACAGCGTCAACTTTATTTGTTTAGGGTCTCAAGCATAATGCTAATCTCTATGCCTGTAGCATGAATATATGAGACCTGAAAGGCAATTACCATTCTTCATTACTTGGAGTGTGTCGCATCATCGGTGCTCAATTAATGTCACTCCTCACCAGATCGCAGTATCCTTAAAAACAGAATTCCGTAAAAAAAAATTAAAGATGTCTCTAAATAAATTAAAATGCATCTATCTTATACCTCTTTAGTTAATTTCATACCTCTTCGTAAATATAATTAACTTTCATACACTACATTATCGAAAAATAATTTCCTAATTATGCAGTGTACACATAGAAAATAATTTTGCGATAAACAAAATAAAACAACCTTTGCTTGAAATCATAGTCAATTGATTTCCCATACGCCTTATTCCTCTTAGTCCTTTCGTAAAACACCATCAATTTAAACCACGCTCGTGTTTAAGAATCTCGCTTCTAAGATCAGCCCATTCTTGTTTAATGTATTTCTTAAGCCTGTCCATATAAACAGCTTTCTTTGTAGCAAAAGATTCAGAACTATCGTCTTCAACTTCATCATTGTCTTGATTATGATCTCGAGGAAAATCTATGGTTAGTAAAGTAGACCATAGGGTTTCCTTGTTAGATAATTTGTTCAAGTTTTTGCAACATTCTGAGAAATGGCAAATATCTTTGAACTTCAAAATTGAATTGTCTATTCCGGTTTCTAGTATCTTTATCCAGATTTCATCTGATATTGCTTTGCTCAATTTTGTCTCTTTCATTTCTCTCTCCATTTTTCTTTTGAAACCCTAGGTGCTGGAATTTCAGAAGTAACTGCCCCTATTTTCCCACCATCTCGAGATATACAAATTCATACGTATTAAAGTGGAAACCACATACAGTACAAGAAACATTCGAGAGATATTGACATGCTGGTGCTGATCCTGATATTAAAAAAATTTCTCCTTCCATTGACATCTTTTATACCAGATATAAAATGCCATCATACAGACAGATAGTAACAGCAGTCAGCAAATGATGCATCACTGTTGCCACATAGATAATAATCATCATCTACTACGCAGAAAAGATAACATATGTACCGAACTCAGCTACATCAAATCCAGCCTAGACATAAGGCACAAAGGGGGATTATAAAGATCAAAATATAGTTCAGTAAACATCAATGTAGTCAAAATCCCCAGTCATCATCATTGATGGAGCCCTCATCAGTTTCTCCCTCTCAACTGTCTTATGATCAGTCGTCTGCGATTTCCTCAGCTGATTCATTTCCCGAGCCATCTGCAATATCTTCACCAGAGCCTTCTTCAGATTCTTCCTCTGAGCTTTCTTCGGATTCAGCTTCTGAGCTTTCAACTGAATAATCATCCGAAATATTGTCACAGTCTTCAACCTCAAGGAACTTAATGTCCTGACCGGCCATGATTTTAGCATGCAAAACTTTAGCTCTTCTAAAACGGTCCTTAAGGGACTTTTGCAAATACTCAATCAAATCAAACCTAAATTGTGTACCCAAAAAAATAGTAATCATGTATTAGTGCAAAGGGCAAAACAGAGTTAAGGAATGTATAATTGAAGAATGACTTTGATATCTTACTAAAACGATATATTCTCTGTGCTCAGAGGGAAATGAATATGATATACCTTTAAGCATATGAAATTACTAAAACTCTTATTATTGCATGCTGTAATCTTCTGTTATTTAAATATTTTCAATTGACAACATAACCACTTTTAACAACCACCAAAGCGACCATTTTTTCAAAAGTTTATAAGGCAATATTCATTATTGTGAAGTGACATTCCAGAGGGAGAGAATCCTGGATGTCCAAATAGTGTAGATCTAAGTGATCACATTTTTACAGTTAAATAAGTAATTATCTACTCACTGTACCAAAAGCAAATAAAACCTGATAATGAAGCAAAAGTCTTAAGTAGGAATTAAACTGCATCCTAGAACTCTATGACAAGTTGAATTGCCTTTTAAAGGTTTATCAAAGAAGAAACGCCTAAGAACAAAGCAAGCGAAAAGAAAAAGAAGAAGGGATCTTCCCCACATTTGACTTACTGAATGTTTCTTCTTGTTATGATTGAGCAACGTTAGGAACAATTCTGACATAGGGGGGGTAAAACATCTTCTCTGTCCGCCCCCCCTAATCTTCTGCATTTTTCATCATTCTCATCCATTGTGCACAATCCGCTCCTCTCAAACATTTGACGCTATCTACCCCATAATATTTTCTTAACCCCCCCCAAATGATCGACATTCTTTAACCTTGAACTGGTAATGACTCTGTAAACCCTTCCTTTTTAAGTCTTGCAGTTTTTCAGATTACCCATCCTATTATAATATAAATTAAAAAGATATGACAACCTTGGACTTGTTGTTGTTTATACATTCTGCAAACACTTTCAATTTGATTTGATGAGTTTCATAAAGTTCCGCAAATTGGTTTCAGGGTAGAGCCTGTTTGGGTCCCATATAAATGATTTTCAAACAAGTCAAAGAAATAGCACTACTTGGGGGCTTACTTCAATGTGGGCACTGGGCAGTAAATATGTGTTATCTCAAAGAAAAAATGCCTCTGTAGTTTGATCATCTCAATAGTGTCATCTTTCAATGTTTAGGGTCTCAAGCATGCATAATACTAATTATACTATCTCAACTATTTAAGACCTGACATACAATTACCATTCTTCCTTACTTGTGCTGTATCGCATAGTATGCTAGTCCTTGTAAACTATAATAATTACCTTTGTACAATAGATTATCAGATACTAGTTCCGTAACTATGCAATGTACAAGTGAAAAAAAAGAGCAAAACAAAACTCACATTCGAATAAACAAAACTAATGAAATATAAAAAGAACCTTTGCTCGAAATCAGAGTCAACTGAATCACCATTAGCCTTATTCCTCTTAGTCCTTTCGTAAAACACCATCAATTTACGTCGTTGCTTAGATATCCTTAAATCATCAGCAATTAAAGCACGCTCGTGTTTAAGGAAATCACTTCTAAGATCAGCCCATTTTTGTTTAATGTTTTTCTTAAGCCTGTCCATGTAAACAGATTTCTTTGTAGCTTCTGGTGTATCATCATTTTCTTGATTCTGATCTCGAGGAAAATCTATGGTTAGTAGAGTAGACCATATAGTTTCTTGGCTGGATAGTTTGTTGAAGTTTTTGCAACATTCTGAGAAACTGCAAATATCGTCGAACTTTAAAATTGAATTGTATATTCCGGTTTCTAGTATCTTTATCCAGATTTCATCTGATATTGCTTTCATCAATTTTCTCTCTTTCATTTCTCTCTCCATTTTTTATTTTTGAAACCCTAGGTATTGGAATTTCACCCTATTTTCCCGCCATCTCGTATACAATTTCATACTATATTTTTCATACCGATAGACATGGTATTGAACATTTCGACAGAAGATTTTTCGATATTGATTTGTGACATTTCGGCGGTATGTGGAGAGATGACAGGCCAGAGGGTGTAAGGATCACAAATTCACAACTGATGTAGCCCCTTAATGGCATCACCAAAGGGGGGGCCTGGATACGGGCCTCTATCTCCAAATTTACCGGACTTCAGCGAAAAACTGTTTCCGATGCAGCCCCTAAATGGGCCTCCAATTTAACCATTCTGGATATATGTCTTCATTTCTACAGATGTTTATAAAGAACCTGAAGCCCAAAACTTTGCACATGACTTCACTTAAGTAAGCACGTGACTTCACTTTTTTATTTTTCAGTCTTGTTTCACATGTTATAAAGGAGCAGTCATCTTCTCCGTTAGAACACCCATGATATAGAGTTTTAGCTCCTCCTTATTGCCCTCCAAAATGCTGACGTGGCCCTGGGTTTTAAAGGCCTGCATTGGTGATGCCCTAACGTCGGTAACTTTAAACATTGTTAGAACATCACAGAGGCTTGGAGTCACATGTGTTTTTAAAGAGATTTACACAATGAGTCTAATGGCTATAAAAACACATCCAACCTAATCTTTTTACAAAATGTGCAAAAACAAGTGGTGTTAGATTCCTATTGGTTAAGAATAATGAGAATTAAAACTTTTGGAGTTCCATATTTTAAGGAAGCGGGTAGATAGAACTAATTGAGTTTAAAAATGCGTTAAACTATGTTTATATACTAGCTAATGCCCGTGCCTTCAATGCGGATGTCTTTATTAAATTGTTTCGATTTAATATATATATGTATATATGCAATTCATTTATTTAAGAAATGTTGTTAGGGTTGGACACAATGAAATTAAGTATCAAATATTATTGCAACTAATTTTGAACTATGTGATAATTTTTAGGACAGAAGGCAACGTCATTGTGCTAAGTTTACACATCTATTATAGATCAATTACTTTTACTATGACGACACGGATGTCTTTATTAAATTGTTTTGATTTAAGATATACATGTATATATGCAATTCATTTATTTAAGAACTGGCTGTTAGGGCTGGACACAACGAAATTAATTAAGTATCAAATATTGCAACTAATTTGAACCATGTGATAATTTTTAGGACAGAAGGCAACGTCGTTGTTCTAAGTTTACACATCTACTATAGATCAATTACTAAACTATGACGAAGTTTTGTTACAATTTCAAGAAGTGACAATTAAAAACTTTATACAGTGCCATGTCCAGAATTGAAGATGCTTACTGCATCTAGGTCTTACTAATTCCATGGAAAATGAAAAAGAAAAGTTCCTAGTGTTTCCATCAAATAACTTTGTCAAAGTATTGAATCGACACATTCATTAGCAGTGACTTTGAAATACATTTATCACATAAAGCTTCTGGAAGAGTCGTAAACACAGTTTTATAAGTTTAACTTCTATGTCATACAGATATATTAGTCAATCAAAAAAATGAGATGGGAGCGAGACTCTTCGGCTATTCGGCTCCACATTTAACTTGCAACCTCTGCATAAATTGGAAGCGAAAATCGACACCACCAATCTAATCAAATATTCTATTTGAATTCCTTATCCCACTACTACCACCCTGCAATGTGCGCTCTTGAAAAAAGAAAAGCAAAAAAGAAAAAGAATCATTGTAACAACCAAATCCAATCAAATATCAAAGTAAATGGGGAGACATCCCCCATTAGCATAAATGCATATCACTTCTGCAAGATGGTGATCAATACAACTATTTTCAAAGGGTCTAAACAATTCTATTAGCTCATAACCATAAAAAGCTCAGGACATGTGGAAGCTAATGAAAGACGTACAATATATATTCAAATAAAGCAAATCAGAAATTTAGAAAAAAAAATAAGTAACATTACCATGCATGTTATATGGCCTCTTGGATGATATCAGGCAGGATACCAACAAATGTTCCGAGCATAGTTATCAGATCTAGCCCGGACACTGACCCGACAAAGAAACTGGGTCACTGGGTCACCGGTCGACCAGTGGGTCACTGGTTCAACCAGTGGGTCAATACTTAGTTGAAAATATTATATAATTTACTTAGTACATACTTTTTTACAACTTCATTAGTGGCCCAGGTGGTCTTAGAGCCATTTCATTTTCCAATAAACCAAGGTTCGAGTCTATACAGGTTATGTTTTTCAAAATTAAAATGTTTCTTTACTAGTTTACTATTTGATGTTATTTATATTTCTTATATCTATCTAATAAAAAGCAATGGTGTGGGGCCCACTGGGCTTCCATCCTATGGTTGTCTTTGTCTTTTCTAAGTTATGACATGGCAAAATAAGCCAATCCCAAATAGTATGCTTCTTTATTTCTACCACTGGATCTCTTTGGATCTTCATTCCTTATATTCTCGAAAGCAAAACGGTTTATGCCCTATTCTTCAAGGGCGCGTCACTCCCTCACCAACTGCTGAAAGCACCAACCACCAAGAGCCGTGCCTCCACGCCTAATGCCTTCAAAATGTTTTTTTCAAAGAATGAAGAAAACCAAGCACACTCTATAATCCGGCAAAGAGTGGGCTCAAATTGTTATTCTATTTGGGTATGCTTATTTTTACTTTAGCAAGCAAAACATATTATTCTTAGGATATTATTAAGAAAGAAGGAAAGTCATTGTACTTCTTAGGATATTATTAACTACACTTGTATCTTTGTAGCTTCTGACAATGGTTCTTAGGATATTATTCCCTTGTAGTTAATAACTAGCAAGAAAATCTGTTTGTAGTGTAATGGTAGAAATCCTAACTTGTTTAATAGTCACCCAAGGTTTGAGTCTTAATTAGTACTAACAAATTAAATTTTTATAATTTCTAAAGTTAGTTATGGACCGGCGGCTCGGACTAAACCGTCCGGGTTAAAGCGGTTTACAAGAAAATCGGACGAGTTAACCGGATTTGGCCTGGGTCAACTGCTTAAACGATCTACTATGTGACCCAACCCAGTTTGGTGACCGGGTCGTCGGTTCACCAAGTCAAACTGCCGGGCCGGGCCGAGTCTGATAACACTGGTTCAAGTTTTCCAACCTAACGTTGTATTGAAATATCCTATCAGGCACAATACCTATTTTTCTAGCGTGATGAGTTTCTACATCCATTTGTTGTTCCATGATGCCTATCAAGGTAAGGCTTTTTTAATTGAAATGTTAAGTCTAGGAAAAGTTGAATAGTGTTAGATAAACAAAAAGTAAATAAGCAACCATCTTTATCAAAATCACTAAATAAATTTGATCACTAATCATTTCTCTTCAAAAAATCAACAAAGAGATAAACAAAAATGAAAAGATGCAGACCAATGGATAGAAAAGGAGAAGAAACAATTACTCTATTACAAAAATCACCATCCCTTGGAATCAAAGAAAGTGACAGTAAGCAAGATTTAATACCAATGGGTTGGATTGATTCAAATAAACTATGACACATGTACAATTATAGGAAGGTGCAAAAAATATTCTTCCATTCAAGATCATCAAATAGTGAATCCAATAACCATCAAACATACAAAAACATTATTCAAGCTTCTGACATGTAAGTAAGAATATGACATAGAATGATAGACTCGATAATAATATTAGCAATATCTAGAATATGATTGTATCTACTACTTAACAATTAGATTCAAATAGGAAGAAAAACCTCGTTGGTTGTGTAAACAATTGACTAAAACAAAGGAAAGAAAGAGTAAATTTTCTAGAATAGTCATTGATCTAATCCTATTCTCCTATCTCCTTTTCGCCTTCTTACAATGGCCATATAAACATAAAGAACCAAAGTTTAAATGAATATGGGCTTCTGTGTGGGCACAAACAAATGGCAGTAAAATATTACCACTCACAAACCCCCACCCTAGGGATGTCCAAACGGGTACCCTACCCGGCCCGAACCCGATTTTTCGGGTTTTGAACGGGTATCGGGTTACCCGGGCCCGGCCCTATTCTTTGCGGGTCGGGTTCGGGTTCGGGTATTTGTTAGATACATGTGACCAAACCCTACCCTAACCCTATATTTCGGGTACCCGTCGGGTTCGGGTTCGGGTTTCGGGTATGGTAAAACCCGAAATATATGAAATAAAAGAATATTAAATCTCTTCATCAGGAACGTCATTTTCAGTTATTAGATCTCAAGATCTCAAGAAAAAACCTCTTTTTCATCTAATTAATCAAAAGCCATCTTCTTTTATTGGATTTGATCTGTTTAACTTTAACATCGTAAAAGCCACCCAATGATCGTCAAAGATTCAAAACACACGAGATTGCATTTTTGAAAAGCAAAGAAGAAAAGTAGACCAAACAAAGCAAGCAATTCCAAGACAATAACTTCAATAAGATTGATGGTTTTTGGGAGTTTCGACTTCTTGTGGTGGTGTGAATCGACCGTTGATTTGACAATAAGATTGATGGCTTTTTGGGAGAGTTTCTTGTGGTGGTGTGAATCCGACCTGTTGATTTGCTTTCGGCCTTGGTGACCACATTTAGAAAGAGATATTTGAAGGTGCCGCAAATTTTCCGAGTGAATGCAAACTTAGTAAAGACCATCAAACCCACCAATCTCTTCATCATGAGCGTGTGATTGGGTTGTCTTGTTCTTAGGGGAGTTGTTGGAGGGAATAGAGAGAAGTAGTAAAGTAGTGGTACGGTCAAAGGTAATTTGTCTTGAAGACCAAAAGTAAATAGTAATGAAGCAAAAAGACTAAAAGTTTGTTGAAGATAAATAGATAATAAATGAAAATATAGTTGTTGGGAATTATGGTCGGTTCGGGTTCGGGTTTTGGTGGGGCATTTTACCCTATATAACTGGGTTTTGGGTTCGGTTCGGTCGGATATGGTTTGGGCATTTTAACCCTTTTAACGGGTTTAGGGCCAAATTATCGGGTCGGGTTCGGTCGGTCGGGTTTAGATAGTGTGACCAAACCCGACCCTATGTATTTCGGTCCGGGTTCGGGTTCGGGTTTTGTCGGCTCGGGCAGGGGGTTGGTCGCGGGTTTTTTTTTCGGGTTTTGGGCGGGTTTCGGGTTTCGGGCAGAATGGACATCCCTACCCCACCCAACACCTGTTTCCACAGAGGGAAAGGTTCCTGTACTCAACCCACTTTAATTCTCTTTGTTTCTTGGGCTAATTTAGTTTGAAGAATTGCACTTCAAGCAATATATATTTTTGTTCACCCAGATAGATACAACTCTTTTGTTCTACTTTATGGAGCAGCTGATTAACCTTAGACAAAACTTAATTACATATCAATCAAAAGCTTGAGTTCAATTAAGTATGCGTCTTAGTGACGTGCTACTTTTTGCATAGGTATTATAGCCGGTTTACTTGCTTATTAGTTCACATAGAGCCATTTTAAGGACTCATGAACTCATTTAATGCTACTTGAGCAGTCCATACAATTAGTAGCTGGCAAGCTCTACTGCAAATGTTATTTTCATCAAACGCGAAAAGTTGAATCTCCTCAAGAATTAACAATGTGACCAAACTTACATTACAATGACCTGCTTGGTCCTTCCCTTACAGAGTATATAATGTGATGTACTTACATGCTTGAGGTAAATTGCATCAATTTTGCTAATAGGTCAAAAGAAGATGTAGATAAAAATTAGTAGTGAAGTCCGCGATTCTTCGATTGGTCTAACAAAGTCAATGGAAACGAAGCCATGGGCGGGATTCAATTGCCTCATGAGATTGAGATGATTTTTTTTACTAAACATGCTAATTAAAGAAGTAATCCCTGTATTATATATTACTAATGGGAAAATGCAATTCAAAGTTCAAGCCCTTTATAAAATTCATGATTGACTACTCTAGGTATAAACTCACAATACCACCATAGCACGTCAATCCTGAGTTTGAGTAGGTCCACACCTGTCACGCCCCGAGACCCAACACACATCCCGAGGACGTGGAATGAATCTCGAGGCAGACACCTATCCCGATTCTACCGAAATTTCGGCAGAGTTTCCTTTGTTTGATCGACGTTCGTAAACCCTAAAAACCTGTCATAACCTGTCATAAACCCTGGACCTCTTATAATTCATTCCTCCAACCATACATACATCCAACAACCATATATACTACACTTAACTCTAACTACTACAGGGATATGACGATATAACTACAAAACAAGGAGAACCGTTGCCAAATACGATTATTACATCAAAATGACCTAGCTCTCTATATATACAACAAAAGAAACTAGTCTCTTTCTATACAACCAAAGGAAAAGAGCTAGGCTCATTATATACAGCAAAAGAATAACCTAGGTCATCTCTATACAATCCAAAATATAAACTTGACTCTGCCTCTCGTCAAGCATGGGGAAATCCTCCCAAATCACCATACCCGTCATCACTAGGGTTAGGGAAACCCTCCTCCAAGAATCGCTCGCCTGCGAAATGTTAAGTAGGATGAGCAAACAACTATGCCCATGAAAGAAACGCACATAGCCAATAAATAGTTTACTTATAGAAAACATTTAAAACATGCAGGGTTTCTATAATAGTATTCAAATATTGTGACTAGGTATATATACATCACTAACTAGCAGAAATCCTCTTGACATGCTTCATTGATATATAAAATAGAGTTTTCACAATCATCATACAACTATTGTGGCATTTGCATCCTATTAGAATGGTGAGGGTACGACCGGTATTTAGCCCCTGATCCACGGGCAATCTCGGTTCAAGATGCTTCCAAGTGTGAACCATGCACCGTTGTTTTTCCGATTTTACCGGCAGGGAGATGAAATGCCGTTGTTGTGTTCGCATTACACAAAATCCCCAAAGCTTTTAGGGCTCGGGTGGGCCCCGTGACCACGACCCCCAATGGCTGTCACCTAACTTACGGTGGTCAACCGTTCGACGACGACCGCAGACCGCGGGATCGACACACATCCAGAGTGGACTAAACTCTCACTCACCGGCGTCTAAACCTCATCGAGGTAACATGTAACCCCACACAAGCTAATCACCATACAGCGGGATGACGTACAAAGCATAGTTATCTAGAAAAGTAGAAAGGAATTCCCGGACTACATCCATTGATGCATCCCTTTAAAGGTGGCCCACCACCTCGAAGGTGTACACCACGGTTGGAATCCTAGAGCTTAACCGCCGTCTCCGAAATGCGACAACAGGTTCCTTCTTTATAGGAATTCAGTTCCTTTTCTAAATCTCCTCGTGATAAACATTGTAATATCTATATATATATATATACTCAGATTATTCGATTATTTTCAAATACTCTAGTTACATATCTAGTTTTTTTTTTCTTTTAAAACTGTTGATTATATAGGTGTGAGTTCCTGGATTTCCCGAAATCGAGCAGAACAACCTATGACTCCCAAACGGGCCAGTCATAGTAAATAACAACCGATGATTCCCAAACGGCGAATCATCGTAAATAACACGACCATCCCGGGACCAATCCAGAACTTCGCACCTAGTTACAAACAACCGGGTAATCCTTACCCGCATTACAAAATCCATCTCTCTGTCTCCTTACTGAGACAAGAGACGCGAACCTTTCCCCAAAACCAGTTTTTCACTTTTAACCAGAAAACAATCCCTCGCTACCCCCGATTTTACAGAAAACCATTTCACGCGAAAGCTATCCATATACTTAATTCATATCGAGGAAAACTACAATGCAAAAACATGAATATCATATATACATGCATGGTTGATACGCAAACTATTTCTTAACATTTTAAACAACTCAAATCATGCATGAAAATAAGCAGACTATATATTGGTATGTAGGTTCCTACCTTAGCAAGCTCCTTCTCCTCAAGCCCACTTAACCCAATCGAACCAGCTTAACCGAATCCAACTCCTATAAATCATATAAGCCCAATCGTAAATCTATTAGAACCCGAAGAAGACAATTAATACTTCCTTTCAACATAAATTCGAGAGAAATAATTACTCGTTGATTATATTAACCACTAAAGTAATTATTAACGACTACCCCTTCTAGTTTCACGAAAAGTTTTGTTCTAGACTGCTATAGGCCACCACATTCGTTATGATACCGACAGTTGTTCTTTGTCGAGCGATCGACTACGAGGCCATTCAGTTCTTACATATATTTTCTCAAGTAACTTAACCCTTTAGATGCTTCAGATTCACTCTCCTCCCATCCCACAACATTTCCATTTGTAATAAGATCCCAATCCAATTCCAAATTTCCACTACAACCCATTCCACCCTCTTCGGGTTCATATAAAATCTAATTACAATTATTGCCGAAGTTTCTTATCAATCGTGCATTATCGAGTCAAATCCTAAACAAGTTTAGACTAACATAACTTTTCTAAATTAAAGTGAATATAGTAACTCTTTACCGAAGTCGACCAGTTTAAACTTCGATCCTAGCTTTCTTTGCTCCACCAAAATCGCAGACTCTCCTTCTCCAAACCGAACTCTTTGCCGAAGTGTACCACCAACCCATTCAAATATCTTTCAACCAATACCACTAATTAATTTCGAAATCGAAGTTTACACTATCAATTTGTATGCTAAATTCACTAACCTTTTGGCGAAAACCCGACGCACTCCAAGAATTTTCCTACACCCTTTGTTTCACTCCACTCCAACTCGCCCATCAATACATCCGACCTTCAACACCCCAATACACTCAATTAAAATCGAGATATCAATTCCATCAACAATTTAAATCAAATCAGCACATATATCTAAATCGCGACTCACCTTTTACCTTGATACGGTAGCGATTCCCACAAATTTCGAATCCTCACATTTGGGTTTAAGGTTTCTAAGGCTTGAGGGTGAAGATTTGAGGTTTGGATCGAGGTGAATTGATAGAATTTTTGGTTTTCTCTCCTAGGTTTTGTTATAGGTTTGGATTCGAATTGGGGAAGAAGGTGCGATTTGGATTTCGCGATTTTCGTTTTACTGTTGGTTTCGTGCGGTTTTTTTTTCTATTTTCGATTTCGGCCGATATTTTTGGGCCCAAGCCCGATCGATTCCAATTGGACTTAAGGTCCTAATATGCCTAACCACCACTCGTTTGACGTCGCGTCGTAATTATTTTTCCGGCTCATCCCGCTAAATTTAATCTGCTATATTCTATCTCACCGCAGGTTATGACAATAACTCACTCATGCGTGTAAGTTGTTAACTCGTGCCAGCTTCGACGCGGAAAAGCCGCTAACCGACATTTTTGCCAAATTTCCGCCTATAGTCGCTTACCTAACGTGCCTTATGAGTCGGAGTTAAGTTTTAGTAAGTTACGTACGGTTGAAATATAAACCCGACGACCAACTTACATAAACGACCCTAGATTTAATAGGAAATTTACGAAAATACCCTTAATAATAATTCAGGACTTTACATCCTACCCTCCTTAAAAGAAAATTTCGTCCTCGAAATTAAATCATACCTTATTGCTCGAACAATTCTGGATATTGTCGCCTCATATCGGCTTCTTTCTCCCAGGTTGCTTCCTCTACATTGTGATTTCTCCACAAGACCTTTACCAACGGAATGACCTTGGACCTCGATCTCTTCTCTCGTGATCTAGGATCTCGAACCGCCCTTCCGGATAGGTAATGTCTTCTTCCAACTCCAACGATTCCAAATCAACAATATGTAGTGGATCCGCTCATACTTATGTAGCATCGAGATATGGAACACGTTATGAACACGTGATAGCCTTTTCTCGGTATTTCGAGCTTATAAGCTAGCTCGAGATCTTCAATAATCGGGAATGGTCCCACATATCTAGGTGCAAGTTTCCCTTTCATCCCTAACCTCTCAATGCCCTTCTTCGAGATACTTTCAAGAATACTGTCACCTTCATAAAATTTCAAGGGACGCTTCTACTTTATCCGCGATAGCTTTTTCGACGACTCGGGGCTGTGAGCAACCGATTCAGATCACTCTAATCTTCGGTGGTGTCACTAACCATCTCGCCCCAACATAATACTATCTCCGATTTCAACAGAGGTGTTCGCAAGGTCTGCCATACAACGCTTCAACGGAGCCATACCAATACTAGATTGGTAATCGTTATTGTAGGCAAACTCAGCCAATGCCAAATGAGTCTTCCAACTACCCCCAAAATCAAGCACGCAAGCCCAAGCATATCCTCTATGATTTGATGACTCTTTTCCGATTGCCCATCGGTTCATGGATGAAATGTCTTGAATTTCTGTTTGGTCCCCAATTCCCTTTGAAGACTTCTCCAAAATGAACCGTAAATTGAGTACCTCTATCTGAAATTATAGAGAGTGGTGCCCCATGCAACCTCAAGACATCCGACATGTAGATTCTACTTAGCTTTTCAGCAGAGTAAGTAGTCTTACAGTGTATGAAATGGGGTGACTTGGTGGTCTATCAACAATGACCCATATAGAATCCATTCCCTCATCGGGTCCTCGGTAACCCGGATACAAAATCCATGGTTATATTCTCCCACTTCCATTCCGAATCTCAGAGGTTTAAGAAGACCGTGGTGGTCTATGGTGTTCAGCTTTCACCTGTTGGCATGTGGCACACTTCTTAACATATTCTGCAATGTGTCGCTTCATGCCCGGCCACCAAAACTGACGACGTAGATCTCTGTACATTTTGGTACCACCAGGATGAATGGTATACTTCGATCTATGTGCCTCCTTCAAGATACTATTCCGCAAAGAGTGATCAAAAGGTACCCAAATTCTTCCTCTGAATCTGATGCTTCCGTCTCCGGATTTTTCCCAATCAACATCCTCAGCATTATTCACATATCCTTGGTACCTAGGTCCATCCCTCGAGGTATTCTGAGCATTCACAATCTCTTGAACCAAGGTGTTTTCTGCCGTCACTGTCATCTGTGCTAAATAACAACATTTCTGAGGATCTCCACTTCCATTTCCCGTGATTTCAAAACCATAAGAAGCAGCAGACTCCAGCAATTGCCACTCCTTCATCATCATCTGAGCACAGACATGTTCTCGCTTCCTACTCAATGCATCTGCAACTACATTTGCTTTACCCGGATGGTATTGCAATGTGAATGTATAGTCCTCCATGTACTCAACCCATCTCCTCTGCCTCATATTCAAATCTTTCTGCGAGAACAAGTACTTGAGACTCTTGTGATCAGAGAATATCTCAAACTTCTCACCATACACATAATGCCTCCATATCTTTAGAGCATGAATGATCGCCGCTAACTCCAAGTCATGAGTAGGATAATTCTTCTCATGGGCATTCAATTGTCTAGACGCATACGCTATCACTTGGCCTTCTTGCATTAAGACACATCCTAACCCGGTGTTAGAGGCATCAGTATAAATCACATAGCTCTTCTCCGGATCTGGAATAGTCAAAACTGGCGCTGTTACCAATCGCGTCTTTAGCTCTTGGAAAGCTTTCTCACATGCTTCTGTCCATTCAAACTTCACATCCTTCTGTGTCAATCTAGTTAAGGACGACGCTATGCTAGAGAATCCTTCTACAAAACGACGGTAATACCCGGCCAATCCCAAGAAACTCCTGATTTCCGTCGCTGACGTCGGTCTCGGCCAATTATTCACTGCCTCTATCTTTGAACGATCCACTTTGATTCCATTCTCCGATACAACATGCCCTAAGAATCTCATTTCATTCAACTTAACTCACACTTAATTGAACTTGGCATAAAGTCGATGATCAACTAATGTTTGGAAGACAATCCTCAAGTGTTCCTTGTGTTCCGCCCTAGTCTTGAATAAATCAAGATGTCATCTATGAATACGATAACAAATTGATCTAGGTATTTCCACATCACTTTCGGTGCATGAGATCCATAAATGCAGCCCGAGCATTGGTCAATCCAAATGGTAACACCAAAACTCAAAATGCCCTAGCCGTAAGCGGAAAGTCGTTTTCAGATATCTTCTTCCCGAATTCTCATCTGATGGTAGCCTGTTCTGAGATCTATCTTCGAGAAATACTTGGCACCCCTTAACTGATCAAATAGGTCATTGATCCTAGGCAACGGATATTTGTTCTTGATAGTCACATTATTCAACTTAGATAATCCACACATAGCGAAATGACCCATCCTTCTTCTTCACAAATAACACTGGTGCTCCCCAAGGTGACTGGCTTTCCCTTATAAACCCCAATCTTTTCAATTCATCTAATTGGGACTTGAGTTCTCTCATTTCGAGAGGAGCCATTCGATAAGGAATCATCGAAATAGGCGACGTTCCCGGCATTAGATCTATTACAAAATCTATCTCACGCCGTGGAGGCAATCCCGCAATGCATCCGGGAACACCGCCAAGAACTCACTAACTACTGGGGAACAAGCTCGGAAGATTCAACTTCGCCCTTGGAGACTAAGACCAGCTAACAACTGTGATCTATCATACTTGAAGTCGGACTTGGCCTTCACCACTCGGATACCGTGATTTCTAATCCCTCAAACACAACCTCAGCTGTCCGTGACTCTAAGCGCCACCGTCTTGGCAAAACAATCTACATGGGCATGATACTTCCCTAACAAATCCATCCCTACGATGACATCGAAACCTTTTAGGTCCATCACCGTTAGATCGACTATCATCTCCCTATCACCTATCTTTATCACACAATGGTGACAAACTTCAAAGAACATAGTTTTCTTTCCTAGAGGAGTAGATAGAATAAGCTTCCTCCCCGTATTAACTACTTCCAATCCAAGAATTTCCACCATATTTTTAGAAATGAAGGAGTGAGTAGCACCCGTATCAAACAAGACATGCACCTTATGAGTAAACAAACATATCATACCTTCCACCACTTGATCGGTAGCACTGATATCTGCCCACATAGCATTATATACCGTGGCTTCCTCTTGGGCTGATCACGGGATCCACAACTTCTTCCTCCGCACTAAATAATACACCTGGCCTCGTGGTCTCGTTCCACCCCCGAAGTGGACTTGGGACAAAACCGCTTTGATATGCCCAAACTTCACCGCGAACTATAGCAAACCACACTCTCTCCCCGACCGTAGGTGCTCTGTGGTATTACAGATTGCAATCTAGCTCTCTCGACCTCGAGGCCTCAAATTCTGCGACCGGTGCTCGGGTCGGAGAAGGAGCGGTACCCCTCGGTGGCCTCTCGTGGATCCACTCATCGGGTCTCGGCGAATGGTAGACTCTCAGGCGGTTGGCCTAACCACATTCAAACCCCCCGGTGTACAACTGGTGCCCTCCACCGTGGTGCCTGCTGAATAACCGCCTATACATCATTTGCGACCACTCAACCACTACCTTGGTAAACTGCGCTCTTTCCCCAGATCCCGCCTACCCCGAGATGCCGACCGTCTTACCCTTCCAACCTCTTGCCTCAGAAAGCAATAGTCGATCATCCACTCTTTTCAATACCTTGAGCCCTTCTCACAGCCTTAGCATAGGAATCGATCCAAGGACCGACATCTTGCTCTGCGATATACGGTTTCAGCCCACAATGAACTTCCTCGCCTTAGCTTTTTTCCGTGGAAATCCACTCCTTCCCATATCGCGGAAAAGAACAAGAATTTCTCTTCATCTCGCCCCATCGGTCATGTTTCCTTGTTCTAACTTGAGGAATTCCATTCGCTTCTTATCTCTCGCCCGCCAGAACATACCTCAAAAGAAAGAGTTCCTCAAACTTAGCCCAACTCATAGGAAACGTCTCCCATCCTTAACACCGATCCACCGGTGTTTGGCTTCTTCACCTCTAAGCATGAAGGCAGCCAAAGTGACCCGTTCCACATCGGTACACATCATAGAGTCTAGCATACTTTCGACATGTCTAGCAACCAGCCTTCGCTACTTTTAACCTCGAAGACCCACAAATTCAGTGGACGTGGCGATGAAATTTGCAAGCGAAACCCCGATTGACTTTTGCACTGGTGGTCTGAACTCCTCAACTCTCACTGTGGTTGGGGATGCTACCTCTGGTGTCACACCAGGTGGAATAACAGTGGATGTCAGAAGAGGTTGGGGCTCGTTCCGACTAGCCCTCAAACTTTCGATCTCATCTCATCTCATTTTGTTCGAGCCATTTGATTCATCATAGAGAGGAGCCTATCCATTCGGTCCTCCCGACCACGATCCGTAGCATCATCACCACTAGTACTTTCCGGATCCATGGTGACTATTCTGCACATACACAAAGAGCCAACTCAGTGTATGATACATTAGAGAGAATTTCTCAAAATTATGCAAGAGCATAGGCCGCGCCCTATTGAATTCACATGCATAGAATGAGCGTGAGTAGAATTTCAAGAGATGAGCGCAGTCGGCTTCGAAGTAAAGGGTGTTGTGCAGTCGGTCGCGCACCTCGAAATGAAAATTCACTCCGACCTAATGGTGTCCGATTCGTCAAATTCCTCGACGCGTGTCCACACTCTCATTTGCACAGGACAAGACAACTACCCATGCGACGTCTCGACATTGCTAAACTAGTATTAATGCTTAACGTACTAACTAGGGGTAGTGTATCTAGGGTTTATCGGGTTTCGACTAACACTTTTGAAACGCGTCGCGACCGAGTCCCCCGCTACAGCTCCCAGACGGATCTAATAGTGGACGCTCTGATACCACGTTTTCACGCCCCGAGACCCCAACACACATCCCGAGGGCGTGGAATGAATCTCGAGGCGCATTACCTATCCCGATTCTACCGAAATTTCGCAGCAGAGTTTCCTTTGTTTGATCGACGCGTCAGAACCCCTAAAAAACTGTCATAACCTGTCATAAACCCTGGACCTCTTATAATTCATTCCTCCAACCATACATACATCCAACAACCATATATACTACACTTAACTCTAACTACTACCGGGATATGACGATATAACTACAAAACAAGGAGAACCGTTGCCAAATACGATTATTACATCAAAATGACCTAGCTCTCTATATATACAACAAAAGAAACTAGTCTCTTTCTATACAACCAAAGGAAAAGAGCTAGGCTCATTATATGCAACAAAAGAATAACCTAGGTCATCTCTATACAAATCCAAAATATAAACTTGACTGCTCTCGTCAAGCATGGGGAAATCCTCCCAAATCACCATACCCGTCATCACTAGGGTTAGGGAAACCCTCCTCCGCAACTGGCTCGTCTGAAATGTTAAGTAGGATGAGCAAACAACTATGCCCAGTAGAAACGCACATAGCCAATAAATAGTTTACTTATAGAAAACATTTAAAACATGCAGGGTTTCTATAATAGTATTCAAATATTGTGACTAGGTATATATACATCACTAACTAGCAGAAATCCTCTTGACATGCTTCATTGATATATAAAATAGAGTTTTCACAATCATCATACAACTATTGTGGCCGCTGCATCCTATTAGAATGGTAGGGTACGACCGGTATTTTCTGCCCCAGTAAGTAAATCGGTTCAAGCTTCCCATTGTGAACCATGCACCGTTGTTTTTCTGATTTTACGGCGCGGGAGATGAAATGCCGTTGTTGTGTTTCGTACACACAAAATCCCCAAAGCTTTTAGGGCTCGGTGGGCCCTGCGGACTACCCCCGACCCCATACGGCCGTCACCTAACTTTACGGTTGGTCAACCGTTCGACGACCGCAGACCGCCGGGATCGACACACATCCAGAGTGGACTAAACTCTCACTCCTGGCGCCTAAACCTCATCGAGGTAACATGTAACCCCCACAAGCTAATCACCATACAAATGATGACACGTCATAAGCATGGTTATCTAGAAAAGTAGAAAAGGAATTCGGACTACATCCGGTGATGCATCCCTTTAAAGGTGGCCCACGCTTTCGAAGGTGTACACCCGGTTGGAATCCTGTTTTAACCGGCCGTCTCCGAAATGCGACAACAGTTCCTTCTTTATAGGAATTCACGGTTCCTTTTCTAAATCTCCTCGTGATAAACATTGTAATATCTATATATATATATACTGTGATATTACGATTATTTTCAAATACTCTAGTTACATATCTAGTTTTTTTTTTTTTTAAAACTGTTGATTATATAGGTGTGAGTTCGGATTTCCAAATCGAAAGCGTAACAACCTATGACTCCCAAACGGGCTATCATAGTAAATAACAACCGATGATTCCTAAACGGCTAATCATCGTTAAATAACACTTCGACCATCCCGGGACCAATCGAACTTCGCGACCTAGTTACAAAAACAACCGGGTAATCCTTACCCAAGATTACAAAATCCATCTCTCTGTCTCCCCATCGGAGACAAGAGACGCGAACCTTTCCCCAAAACCAGTTTTTCACTTTTTAACTAAGAAAAAACAATCCCTCGCTACCCCCGATTTTACAGAAAACCATTTCACGCGAAAAGCTATCCATATACTTAATTCATATCGAGGAAAACTACAATGCAAAAACATGAATATCATATATACATGCATGGTTGATACACAAACTATTTCTTAACATTTTAAACAACTCAAATCATGCATGAAAATAAGCAGACTATATATTGGTATGTAGGTTCCTACCTTAGCAAGCTCCTTCTCCTCAAGCCCACTTAACCCAATCGAACCAGCTTAACCGAATCCAACTCCTATAAATCATATAAGCCCAATTGTAAATCTATTAGAACCCGAAGAAGACAATTAATACTTCCTTTCAACATAAGTCGAGAGAAATAATTACTCGTTGATTATATTAACCACTAAAGTAATTATTAACGTACTACCCTTCTAGTTACGAAAAGTTTTGTTCTAGACTGCTATAGGCCACCACAAAGCATTCGGAATACCGACAAGTTTTTGTCAGCGATCGACTACTGAGGCCATTCCCAGTTCTTACATATATTTTCTCAGGAACTTAACCCCTTTAGATGCTTCGTATTCACTCTCCTCCCATCCCACAACATTTCCATTTGTAATAAGATCCCAATCCAATTCCAAATTTCCACTACAACCCATTCCACCCTCTTCGGTTCATAGCAAATCTAATTACAATTACTGTCGAGTTTCTTATCAATCGTGCATTACTGAGTCAAATCCTAAACAAGTTTAGACTAACATAACTTTTCTAAATTAAAGTGAATATAGTAACTCTTACCGAGTCAGCAAGCGAAACTCGATCCTAGCTTGCTGCTCCACCAAAATCGCAGCTCTCCTTCTCCAAACCGAAGCTTTGCCAAGTGTACCACCAACCCATTCAAATATCTTTCAACCAATACCACTAATTAACTTCGAAATCGAAGTTTACACTATCAATTTGTATGCGAAATTCACTAACCTTTTCGCGAAAACCCGACGACTCCAAGAATTTTCGGCTACACCATCTGTTTCACTCCACTCCAACTCGTCCCATACTGCCGCCACCTTCAACACCCCAATACACTCAATTAAAATCGAGATATCAATTCCATCAACAATTTAAATCAAATCAGCACATATATCTAAATCGCACTCACCTTTTACCTTGATACGGTAGCGATTCCCACAAATTCGAATCCTCACATTTGGGTTTAAGGTTTCTAAGGCTTGAGGGTGAAGATTTGAGGTTTGGATCGAGGTGAATTGATAGAATTTTGGTTTCTCTCTCCTAGGTTTTGTTCTTTCGAATTGGGGAAGAAGGTGCGATTTGGATTTCGCGATTTTTCGTTTTCTTTGTTGGTTTAGATGCGTTTTTTTCTATTTTCGATTTGGGCCGATATTTTTGGGCCCCAAGCCCGATCGATTCAATTGGACTTAAGGTCCTAATATGCCTAACCACCACTCGTTTGACGTCAAGCGTCGTAATTATTTTTCCCGCTCATCCCGCTAAATTTAATCGCTATATTCTATCTCACCGAGTTATGACAATAACCCACTCATGCGTGTAAAGCCGTTAACTTCGTGCGGCCGACGGAAAAGCCGCTTAACCGACATTTTTGCCAAATTTCCGCCTATAGTAAACTACCTAGCGTGCCTTATGAGTCGGAGTTAAGTTTTAGTAAGTTACGTCACGGTTGAAATATAAACCCGACGACCAACTTATATAAACGACCCTAGATTTAATAGGAAATTTACGAAAATACCCTTAATAATAATTCAGGACTTTACAACACCCAATAAGAGTTTCTTGTCTGCTTCATGCCCACAAAAGTGAAATGCAGTAGTGCAAACTAAACTCTTTTTTCAGTTACATACAGACAAAAAGAACCACTTATAAGAAAAAACGAAAAATAGAATGAATGATTCAAATTGGTTACCTTTGATTTGCTTAGGGTGCATAGTATCTTGGGACGAACGTAATTTCTGATAGATTTCAAAGGATCTCTATTTAAGAATTACTAATTTGGTTGCATAACATTAATACGATTCATATAGTATAGGATCTTACTCGATCTAGCTTGAAAGGGCGGTGAAGACATCCATTGTGCAACATGGGATTCCAAATAATTTGTTTGAAGTAATTTGTCAGTTCTCTTCAAATTCTGATGGTGGGTAAAAGTAGTATTAAATAAATCACACTATTAACTAACCTTAGTTTGAAGTTAGCAAAGTTGCATAACGATTCATGCCATACCGCAATGGCAATGTTACTCTGGTTTCGTTTCTGCATTCAAACAACAAAAAGGAAGAAAAATATTCAATGATTTGAATAACAAAGATCCATTGAATAAGATGTATATACACCAATATCATATAACAGTTCATGATGTTTATCAAATAAACTAATATCCCAAAGTACACTATCTTGAAAGAAATTTACAACACCAGAGGAGGTACATAAACCCTTGATTCGATTAGGCAAATAAGTAAAAGAGAAATATGGTCAAGAACGAATGAACTTTGCAAATAGTGTGAAGCGTTATAACACCTGCGCTTTTTTTGGACAGATAGGAAGATGTTTAGCAGGTCATGTGGTCCTTTTGAGTACCTATTTTAAATAACTAATTAAATGACAGCATCAGGAAACAAAAATGGATCAAATTAAATAACTAATTTTACAGATCCACAATTCAAATAATTGAGTGGCCCTTTACAGAAAATATATATGAATTTTATACCGTTTTCACAGGGGAAAAAAAAATCAAATGGAGTAATTTGTTTATGTTTTAAGTCGGAATACGAAATAAATAGATGGAAAAACTTACAAAATGGAATCGAGATTTAATCCTCAATAAGGTTTCTTTTCTTCTTAAGCAATATCTGGATGAAGGGGATGAGGATTACTAATAATTGGATTGCTTAGAGAAGGCGAGCAATGACACTGTATGAGTGAGTCAGCGAGGTGTTTCAAGAGTTTTGCCCAATAAAAATGAAGTTAGCATGGTTTCATTAACAATTAGAGGGCAAAGTTCCTCCCTCACCATTGATTGAACAGTTGGTCGTTGTCGTTAAAAAACGAATCCGTCAGTAATCAAAATCATATGCATACCCAACTTCCTTAACGTAAAAATAAATCTCTATTTCCTGTTTAAAAAATACACGCACCGTGGTTTCTTTTACAACCGGTTGAAGGTGCTCCCTTAAGTTTGATCGAAGAACACGAAGTAAATAATTAGCAACCAACCTTTTAATTACACACATACAAAAACAAACAAACTTGAAACTTGAGATGGAGAGTGAGAGAGAGAGTGATAGGAAAAGGTATTTTGGTGAAAGAGAACGGTTGTGGCCTTGTGGGATTCTGGGAGAGAGAACGAAAGTAGAAACGAAGGGTTTTCACCATTGAAGAGTCGCAGAGAAACGAAGAGTCTTGCTTGTTTAATTTCACAATTAAGAATCTAATTAATTTCTAATCCAACTCAACTCATGGACTGTCATCGTGGCACTCGTCCCGACCCTCGATTTATACCCCTGAAATCGAATCCCAGCCGGGAGTAAAGAAACTGAGCTGTTTTGTTAAGTTGATTTTTAAACAATTATTTAAACACTTTTAAGTCAAAAGTTATTTTACACAATCATTTAAATGCCATGTGTTTCCAACGAGCTGGCACAACGTTTCTCACAGAAATTCAAAAACTCACATGTCAGCCTAGACAACGGTAACTTCAACCCCGCTCTCAGTTGCCCCTTACAGATAACTACCCCATAATCTCGGGGAACGAACAAATTACTAAAAACGTTAGCGTCCTCTCCCAGTTCGTGAATTTTGAGGTCGCTTACACGAATATCGTACGCACGCCTGAAATCACCAAAGCTTCTTAGAGCTCATTTATCTACTATCCTAGGAGTCAAACCACTAGAGGATGTTGCAACCCTATCACCAGAACTGCTCGCCACCGCGACCACAGAATTAGAACGAACCTCCTCTACCTCCTCACTCAATAAAACATCTCGAATCTCCTCAAATCGAGTATCATTTGAATCAAACATACTTCCTCTTCTTATACAACTCACCAACAACAAAAAATGATAGTTAAAGCCTAGAGAACCCAACAAAAACAAGCAGCAAAGAAAAGAAAAATGCAAAGAAAAATGGCAGAAACTAACCTGTGCCTTTCGAACTCAAAGGGTGCAAATGAAGAACGCTTCAGTTCTCCAAGCGTATATCACAAGGCATCGGTTCATTTTCCAAAGCAACGTAATCATTTTATTTAACCCTAACGTGCCACGTCTCCCCACAAAACGAGGCGGTTCAGTTGTGGCCTTTCAAATCATCCGTACCACGTGCCATCCATGTGCTAATTTAAATCTCTCACCAGATCGCTATCTATTACTTAACGACCTGCTGAGAGGGGGTTGTGTGAATGAGTAATATACACTTACAGTAAATATTAAACATGTGTCAAGCACTCCAGGACAATCACACGTAGCCACACGTCCGGGTCGCTGATGATCAGTTCATACAGGTTAAGCGACCTCATCAGCACCCTGAACACTCTTCTCCTAGAACGTCTGCGTCTAGAACGTCAAGTGTCCAAAACGCTAAATCTAGCCAGCATCCCAATGGCTAGTAACGTATGTTGCAGTTGGCATCATCAAGACCGAAGTTTCAGTTATGCATACATTACTCCACTGCAGGACGCCTTCATGGCTCATTAAATGCCATCAAGTCCAGAACTTGACCTGACGCGAGAGAGGAGGAGGCGCGGTCACCTTTGCCTATATAAAGAAGAGGAGGAACTACGTCTGACCTGATTAAAGTCTCCCCCAGTAGAGAGAACTTGATACGTAGACAGTTCATCCACACGAACTCGGTCAAACCCAATCAATTAACCCTTTCTCCCCCAAATTGCCTACATCAGTAAGGTTAAACGAAACATAGCATTTCCATGGTCCGTAGTACAAACTTCGAAAGCAAGGGCTTCAGATGTCTTTAAATTTAACAAACTGGTGGTTTCTAACGGTGAATTTGTTGTGTTTATAAAAACTATAATATTTTCAAGTTACTTGTACTTGATGATACCCCGTTCAAGCTTTTCTTTGAAGATGAAGAGAAGATTTTTTTTGGATTGCAAATTGGGAAAACGTGTGTTAAGAGCCAAAAACTGTAGTTTTAACCCCTTAATAATATTACATTTAGACTAATTATGTTTATAATAAATAAGAGTTAGTACTGTTTATGTATTTTTGTGTATTTTAGGTCTTGGAGTCAAATATGTGAAGAAATATGTCACTTTTGCAAGAGAAAAGAGCAAAAGTTGGTTGCCAAGAAGTTATATGATTAAAGCCCAAGTTTCAAGGAGAAAAAACCTTTTTAAAGCCTAATCAAAGTTAAAAAATCAAAGTCAACGCAGGTAGAAAAAAGAGCAGAAAAGTCAATGAGAACTTCAAGCAGGTCGTATATTTGGACTCAGACCTCGGAATTGGGCCTATTATATGTCAAAACGACCGGATCGGAAAGAGATTTCTAATGGTTTAGGACTTAATCTAATTAGAGAAGTAAAAGTGGACAAAAAAAAGCTGTTGCAGTTATTTCTAACAAAGAAACTCTTTTTGGACTTAAGTAATTAGGTTTTGGGCTTGATTTAGTGGCCCAAAACATAGCTCTAAAGCCCATGCACGAAATTATAAACCTAACCCTCTCCTATATAAAGAGAGTTAAGGCTAAACAAAACTTGGCTACTCCCTTTTTTAGTTTAGTTGTAAATTAAGGTTCTCTCTCTCTCTCTCTCTCTCCCCCCATTATATAGTTTTTAGTTTTTAGATTCCTTCCCATTAATTAAAACTCTCTTAATTAAATTAGTTTCTCTCTTTCTCTTTAGTATAATCTAATTATTAGTTCTAAACCCTAGCATCCATTAATAAAACCAAGTTATTGTTATTATCTTCCTTGTGTCTTACTCTTCTTCTATTAATGATAGTCTAATGAATCTTAGCTAAACCTCCATTAGAAGGGTTTGATGAAGCTTTTGATGAAGACTTGATATGTTAGTTAGATTTATTGCTTATTAAAGAGTTTCAATCTAGAGGTTAGTTTATTCACCATGAGAATAGGTTAAACTTCTTCTCATGCTAATTATTAGTTGATTAGAGATGTAATGAATAATTAGAGATCAAATACTTAATCTTTATTGGTTAAGATTGCAATAATCTACACTATCATATTAGGAATTTATCTAGGTGGTATCAAATCTCCCTAATCCCTTCTTCCCATTTAAAATCTTCGTAATTAGTTATTTTTATCATATTAGTAAAATTACAATCCATTGCTCTCACGGATATACGTAAAATTGTTAAAACTAGTGAACTATTACGTTTAAACAACTAGGAGTGGAATGAAATCTTTACTCCATAATATTGTATGATACTTGAGAGTAAAAATTTGATCTAATTGTAGAATAACTAGCTTTCTTATTCCTAGCAGTAAATCAAATTATTAGTAGGATAGAAAACACTATATCTCATTTTATCAACATGCAAGGTGCTAAATGATATGGGAGTGAAAATAAAAAATGTTGTTTAATTGGCTCTGCTTGGAGTAAAAACTCTGAAAGATATATACTTCTCGCTTACTGGAAACACAATCGATGATTCTTCAAAAGCTCTCACTTTGGATTCGCATATTACATTAAAGGCTTGGCTCGCCTTTCAGGTGGGATCTCTTCGTGAGGTCGGATAATCTGAGGCAGGGATAGAGCCAGGATTCTAAGGCAGGGGGTGCGAGATTATTTGCATACCTCACCCCACCCCACCAAAAAAAAAAAATAATCTGCATATCCCACCCCACCCAAAAAAAAATAATAATAATAATCAACAAAATTATGCATTTATTTCAATTCACAAAACTAGAGTGCGTTGACTACTAATAATTATAGACTTATAATGTTATAATGTTAGATAGACTTATAAAAGATTAACATTGAAAATAAAAAAAAATTATCTTGTTTTGTTTTGTTTTTTTTAAGTGGAAATTTTATTGATAATGATAATGAGTTTTACAAATAATTAGGACAAGTGTGCAACAAGCTGTGCCACAAGTCCTTTCTGAATTATGTTTTTTGTTTTTTAATTTTTTTTTGAATTGATGTCTGACCGTTTGTTTAAGAATTGAGAGTGAAAAAAAGAAGGGAGAGCATACGAGTTTGTTATGGGTGATTATAATTATACAAACTGGCCGGTTGAATTTTGGGCATTTGGTTATTTGTTTTAGTTTCATCAACCTATCAAACATTGAAAGACACATTTCTCCATCTTTAATGGTTTTGGACTCAAAATAAATGAGAAATGATAAATGATAATTTTGTAAGGGCAAAAAGAAAAGTAAAAAAAAGTTAGTTTATTGGAATGCTTTTTATTAGTTTTTTTTTCATAATATTTTTTTTATGATTATATTCATATTATAGTTGTGAAAATTTTGGGGGTGCGGTAGTGGAAGTTTGCTAAAAAAAAATTAGGAGTGCGAGTCTTTATAGTTTGAAGATTTTTCTAGGCAATTAATTATTTAGTAGTGGAGTTTTTCTAATCTCAGGGGGTGCGACCGCCCCCACACGTACCCCCTATATCCATTTATGATATGAGGCTTATTAAGTTTGGATTATAATTAGGTCCTTGGATTTATTGTTTTTTGAGATCTTCTGTTTTCGTTGTAATCTCATTTTGTTAGGTTGTAATTAGGACCATTTACAAATTTCAAATAAAATTAGTAGTTGTCTCGTCACCTCTCTCTCTTTACTTAATTTGTTTTGTGATGGTTTTTGCAATGGTCCTAATTACAACCTAACAAAATGAAATTACAACAAAAATAGAAGATCTCAAAAACAATAAATCAAGGACCTAATTATAATCAAACAAGCCTCGGATCATAAATGGATATATAGGTGTGGGGCGATCACACCCCTATATCCATTTATGATCTGAGGCTTATTAAGTTTGGATTATAATTAGGTCTTTGGATTTATTGTTTTTTGAGATCTTCTGTTTTTGTTGTAATTTCATTTTGTTAGGTTGTAATTAGGACCATTTACAAATTTCAAATAAAATTAGTAGTTGTATCGTCACCTCTCTCTCTCTTTATTTAATTTGTTTTGTGATGGTTTCTGCCTATTGTGGCTCGTGTTCTGAGGCTCTGAGCCATCAAATCAAATGATTGAACATTCTCATTTTAATAATTTATTAATGAATATATATAGAAAAAAAGTTCTCTTGTGGGTTATGGAATCTGAGTAAAATGAAAATGATTAGACCATCTCTATTTAATATTAAGGCTACATTTGGTTCAAAGAATTTAAAATTCCTGGAAAGTTGTTTCTATAAGAATTTTTTTTTCTTGATTTCAAATTCCATAAAAAAAATTTCTTGTGTTTGGTTCAACCGGAAAAGAAAATGTTTTACAACTTTTCCATGAAAATGTAGTTAAGTTCAAACTATGACTGATTAATGTACTTGCTTATTCTTAAATTCTTACTCAATTCCGGGATCAATTCCAATCACAGATGCTTCATTCTTCATAGAGAGGAGAGCCATATGCAATTCAAATTTTAATGGGATTATATTAGGCAAATCCCTATACATCGTACATAAAAGAAATAAGAAGTGCAACATAGCTGCTTGCTCTATAATTATTTAGTTATCTAGCACTCCACAAAATTTACCTAATGTGAAGGTAGCTCCATCACAAGATCTGGATACTGTAGTGCTTACAATCTCCAGAAGAAAAGTACCAAATGATATTTCAAACAAATTTTCAATGCAATGACAAGGCATTCAGTTTCTCAAGCAGTCAGATATATATAAGTCACGTAGTAAACCACTAGATAATTCTTGCATACATAGGAAAAACATAACAAACCTGAGGCAAAAACGCAAGCACATCTTGCATACAATCTAAAGATATTAAGGACATACCTACTAAAAGCAACAGGTCATTATAGTTAACAACTAAGCATTCAAAAGTGCAAAGCCTCTAAGGGGCCAAAGCCGAGGCCTCAATTCTACTAACAAAACCAAATTTTGAATCCTTTTGCCTTGCAGCTGGGAGACAACCCGGCCATTCTTCAGCGTTAATGTTTGCTACCTCCAATTGGGTATAACAAAGTTTAGACTAATGCAGTATAAGCTCACGCCTCATGTTACCTACGTGCGCCTAAACAAATCTTTAACAGAGGATATCACCAACCTAAGCAATAAATAAAAATCCTATTCCGTAAAGAAACAATGCAAAAGACAAATTTATCAGTGAAACCATAATAACAGAGCAAACTTATCCTTGCACACACAAGCTCAGGGTCCTCTTCCCATAACTATTGTAAATAAGATTTCATCTCAATGAGCCCTCTAAAAATCCAATAGTAAACACTTGAAACACACTATCACTGCAGTAGTGCAGTGTACCATAAGTCCATAACTGACTGGAGCATCATAAGATTCTTGCATCATGGTATTTAGTCAGGGAATAACAAACTCCATAGCAAGAACTCAAGAACACAAGCAAAAAATTACACATGTTAGCTAGCATCAGACTACGCATCTGCATACAGTCAAAACTACTACTAACTACTACTAAAAATTCCAGCAATCCAATCTAAAGATATTAAGGACATAGCCTCAATATGCAAAGTTCCAATATGCCCAAGCAAACCTATCAGTTGTGTGCACTAGACTAAACAATCAGTTCTAGGAACATAAAATCAGTTCTAAGAAAAAGCTCGACAACATTAGTATTAGTATCACCTCAAGAACATAAAATCGATACACTAACTTCCATATATTCTAAATGCAAAAGCAATACCATCCATGCAAAACCAATTCATACGAAGTTCGTTAGTCTTTGAAAGAAATTGCTTCCCAGCAAGAGGGTTTTCAGTTAGATACTCAAAAGCCGAGTTTAACATTGAGTTTATGACTATTTAGTACCACATACTTTCATTTGTTTTTCCCTAAATGGTACATGTAATTTGTTTCTCACCTATTAGTACCACTAACTCTTAATTTGTTTCAATTTAGTACTTCCGTCTGTTTTCCGTTCAATTTGTCCAACGGTGCTAAATAAGATGACATCAGAACTTCTTCAAGAAAATATTGATTTGGTTGTTCTTGAAAATCCAACAGGTTGTTCTTGAGCATTCTCTCTCCATGATGTTTAGTGAAGCTGCTGCAAAAAAATTTATAGTTTAGAGCATAAATAAAAGATAATAGAAGATTACGAGCTTAACAAGAACCGGGTAGAGTAGATTGTACAAGCATCTCAAGAATCAAAAGGTAACTAAAACTTCAAACAAGTAACAAATGAACTAACCCATTATTTAAGATTTTGTTATTGGAATAGAGCTTGTCAGAGACTCAATGCCAATAGAAAGGAAAGAATAGATGCGAGCAACCAATCAAATGATAATACTACAAATGCAGAATCCTGAAAAGAAATCATATGTTAAGGAGGTGCAAGATCCACTATGTTCTTTGCTGCCAAGAAGAGAAACTTCCTCAAGTTCCTCTGTTCCCTTCCTACAGAAGTTAGAATTATTGAGGCGGCCCTAGAGCTCCCCAAATATCAACTAAGTCTTCTTTACAAGGACAGATTAAAGTAGTTTCAGTCAGCCTCGATGATCACCTCCTAGAACTTGCAGATTATGGAATATTTAAAGCCAATGGTAACAACCATTTTTTAAAAAAAAAAGAAAAAAGAAAATCCAGAACAAAGAACGTCTTGCGCCGCAACACCACCACTAACCTGCCCAGGTACTAATGTTAGTTCGAAAAATGATAGGTTTGGAACCTCTAAAAAATGGGGTTTGCGATCTCCAAGGTGAAAAAACAGAGTAACCTTGCTCCTTTCTTAGCTTGTTTTCTTCCTTGTCTTGTTTGGTTGTCAAACTTAATTACATCCTTCACTTTCTTACTTTGTTTTCTTCCTTGTCTTATTTGGTTGTCAAACTTATGTCCCTCACTAACAGTCTAACATAGAATCACAATTGGTTTAAATCGATTTCCTTCACCAAATCATGGTAGGTAATTCTTAACATCTCCACACCCTCTACGACAAGAAATGATGAAGACATTGGGCAGCAAAAGCAACCCCAACTCTAGAAATCACGAATCAATATTTTGTTGAAGAAGTGTTGATGTCATCTTATTTAGTGCCCTTAGACAAATTGGACGGAAACAGACGGAGGTACTAAATTAAAACAAATTAAGAGTTTGTGGTACTAATAGGCGAGAAACAAAGTACATGTACTATTTAGGAAAAAAAAATGAAAGTATGTGGTACTAATAGTCATAAACTCTTTAACATTTGAGTATTAAACCCTTCAATGTTCATCACTCCATAGAAGATTCGGACATAAAAGCTTTGATTGGCGTTACTCACTTTGGATTTGCTAGGGAGAAACTTGCCTCGCCAACCCGTCAAGCTTCGAAAAAGCTTCCTCTGACTGTCTACTCCTCTTTGCCTTTTGTGGCATCCCTTGGGTCTCGCTTACTTCTTCAACAGAAATATTTTCATATTGTGTATCTGTGATTACCTTCCCAAAACTCCCTATAACTTGGTCATCCCCACAAGCAAGAGACAACTCATCATATTGTTCTATTGGGACATTCAACAAGCCTTTTGCATATGGATTATCCTACATAAATTCAATATCATCCCATATGAGACTGATCCGACAAAGACTACCAACCAAACTATATATAATACCAAGCAAATGGTAGGCATTTGTAGAAGTAGTAACACAGTTACACATCTTTGTATTAAAGTGTTGTAGATATACTGTGTGTGTAGACAATCGTCTTGGCACTAATTGTTCTTCTGTCTTTACGTTGCTGGTGTCGCAAAAGGAATGAATGTTGAAAGTCATGGGGACAGTCATGGGGACAACAAGAGAGCGATCGAGAGTAACTTAAGGTTCTTTGCCTTAAGTGATCAGGTATACCAACTTATTACCCTTTCAAGCAATTTTTAGTTGGTGAGGCATTCTTATCTTCTTTTCCCCCCAAAACCTTCCTTTTCGGGTAACAAACACACGACCAAACAAGGAAGAAGACGATAAATCTGGCTTAATCACACCACAAAATCCATCTTTTCCTACGATGGATAACCAACAAGTAAACTCTTCTACATCCACCACAACTTCTTGGAGCTCTCTGTTCAAAGGAGTTGGGTCAAATGGTTTGACAAATACACTGACGAGCTTCTTACCTCTTATACAAGATGGTGTTGCACAAGTACCGGACCAATTGTTGAACAAGATAAAAGTCAGTGGGAAGAGTATTTGGTAGGATACTTCTTTGATAAAAGATTATCCTTTCCATATGTTAGAGATTCTTTAACTAAACTATGGAAATTGAAAGCCTCTTTTGAGATTACCACAGATAAGGACTTGTTCTATATCAAGTTCATGAATGATGAGGATAGGAAAATAGTGATGGAAGCTAGGCCTGTGTTCATAGCAGGCAGGGTATTTGTACTCAAACCTTGGTCAGTAGAGGTGGAGTCCCAAAGGAACAAGATAGACACTGTCCCAATTTTGGTAAAACTAACTGATTTGCCCAAAGAGATGTGGACTCGAAATAGATTATCATATGTTGCTAGTCTAGTGGGAGGACCCATGGTCATGGGCAATGCTATTGCACTGAAGAAGCGTTTAACTTTTGCATGAGTATGTGTTCAAATACCTTATAACCATAAATACGAAAAAACAGTGAAGCTTAAGGTTGAGGAAAGGGAAGTAGTACTAGGAGTGGAGTATCCATGGAAGCCATCTTCATGTGAGAAGTGCAAGAAATTTGGCCACTTTACTGCTAAATGTGTGAATCAAGGCGCTCGAGTTTGGGCAGTGAGAAGGCTTGCAACTGAGAGAGGTGTAACAAGTGGTACACCAAATGATTGTCCAATAGTACAAGTAACAAGAGTTAATGTGGTACGGTGTCGAACACTCATATTGCGGAGTCAGTACCAGTAGTTTGTGTGGGTCCTTCCACTGTTAGAACAAAAGAAGTAGGCCCGAGTAGTTGTGATCAGGGGAATGGAACAGAGGTTGAAGAGCTCAACACTGGTGGACATGATAATGGAACCGATCCTTCCATTGGACTTCAGCTAGCACTTTATGTGTTTGCTAAGATATCAACTCCTATAGTAAATAGGATTATTGAAACTATGGATACTCCTCAATCGCAAAAAGGAACTTCAAGTAACCAGAGAGATAAGAACAATATGGTTACACCAACCCAAAGTCATCAGCCTAGAGTTATTCCGATCAACCAATTGCCAAGTAGTAGAGAATGAAACATGTATGAAGGGCTAGTTGCTGGATATGAAGATGAAGATGAAGATGATGATCGCTCAGAGAATGAGACTAACTTCTTTACGGATGCTATTACAGTAGCCCCAACTATTGTTTTGCATAAGAGCTCATCAAGGTATATAGCGTCTTCTAAGGATCAACATCAATGGACTATTGTGAAACCAAAAAGAAGCAAAAGAATACAAGAGCATTCTTCAGGAGATATAGATCCTACGCTTGCAATTATGAAGAAGGTAAAGTCGTTAACGAAAAACAAAAAGATGAGAAATCTTGAGGACTACACCAAAGAGTTTTGGGATGATACTTTGGGATTCACTTATGTGTGTTGTGCTTGCAAAGGTTTCTTTTGCAACTATGAAAAAGCGTAGACTCATCTTAGGAAGGATCATCCTAATATTGTTAAAGAAATCATGACTAAGAAGTAGGACTACTATCTCTACTTTTTTAGGCTCGACTGTAAGATGACTAGTATGTTATCTTATGTATGTTAGGCTTGAAGCCTGTTAGTATAGTGTCATTGTGTTCCACCTTTTAATGATCTAACTCTTAGGGAGGCTGGTAAGGTTTAACCTTTTGCAATAATAACAGGTGGGATCTGTCTTAACCCTAGCTTAATTTTTCAAAAAAAAAGAGATATACTGTGCTGAACACAATCAACTGTTTTAGACATGGCAGTAAAAGATTCAATAAATGGTGCATTGAAGACTCCCAATTACGTTCAGGAGTTGCAACATGTTTTTAACATTAGCAAAGGTCTAATACTATAATAGCAAAGATTCAAAAAATTGTACAGGAGTTGCAACATGGCAGAAAAAGATTCAATTAATGAATAAGGCTGCAGTTATTGCTAAGACAATAAGTTTCATTTCCTTAAGGTTGAGGTCAGCTAGCTAGTCTAAACAAAGACTATTTACACACTCAATGTCCTTGTCTCCAAGTGCTTTCAAGAGGCCATGTAAAACACTTCATGCCCATCTAGAAACCCAACCAGCCCACTCATCTTAATGTCACAAAGGTGCTAACTGCAGAACCTGGTATCACATTTAAAACTAGTATTATAAGTTTATGGTAGAGAATGGATTGGGCTTAAAACTCATGGCTGCCGAACCTAAAATAAGTCATTCTGATTATTCAAGGGGAGGGGATGACAGTATATGATAAGAGCCCAAAACTGTAGTTTTAACCCTGTAACAGTCATACTTTTAGACAATAATTAAGAGTTAATACTAATTATGTGTTTTATCGTTTCGGGCTTCAAAGTCAATTATGTGCAGAAATGTGCCACTTTGATGAGATAAAGGAGCAATGGTTGGTTGCTAAGGAGTTTTGTGATTAAAGGCCAAGATTTAAGAAGACAAAGCCTTTGTAAAGCCCGTTCAAAAGCTGAAAAGTCGATGCGGGCAGAAACCGCACACAAAGTCAGTAGAACTTCCGAAGGCCGTATCTTTGGACTTAGACCTCGGAATTGGGCCTACCTTATGTCAAAACGACCGGCTCGGAAAGAGATTTTCAATGGTCTAAGCCTTGACCCAATCAGAGGAGCAGAAGTGGACGAAAAGTCTGTTGAAGCCAACTGCAGCTGAAGAGGCCTTTTTGGACTGAAAGAATTGGGTTTTGGGCCTGATTCTCTGGCCCAAAACATGCATGGCTCCAAGCCCATGCACGATTTTTGGATCTAAAAGTATAAAAATAAGAGCTTGACTCTTTGTTAATGGTAGATAGTTAGACCTAGATTAAGAATTGGATTAGTTAGCCTCCATTAATTAGTTTTAGAACTTAGTTTTAGAATTTCAATTAGTTAATTAATTAGTTTTTCATATCTTGTTTTAGATCTAGTTCATGTTTAATTAATTACTTTAGAACAAAGTAGATTATTAATTTAGTATTTGAATCATTGTTTTATTATTCATTAGATTAATAAAATAGTGTTCTTAGTAATCTAGTTTCATTTTCCATTTACTTATTTAGTTCAATTCTTAGATTTACTTATTTGTCATTATTAGTTTAATTCAATTATTGTATGAGTAGTTTTGAATTGAGTTTAAACAAGTAAAGTTCAAATCTTTATATCATGTCTTGTTCGAATTTGATTGGGAATGATAGCGTGATGATTCTCGGCTAAACCTCCATTAGAGGGGGTTGAGAAGCCTTGATGAAGCTTGATTCCGATTATCATAGAATCGTCGTAATTTCCTTTCCACTCTAGAAATGATTAGTTCACCATGAGAATGGGTGTAATCGTTCACATGCTAGTTATGAATTTGTAGAAATGCCATGTGTAATTAGGGATTAGGAGTAACAGGATTTCTCTGCGGGCGATTCAATTCAGATTACGATGATTCGGTCGGATTAGTAGATTAAGTTGAGCTAAGGTGGAATCAATTTCCCTCTAACTCCTTATCATAGAATCGACGTAGTATTCCCATAGTTGTTTAAATAGTCGACTAGTTGCATCTTGTGGGTAGTTGCATCGTAGTCTAGTTATCATTTCGTAAATCTCTCATTAGACTTTAGTTAAGATTATTTATACGTAGAAAACACAGCATGCAGAAGGACTAGGAGTGAAACGAACTTCCTACTCCACTATATCTGTTCAATAAATCGAGAGTAGAACAATCTTTGATAAATTAGGCACGTAATAAGTTTTAGTTTACTTACATTTTGAGTTTCATCGTTCATTTCGTAGGTAAACTTTATTCATTTTTATGTTTATCAAATGGCGCCGCTGCCATCTTAGTTTCACTTTTGCATTGTTTTAAGTAGTATAAGTACTCTTCTTAAAGTCCCATTTCACCCACCCACCCTTGTTCGCGTTCTAACTGTGGTTGTCTTCAAAGCATTAAACTTCCTCGAACAAAAAAAAAAAATTTGCACGATGACTGCTGGCTCAAGTTACTAGAAGCCGAAAGGCGTGACCGTGCCCAAACCGAGTCGCGACCAGCTCAAAAGGCCAAACTTCGAAGTTTACACCGAAGCACTGCGCCCAAAGTGGCTTACCGAGCTGAATTTTGCGATTTCCACAGGTTTGATTCGAACCCGATTTTTCAAGTTTTTCGGTGTTCTAACTTGTTATATACAATCGAACACGCGTAAACAAGACGCTATTCAGAAGCGAAGCAAGGCCTAATCAGGTATTCCTTTCTTCCATACCTCGCATCTCCTATTAGAGGTTTATACTAGTATATCAGGATTGTTTGGAGTGTTGACGTGTTTAGTTAACTTGGTCTTAACCTTGTATGAGATTAAGGTCTGGTCGAACAAAACACTTAACATAATTACACGCCAACATCAACAAGCACGCCTCTCTAGTATACCACTCATTGCACCTCTAGCTACTATTCCACATACTACTGCGACACAATGCCCGACTAAGGAGAGACTCCTCTCTTGGACTTTTATAAAGCCTTGGCGATAGCCCCAAATCTTGCATCGTTCTAGCGGACCGATTGGGGATTTCGAATCCCCAAATATTTTAATTTGTTACCCGTTTTTCATGGTTTAGACCATGAAAAACCTTATCAAGACATGCATAGGATTGAACAAGTCCTAACAACATTCCACCATCCTACGGTTGGTGCGGAACAAATTAAACCGAGGGTATTCCCTTTCACCTTAGCCGATAAAGGCGGCGTCTTTGGTTAACTGCTTGGCGCCTAATTCGTGGACTCGTGGGCTAAACTTGTTGTTTGTTTATAGAACATTTTACCCACCCCTAAAGATGGATGAGATGCTTTCCAAGATTCATTTCCTTCGACAAAATCCTCATGAATCGTTTTGAGGCTTGGAATCGTTTCACCGATCTCCTTATAGAGTGTCCACATCATAACCTAGCTTAAAGACACGTTAGTTCGTGCCTTTTCAAAGGACTTTTACACCACCATAAAGAAGTCCTTGACATAATGAATGGGTGGGGTAGTTTCTTAAGTAAAGGAGCCTCGGAGGCTTATAAATTTTAGAGGATCAAACTAAAGCTTAAATAACAACGTGGGGGGGTAGTGACGATATCCACCGCCCCGCTAGTTCTTCTAATACTGATTAAGGGCCGGTATGTTTGAAATTAAACACGATCCCGAGCTTAAAACTCTAATCGAATCTCTCACTAAAAGGTAGAGGCCATTTCGTTCAACAAAAGCCTATCCCCGTCATGAATGTAAATTCAAATCCATGTAGTTTCTATTGGAGCCCTCGAAAGCATCCCGACTTCCATCGTCCTATAGCCTATGAACAGGCTTGTTCCATTAATAGTGAACCTAACGGACCTTGGAGACAAAATCCCAACTTCGGTTGGAGAAATAACCAACACGTCACACCTCCAGGGTACAATAATCAATATGTTAGGCCAACGCATAGTTTTATCCAAACTCCACCACGACAAGGGCGAGGGTCGGGGGTAATTATAATAATTATAACAACCAAGTGCAACCTCGACAAGGTCAAGCACAAGGTCAAGGTAGTTATAATAATTATAATGCTAATAGAGGTATCGTTAGGTAAATAATAACTATGAAAATCCGCCCATAAATAATTCACGCGAGATAGTTCAAATCCACACCACCCGTGACTACTACACCCACACAACCGGATCGTCTTGACACCTTCATACAAGTGAGCCAAAACTTTTCCAAACCATGGCTTAATCTAACGGCGGCTTCTACAATCCGTTAATAATTTAAGCCCAACCGGTTGGTCCAAGATAAAGCCCAACCCAAAGGTGTGTTTTCCGTGTCATAATACCTAATCCTAAAACAACAAACACAGCCTTTGAGGTAACCGATAATACTAGTAATGAATATGAAAATGTAGGTGAGCTAAATGCCATCACCACTCTCCGTTCTGGCAGAGTGGTTGATAACAAAGTAACTATGCCTATAGTTACCCCACCAGTAGCCCCTATACCTGCTATTTTACTAGATACCGAAATAGAAACTGAAGAGCCTACCACTGTAGAGGTACCAGTTACAACACAACTTAAGAAACAGAAAGCCAAGGTTAAACATCCACGTGATACCATTGCTAAATATAGAGAGAAACCACCGTTTCTACAAAAATTAGCCATGTTAACTAGGGATACAAATTATGAGGAGATTAGGGACGTTTTCAAGAATCTAACTATAAACCTTCCCTTCCTCGAAGCTATTAAAAGCTACCACACCATGCTAAGTTTCTTAAGGAGTTGTGGTACTACTAGCGTAAGACCAATATACCAAAAGACGCCTTTTTAACGTAACAATTCCCAACTCTATCCGAACATAATGGAATTGTTAAGTACAAGGACCACGATCGCCCCTCAGATACAATGCACCTTAGGAGATTCCTATCTGACGACGGCGTTATTAGACACTGGGGGCTAGTGTTAACTTACTCCCATTTTATTTGTATAGACAAATAGGTCTAGAGGAGATGCAACCCACTAAAATGATATTGCAATTAGCTGATCGGTCTATTAAGTATCCTAAGGGTGTGGTTGAAAACGTGCTGGTATTTTTGCATAATGGGTGGAACTCTTATAGAGTTGCGTCAGTTTTTATTTCCTATATTAGTATATTTTAACCTTGTTTTGCAGATGTTCCAGAATTTCACGCGTTTCCATGGTATTTTTCTACCCTTTTTATTTAAATGCTTTGAAGACAAAGCATGCTTCTCGTTTGGGGGGGGGGGGGCATAGAAACACGTGTAATTAAGGCATCTGTTAGGATATAAATAGGTATAATGTGCACTTGTTTTATAGTTAAAATTTCAAAAATTTAAAAATATAAATAAATAAGTTCATGCTATACACTTAGGAATATTGGTATTGTTTTCCTCCTCTATGCTCTTAATAATCTAGAAGTCTCACGTAGCTTTTGCATTAGAATAATTTTTAGAAACTTAGGTTAATATGTAGGTAATAATCTTTGCATCTATCTATAAATATATTACATGAGTATCTATGATTGTTTGGCAGTAAGTTTCTGAACTCTAGGCTAGAGTACTTATTCTACAAATCTTGTGAGAATATAGCCTAAAGCCTTATATGAGCGAAACATTTGAGAAATGACACAAGGGAGAAGTAAAATTCAGATAGAGAAATCACACGTCCACTTGCTTGATCACTATGCCATATCCTAAGCAAGAATTTAGGCCCTCTTTGGATCGATATAGCAAGAAATTCAAACCTATGAATTATTTTCCGCTAGTCACCCCTCTGAGCCTTTCTTTAGCCTTTCATAAACCACAAATCCTTTACCCTGTTACAAAACAAAACAAAATAAAAATTCAACCTACCCAATTTAGATAAGTCTGAGAATAGAATGAGGAAGAAAGAAGAAGAGAAAAACCTGTGTAAACAAAAGTTAGTTAATTGCTTCAGAAAATAAAGAAAAGAAAAATAAAAATAGAAATAAAATAAAAACTCCAAAAAAATAGAATAAAAGGAGTCAAAAACCAAAGGAAAAGAAAAATAAATATATGGCTAAGGATGGAAACAAAGTGTAGAAGCAAAAGTAAATAACAAGGTTTTCTCTAGTTACATAATATGAAGACTCTATTATCTCAGACTTGTCCTTTTTCTAGATGCTATAAAAAGTCTACCTGGACACGCTAAGTTTCTAAAAGAGTTGTGCACTAAGAAGAGGAAAACTAATATTTCCCCACAAAGCATTCTTAACTAAACAATATCCCTTTTTATCTGAACATAACAGAATTGTTAAGTACAAGGACCCTGGTCGTCCTACTGTACAATGCACCTTAGGTAATACCTTCATAACAACTACTTTATTAGACGGGAGCCGAGTGTTAACTTACTCCTTTTTATTTATATAAACAACGGGTCTAACAAAACTTCAACCAACCAAAATGACTTTGCAGTTAGCCGATCGTTCTATTAAGTATCCCAAGGGTGTAGTTGAAAACATTCTCGTTAAACTGCAGGATTTTTACTATCCAGCCGACTTTGTTATTCTTGACACAGAAGTTGCTCATGATTCTATTCCCATCATCTTAGGGCGTCCTTTCTTGGCAACTGCCAATGCCCAAATCAATTGCCGGGATGGCTCAATGACTCTTTCTTTTGGAAATCTTTCTGTGAAAATTAACATATTTAGACAAAAGCAGAGACAACTAGGTTTTCCTGTAGAAGGTGAAGTTAAGTCTATTGAGAGTTTGGTATATCATATTGTTGCTTCCGACGATCTCGTCCCTACACTAGTAGATACCCCTCTTATGGAAGAAGACAAAGATCACAATTTTGACTCCTTGAACATAACTGAACTAGAGAAAGAATTTTCCACCCTACCTTTCGACACTACAAGAGATGGAGTAAACCTCACAAAAGACGAGATAGATGAATTCCTCAAAGATGGAGATGAATACCATAATTATATGGATGCGAACAACCTAGATGAGGAATTCAATGAGTTTCTAAGAGCCTGTGATAATCTACCCTCTCAAGCACTGCCTAGAGCACCACCCTACCACTAACTACCTGAGCTAATCCCTCACAGAATCCAATCATTCTTCCCACCCTTTTCTTCCAACACTTATTCACATTCCAATCATTCTTCCACTCTTACATGTTTTCTCAATTTTTGAGTCATGTTTCTCTATGGTGTGAATTATGCATGTATTGCATTATTGTTTTATTAGTTCGGATGTCAATTTTGAATTCCGTAGTTAAATTTGAATTTGGTTGTTAAATGTTGTTTGAATTTCAATTTTAATATAATATGGTTCTTTTCAAATTGTGCATTTTTTTTTTATTAATCCCACCTTCCCGAATTGTTTGGGGGTGGTATTATTTACTCTAGTATGATTTGTTATATGATCTTCCATTTTAGAAGTTGTTTTGGAGTGATAGTTGAGAATATTGCCGATATGGGCATGCCTAGGATTAGATGTGGTGGTAGGATGAAATCTATACGAGTTTAGAAGTTACTATTCTAAATTCAGTCTAAGAGATATTAGGTTTGTATTAGAATTAAGAATATGGGTAGTTTCTGTTTCCAATTTTGGAAATTTCTGTTTCCAACAATTGCCTTAAAACATTTTGGAAACTCAAACCTATATAAACTTCATTCATTCTCCACACAAAACTCACATCTCTCACATTCATCTCTCACCTTTCACTCCCAAATTTTCTTTCTTTTTCCTTCTCACTTCCGCATTTCAAGACCTCGGAAGACTCATGATGGAGCGCCACTGCGCCCTAGGCAACCGCTCTGTGTTTTAAATTTAACTCGAAGTGACCAGCCCATCCTGAGCAAAAAGTGAAGCGACCTCTGTTGAAGCGCTGGAACTCGAATTTTTCCTCGAAGCGACCAGCATCTACCAAGCCAAAAGTGAGCTCGCCTGTGAGTGCTCGAACTAGAAATTCACCCAAAGCACTCGCGCCCTACCCAGGCATAGGTTGAGCATACCCGGCATACGACCCACGTGGGCACCTAAAAATTCAAATTTTTGTGGGTTGTTCCAGGATCGTTGCAGCTGTTCTAGAGAGTAGTTTTGTGATGACTTCTCCTATAGTGATACCGGAGCAGTCTTTCGAACACTTGTTGGGAAGCGAGACTTATGGACATTGGTTCCGCGAAAGGATCTTGCAGTTAGGATGCGAAGGAACCTCATCTCTTTGGAAAGGCAGGATGCGAAGGAACCTCATTTCTTTATAGAAGAGGTTGACAACACTTAAACGCTGGAGTTAAGGTTAGTTTTTATTTCAGTTAGTGTCTGCTTATGTCCCAAGCAATTTGATTATTGTTAACCTCATAACGGGTGGAACTCATATCGAGTTGCGTCAGTTTTATTTGTTATATTAGTATGTTATAACCTTGTTTTGCAGATGTTCCAGAATTTTATGCGTTTCAATGGTATTTCTCTACCTTATTTATTTAAATATTTTGAGGACAAAGCATGCTTCTTGTTTTGGGGGGGGGGGGGGCATAACACGTGTAATTAAGACATATGTTAGGATATAGATATGTATAATATGCACTTGTTGTCTAGTTAAAAATTCAAAAATTTCAAAAAAATAAATAAATAAAAGTTATGCTATACACTTAGGAATATTGGTATTGTTTTCTTTCTCTATGCTCCGAATAATCTAGAAGTCTCACGTAGCTTTTGCATTAGAATAATTTGTAGAAACTTAGGTTAATACGTAGGTAATAATCTTTACATCTATCTATAAATATATATCTTTGATTGTTTGACAGTAAGTTTCTGAAACCTAGGCTAGAGTACTTATTCTACAAATCCTGTGAGAATATAGCCTAAAGCCTTATATGAGTGAAACATTTGAGAAATGACACAAGGGAGAAATAAAATCCGGATAGAGAAATCATACGTCCACTTGCTTGATCACTATGCCATATCCTAAGCGAAAATTTAGGCCCTCTTTGGATCGATATAGCCAGAAATTCAAACCTATAAATTATTTTCCGCTAGTCGCCCCTCTGAGCCTTTCTTTAGCCTTTCATAAACCGCAAATCCTTTACCCTGTTACAAAACAAAACAAAATAAAAAAAATCAACCTACCCATTCTTTGAATGAGTCTGAGAATAAAGATGAATAATAGAAAAGAGAAAGACCTTTGAAATCAAGAATTTGTTAGTCGCTTCAAATAATAAAAGAATATAAAATAAAGAGTTAGAACTCCAAAAATAGAATCAAATGAGTCAAAAGCCAAAGAAAAAGGAAAATATGGCTAAGGATGGAAACAAAGTGTAGAAGCAAAAGTAAAGAACAAGTTTTCTCTAGTTACATAATATGAAGACTCTATTATCTCATACTTGTCCTTTTAGAATATCCATTTCCTTCCTTCTTAAACCATCTCCTAATCCCCACAACACCTAATAAAGACCTCTAGCTCAATTAGGAATAGGTTAGTGTGATAGTAAGTGGCAGATGTGTTTGATCGACTCCAGCTTCCTTGTGTGTCATTGAGATTGTAAGGTAAAGTGTGCCCACTGCACACTGGAGTAGCGAAACTTGAGCGGAAAAATCAGAGTGGTTTTTGTCTTGACATTTATGTGAGGACCTACTTAAGAACGCTATTCTGAGTTTTCATAAACGGACCTACTAGTGCTTTTCATAGTATTACTCATTGTATATATGTTTATTCGTAGATGATTGATTATTATGCATATATTAGCTTAGGTTTCAACTTGATTATTCTGTATCCATTGCTAGTGAGATATATAGATAATTGGGAGCATAAATAAGGAAACAATAGTTTTATTTCTTAGTCGTTGTAGTATAGATGAAGTTTGTAAGTAACTTCACTAGAAAACTCTCACGAGGCTATAACTCGTCCACTAGGGAATTCCTAGTGGTTTAAGGCCTTGTTGCATATGGTCAATGCAATCGCACTCGGTGAAACGAGATTAGTTAGAACTCCATTTTTGGTCACTTATGCTAATTTCTCATATTTGCTTGAGGACAAGCAAAATGTTGTTTGGGGGTGGTTTGATAAGAGCCCAAAACTGTAGTTTTAACCCCTTAACAATAATACTTTTAGATCAATTATGCGAGTAATAAATAAGAGTTAATGTTGATTATGTGCTTTTATATATTTCAAGCATTGAAGTCTATTTTGTGAAGAAATGTGCCACTTTGGCGATATAAAGGAACAAGGGTTGGTTGCTAAGATGTTCTGTGAATAAAGGCCAAGATTCAAGGAGAAAAAGCCTTTGTAAAGCCCGGTTAGAAGCTGAGAAGTTAGAGTCAATGCGGGCAAAAACAGTACACAAAAGTCAGCAGAACTTTCGAAGACCGTATCTTTATACTCAGACCTCGGAATTGGGCCTACCTTATGTCAAAACGACCAGCTCGGAAAGAGCTTTCCAATGGTACAATCCTTGACCCAATTAGAGGAGCAAAAGTGGACAAAAACTCTGTTGAAGTCAGATCTAGCTGAAAAAAACCTTGTGGACTGAAGAGATTGGGTTTTGGGCTCGATTTTTTGGCCCAAAATATGGCTCCTCAGCCCATGCACCAAAAAGTGGATCTGGTCTCCTCCATTTGTATGGAGAAGACTTAGCTCTTAAGGATACTTAGATCTAGAGAAGAAAATTAGGTTAGACTCCATTAATTAGTTCCAATAACTTGTTTTAGATCTAGTTTTTTTACACTCGATTAATTTGTTTTAGAACAAGGTAGATTATTATTTAGAATCAAATTTAGTTTTATAATAAAGAATTAGTTTTCATTTCAATTTAGTTATTGATTAAATTCTTATTTAGTTTTAGTTGTTTTAAATTCATAAATTAGGTTGTCTTCATTTTGATTCTTAGACTATTGTTAAAATTAGATTTATAAAGTTTAATTTAGTTATTAAATTATGACTTGTTATTATTGTTCTTGTGTTGGGAATGATAGTATAATGATATTAGGCTAAAACCTCTATTAGAGGAGATTAAGGAAGTCATGTGAGGATGATTGCTTGTTAGAATAGTTGTTATTTAAAATATAAATTTCACATCTCATTACTCTCACCATTGTTCCTTGTATTTGATTAATTGAATACGTTTAAGTCTAGAGAGTTAAGAGTGGAATGATTCCGTACTCTATATATTGCATGAATATATATATGTGAGAGTAGGAAATAAATAATTGATACCGTAAGAATGAAGTTAGAGTAATCTAGTTGTGTTTTTACGGGTTATCAGGCAACACCCCTGAATTATCTGAAGAAATGATGTGAACAGTTCAGAATTTGATTACTGGGAAACGCTCTGGAACCATGAACATTGCCAATCATGTGAAGATGTTGTTCTTTTTTAAACATAACAAATCTGAGGCATTTAGCATTTGTAGGAGGCAAACTAATGTTAGCAGGCTTTTCTTAGTACAATAGCATATCCAAAAAGAAACAGGGCTCTGGTCGACTGTTTCTTGGTAGCACGGTTAACACTTCATATCTGATAAAAATGAGATAAATTGTGTTTTTTACGTAAAATGAAAGAATGTTCATCAATGAAATACCTTCAAAAGCATTTTATAAGCCCCCAGCAAGCGATTAGCAGTAGGGCCAAACCAATGCAATTGTGGTACCTCCATCATGTGAGTCCAGGGAAGAATTGTCTCCACATCCAGGGTGCACTATTAGTTCCATCTCTGCAAGCATCTATGAACTCCTTTGCATCTTCTTCAGAGATGGTATACTTCCAAAGTCCACTGCTATTTTGTAGCCAACAATTCTGCCTCTGCGGAGGTACAAGACTTCATCAGCGGAGGTAGTATCTTTGGCCCTTATTTCAACTGGTTCCACACGAAGAGTTGTCCATTTTTAAGAGAAAGCCTTCTGCCAATGCTCAAAAAGTTTAGAATAGATCCATGAGAACTTAAAATCTTTTAAAACTTCCACTCTGAGAGAAGACAAAAGTTCATAGAAGAACATACCTTTGAATTTTAAACGAAAAGAACGATTGCAGGATTTTGGTCTAGATTAACCATCCTTGCTCGAATCATATACTGCTGCAATTGCATCTGCAATTGGCGTCTCTTCATCCTGAAAAATATAGAAACTTAATTAACCACTGACAATTCCCTTTCTCAAACACAACAGGGCAAAGGACTTCCTTAGATCAAGGAAAAGCAACATAATAAAACAATCGAGTTCTTTAGACATTCTATTGTTCAAGGAGGAAATAGTAAAAGCAAAGCTTGAAATAAGGTCCATAATGTTGTCAAAGGTAGTCCACAGACCAAAAGCCAAGTAAAAGGAAGCACATAATTCGTTCAGATGAATAACAACTGTAGCACTTACCTTCTCTAGTGGATAAGCCGTTTTACGACACGTAGCACATTTCTCGTATATATGATAATAGAATATCCATTTAGCGTTGTTGTTCTTTTGCAAGGACATCAGCCATGGTATGCGTTGACACCTAGATTCACACTGTGTAAGAGGCTGGTTTGGTTGCATTTGTGGCGTGATGAATATCAAGGATTTGCAAGTAAAGGCTAAAAATGAATGCAATCACCAAGAAACGAGATGATATGACCAACTCTAAAAGCTCGGCCGGAAGGTCATTCCAACTCTCTTTTATAATTTCAGTTTTGTAGTTCCCCACGCCCGGGACTTCTTTCTTGACCTACAAAATATGTTGTCGGGATTAGAACAATATCTTTTACATTAATCAGACCATATAATCCAACTCATAAAACATGGCATGTAGTTTAATGAAGAATAAACTATTATACATTGGTCTTTGAACATTTTAGGTAGACCCCTTATAGGCTCATATTAGATCAGTATGCAATAAGAGTTAATGTCCCACTTGGTATTGCTTTAAAAATGGTGGAGCTTTCGAATCCTAAAGACAATGCATATATTGATTACTTACTTTCTTTGCTAGAAAATGGGGACTATCCATGGATTTCAAATTTTCAAGTTTATGATTGTGGCCATCTCCTACTCAAGCATTAATTCAGTCTACAAATCAAAGGAGAAAAGGTAAATAAATAGTCTTTAATTTTGTGTCAAGCTGTGAATTCCAAGTTTGTAATTGCAGGTGTCACATGCCTAAATTTCAAACTACAAATCAAAGGAAAAGCGTACATGACAAAGAACAACACCACAGACGACAGATATAATAGTGTGTAAAAGAAAATATAAAAGTAACTTATATTAGAAAGTAAGGAAAGATATTGAGCGATAGACTGATAGACAAATTACCTGTGGTTCGCAATTGGGCATCACCCAAAATGGCCCTTCCCAATAACTGAATTTTCTTCCACATGGTAAGGAAATTGTTATAGCTCCATCATCCATGTCAAATCTAAGCAACCTTGTATAACCACTAAAAGTGAGAAAACAATCCAGCAGCCTTGGTAGGTGACCTTGTCCGAAACCCACACAACATATCAGAACCAAAATTCTAAATGCAATGAGTGAATAAACCGAAGGACAACTGGTAAAAAATTCAAAGGAAATTCGATTGACATGATCAAGAAGGTACACGTAACTGGAAGTTCCAGTTGAAATTCACAGAATCCTTAAAGAGCTAGGCAAAGTGAGGCTTGCAGCACAGAATCCCTACATCAAGGAATAGTTGCTCAACTGAAAAAAAAAAAAAAAAAAAGGAACCAAAATTTTAAGAGTTGGCTTCTTCGCATATCTCATAGTATGATGCAATAACTAACAATGGATGATATCTTACCTCCTTAATTAACAGGATCTGTCTAGCAGCAGTAGGTTCAACTAAGCATAATACAGTTTGTTTGAGTGTTGTTTTGCCACTGCCTGTTCTGCCAACAATACGAGATTTCATACCGACATGAAAAGCGCATGTGAGAACTTGCATAATAAGTGGGGCATAGCGAACCTACAAAGTTTTCCCGCCATAGAACTTTATCAACATTCATCATATATTTTGTATGTTTAGTTTTATTTTGAACTTCATAGGATGAGTTATTTTGAGTTACCCTTGAGGAAACCCATCTGGGAAGGTATGATCTCCAAATCAATATTTTGCATTCTGCAGGAAAATCAGATCAGGGCCAATTTTTAAATAACCATAACATATAAACACAAATATCTTGAGAATAATAAAGGTGTATCTGTGCATGCAAGGTTAGATAAATGTATATATCTAATTTTAAATTTACCACAGGAACACCGTCTTTGGTGTTGCCTCTGCGACAAACATATAGAAGGTTGAATTAGCAGAATAAGTTGCATTGCCTCTATCTCCCAGACCACCCCTCCAATCAGTTGAGTGGGGAGATGTCACATCCATTCCTCGAGGTTAGAGCTTGAAACTACCAACAAAATTTTGATGATTATCAATTTTCCTGACAGATATTCTTCCGGATGAATCTGGTGCAGGTCGGAAGTTGAGACCTGTCATTGATGGCCTTCCCGCTACTTGTCATTTATGGCCTTCCGGATGAATCTGGTGCAAGTCGGAAGTTGAGACCTGTCATTGATAAGCCGTTTTACGACACGTAGCACATTTCTCTTGTGTCCCAGAAAACATTCCAGCAGCCTTGGTAGGTGACCTTGTTTGAAACCCACACAACATATCAGCGCGGAAATTCAAAATGCAATGAGTGAATAAACAGAAGGACAGTTTGTAAAGAATTCAACGGAAATTCAATTGACGTGATTAAGAAGGTACACGTAACTTGAATATCCAGTTGAAATTCGCAGGCTTTTTAAAGAGCTGGGCAAAGTGAGGCTTGCAGTACAGAACTACCTACATTAAGGAATAGTTGCTCAGCTTAAAAAAGGAACCAAATTTTTAAGAGTTGGCTTCTTAGTATATCTCATAGTATGATGTTACCCTTGAGGAAACAGATCTGGCAAGGTATCATCTCCAAATCAATATTTGGCATTCTGCAGAAAAATCAGATCAGGGCTTGTTTTTAAATAACCAGAACATGTAAACACAAATAGCTTGACAATAATAAAAGTGTATCTGTGCAACGCATGCAAGGTTAGATAAATGAATATATATAATTTTAAATTGGCCACAGGAACTTGATGGTGGAGTCTAATAGGCTCAGATAGAGTAGCATTAAGGTATTATCTCTTGTCAAGAACACGATTGCAATTCACCTGTTTAAGAACTCGGTAATGGTTGCAGTCTTCTTCAGTTAGAATGCCTCCTTAATATTTTTTTACAACCTTTTCTTGCAAGTGCGAAAATCTGCACAAACATTGTGGAAGCATTTGTTTCCCTTCTAGCATGTAAGAAATTGGAACACATGTCCCTCAAGTACCTTAGACCTTTATTTCAAAAACCTATAAACCTTGACAGTAGGTCTCTCTTGTGCTTCTGTAATATTCTGTAGTACCAAAGTGATTATATATACGAAAGTGATTATATATACGAAAGTACCATAAGATGGAAATAATATAGAGGGACTCAAAGAAACAGCACAATAAATGCAATAAAGTTATGCATATTATTATAGTTTGTTCTAATACGTATGATAGAGATGGACTTCATGTCTAAATGCAATAAAGTTATAGAAGATAGCACAATAAGTTTTATTTTTAAGAACACAACAAATTAATATAAAATATCTCCATCGCATTATCTACTTTGACACATTTGAGCTTCAGGCCTATAGACAAAGCAAAAGTATATGTGATTAAAATTAGTAAGAAGAGTCAATGTAGAATTATGGTAAAGGTAAAGGTAAAAAAAATGACTAATCACGAAGTTCTTGTTTGAGTAAATGCATAAAAGCTACTTACATCACTCTACATATCAATAGTACAAAGATAACGAAAGGAGATGGTCTATTATTGAGGCAAATCATTCAAAGGACAATACCCTAAATTCATTTCTACTTGAGGAAATATAATGCAAATATCATTCTAATTCGCCCAAGCACATTCTATAACAACCATTGCACATAATCACTGGATTTGGTAACAGGATAATCGACCTTTCACTTCTCAATAAAACAACAGTCAACCAATAAAAAACTCCATTTATATTTACGTGTCGATGAAAGAGCCATACCCGCTATGTGTTTGTTTTTTAATACTATCCATGAACGAAAACAGAATGAAAAAACGAAATGAGAGAAAACTAACATCATCCATTGCCATTGCGTCAATGCAATTCCTACAAAAAAAAAAAAAGAGTTAGACAAAATATCGGAGTTCGGCGGAGTTCCGCGAAGAGAATATAAAAATCATACAAAGGAGAAGAAAAAAAAAATGTAGTTTGTAATAGAAGGAAACAGAGATGGGAAATGGTTTGAAACGGTGTGTTTTGGCTCTATTATTTTGAAAGGAGAAGTCACCGTATTTTTCCATTTTTTTTTTGTTTTCGCTGGTTGTTGAATGACAAACATACCCTTCAAGTTAGAACTGTCTAGATTTTTTTGGGTGAAACTTTTGAGTACCCTTTTGATTTAAAATATTGGGTTAAAACCAAGGATACGGGAACTAATAAACGGCGGCTAGTTTTCCCATTATATATAAGAAAAATACAATAGAGATTCCAACATTCTAAAGATTGCAAAAATACATCTATACTTTTAAGGGTTTAGCTGTCTCCAAATTTTATTTCAACAACGATCGCCTGCTGAGCCGCCTTCATCGTAATGATAGAGAGGGAAGTCTACAACTCTTAAACTACCGCGTTAATTCCGATCTCCAGATTTAAACTACTCCCCTTCTAGTTCATGTATCGCCACAAATGACATGTATGTAGTAAAATGTATCTGCTGCGTACTTGAGTTATAATAAGCAAATAACCATATCAGTAATGCAGTAGTGTGAATCAAGGAACGGTTCCGGGGACATATGGATATATATCTATCTGACAGGAAGTCAGAACTTTTTTTTTAACTTTCTGTGGAAACACTCACTGAAAATGAACCGTCCACAACTCTTCAATTTGTGAACCGTATGTGATTAACGTAGAAATTTTGCTTTGACTTGTTATTTAATTATGAAATCATTGCCACAAAAATCAGAGCCTAATCTAAAATTTCTAAGTGCACCAAAAATCAAGAGTTTGTTCATGCGTTGAGGTATCCCCCTCATATATGGCTCTGGAGGGGCCGGGGAGATGGTTTCACATGAAAAATACTAGAAGAACGGAAGACACGTTCCGCATCCATCATTTGAGCACGTAGAAATGCAGTATCCTTTTCAATATCCATATACCTCTCTTCCAATTCCTCAAGAACCTCCAGACAAAAGTTAAAACTAATATGCAAACAAGCAACAACCATATGGTAACCAAGTATTAGCATGAGGCTGATTATTTATAAAGATGCACACAACTAAAGAGTAAAGAATAGCGTTACATTTCACTAAAACTTTATCATCTTTATTTTATTTTATGTTTTATTGGCAAGTTTGTTTTAAATGAGATCAGTAACTCTTTAATGTTGGTGTGGTTCGAGTCTCAGACCTCTGTTACGACTTCACTCCAGTCACTAGCCCTGCCTTCGGCATCCCCCCTTGTGAGGATTTCGCGGAGTCTCAGCAGTTATTTGATATTTTATTGCGTATATGTACGTATATGGGTTCATCCTGAATTGATCTCATTCTTTATAATAATAGTATAAATTAAAGGATTTTTAGAGGGAAGATTGAGTGTATCATCTTTAATCACAAACGCAATCTCTTATTTCCTCTATTTACAATTTCATACCAGAGCTGTACATAATGTAATTGTTAAGCTAGCAAATAAATTTAAGTTTATGTTTGTATAAATATATCTTAATGACACGTTTTAGTGAGATCGGTTTATGTCCCAAAGACAGTAGCTAGTCAACATTTCTCAACTATAAAATTCGCGTCTTTTAAATCACATCGATAAAGCATATTTACGACAAGTGGAAAAAATGTATATATATGTAGAGAAAAAAGATGTTTTCTTTATTCGGTGTGAAGAAGGGCGAACCCGCTCCATTTACACACAGGCGACGACGTGCTCATGACTTTGGTGACTTAGGGCTTTTCAAGCTGGGCGACCAGCTCAACTTTGCTCTAGTCGAGTGCGACGGCTCCACCTTATTTCAAGATTTAATTTGCCCTTTTTTGGGAAGTTTTAAAATAGTATAAATATAGGTTTTTTCTGTAAAAACCTAACTTTTCCAAAACAAAGAAAGAGAGAGATTATAAGTGAGCAATTCTTTGTGAGTTGAGTGTTCATTCTTTGTGAGTGAATTGAGAGACTTGTAATCTGTTACTTCGGACATCTAGTAAAGCTTGAAACTCGCAGTATGGACGTAGGCAAATTACTTAAACATGATATATCTTGTCTTGTGGTTTGTTCTTCTTTTATATTAATTGTTTTACTTTAGATACTTGTTATTTGATATTGAGAAGTGTTGGGATTACTTTAGAGGGTGTTGAAGTCTTGTCTAGTCAGAAAGATCGATCATTATGTAAGATTGATTTATTGTAGTGGGTAACGTTGTTTCCACAGTGTTATATTCACAACAATTGGTATCAGAGCATAGATTTACGACCTAGGAATTTGTATAGACAATGTGTTCGATTAAATTCCTGAGTTAAAGTTTTTTTTTTTTAGGTTATTGTGTGTAACTTGAAAAAATGGCTTCCAAGATGTCAAATGCTAAGTTTGAAGTAGAGAAGTTTAATGGGAAGAATAATTTTGGGATTTGGAGAATCCAAGTAAGGGACATCCTCATCCAACAAGGTTTGCATAAGGCTTTAAAGGGGATTAAATCTAAGGCAGTGAGTATGAGTGATGATGATTGGGAAGAGTTCGATCTACAGGCTTGTTCATCAATCCAGTTGTGTCCTACTAATGAGGTTATGTATAGTGTGATGGGAGAAGATATCGCTGCCAGTATTTGGCTCAAGCTAGAGTCTATGCGTATGACCAAGAACATAACTAACAAGATGTATCTTAAGAAGTGTCTTTATCGGTACATGATGGTGGATGGTTCAACGATACAAGAGCACGTTAGTGAGTTCCGTCGACGCCTAGCGGATTATTTGAATGTTGGCATGAAGATGGATGGTAAGGATCAAGCAACATGTTTAATATTCTCTTTGCCAGAAAGCTATGAGCATCTAATGACTAACTTTATGAACAGAGAAGATGTAGATCTCGACGAAGTTCAAACTATGCTTCTTTCTTATGAGTTGATGAAGAAGACACGAGTTGAGAATAGCATTGATGCAGGACAGGGGCTAGTGGCAAGAGGAAATTCGTATGAACAGAATTCTACAAGCAATGAGAATTCTAGGTCCAAATCAAATAAGTCTTTAAAACATATACAGTGCTACAATTGCAATGAAAAGGGACATTATGCAAGTAATTGTCCTCACCCGAAGAAAGAGAACAAGAGAGATGGTCAGAAGAAAGGTAAGGCAAAAATTAAGGCAAGTTATGCTTCAGGCTCTGAAGGGGATGAGTTAAGTCTCTGTGTGTCCACACAAGACTATATGACCAAAAGGTGGATTCTTGATTCCGGATGTTCCTATCATATGTGCCCGAATAGAAAGTGGTTTACTTCTTATAAGAGCATTGATGGTGGTTCTGTTTTGATGGGTAACGTTGCTTGTAAGACAGTAGGAATTGGAACTATACAGGTAAAGATGTATAATGGTGTAGTAAAGACTTTAACCGATGTAAGACATGTTCCTGAGCTAAAGAAAAGTCTTATTTCTCTTGGTATCTTGGATTCCAAAGGCCACAAGTTTGTGGGCGAAGGTGGAGTCCTAAATATTGTTAATGGCTCTTTAGTTGTTATGAAGGGTAAAAAACATGGAACCTTGTATACTTTGATACATAGTACGGTTATAGGCAATGTAGCAGTGGGTGCATGTAGTAATAATTCTGAGTGCACTAAGATATGGCATATGCGTTTAGGGCATATGAGTGAAAAGGGTTTGTCTAAGTTGTGCAAGTGAGGGTTCTTGAAGAATTTGAAGAAGCCAAGTATGGGGTTCTATGAGCATTGTATTTATGGGAAGCAGTGCAGAGTCAAGTTCAAGTCAAGCAAGCACACGACAACAGACATCCTTGACTATGTGCATCAGGATGTTTAGGGACCCTCCAGGGTGGCTTCAAAGGGAGGTAACCGATATTATGTCTCATTCATTGATGATCATACTCGCTATATGTGGGTGTATATGATGAAATCGAAAGATGAAGTGTTTGAGACATTTAAGAAGTGGAAGGCAAGGGTTGAGAATCGCACAGATAGGAAGGTAAAGACATTACGGTCTGACAATAGTACTGAGTATACGTATGGACCTTTCCAAAAGTTTTGTGCGCAACAGGGAATTGCCAGACACTAGACAGTCAAGGGCACACCACAGCAGAATAGAATGGCAGAGAGGATGAATAGAACCTTGCTTGAAATAGTGAGACGTTTGTTGTCTAATGCCAGTCTAGGCAAAAAGTATTGGGCAGATATAGTGTCCATGGCGTGTTACCTGTACAATAGGTCACCAGTACCAACAATAGATTGCAGGACATGATAAGAGCCCAAAACTGTAGTTTTAACCCCTTAACCATCATACTTTTAGACCAATTATGTGAGTAATAATTAAGAGTTAATACTGATTACGTGTTTTTATGCATTTCAGGCTTCAAAGTCCATTATGTGCATAAATGTGCCACTTTAGCGAGATAAAAAAGCAAAGGTCGGTTGCTAAGGAGTTCTGTGATTAAAGGACAAGATTCAAGAAGACAAAGCCTTTCTAAAGCCCGGTCAAAAGCTGAAAAGTCCGAGGGCGTAAACAACACACAAAGTCGTGAGAACTTCCGGCGTCAGATCTTTGGACTCGGACCTTGAATTGGGCCTACCTTATGTCAAAACGACCAGCTCGGAAAGAGATTTCCAATGGTCTAAGCCTTGACCCAATCAGAGGAGCATAAGTGGACGAAAAGTCTGTGGAAGCCAACTGCAGCTGAAGAGGTCTTTTTGGACTGAAAGAATTGGGTTTTGGGCCTGATTCTCTGGCCCAAAACATGGCTCCAAGCCCATGCACGATTTTTGGATCTGAAAGTATAAAAACCAAAGTTTAGCTCTTTGTTAATGGTAGATAGTTAGACCTAGATTAGAAATTAGATTAGTAGCCTCCATTAATTAATTCTAGATCTAATTTTCCTTAGATTTAATTAGTTTAATTTAATTAGTTTCATATCTTGTTTTTATTTAATTCCTTGAATGATTGTTCGCCATTTAATTAGATAAATAAAATAGTTATTATTATTCAATTTCGATTTTTGTCATTTACAATTTATTAGATCTAATTTCAATTCCTGTTCTTATTTCATTTTAGTCATTAAATTAGATGTCATTATTGTTTGATTAAGTAAATTTCAATTCTTTACATTATGTTTAGTTTAGATTCAATGGGAAATGTTAGTTTGATGAATCAAGGCTAAAACCTCCATTAGAAGGGTTGATGAAGCCTTGATGAAAACTTAGTTGTTAGTGTAGAATTGTTTGTAGATTCTATTCCACTCTAGAAGGTCGTGTTTCGCCATGAGAATGGGTGGACGACCTCACATGCTAGTTAGTATTTGGTAGAAATTCCACGAACACTAGAGATTAGAACTCGAAATTCTTGCCATAAGAACGTAAGAATCGAGATACAACAATCTATGCTAGGTTATTAAGTTGGATTCGAGGTGGATTCAATTCCCCTCTAATCCTTTATCTAGATTCAAAAACAATCATATTTCCATAGCATTCGTAGTTTAAATTAAAATAATCAATTTCATATTGCATCGTAGTATAATTCCCCCTCGTAAAACTCTCATTGACTTAAGACTGATTAATTAGATTAGAAAACAATTACATGCTAGAGTACTAGGAGTGGAACGAACTTGTTACTCCACTCTATTTCGATAGAATTGAGAGTAGGAAACTTTGATAAACAAATAGTAATACCAAGATTAGTTTTAGTTTTACTTATGTTTTGAGTTCATCGTTCATGCGTAGGTAAGCTATTCAATTTTATCATTTATCAAATGGCACCGCTGCCATCTTAGTTGCACTTTAGCATTGTTTTCATAGTAGAATTAGTCATTTTTAAGTCCCATTAAACCCACCCACCCTTGTTTGATTCATCTCGTGGTTGTCCATTTCAGCGTTGAAAAGTTCCAGAAAAAATATACACCGAGCGCGACCCGCTTATAAGAGAGCGCGCTCTATACTGGAACACGCCTGGCCCGGCTTTCCTTGAGCGACCACCCCTATAGTTACTGGACCACGAGCACGACCCGCCCTCAGACCAAGTGCGACCCGTGCTAAGTCACTGGAACAAGGAGCGTGACCGCGCCCTATGCGAGTGCACCCGCGCCCTAAGCCAAATTTTCCGGATTTCTACAGGTTTGTTTCGAACTTCGATTTTTCAAGTTTTTCAGTGTTTTAACTTGTTATATACACTGAACACGCGTAAACAAGACACTATTCATAAGCGAAGCAAGGACGCAATCAGGTATTCCTTTCTTCCACACCTCGCATCTCCGGTTAGAGGTTCCTACTAGTATATCAGAATTGTTTGGAGTGTTGCATGTTTAGTTAAGTTCGACTTAGTCTTACATGAGATTAAGGTCTAGTCGAAGAAAAACAACTAACGTAATTATACGGGAACGTCAACAAACAAGTCTATCTAGTTTCCCACCCACTACACCTCTAGCTACTATTTCACACACACCACCTGATATTATGGATGAAGAAAGAGAGACTCCTCTCTCTGACTTTTATAAAGCCTTGAGCGATAGCCCTAAATCTTGCATCGTTCTAGCGGACCGGTGGGAGATTTCGCGATCCCCCAAATATATTTAATTTGTTACCCGCTTTTTCATGGTTTAGACCATGAAAAACCTTATCGGCACATACGCGTAGGATTGAACAAGTCCTTATAACATTCCACCATCCTACGGTTGGTGCGGAACAAATTAAATTGAGGGTATTACCTTTCACCTTAGCGATAAGGGCGTCTTGGTTAAAGCGCTTAAAGCCTAATCATTAATGTGGACTCATGGGCCAAACTTGTTCAAATTTGTTTATGGAACATTTTTACCCACCCCTAAAGACGGATGAAATGCTTTCCAAGATTCACTTCTTTTTCACGTAATCCTCATGAATCATTTTTCGAGGCTTGGAATCGTTTCACCGATCCGCTTATAGAGTGTTCACACCATAATCTAGCAAAAGACACGCGTTAGTGCGTGCCTTTTTCAAAGGACTTCAACATCACCATAAAGAAGTCCTTGACATAATGAATGGGGTAGTTTCCTAACTAAAGGAGCCTCGGAGGCTTACAAATTTTAGAAGAACAAACTAAACGCTAATAACAATGGGGGGAGTGATGACATCCCCCTCGGCCCGCTAGTTCTTCTTCAACAGCTTAAGGCCGGTATGTTTGAGATGAAACCCGATCGAACTTAAAAATTTAATCGAATCTCTAACTAAAAAGGTAGAGGCTATTTCTATTCAACAAAAGCATATCCCCGTCATGAATGTAAATTCAAATCCATGTAGTTTTGGTTGGAGTCCCGAAAGTATCCCGACTCCCACCGCCCCTATAGCCTATGAACATTCTTGTTCCATTAATAGTGAACCTAACGCCTTTGGAGACAAAATCCCAACTTCAGGTTGGAGAAATAACCAACAAGTCACACCTACAGTGGTACAATAATCAATATGTTAGGCCAACGACAGTTATAACTAAGCTCCACCACAACAAGGGCAGAGTCGAGGTAATTATAATAATTATAACAACAAGCGCAACCTCGACAAGGTCAAGCACAAGGTCAATGTAGTTATAATAATTATAATGCTAATAGAGGTATCGATTCGGTAAATAATAACTATCACAATCCGCCCATAAATAATCAACGCGAGATAGTTCCATCCACACCACCCGTGACTACTACACCCACACAACCGGATCGCCTTGACACATTCATACAAGTGAGCCAACAACTTTTCCAAACCATGGCTCAATCTAACCAACACATTCTACAATCCGTTAATAATTTAAACCAACAAGGTTAGCCCAAGAGAAAGCTTCCAACTAAAAGGCGTGTTTCCGTGCCAAAGCGATACCCAACCCTAGAACAAAGAAACACGTACCTTTGAAGTAAGCGGTAATACTAGTACGTAAAACTACAACCGTAGGTGAGCTAAATGTTATCACCACTCTCCGCTCGAAGAGTGATTGATAACAAAGTAACTATGCTTATAGTTACCCCATCAAGATTCCCTACACCGGATATCGAACTAGATACCGAAATAGAAACGAAGAACCTACCACCGTAGAAGTACCGGTTAAACCACAACCTAAGAAACAAAGCCAAGGTTACACATCAAGTCGAGCCATACGCTAAATATAGAGCTTAAACCACCGTTCCCTCGGAAATTAGCCATGCTAACTGGGGATACTAACTTTGAGGAGATTATGAACGTTTTCAAAAATCTAACGATAAACCTTCCTTTTCGAAGCTATAAAAAGCTATCTAACCACGCTTAAATTTCTTAAGGAGTCAGGCACTACTAGGCGTAAGACCAACATACCTAAAGGCGCCTTTCTAACCGAAGGTTCCCAACTTTATCCGAAAATAATGGAATTGTTAAGTACAAGGACCGGGGTCGCCCTATCAGACAATGCACCTTAGGAGATTCTCACACGACGACCCGCTTACTAGAGACGGGGGCTAGTGTTAACTTACTCCCGCTTTTATTTGTATAAACAAATAGGTCTAGAGGAGATGCAACCTACTAAAATGACATTGCAATTAGTCGATCGTTCTATTAAGTATCCTAAGGGTGTGGTTGAAAACGTGATGGTTAAAGTCCAAAATTTTACTACCGGCCGACCGTTATCCTCGACTAACGTAAGTCACTAACGACTGTACCTATCATTTTAGTGGCGCCCCTTCTTGGCTCACGCCAACGCTGGCCATAAAAGCTGCCGCGATGGTTCGATGTCCTTGTCCTTTGGCCATCTTTACATTTGAGGTAAATGTTTTCAAAACGAGGACACGATATCCCGATTCATCTACAAATGGAGAGGTTAGCATGATCGAGAGCTTAGCTCAAGATTACTTCAAAACATGTTTCGGAGAAACAGATTAACAAATTCCTTTCCTTCGAAATTCCGACTTTAACAATGACTTCACGGTAGTAGATTTAAATCGAAAAAATTCTCGCGAACTCTTTTGCACCGCTTCTTTACCACTTCGAGTCCCCTTGCCAACAACCATTCATCCCTTGATGCTATGACGGAAGATGAATTTTTCAATCTCTATCCCGGTGATCCTTTTGACCCACCTATTGAGGAATGTCTTGCATATATCAAGATTTACGATGATATGGACTTGAGAGCTCTAGCTGAGAATCATTCACCTTCCTCACCAATATTCCCCCACCTCCACCTTTTCAAAGAACCTCGAAGTTTGCACTCGATCCTTTAGTTTCTCCCGCGGCTTCATGATTTTTAAATCCACCTAGTAAACAAATACTTCCCAAGGATAAACCACTTGACACCTTCATTTTCGGACTTGAGAAATCCCCTAACTACACCATGAATGAGTTTTGTGCTAAACCCACATCCTCATTTTTCCATGCTTTCCTCTAAAACTTATCCCAATCCACCATATCTTCCACAACCATTCACTTTTCCACACTTATTCACTAGGACACCCCTGGATTCAAAGATAAAACATAAGGTGCATGCTCGGTTATGTTATAGGTCTATTCGACTTCGCTTTCATTCCACTAGGTCAACGCGTCATAGGAAATCTTGGTGCTTGATTGTGTTTGGATATGTTTTTGTGATATTTATTTATGGAACGATCCACAACTATTTCGGTTGTTGATATATGATAAACTGCATATTCATACATATGTTTAGATAAGTCTCGGGTATCTGACTATAAACGACTCAATTTTTGTGTTTGGTGCAATTCCTTTCATTTCCATATATTGGTGAATGCACCATTCAGGTAACCGGTCCCTCCCTATGGAGTGTGTGGTTGTAAGTACCGGATCCTAAGTCCACGGTTCACATAATTCACGTTTTCCACTCTTGCATGTTTTCTTGGTTTTTGAGTCATGTTTCTCTATGGTGTGAATTATGTCTTTACTGCTTATTGTTTTCCTTTATATTAAACCTAATTCATAAAAAGTAAAAAAGTTTAAAGCTATAAAAATAGTAATCTAGCAAGTCTCGGGAATCTGACCTTAAAATACCCAAATTTTCGTACAATACCAACTTTCTGGAGTATAGGCCAAACAAAAATTTCAAACTTAAAAAGAGTTTTCCAATTTTGTTTGGGGGTGCATGATTTTGGTATTCATTTCAAATCTTGTTGCCACCCTAAGCCTGTCATGTTTACTCTAGTAGAGTTTGTGTTAGTTAATACGTAACAGTTTAATTGTGCTTCATATTATCATATCATCTTTACAATATTTCATATGTGCAATCGCCAATTTTGCCACGCTTCTATGGTAAATTCTTTCCTTATCTCTTTACACTTTGAGGACAAAGCGTTCGATTGTTTGGGGGTGGGATAGAAACATTTGCAAAAATTAGACACTTTTAGGATGTAAATTATGCACTTTTATTTATAAAATATTAAAAATTATAAAAATTAGTTAGTTACATAATTTAATTATGCTATTGAATTGTTTCATGAACCCCCTTCTCCCAAATTGTTTGGGGGTGGTATAGAAACACGATGTAAATATTAAGCACATATTAGGTTGTATATTACGTATTATTTGTCTTAAAAAAAATAAATAAAAATAAAAAATAAAAATAAAAATAAAAATAAAAATAAAAATAAAAATAAAAATAAAAATAAAAAGTTTATGCTATACACTTAGGAATATTGGTATTGTTTCTTTCTCTATGCTCTTAATAATCTAGAAGTCTCACGTAGCTTTTGCATTAAAATAGTTTTTAGAAACTTAGGTTAATATGTAGGTAATAATCTTTGCATCTATCTATAAATATATTACATGAGTATCTATGATTGTTTGGCATAAGTTTAAAATCTAGGCTAGAGTAATTTATTCTACAAATCCTGTAAGAATATAGCCTAAAGCCTTATATGAGTGAAACATTTGAGAAATGACACAAGGGAGAAGTATATTCCGAATAGAGAAATCACATGTCCACTTGCTTGACCACTATACCATGTCCTAATAGAGAATTTAGACCTTTTTTGGATCGATATAGCTAGAAATTCCGACCTAAGTATATTTTCCGCTAGTCGCCCCACTGAGCCTTTTATTAGCCCTTTCATAAACCACAAATCCTTTACCCTGTTACAAACAAAACAAAATAAAAAATTAAAAAAAAAAAATCAACCTACCCAATTTAGATAAGTCTGATAATAGAATAAGGAAGAAAGAAGAAGAGAAAAACCTGTGTAAACAAAAGTTAGTTAATTGCTTGTAAAAATAAAGAAAAGAAGTTTCCATCCAAAGAAAAGAAAAATAAAAATAGAAATAAAATAAAAACTCCAAAAAAATAGAATAAAAGGAGTCAAAAGCCAAAAAGAAAAGGAAAAAAAATATATGGCTAAGGATGGAAACAAAGTGTAGAAGCAAAAGTAAATAACAAGGTTTTTCTAGTTACATAATATGAAGACTCTATTATCTCGGACTTGTCCCTTTTGAATATCCATTTCCTTCCTTCTTAAACCATCTCCTAATCCCCATGAACACCTAATAAAGACCTCTAGCTCAATTAGGAATAGGTTAGTGGGATAGTAAGTGGCAGATGTGTTTGATCAACTTCGGCTTCCTTGTGTGTCATTGAGATTGTAAGGTAAAGTATGCCCACCGCATTGCATCGGAGTAGCAAAACTTGAGTGGAAAAATCGAGTGATTTTTGTCTTGACTTTTATGTGAGAACCTACTTCTAAGGACGCTTATTCCAAAGTTTTTAAACGGACTGTTATCTGCATTTCATAGCATTACTCATTGTATATATGTTTATTAAGTAGATGATTGATTATTATGCATATATTAGCTTAGGTTTCGACTTGATTACTCTATATCCATTGCTAGTGAGAGGTATAGTTAATTTAGAGCATGAATAAGGAAACAATAGTTTTATTTCTTAGTCGTTGTAGTATAGATGAAGTTTGTGAGTACCTTCATCGGAAAACTCTCACGCGAGACTATAACTCGGCCCACTAGGGAATTCCTAGTGGTTTAAGCGCCTTGTGCGATATGGTCAATGCAATCGCGACTCAAATAAAACGAGTAGATAGAACTCATTTTTGGTCACTTATTCTAATTTCTCATCTTTGCTTGAGGACAAGCAAAATGCTGTTTGGGGTGGTTTGATAAGAGCCCAAAACTGTAGTTTTAACCCCTTTAACCATCATACTTTTAGACCAATTATGTGAGTAATAATTAAGAGTTAATATCGATTACGTGTTTTTATGCATTTCAGGCTTCAAAGTCCATTATGTGCATAAATGTGCCACTTTAGCGAGATAAAGAAGCAAAGGTCGGTTACTAAGGAGTTCTGTGATTAAAGGCCAAGATTCAAGAAGACAAAGCCTTTCTAAAGCCTGGTCAAAAGCTGAAAAGTCGACGCGGGCAGAAACAACACACAAAGTCAGCAGAACTTCCGAAGGCCGTATCTTTGGACTCAGACCTCGGAATTGGGCCTACCTTATCTCAAAACGACCGGCTCGGAAAAAGATTTCCAATGGTCTAAGCCTTGACCCAATCAGAGGAGCAGAAGTGGACGAAAAGTCTGTAGAAGCCAACTGCAGCTGAAGAGGTCTTTTTGGACTGAAAGAATTGGGTTTTGGGCCTGATTCTCTGGCCCAAAACATGGCTCCAAGCCCATGCACGATTTTTGGATCTGAAAGTATAAAAACCAAAGTTTAGCTCTTTGTTAATGGTAGATAGTTAGACCTAGATTAGAAATTAGATTAGTAGCCTCCATTAATTAATTCTAGATCTAGTTTTCCTTAGATTTAATTAGTTTAATTTAATTAGTTTCATATCTTGTTTTTATTTAATTCCTTGAATGATTGTTCGCCATTTAATTAGATAAATAAAATAGTTATTATTATTCAATTTCGATTTTTATCATTTACAATTTATTAGATCTAATTTCAATTCCTGTTCTTATTTCATTTTAGTCATTAAATTAGATGTCATTATTGTTTGATTAAGTAAATTTTAATTCTTTACATTATGTTTAGTTTAGATTCAATGGGAAATGTTAGTTTGATGAATCAAGGCTAAAACCTCCATTAGAAGGGTTGATGAAGCCTTGATGAAAACTTAGTTGTTAGTGTAGAATTGTTTGTAGATTCTATTCCACTCTCTAGAAGGTCGAGTGTTTCGCCATGAGAATGGGTGGACGACCTCACATGCTAGTTAGTATTTGGTAGAAATGCCCTTAACACTAGGGATTAGAACTCAGGGAAATTTGCCGTAAGAACGTAATAATCGAGATACAACAATCTATGCTAGGTTATTAAGTTAGATTCGAGGTGGATTCAATTCCCCTCTAATCCTTTATCTAGATTCAAAACAATCATATTTCCATAGCATTCAGTAGTTTAAATTAAAATAATCAATTTCATATTGCATCGTAGTAGTATAATTTCCCTAAAAAAAACTCTCTATTGACTTAAGACTGATTAATTAGATTAGAAAACAATTACATGTTAGAGCACTAGGAGTGGAACGAACTTGTTACTCCACTCTATTTCGATAGAATTGAGAGTAGGAAACTTTGATAAACAAATAGTAATACCAAGATTAGTTTTAGTTTTACTTACGTTTTGAGTTCATCGTTCATGCGTAGGTAAGCTATTCATTTTTTCGTTTATCAGGACACCTTATGAGGTGTGGTCAGGTAACCCAGCTGATTATAGTATTTTGTGAGTGTTTGGATCGACAACTTACTACCATGTGAGGGAAAACAAGCTAGATCCTAGAGCTAAGAAGGTCATATTCTTAGGCTTCGCAAATGGGGTAAAAGGATACAGATTGTGGTGTCTAGAAGACCACAAGTTCCTGGTCAGCAGAGATATTACCTTTGATGAGACTTCCGTGTTATCTTTCAGTAAGCCGGGAGTAGCTGGGCAGAATGGTGAGTTTATAGAAGTTCAAGCTACTGAGCTTGAGTTGTCTGATGCAGCAGATGACTGGTTAGATCATGATGAGGTACCAAATCATGGAACCACACAACAATAGGAAGAAGAGCAAGAACATCTGCAACTTGTAGTAGCTGACCCTAGACCAAAGAGACAAGTTAAAGAAGTGCACAAGTATGGGCACGAGAAGCCGGTGAAACACTATGGTCAGGTGGATTTAGTGGCATATGCACTGAATATCGAAGATGATGAGCCAGATAGCTTCAAGAAAGTTGTTAGATATGCTCATTACAGAGTTTGGTTGGTAGCTATGTAAGCAGAGATGGAATCTCTTGATAAAAATCACACATGGGACCTAATTTTATTGCCAAAGGGCAAAAGGACTATCAGCAATAAATAGGTGTTCAGAAAGAAAGAGGTCATTCCTGAGTCCGACAGTACTGGGTACAAGGCAAGAGTGGTAGCAAAGGGTTTTTCACAGAAGGAAAGAGTCGACTACAATGAGGTATTTTCCCCAATGGTCAAATATACGTCCATTCATGTGTTATTGAGTTTAGTTGCTCACTTCGACTTGGAGTTAGAGCAACTTGATATGAAAACTGCTTTCTTGTATGGGGACTTGGAGGAAGAGATCTATATGAGACAACCTGAAGGGTTTGTCGTTACTGAGAAAGAAGATCATGTATGCAAATTGAATCGGTCACTGTACGTATTAAAACAATCGCCTAGGCAATGGTACAAGCGCTTTGACATGTTCATGATGCAAAATGAGTACTCTCGAAGTAAGTATGATTGTTGTGTTTACTTTCGTAGGCTTCGTGGTAATGACTTCATCTATCTCCTGCTTTATGTGGATGACATGCTTATTGCTTCCAAAAGCATGGTGGAGATAGACAAGTTGAAATCTCAACTTAGCTCTGAGTTTGAGATGAAAGACTTAGGTGGAGCCAAGAAGATACTGGGCATGGAGATTGACAGAGATAGGCAGAATCGATGGATAATTGTATCTCAGAAGAAATACCTTCAGAAAGTACTTTCACTTTTTGGTATGGAGAGTGCAAAGTTGGTTTCTACGCCTTTGGGTGGGCATTTTAGGCTTTCAGCTAAGTTCTCTCCTAGTTTGGCAAAGGAACAAAAGCATATGACACATGTTCCTTATTCTAATGTAGTGGGCAGTTTGATGTATGTCATGGTGTGCACACGCCCAGACATTTCACAAGCAGTTAGTGTTGTAAGCAGGTATATGGCTAATCTTGGGAAGCAGCATTTGGAGGCAGTGAAATGGGTATTAAGGTACTTGAAGGGTACCTTGGATGTGGGATTAGTTTATGGTAGAGGCACTTATTATGTCAGTGGATATGTGGATTCAGATTATGCAGGTGATCTAGATAGACGACGATCGACTACTGGTTATGTGTTTATAATGCATGGTGCACCGGTTAGTTGGAGGTCTATGCTACATGCTACAATTGCTCTATCTACCATCGAGGCAGAGTATATGGCGATGGCGAGGCATTGAAAGAGGCATTATGGCTTCGAGGTCTTACGGATGATATGGGTATTGAAAGCGTAGCGGTGTTGCTTTGCATTGTGATAGTCGAGTGCTATTCATTTTGGCGAAAAACCAGGTTCATCATGCTCGGACCAAGCATATTGATGTCCGTTATCACTTTATATGGGATGTCGTTGAGGATGGTGATGTAGCACTTGAGAAAGTGGACACCCATGACAATCCTGCTGATATGCTGACTAAGGTTGTCACCGGAGTTAAGTTCCAACACTATTTGGACTTGTTCCAAATCCTACATGCTTGATAGAGCCCTTTGTGGGCATGGCCCTTAAGGGCGGATGGACTGCAAGTTTCTGGATGGATGTGTTCTTGTTGGATGTGTTCGACTCAATTTTATGTGTTAAAACCTCACCGAGATGGAGAATTGTAGAGAAAAAAAATGTTTTCTCATTCTGGTGTGAAGGGCGCGACCCGCGTTCCATTTACACCTGGGCAAGGCACGACCCGCGCTCATGACTTTGGTGACTTACAGCTCTTCAACAAGAAACCCGCGACTCAACTTTGCTCGGTCGAGGGCAAAACCAGCTTCCACCTTATTTCAAAGATCTAATTTGCCCTTTTCGAATTTTCTCAAATAGTATAAATATAGTTTTTTTTTTTTATAAACCTAACTTTTCCAAAACAAAAAAAAGAGAGATTATAAGTGAGCAATTCTTTTGTGAGTTGAGTATTCATTCTTTGTGAGTGAATTGAGAGACTTGTAATCTGCTACTCGGACATCTAGTAAAGCTTGGAACTTGCTTGTAGGCGCGTAGGCAAATTGCCGAACCACGATATATCTTGTCTTGTGGTTTGTTCTTCTTTTATATTAATTGTTTTACTTTAGATATTTGTTATTTGATATTGACAAGTGTTGGGATTACTTTGGAGGGTGTTGAAGTTTTGTTTAGTAAGAAAGATCAATCTTTGTGTATGATTGATCTATTGTAGTGGGTAACGTTGTTTCCGCAATGTTATATTCACAACAATATACCTCTCCATGGCACTGTCAAGTGAATCTCCAGAAAACTGAAAACCTATTAATTTTTTCCTTTTCCCCTATCTTGAAATTTATATTTTGAAACCATAGAAGTTTTCTACCAAATGGCGGGAAATGTAAAATGGCGCGACATTTCGTGATATATCAGTATCTTATATATCGTCCGCGATTGTAAACCTGCCTAATTGGTTGATATGGTCAGTTGTGAACTTGTGATAACAAATTTGGGCTCTACAAATCACATACTTGATGTTAATTCAATTGCTTGCTTTCATGCCATTTTATAAACGCAAAACATTCTTTGCTAAGGCCCTCAAGTAGTGAAAAATTGACGATCGATATTATTCTAGCTGGCCATATGAATAAGTCATAAATTATTCCAACAGTTGGAAACAATCACATATTTTGTTTTGAATGCCTCAATATATATAAATCCCACTCATTGAACTTGTGCACTTTCAAAGTCGGATATCATGGGTGAAGTTCAGCCACGATCTCACTCTCACGAGCCTTGAACTCTCCAATGAAATAAGAAGTGAAACCCCAGAGGGACATAGCTAGAGATAAGCCTTTTGCACCTGAGAACTTCTCATTGTATATTAGGATAGCAGCGAGTTGGGTGAATGGAAGTAGAACTGAACTGAGAATTCCACCAAAGAGAGAAGAAGTGCTGTTTATGATACCAATTAAACCCCAGAACGACAACTGCCAAACAATGGCACTTGTGACCAATGTCGCATAATATCTCACCTCGCCAATTGCAAAGTGTTTTGCCTCTCCTGGGATCATCTGCACCACAATTTTGAGTTGAGATAAATGTTAAGCTTGAAAGTGTGTTGAACACATACATAAACAAGGCTACCTTCTACTTACCTGGAAATTTCTGGTTATAAGCATCCCAATCGTACAAAGTACTGTGGCGACAAAATTCATTACGAAAAGGAATTGTATCACCAAGATGTTATTACTGATGGGTTTTGTGTTCTTGCTAAAAGACAACTCAATTACAGGCAGCACAAATCCTAGTAAAGCAGCTCCACCTAATGTGATCAAGAATCCAAACATGTACTTTCCCTTACTCACACCATCAGGTCTATCCGTATTTGTATCGAGAGCCAACGCAACAGCACCAAGAATGATAACCACAATAGAGTTTAAAGAATAAAATGTAAACTTTTGCTTCATTATAAACCAAGAAAACAATGCAGTAAAAGCAAGTTGAGTTGAAAGTAGCAGAGAAGAGGTGGAAACTGGAATGTAAGACGAACCAGCAGAGTACATGTAGTTGTCAATACCAATTAGAATGCCTATAACTGCACTTGATAAGAACATTTTGCGTTCCATGAAGAACTCCATTGTACTTGATTTCAAGTAAAGGAACAAGAGTGGGGGAAACAAGAATGCAAATCCAGCAGATTGTAGCCAACTTGAGAACAATATGAGACGTCCTCCGTGCTTGTAGTAGAGTTTTTGCACTATAGGGCCTCCTATGAAGCCAACTGCAAGAAACGTGGTGTATGTCAGAAGGGTAATCCACCATTTCAAGTTTTTTGTTGCAAACACATTGGCAATCGCCTCAATTAACAGCCTCAATTTTCTCATGACTATAGTCGTTAATATGGAGTGAATGAAACAGGGCTAATGGTTTTATACATAATCACAGAACTGAGATAACAAAAAAGGTTTTGATTAAAGTGTGAAGTCCATGACTTACCTTTGCTAGCTACTGCTGTAGCTGTATTGCATGTTCCATCCATATCTCCACAAGAAAAAAATTCAACCAGGGATTGGATATCAAAGTGAAAAAGGGTTCATAATTAGGCCCTTAACAAATTAATTTGGATCTCTGATTTATTGCTGGCATTAGACAATGCATTTTTGTCTCACAATCGCCATAGTCAATAAAGATATATATATATTGGCGGCAAAGAATTACAATGAACAAAGTATATTTCAAAGTTTTTGAGTTCTCTCTTCAGATAAATCGTTTTACATCATTTTAGTTCAATGAATAAATGAACAAATGTTATAATATCCATTGTACCAAAATAAAATTGCAATTCAGCATTATTCATGGACCACTTTCTGATACTGAGCAGGAACGATTGGCAGAACCCCAAAACTGTATTCCAACTCAAAAGCTACATTGACAGTTTTATCAAATGAACATTTTTGTATCCTTGATGATTACCTCGTGGAAACCTTAAGTACTAGCTCAAAATAGACTTCCACCCTATGATCACTAAATTGAAGTAAAATTAACTTAGAACAACCATAATTGAATAGACCAATGTGATTGTCTTCAAAAGTTAAAATTCAATCTTTCCAAACATTATTAATTCTTCTCTAACCTCCTAGTGTTTAAGTTTAACCGAGTTTCACCAAATTGGGCTATTGGGCCAAGCCTTGACCTAGTCAACTCTATTTTGACTTCAATATGTGGCAAACGTTGTCAAAATGTACCCACTTGTCTATCTCATAGTCTCATGTGTGATTAAACGCTAATATCAAAAACTAATTCCACCTCTTAAACCAAAATTCCAATTTTGAATATTTCGTTCTCTGCAAAACTATCACTCTGCTAAAATTCCCAAAAAAATAAAATTTCAACCTTTTGGTTTTCCTTGGTCTCATTTCTTTAAATTACTGGTTGGGCTGTTGTTTGATTTTGAAAATTTTGAGGTGGGAAGTTGTTTATTTTAACAATGAGGTGGGAAAGAATGTATTTGAATGCAAAGTTAAGAGAAACAGCTGATGGAAAAAAATCACCAGGTAGAAAAGGAGGGATTTTTGGACCTGGAAAAAGATGGGGACATACATGCAACTCTGTTAAAGGAGGGAAATTTCTTTATGTTTTTGGTGGTTATGGAAAGGATAATTGCCAGACTAATGATGTTTATGTCTTTGATACATGTTAGTATTCCAAATTTCTATTCTTTTTCATGTTTTTCTTCTTGAGATTTTGTTAGTTTTTAAGTTCATGTTCTTTTCAGATTGTTAGTAGCATATATGAACACTTACAGCTTAGGAAACTGTTGTTTGTGTTACTATTTGGTAATATTTGTTGCTAAGGTGGTAATTGGGAATTCACAGTTTTAAGGTTTGTCTTCATAATAAGGTGTATATAATATATAATTTCTGAGGTGCATGGAAGTACTATTTCAAAAACCACTTTACTGAGGGAAGGATAATGCTTGGGCACTGATGCTTATGTCTTCCATAAAAGTTGGTTTTTGAAAAAGATTTTCATTAAACATGAGTTATTGTGTTTATTAAAAGAAGGAAATTTTGGAAAGATTAAGTGCGAGATTGATCGATGATGTGCTTGTCATCCGTAAGATTTGGTATTTGAGAAAGATTCTCTAATTTGTTTTGGGATTACGTTGTGTGTGTGTGTGTTTAATGTAGTTTTACATACTTTGATTGTGTTGCATGTACTTGTTGTCTGTACTAATAATTTCTAGCACTGCTGCGTAGGTAGTTATAGACTTGTAGGTGGTTAGAGTTTATGACGTTTTTCTTTCAAAGTCTCGCTTCTTTCTTGCTTTCGATAGTCTGATTTACCCTATTAATATGCCATTTTATGTTATGGAGGTTATCGTGTTTTAGTCATATTTATTCAGTTTACCGATAAAAAAAAGCAAACATTAGAAATGTTCAATTTGTATTCTGTGTTCATTGTGGAGCTCTTTTGTTGAAGGATAATTATATTCATTGTTTCCTGTGTCATTTGCAGCAAGGCAGACATGGAGTAAGCCAATGGTAAAGGGAAACCCACCTTCTCCGAGGGACAGTCACACTTGCACCACTGTTGGGAACAATCTCTTTGTGTTTGGGGGTACTGATGGGATAGAACCTCTAAAAGATTTACACATCTTTGATACTTGTGAGTCACTAATCCCTATCTCTCATTAACTCTTCCGCTGTGTTACATTCTGTGCAATTTAAATTATATCCTTTACAAATATATACATGCATATATGCGTGAATATCATATATGCACATATATAGTTGGATGCTCGGAATACAGTTTGTACCTGTAAATCCCTTCATTACTTCTTTTCTCGACGTACTTCTTCATTTTCTAATGAAAATCTTTCACTTTACTGTTATAAGTAGAAAAAAAGAACAACTTAATACTGCAGCAGAGGGCCCGCCACTTAAGAATTAGAACAAAATGTATATATCTATAAAACTCTGAACTGATTGAGCTGTTAATCAAGAAGATGATTGATTTTGCTTTGAACTTCCTTGCCAATTACAAGATAGGAATACTCTATGTTGATTCTCTTTTTCTTTTATCTGATATTTGCTTTCCAAATTCTGTTATCTTCTTTTGCTAATCAACTCCAGTGCAAGCAATAGATGCTAATAGTTCATGGCATGATTTTAGCTTCAAATACATGGATATCTCCAAGTTTGGGTGGTGAGGGACCAGATGCACGGGAAGGACATAGCGCTGCACTTATTGGGAAACACCTATTTATATTTGGTGGCTGTGGAAAATCTCCAGATAATTCAAATGAAGTTTATTACAATGATCTTTACATATTAGATACAGGTAAGTTTATTTTTTTTGAAGTTACTCTATAGATCAGTAAAGAATTGAAAGAGAAAGTCAATTCCTATGAAGCACCGGATACGCTTGTAAGGGTGAATTATCGCGGTCCGACACGGGATCATGCGATACGCTGGTCGTCCGACGTCGTGTCGGATACGCGATTTGGAGTATCCGATTTTTTAATTAATTTTTTAATTTCCGACACGCGGGGGATACGCGGGAATATTAATCTCACAAATTTTTTTTGGAACTTCAACGAAAAAAACTCAAGTGAAATAAAATCCAAGATAAGAAGAGATGCAAGAAAAGAAAGATGAAGTGATTAAATGGTACCTGACTAACTAATTTTAATCTGCAAAAAAAAGGAACTTCTTTTTAAAACCTCCATGGATAAATCTTCAATTATATGAAGTAGAATTGCCATTTTAATTTGAATTTGGTGAAAAATGCTTAATTATATAATATATATATATATATATTATTCAAACGTATCCGTGTCCTATATTTTTGAAAAATGCCGTGTCCGCGTATCCGTGTCGCGTGTCTGTATCCGTGCTTCCTAGGTCAATTCCCCCCTCCCCTATCCAAGATTCTTTTGGATAGGCACAACTGTTGTTAGGAAGAATATGCCAATATGAGTTGGATATATCACTGTTCACTTTTCAGATGCAGTGTAAGTGTTGTTTCTTTTGTATACTAATTTATGATATTTTCTTTTTTAAAAGTCAATATGTATCCTTATGTAGAACAACTATTAAGTGACATGATACTATCTCTTTTTTCCCACTTCAGAGACAGTGGTATGGAGACATGCCATGACATCTGGAAAACAACCTTCTGCTCGGGATAGCCATACTTGTTCATCATGGAAGAACAAACTTATTGTGGTTGCTGGTGAAGATGAATCTGATTACTATTTATCTGATGTTCACATCCTTGACACAGGTTGCTTTACACTATTCTTCATCTCTATTAGAAAATGATTAAAGAAAAATAAGTTATTATCGTCTTGGCATCAGGAGCTAGAATTGGATGATGATGCCTGTGTTTTCTACTACATTCAATTTTTTCATTGTTCTTTCTAAACAGATACTCTTGTTTGGAAGCAGCTACCTACGTCGGGTCAGAAGTTACCTCCTCGTGCAGGCCACTCCTCTGTTGCTCTTGGAAAAGATTTATTTGTCTTTGGGGGATTTACAGATGAACGGAACCTTTTTGATGATCTTCACATGCTAAATTTGGGTATGTGATATGGTTTTATCTGAATTATATTTACTTCTCTGTGCTTCGTCGGTGGAGGGAGTGATTTGACATGGATACGCATTAGCTTGTCTTGGGCGTATATAAGTATTGCTCTTTATATACATGTGTTTGACAGATTTGAAACATAAACTTCCTAAAAAGATGGATAAACTACAGTTTGTTTTCTGTTTGTCTTTCCATTGGTGATACCTGATTCAGTGGTAGTAAGTAGTAACTTTCATATTGTTTTCTTGACATCGGTGTAGAGACTGGTGTATGGACCAAGGTGATTACTTCAGGTCAAGGTCCTTCTTCCAGATTTTCTGTTGCTGGGGATTGCTTAGACGCTCGGAATGGGGTTCTTGTGTTTATGGGCGGTTGCAATCAAGAACTCGAGGCTCTGGATGATATGTATTTTTTACATACAGGTTCAGCTGTTTCCACTTGTCGTAAATATATTGTATTCATTTGCTACAGATATGAGCCCATGTAACTGTAGGGTGCTTAAATTTTGATAAATAAATGTCAAATTCTGTTTGCTCTTTCTAATTTCCTATTTTCTTGCTTGATCAGATTTAGTGATGGAGAACGAGCCAGATGAACCTAGGCAAGAGAAACTCTCTCTTAGGAAGGAATTGAAGAGAAAGTGCCAAGAACAGCTTAGTCCTGCTAGCTTACCAGCAAATGGTAAAGATGTGCGTAACAGAGTGACAGTGCCTGATTTGCGTGAAGTACCGCTTTTGCCATCTTATGGCCAATCAGGTATGAGATGTTCTTCTGTTGTTTCTATATTATACATAATTGATTCCATTTTTGTCAGTTCACAATCAAGTAGTCATCTTAGATTGGCATAGTTGGATTCTTTTCACCAAACAAAGCATTTGTATAAAGGTTCTCGCTGATAATCTAGTGAAGCAAGACATTCGCTTGTTTTCCCGTCTTTGCATCATCATGTTTTATATAAACTGCTTAATCCTTCAGCCTGCCAAAGATATCTCATGATCCCAGAATCAACCACATTGAAAGACCACTGGTTGAATGCCTTAAGGGAAAGCAGATAGTTATGTTCTGTGAGGATATGCACTGAGCTGATTTTGGAGCTATAAAATTTCCTAGAGCATTGGGACCCCTGCATGTTGGATTAAGCAACTGATAGCCAAATTGTATTTAAGTTAGCACCCCTGTGCAATTTATTTAAGTTGTTATTGCTACCTTAAAGTGCCAAAGCTCGTCATATTTTCTTGGTACGAGGATTATGATCTTTCTGGTACAAGATTTTGTTAATGAACCCAGTTGTTAATTTTCGATTTTGATAAAAGAAGACCAAGTGATTTGTGTTGCAATGTGGCAGGTAAAAAGAACTCAACGTCATATGAAATCAGGCCTTCCCAAGAGCAGATATTTGAAGCCAAGGTTACCGAAGCATTTCACTATGGATATACAATTGAAACTAATATTAATGGAAAGCCGTTACGTGGAGTTGTTTTTTCGTACAAGCCAGGTTTTGCTAATGCAGCTAACAATTACCTCAGTAGGTGAGAGTTTGGCTTTTCTGGATCTTGTTTCTACTTTGATCTTTATAGTTTTGGTTACTGCTTGTAACAATTTTATACCAACGGAGTATTCTGTTGCCAGGAAAAGCACAGCTGAGGGGGCTGGTGCTGACAAGTTAAACGATTACTGCAAGTCTGAATCAGAAATTGCTGCAGACACCCAACAGGAAGTGGTAGAACACAGACGGAAAAACGGTAATCATGTGGAGTGCACATCACAGGAGTCTCCAATGGAGCCTACCCCTGCTTCAACTTCTGCTTCAAACAGTTCAGCACCTGTTGATGTTTCCCTGCCCAATATGGTTAGTCAAGTTCTCTCCGTGTCAATTTTACCTAGCTAAAATGTGTCAGCTAGTTATTAAAAATATCCAGCAATTTACTTTTACACAATTCCACAATGTAAACTGGCTGCCAGTTATGGTACAATTGATCTAGCAAAGCACGAAAAAACCATAATGCTACAGCTTTACTTTCAATATAGGATGCTGGAAAGTATGAGATACTGGGTTTTAGTTTACTCGCTAGCTGGTAATCTGTAGGTAAGGAAACTTAGTATTGCCAAAACAACAAAACACTGTTTGAAATAAAACAAGGCACAATTCCGAACAAGGTTTGAGGAGTGATGGCTCCCTCCTAAACACTCCCAAGAACAAATGCTATGACTTGAAAATGAAAGGTTGGTGACACATCCAAACTGTGAAAAATAACCGTCCAGATATCTAAATATAGTGATAGGGGTAGGTGACGTTATCAACAATTAATACAACGCCTATTAACAAGATGAAGTAAAGGCTGATTTTTGTGGATATGATCTTCTGGCCAGGGAGATTGTCTCCTTGTAGTCGTAAACAATCAGCTCATTTTAGAATCCCTAACCATACATTGATACATATGTGTGGGGAGGGATATCATGGCACACTAAAATGACATTAATACACATGCTTTATCAGGCCCACAAGCAGAAGAGTCGAGGGCCGATTTTGTTGAAAATGATATCTCCACCATGAAGATCTTCCTCACAAGAAATCAACCCATTTGAATATGTCTTAACACTCTAACCTTGCGAAAAGTTTTCTTTGTTTTTAGGATTATCTAACAGTCCATATTTTCCAACTTCGGAACATTCTTTTAACAATGCTGGGCATATTTAAGTTGAGCTGATTTTTAGTGGAGATGATATCCACAAAAAGTTAGGCATTAATTATTTTACTACTCTCAAAAAGCATGTGTTTTATGCCCTTCTCGTGTCCGTTGGTTCAAGTTTTTGGTAAACTTAGGAGTAAGGAGACTAAAATTCAATTCTGGCAACCTACTGTACTTTTGAATTCTCGTCACATTTGGAAGACACTGTTTTATCTGAAGTTTTTGGGTTAACCAATATTAACCCCCCCCCCCCCCCCACTAGATGAGCCAATTAGGATTCCCCCCCACTAGATGGGAAATTAGGGTCTCCCCCCTAAATACACACAAAAAAAATGTCAAATTTTTGTGTGTATTTGGGGATCCTAATTGGCTCATCTAGTGGGGGGTAACACTAGTTCACCCGAAGTTTTTTGGAGTGAATCATTCTTCAGTACTAATAACCATTCTTTGTTTAGAGTACTAATTGTCATCTCACTTTAGAATAAAAGTTGACATATTATCAACTGATTTAGAGTGATGATTACCTGGGAAAATTTCTCTGGTATCGACATGGATCAAAATGTGTGGATCTTGTAATTAGTATCAGTGAATGGTGATGACCTGAATGGACAAGATGACCCATGTGATATTGGAACTTTGGTTCAAAAGCATAATATTATAGGACTGATCTACTATTATGTGTTGCTAGGCTACTGAAAACTCTGAACAGTCTGCATTGCCTCCATCTCCCAAAGATGATGTCAGACATGACCAATCCAATGGTGACACATTTAAGGAAATGGTTACTCAAGTTCCAAGGCCAGGTATTAACATCAGTTCACTGTTTGGGAAAAATCTCTTTGTGTGATTTTATCTACAAATATTCAATTTTTATCTGCTATCGACTTGAGAGCCAGTGATTTAAAGATTGACTAATGTACAATGTCGCCCATTAGTGTGGCTGTCTGAACCAAGTCTAAAGAGTTCGAGGCATAGTATTAGTTGTGTGAGGGGAACTGAGGACAAAACAGATAAAGATTCTTCACATTTTACTACCTGGTTCAGCTGCTCAAGACATTGAGGAACATTTGTATTTGGCATGTTGTGATTTGCTACGTATTCCTCATGCCAAGTCACACTCCACTGTCTAACACAGCGTTCCAAACTTGAGCGGCCTGTTGTTATTTGTGTTTTACCAAGCAGGATCTATATCTTTATAATCAATTCTTACCATCTTCACCAAAAAACGATATGTATAGCAGATATATATTGTGGTAAATCTATTTGGGATATTTTGTTTCGTATATTATATAAATGGAGATTTTCATACCACAATCTTTGACTTCTAGATTAATTCCCTATCTGCAGGCAGTCCATTTTATGCATTTTTTTGTGATTTTTTCTCCTGCGTATGTTGCGTTTTTTCTTGATGTTATCGACTACTCTGCATCTAGTTTGCCACTTGTGACATTTCAACTAGTTTGCCAATGCATGTCAGCTCCCATATCACATGCTGCATCTAGTTTGCCCCTTGTGACATTTCAACTAGTTTGCCAATGCATGTCAACTCCCATATCACATGCGTACATATCAACCCAGTGTCTAAATGCACTAATGTGAACTTCTATTTGCTCCCGACAGTAGTAGATGACAAGGGTCCAATCACCAATGAAGCATGATTTCTCAGCTATGGTCTAACACCAAATCAACTTTGAGCAGAAACGCGAAGACTTGCATAGCTTCCAAACATGAACTGACAAGTGATTTATTTTGCTAATCCAAAACCAGTTCTTAAATGAACCTTGAACAACTGATCATGGGGGATGGGACTGCTATTAGTTTCTTTGATTTTGTTGAAGACCAGTTCGTCAGATGTTTCTCAGGAACCATCTTACCGGAATCTAATCGTTAACTCTACCCTCTTAGGCCGATTTTTTTTATATGCCGATATCCAGCTCTTAGGTTGTGATGTTGTTACAAATATCATACGAGTACAATGTATTTTGGATAAAATGAGCCTGATCTGTATGTATTTAGGAGATGTGAAGTTTTTCATGCTATGTTTTTCGTTTAGGCTGGTTGAGTAATCCCTTTGAACGCTTGGTATAATAAAAGAAAAATATTCTAAATGCCTTACTAACATGAACTAGTAAATTTTATTTTCCAGCTGTTATTGAAAATAAAATTTAAAACATAACCTGTTCTGAGTCGCCACCAGCTCCCTGAATTAAACACTTGCTATATGAGCATGTTAAAATGGTCTCTAAAATATCAAAACAGGTCGATCGAGGTGACCTTTGTGCACATGGGTTACAGTTGTAACAGGTCATGACGAATAGTAGGCTTAAAGCTTTTAGGGGATTATGTATTTCATGCTGAATATGAGTTTCTCCCGTTTCTGCAATTTTAAACTGAATATTAGTCTTGTTCAATATTCGGATCTATGTATGGCATTTGAAACCGGTGTTTGGACACCTACTAAAATGTATACATTGAGCAACGGGCAACAGTTTTGAATTTCTCAAATTTCTCCAAAATTTTGCTTAACGTTGGAAACTTTCAACATTGTAAAACACTAAAACTCCATTTACAGACATGTTTGGACGGGATTAATGTTGTTGATGATCCTATCACTAGGAGGGCTGTTCCATGGATTATTCTTTTTGGTTTTAGGAAGACAAAATCGAAGAAAGGGGATACTAATAGCATGCCAACAAGCAACAGTAAGAATTTTGAGATCTGGTAAAAAACATCTTGACGAGCAAACAGCAAAAATTAGTTTGATCAGTCTTCAGTTGATATCTTCAAGGTTTTTGACCAGGGATTCCGCATAATGCTGCACCCATGGTGGGCATCAAAACATTAGAAAACAAACTTTCAAATGTTTTCCACAACATGGAGATTATTCTGGTCAAAACAAACCATGATGTCTGTCCGATATTAGTATCCGCGGATATAGTTGGTTACTTGGTTTGACACCTAAGTATTAAATCCCTAATATATATGCAATGCGGATCATTGAATTATTCATTCAAGTTCTATTTGTGGGGCTCTTGATCCACGTTATAATATAATCATATCCAAATTAAAATTCGAATCATTGTCAAATTTCTACAACTATTTTAAAATTTTAAACCAAATAAGAAGGATTTTCTTCGCTATGATTCTAAATAAGAAAATGTTGAAATTTATTAAGAAACTATATATGGGGTGGATTTCAGTATAGAAACTTTGCATTTAAGTGGCCTGTGTGTTATATGCAATGCATGGCTGCATGCACACTACTGACACTAGAACTACAATTTCAAGGCAGCGTGATATCATTTGGACATCCATGTCAACAACAAAACCATGCTCCATCGTCAAACAAACAACTCCACAATCCAGCTAAGATTACAATATCACCCACAACACACAAACTGCACACATTCTTGCATACCACACACCCAATGTCTAATGTGTATTCAGTTTAAGTTTGACTGTTATGTCTCTGCACACATTGTTGCAAACCACACACCCAATGTCTAATATTGTGTATCCAGTTTAAGTTTGACGTACTGTTATGTCTCCACAACTACATACCCCTTGTCCATTTGTCTCTCTGTATATAAATACCTATGTCTATACTCTTTTCTAGGTAACCATTAGCTACTGTCCTTTAAAATACTTGATCTTTTAGGAAATGAAAGGACAAAAAAATAAACAAATGGCTTGGTTTGTCGTTGTTTGTTTGATTTTGCTTGAATGTTTTGAAATGGTTCGAGGAGAGGGCAATGGCGAAAAAGAATCGCCTCTTTCTCTTATTATAGTTATCTTTTCAGTTCTAGCTATCGGGGTGATTGCAGCAGTAATTCAAGGAGTAAAGTTTTTATGGAACTACGCGGGCGGGACTCACGAGCCACGCTGCGGCGTTTGAATTATTTTTGTACGCATTCACTAGGAATCTAAAATGTTCTAACATTTATTTCTTTGTCCGATCTTATTTCAATTCCTATATGCTGACTGCTTCTCTGCTTGTTTCAACTACAAACTCATTGCTTGAATCTTAGCCAGTTATCGCAATAAAAATGTAAGAAGAGGAAAACAAAAAAGAGGTCGTGAACTACAAACAGGAAACCTTTGAGAGAGAAAATTTGAGACCAGCTATATATGATGGTTCGTGCAAGCAATGGTGGAGTTAAATGCTCACCAGAACAACTTATCCAGGCCATTGTGAGTTTGCAACACAACATCAAACGAAAAACGGAATTAGTTCATTTTCTGAAAGATAGGTGATTTTATTATTAGTTTGATGGGTTGTGAATATATGATCTTAACTCAGTTTTGGATAAACCAAAAGAATTGACATATTCAGGATTTAGACCTCGACTCTATCTGAGCACAATGATAATAATATGTCATGCCAAATGCTAATTTGAACTAATAAACCTATCGCCATTTTATACGATTTTCAGTTAGACTAGACCTGGTGAGAGACTAATTGCAATGTTTGAGTAACAGCGTTAATATTACCAACTCCACTTGTCTGGTAAGAATGATGTCATTTTTATAAGTACTGTGACTATCATTTGAACCATGGAGAGACGAGCACTTGATGATGGGCATTCAAATATGGGCGAACACAAAATGAGTTTCGAATTAGGATTTACAGCTGCCCATTATCCAAATTCCATTTACTTAAGTAAATCTCAGCTAATAATATTTACTTAAGTTTTTAATATTATGGAGCATACCAAGACTGAGTGACGATTTTCCCTTTTATAAAATCACAGTAACATTCTTCCCACAGCCAAATACACCAACCACACGGTTTAAAGAGAATACAAGCATCTTTTGTGAACTGACTGGGTATATTTTCGATATTTAAACACCTGACACCCCGGACACACTTTCAGTTGGAAGAGTCAGTTACTAGGTACATACAAGTTACAACTAAATAGGTCCATGAAACCCAGCGGAGGGGAATTTTGATTTCTAGTGTTACCACAATGTGCTGCACGGCATATGCAGCTTCTCATATTACACTGGCAAGAAACATAAAGGGTAATAGTAAGGAAAATAGGACTTCATCCACTCATAATCATTGCAACTTGCAAACAATATTCTTGTAACTAATTGCAGAAGTCTCTTCAATCGAGCAAATCATGACACACCAGTTTTACAGCAATAGGATCATATATTACATTATAAGATGAAACACTTTTATCTATGAAATCCGGATAATAAATAGGTTCAACACCGGCTTCATTTACTACCACCATCTCCAAAGAGGTAACCAAGGGAAGATCCCCCACCAGGAGCAGCGTGTACCTTCGTTGAAGGTCGGTCCTGCGTTACGAAAAAAACATCACTAAGTTGTGCAACCAAATAAGTACATACGTGAATACACAATCAACTCAACACATGAAATTTAACTTAAGCAAGAGCAATTTTTGTGCGTTATCCAGACATTTTTCTTTTTCTTTTCTTATTGGATAAGTTATCTTTATTGAGTACATTTTCTATTAGTTAACTTCAAACAGGCGGTAATGCACTATGTCTGTTCAATAATACAGTATATCTAGTGTTCAACTGGAACTATTACAAACAAAAACTTACACAGCTCCAACTTCCAACGTCTAAATAACCAAAGTTTGAAACTTTCACCGACTAAAACCATCCCATACTTAACATCCACTCACTAATAACTCATTCTATTCTATCTAAAAAAAACAATGAGTTCTTCCTTTAAGAAACCAAAGAGACACACTAATGAACATACTAACAATAAAACATGTCTATAATAATATGAATGATACTGAAAGCAAACCGTGATAAAATTGCCAGTGTTCTGGCCATCAGCTCGGAAATAATTATTTGCTTGGCTCCCTTGAATGCCTGCTGGAATCTGCTTAGCATTATCCACAGGAGGCGAAGCAGACTTCTTGGGAACAACAGACTCTGCAGCTGGTGGAAGTGGAGTTGAGGGTTTTGGAGCCGTCGCCGGAGCCGGAGCCTCACCACTCCCAAACAAATAACCCAAAGAACTTTGTCCCCCTCCACTGCTCACTCCACGACCCATTTTCCTCTAACAATAAATCTACAAACTAACAATGTTATTCTTTTCTTCCCTATATTATTAACAGATCCAAAAAATAAATATTAACAGATCTAACAAAGAAAAAAACTAACTCAAAGATCTAATCAAAGGAAAGGAAAACAAGAAAGATCTAGTCTTTGTGTACCTTGATTCGTGTTGGATCTGAAATGAGAGAAGAAAAGAGATTCCCTCTGTAGCAAAACTGAGAATGAAACAAAGAAAGAGTGAGCAGGTATTTATGGGGATTATTATTTTATTTTTCACATTTGCCAGGTCGGTTTTATTTTGAAAATAAAAAGATGTTATCAGTTTTAGGACGTGAGAGTATAAGAATCTGACTTGGTCAAATGGTTTGTTGACTGAGATAAAACAGCTGTCGGTCACACTGGCTCTGGACTTTAATTGACTGATCGGATATCAAATGAGGTTATTTGCATTTTTGCAATAATATCTAGGGGCAGGGGTTGAGTTTTTTTACCCCCATAACTATAGCGTTTTGACTTAATTTTTTATTTTAAAAATCATTTGACTTAGTCTTCTTGGTCTGAGTTGATATTTTATTTATTTACAGCATTGTTTTTCTTCTTCATCAACCATAGAAGTAAATCTCTACTAAAAAAAAAATTGTGATAAATTTCAAAACAGATTATGTACTATCCGCATTAACCCCAAATCAACTCAAAAATTGAATCTCCATCTTGTAATTGGTGCACAAAGCCTTTTTCTTAGAAAGAACATATTATTTTTTTACTTATTTATTGTTATATCTTTGCAAAAAACATAAACTATGAAATTATCAAGTTTGTTTATATTTATCGTATGAGTTGGTTTTTACGTGTGCAAAACATAAACTATGGAATTATCAGGTTTGTTTATATTTATCGTGTGTATGAGCTGGTTTTTACGTGTGGGAAGTTTAGCTTTGTACGTACGGAGAGAGAAAATTATGTGTAGCAATTTTATTTTATTTTTAATTATTACATACCTTGAAAAACCCCTCTAAACTATCATAGATCTACACAAAATCACATTTGATTCAGCAAACTTTCTTTGATCATCAGAATCAGTGATTCCTCCTCTTTTCGCCAAGCATATATTCCAATATTAATTAGGGGTTCTGGTCTATTAAAAGTGAGGTCTTCTCTAGAGAAACAGTTCCTTTATTACTTCATATACTTTTTCTTTCTTCTTTCTATTACTCTTTCAGTTCTCCCTTCTGTTTATGGTTGTTCAATCATGGAAACAGAGGACAGTTTTATCTTAGACGCTCTAGTTAATGATGATTTACAAGCCGAAATGGAGAAGAAGTGGAATCTTCTGTCTTTCCCACGAAGACTAAGGGGTCGTTTGTTTTTCCGGGCCTATGAATCTTTGAATCTTTGAATCTTTGAATGGTTCATCCTCCGAATGCTAAATGTTGATTCTTTGAATTCTAAAAAAAATATGTTTGTTTTCTGTTAGAATAACCCACAGCTCGGAAATTTGAATATAAATCATTCAGACAATTTTACTCATGCTATCTATTTTAAACACTAACTTGATTTCTTGTTAAACAAAATATATATTATATTTGAGGAGAAGAGATGGATTATCGAAAAAAATAAATAATAAATAAATTTATTTAAAATATGCTTTCACAAATATATTTTAACGGTTTATTTTCATATTTTGTTTATTTTCAGAATATATATATATATATATATATATATATATATATATATATATATATATATATATGTAATTCTATTTTTAACAAAGTGGATATCATTCACCCAAAAAAATGAAAAAACCCGTGACGCCAACATCAAATTTTGAAGAACCTATTTTGAAGCCATAAAAGTCAAGGTAGGAAAGTAGATGGGTTCTTGAGATTGGGTTCCTAAGAAAGGGCAAGAAGGGACTTTCTTGTTTCAAGTATTAGAATTCAAAGATTCGGGAAGAAATTTTGGTCTTTGAATCTTTGAATCTAAAAAAGTACCACTGAATGCTTAAACTACTTAAAAAAAACAAACAAGTTTTGAGCCTCTGAATTCTTAAAACTTAAGTTTAAGAGGCTCTGAATGCTGAATTCAAAAAAAACAAACAACCCCTAAGACTAGGCGATCTAAATGAAAGCGATAAGAAAGATTGGGAGTTTTCAATAGTATGAAAGCTTTTCTCTCCAAGGCGATTTGAAGAAGAAGATATCAAAACCCAGTTGATAAAAAACTGGAAAATACCAGAAAAGTTTTACCTCTAATCTCTCACGAAAGGTGTCTTCAAAGTAAAGTTCATTAGCCAAAAGCAGTGGATTTTGTGCTTGATAATGGACCATGGCTAATACATGGTGTTGTTATCTCTTTCAAGGAATGGGTCACAGACAAACCGTTGGACAAATATGACTTCACAAACTTCAAAATGTGGATTCAAATTTATGGGTTGCCGGCGGCGCTTTGGATGCGGTTGGAGGTTCAGAAGAAGGTTTATCCTTCTCCAGAGTTCAAGTTAACTTTCCGATCAGAAGAATCCTTGCCCAAGATCAGGTTATAGAACTAGAAAATAGCAAAGAGCTTACTATAACTTTTAAATATGAGCGAGCACATTTTTTCTATTATTATTGCAGTCACATAGGTCATGATTATAATGAATGTGCTACGTTCCTTGAAATCCCTGAAGTAAAAAAGATGAGAGTAGAGTTCAAGTTAAAAGCTTGCTTAGATGGTCTAACAAAACAAGACCAAGATCATACAAGTTAGGGAGAGGAATCCAAGATAGAGTTATCTTGGAATGGGATCCAGAGAAAGGAAGGCAAGAGAATAGAGTTCTATGGAGAGAGATAAATGAACAAAGAAATTTACAAGATCTGAGGAACAAAAACAAAAGTCCCCGGAGCAAAGCGCCGGTGAAGGACATAGTTCCAGGGCAAGCCACGACAAAAAAGGCCATGGAACAGGACAAAGAAGGTACAGTCGGCAAGGTCCCTACAAGCAATAGGGATCAGGGGAAAGAAATGGAAATATCGAATCAGGAAAGGACACCTGGCGAGGAATCACATATAAATATACACGGGGACCAAAACTCTGTTACCGGAGTAAGAACACCTAGAGAACTAGATGATATGGAGATTATTTAAGCCTATGAAGGAGCAGCTAGCAGCATGTGAGAAAGAACCAGCTGTACAAGAGATGTGGGTGGACCAGTTAGATACAAACCCAGTTTCTATGGACCCAACCATGGATAAAGATGCTACCATTAATCCCATGGACCTCAACATGAGTGACAAACTGGAGAATCAACCAGAAAAAGAGCCCAATGACTCAACAAATACAACAACAGCCCACCAGAAGATAGAAAGCAAAAATAACATAGAGCTTGACCAAAAGCAGCATTAGGTGAGCAGCAGCACAGACCCTATAGATGAAATGCAACTGGAAATAGTACAAGAAACACCTATCAAAAAACAAGGAGAGTGTCTAAAAACATCAGCAACAGAGGAAAGAGTTATATCACGAAACAATACAAGTGGCAATGGAGGAAGACAAAGAGATCGAAATATATAGAGCAACATGAAGAGAGGCTTCCATAGAAATCTAAGGAACATGCATGTTTCATATTCATAGAGAGATATAACTTTAGAGAGTCAACCACCTTCAGAGATACAAAATAGGTCGAAAGGGAGCACCAAGACAGAAACAGCAGAAACTAGAGTAGAAGGAAGTAAGACGGAGAATCTCTCCAAGAAAGCACCAAGAGGTCAAAAGAGAATTCTGGAAGAGAGTTTAACACACTTCTTAGTGGTGAAGAAACGAATAACAGAAAAGAACAGATTGAAAAGGCAAGCAGTAGAGTCTACAAATGAAGAGGATAGAATCGCATCCAAAAGACAGAAAAAGAAAGAGCAAAAGCCTACATAGCTAAGGGAGGCCTCAGTACAACAAGATAGGGATGCAAACAATAAACAAGATATGTAGGCTCAAGACAAAGAAGAGGATGCCCACAACAATGAATTAGAAGCAGCATAATCAGCAGCAGTCCTAACTGAAATAGGAAAAAAAGCAGATGACGAGAGTACCATGCAAGTAATTGATGAAGCAAAGAAAGAAAGCCATATAAAGTATAAAGAGATAACAGAAGAAACCTCAAATGCAAGCAGAAAAGATAGAGAAAACTCAATCACTCAGGACGACACAAGCACTCAGAAAGTACAGAACAAGGAGCCTAGTATGGGTGGGTTCATGGCTGCTGACCCTCATCAGTGGCCTCTTTAGATATGATAGCCATGAACTGTCGAGGAATGGGTACCTCCTCTTCAGTTCATATCCTAAAGGACCTCATCCGTGCTCATGATCCGGATGTCCTTTGCTTGTCTGAAACAAAAGCAA